>NW_024040040.1:12761402-13361402 GCF_014851395.1 Micropterus salmoides
GAAATAGAAGGAGTAATGTACCAACCTCCTCGCACTTATGCCAACACAAACCAGTGGCTCTTATTCATCTCTGACAGTGTCACCAGGGCGATACATGCCCTGATTAATGTCTTTTAAATTGGATAATCCTATACCTCACACACTTGGATGAGAACATGGCACACCTCCATATAGAGTCCCACTGAGCAGTAGCAAGCGATGCGGTAAGATCAAGCTCTCCTGCCAGCAGTGTAGGAGGCATTATACATTTTAGGAAACAGCAGTTGAATGATCATTTATTACTTACATGAGATGCCCACATTATTGTAATCCTGTACCAGTAGAGATTTTATTGTTTGTCGCTGGGAACATGGCCCCTCAGGAGTGCCCCTGAATTATCTTGAATCCATATTAAGCACTCTACTTGCATCTCAGTTGTTCATCAGTATTAATGAATATTTCTTGTTTCATCTTGAGGTGCACATTTGAAATCTGATCTAAGGTTTGACATCAAGCACATGTGGACCACCTGGGTCTATTTCCATTAATTAAATGAAGCGTAATGTCCATATGAAGGCACAGAGCCTTTTTGTTCAGCATACTGAATATCTTGATCGGATCTCTCGATGCATCATTCATAAATCTATGTACAAGGCCTGGATAGCCTAGTTAACACTACAAAGCCAAACAGAGCTCACCAGGAATGATTTAATATTCATATCACTCAATTACCCTCTAAACAACAATTCAGGGAAAAATGAAGGACATTGTGGATTGATCAGACCTTGTGCATTCACATTCCATTGAACATGGAAGGTTGGTTTTGAAGTTGTGACCCCACATCGTAGAAGCAAACGTCTTTCATCAAGTGCATTTAGCGTCTTTCAGTTTGAAGATACATTTCTTGCACCTCATAGCAGATCAGAATGGTTTGAAAATTTCTTGAATGAGAAAATTAGATTATCGACTAGATCTGCTCTATATTAATCGTAATGATTAGGTAATTATACTTTTTGTGTGTGACAAGTTTTCTTTTTAAAGCTTAAACAGACATTCTGTTGTTAGCAGAGACATGCCTACAGTCAAACTTCAATTAATGGCTGAGTCCCAAATAGCCACCTACCGTGTTTACTGGCGTGGTGTGGGAACACATTTTGACAGATAAACGCAGGTCTCCATTATATGCCTGGTCTGGTTTTTATGTAAGTTCTTTGGATGTATAAAACCTCTTAAACCCCGCCGATTGCTCCCCTTAAGCTGCTTCTATGCTGCTTAGATTGTTAATACAAATATTAATGTTTAAACTTATGATCAATATGTCAGTCGTCTATGGACACGCTACACATCGTTAGCTCAGTTAGATTCTCCACAATTCAGTCATTCAGTTCATTTAACGGAAACAACAAGCTAAACTCTAATTCATATAGATTTGCCAGTGTAACCGGCATGGTACAAGAGACAAAAAAAAGTGCCGACTCCCATTACCTTTGAAGCACTCGTTAAGTCTGAATGTGTCCGTTCCTTGATTATTAATATCCCAAGTCCATTGCTCTCTGTCTGCTAACTTATGCCACACTGCTCTCATCATGCACCGTGTTGTTGTTTTCGTTAAGTTAAAAAATAAAAGCGCATAAGCTGTCTGTCGCAGCTAGATCAAATGAATGTATTTGATATTATTTCATCATTTTTATAAAAGTAATATTCATACTGCTTGAAATAAATAAACTGTTTTATAGTTTCCTATTTCAGGGTAACAGCAACATGGGTAATGTGGCTGACCCTTTAGCATACTTTTCACCATAAAGTATTTTCTAAAGTTAGCAGGTCGCTCATGCTCCTTGAGCTCTGTACGCCGTCCCTTTACTCTAAAGCTTGAATGCTTCTGTAGGAAGCAAGGAACTGTAGAGAGAGCTTTAAACAGTCTCAGTCAAAGAACGTGCTTTCATCATTTCCCAGCTAGGCACAGCAGCTTTCTCTCAACTGCTCATAGACCTTTCATGCCATCATGCAGACACTGGGGTTGAGGTGGGTGGGATACAGTTAGTGTTTTGGGGGCCTAGCAGGGGTCTGCTAACGCTAAAGTTTGCTTTCTTTAGTGTGAACTGTGATGCAAAAGACTTATTTGCTCTCATTTCTATATTTGGTTTCATTAGTGCGAGTATTTCACTAAAAATGTGCAAACCAGAAAAACGTTTTTACGTGCAAAGACAAACTGTTGTTACCTCATTTCATCACTGTGATGAGCGATCAGCTGTTTTCAGTGTATCAAATTTTCAAAAATATTCAAAGTTTTGAAAGGTTCTGACTTCTCAACCTCAACTAATTTTCACATTATAATTGCACACAATGAGATGGAGCACACACACGCGCACAGCATTTATATGTATGTTATAAATTCCTTTGTTAATAAATTCTGTGTTACTTTCTTTCTGCTATTTCTTTGTGTTCTTGTATTTTCATTTTTTTATTTAGGAGCACATTTACTGCTTGGGGAAAGAAGTTAGCCTAAATCCCTGGTGTGCCTCGGCTTGTAAACAGAAGTCACAATGGAGTTTGGGTAACAGATTTGGTTTGTAGTAAAACCAAATTGTGTTAAAGTGTCTGTGACTTTGACTGAGCATGAAAGTCCATAGCCATGAAGACATTTGTCATTGGTTCATTTTGTTGTGCCAGACTTTCTGCGCATGACTGACTGCAGCTATCACCATCCATTTGTTTATATTCTTTGTCCTTATGAACCTCTCTGCAGTTCATTTTGAAAAGGACACATATCTACATTTCCGTCTAGTCAGTGTGGTTATTTGGTTCAGTATAAATCAGGGGCAAATTAACCTCAAGTTGCCCCTTTTTATTCAGTTTGTTCAGGCAGGTGACACAAGGCCATTCAGACAAGCTCAAGAGTAGAAACACATTAAGAGTAGATAGTAGCTCCTTGACAAGAATTACCGTTTTGAGTTGTCAGATGTAGGTCAGGAGGGCTATAAAAATATCTGCAACCAGACTTACCTCAGCCAGATCCTGCAACTATTTATTTTAGGAAAGCAGGTAGTCAGTTCAGTCACTTTTTCTTAGTTACATAAGACTGGAAAGTATGACGTTAGAGAGGAGATAGTCCGGATGGGATTTGTTGTAGACCACTGAATGTGTGTCCTTATCACTATTTTTAAGAGGTTGAAGGTGTTTGCTTACCCGGCCCGACCTAACAGAGGCAGACCAAACCAACATGTTCTTTCTGAGAGTCAGCAAGCTCCACAAAAGCCTGAATAAAACCAACAAAAAAGCCCTGTTCTATGTATATGAATGACTCACTCACCCAGACGAATGGCCCATGCAGTATGAAATAAATGGACTCCCACAGCTGACATGACACGGCAATATCTACTGTCAGAGAAATCAGTGTCCATCACGCACAAATTGTCTGGTCTCTCTTTGTTTGGCGCAGCAGGGCTTCATTGTGACTTTGCAACACCCGATGTGCTGCTTTCCCTCACACGTTGAAAGAGACATAACATAGAGACAGAATATGCTTACCACTTGGTGGCTCAACAATACTTCAAACTGATTTGTGACTACAGACTACACGTGAACTACACTGCTGTCACATCCAAGAACTCTTTGACTGATATGAATTGCTTACTCATATTTTCTTGGTGTTCTTGAAAAAAAAACACATTAATATGGGGCAGTATTATATTTACAAAATAAAAGCCATTTGATATGGCTAAAATAATTTCTTTAAGCATTTCAGAGCAGGAAAATTATGTTACAGCTCCCCATGAATGTCCAAAACGCATACCTCAGCAGGAGCACTGTGGACTTGTCAAGATGTAGCCCATTTTATATTCTCTGGGGAACTGAACTGAATTGCAGATGAGCTTTGAATTATGCATCAACTGCGTGATGACATCACCCCAAAAAACACACACACATAGAACATCTCTGCAAGAGAGGTTATGTCCTCTTGTTATATTCACCTGGAAACATTTTTTGCTACAAATCACACACCCCTGTTATCAGAAAATTCTTACAGTGTAGTTTGTGTTTGGAAGTTCAACCCATCCACTTTGAAAATGTTCCCTCTGCATCCTGTACCATCATTAAAGCATAGGAACAAATTAAAACATGCATTATTGGTTTCATAATAAGAGTCACACTTTGTTAATCTGTGTGGTACACAATGACTTTGTCTTGAGATATTTTCTGCTCAGTCCTGTTGGCACTTGAGTTTGGTAGGCAGTAATTGGAGAAGGGTTATAAGGCTTCCTCCAGTGACCTCATTACAGTTTGTCTCATAAAGTGATGTCGGATTATCAAGTCCAAATGAGGTTGAGAGATGCAGCTGAAGAAGCAGGGCAGGGGCATATGGCTGTGCCTTTGACAGTTTGCTGCAGTGGGTTTTTCCTCCTTTAACCAAAAAGAATATTATTGGAACCCTTAAACTCTTGAAAAATGAAATAGATTATAAATGTTTGGGAGTCGTTTGAATATATCTTGAAGAACACCCATGTCTTTTCCTACTGACCAATGCAAGTCTTAAATCTCACAGTAGCTATCCAGCGCTGCAGTTATCTGTCATATAGGGTCTGGAATGAGCGCTGCAGCAATGTGGTTGGAATGTAAAACATTTAAACAAGTACTCCTGGATCACTTTACCAAATATGCACAACTTCTAGTTTGTTTGCAGTAACCAGAAAGACTTTGTCATACTTCCTGCCACATCTTTTTCCTTCAAAAGCTTGAAACTCAGAGAGTGGTGGGTTGTTTGTGTTAATTATAAGCTTAACAGTGCTCTTATGGAAACGTAGCTATAACAGATAGCAAACATGCAAGAAACATTTAGATCGACTGTGAAGTGCCTTCACAAAGTCCCACAATGGAGCATAAATAGTAGTGTCCATAGCATGCACACTGCTTCCTGCTAAAAATCGCACAATGCTATTTTTTGACTTTGATAGATGTGAAAATTAGTCATGCAACACTACATGTGACAAGAAACAATCATAAGTGACTGAAATCTCCATTTACTGCTCCATTTACTTTAAAGTGAGATCCAGATTGAAAATTAGTGAACGAGTGAATGATTACGGACACATGCTGAGCTCGTGTCATGTTGTTCAGACCGTAATCATGAGCAGCTGAGTCAGAATAAATTGCTCACCTCAGCCTCCTAGTTTTAGTCTGAGATATCTGGAATTTCGGACGCCCATGATATGTGTCAAGAAACTACAGCCGAATTGGCTGCAAAGCCACCATCACTAGCAGTTACATCTAAATAATATCATATCATAATCAATAACATTAACAGTAATAGTAGCAACTAATTCAGAATCAGGTATACGCTGTTTTTATACTGTTTCACTTGTTAACTAACATCTAAGAATATGTTAACACATTAAACATAGCCGCTGCGATGGACTGGCGACCTGTCCAGGGTGAACCCCCCCTTTCACCCGATGTCAGATGGGATTGGCTCCAGCCCCCTGCGACCCTGTACGCAGGATAAGCGGTTGATGATGGATGGATGGATTAAACATAGCCGAATCAGGCAATTTACATCGTGACTACCACTCTAGCTGTAGCAGTAACCATTTTGGAAGAATGTGTGGACAGAAAAACAGAAGTTGTTCCCACTACACGAATGCAACTTTTTGTCAATTAACATGTAGCTTTTTAGCTATACCAAAGGTTTTATTTAAGTAAAAGTAGAAGAGATACTGTTTTTACCACAACTTTATGAGTTTCATTCCAAAATGCTTCTTCTCCACACTTAGAAGACAATCTTAACCTCAAATTAATGGTTCAAATGAGTCTTTCAAAGTATCACAATAATTTGATTAATTTTTTTTTTCAAAAACTGAATTTCATGAACTGAGTTTCACCTTCATGTACAGTAGCTAATCATTTTGTAAGAACACATGGCATGTTTCCCACACAGACGAGACATCACTTTTAATTGGAACGTATAAAGCTTCATACCCTTCTTGTCAAGTGGAAATGCATTCTTAACTTGTCAGCTTTGAGACGGTTCGAAAACGGCATTGTTTTAAGTTCAGTGATGATGTGTTTTTGAGTTTATAAATTGGGTTTTGGGTCATTCATAAAACCATTAACCCATAGAGGAGCATAAGTGAACAATCCAAAATGCACTAAAGGGAGTAACAGGATTTTACATTACAGCACATAGGAGATATGCAAATATGTCCATTTTGAATGTTACATCACACTAATGGATTTATTTTAACACCACAACACTGCTCTTCCAGGCTCACACCCACATCCTCTAATCAGCAGAAGAAAATGCAGCAAACAATCAACCCCTTACTAGACAGTTGTCCTCAAAGTTGCGCAGTACCCGGTTGATTGAGTTGAGGCCATTTGCAGACGACGACCTCAGATAGAAGGGGGAATCAATGCCTGTTTGTCCACTTCTTTGCTCATTAAGGAACCTTTATTCATGTCAGGGTCTGTATACGACAAAGAAAGCTCACAAGTGCACATTTTCAGTCCGAGGAGGGTGGTTTTTCTCCTCCTCAAAGCCCTCCCCTCATCAAAATTCGCCTCACAGAAAGGTTGTGCCAGAGGCCAAAGTCTTGACAGGGGTAGCCCAGTGAGAGGGAAATCAAACAAGTTCCTTTTTTAGGGCCTGGCTGGCCGACCGGCCAGGTTGCCCAATTGTCTATCCGGCCTTAATCTGTATCACACCTTTCCAATTCAGAAAGAAAGGAAGGCAGCCTTACTGTCCATTCATCATCTTTAGTGATTCAGGGTTTTGTCTCTTGCCTGTTGGATGTGAGTCCTTGGTTACTCATAAATGCTGGTAATACCTGAACTGCGCAGATTGAAATCCTTTCAGGCTTTTCAGTGGACTTTTCACATTCATCTTGGAGCGTAGTTAATATTGAACAGGAGAAAGATGGTGATAAACGTTGGCACAGTAATGTAATCTAAGCCCACTGGACGACCTCTATTATCAGTATAGACCTAATATTGTCAGTGTAATTGAAGTCCATGTTTTGTTTTTCTTTTTATTTCTTTTTATTATTTTTTTTCATCAAAATCTAATGAAAACATGATTGCCTTCATGAGCCTCTCAGAAGTAGATGAGGGAAAAAAAGGTCTAATTTTGCAGTGATGGACACATTTGGACCATTTCCTGTTGTAAATGATGGCCTGGTTTGTCCAAGGTCGCACATAGCTCCTGTACTTAAACAGGATTTGGTTGGCCTGTCTGGTTTTAGTACTGCCATATAAGTATGTATTTTGTTTCCAATGTATTTTTTCACTTTAGTTTCAGCAATTTCCTACAAGGAATGTTATTATGTTGAAAGAAATAAAAATGGGGTCAGCTGACAAATTGATGCTAATAATGATAAACATGTAATCATTTCTGTTTTATAATTATTACTAATTAATGTATTTATTATTTAGTGAGCCAGACATAAAAACTTTGATTCCTTGTGATCACACGATGACTGTAGCAAACTACCTGTCAATTTGTTGTGTTCTTTGTACTGTAATTCTGAGGTTGTGGGGAAATATGTAAATATGTGTTTATTATTATTGTCTTTCATGATCTCCAGAAAAAAAGTATGTTTTTTTCAATGTTCTATATGTGACTTTTTGTAATTTAGATTTTGTAAATGTTTTTTCTATTGCCACGTTTCGCTTGTTGTATACAGTAATTTTGCGTGCTTTGCCTCTTGACTTGTTAAGCCAGTTGAGAGTATTTTTTCCCCCAGACCTTTTCTGCTATTTCCATTGGGCGGCGGTGCCTCTATCCTCAGACCTGAGCTGCACTATATTGCCTGCTAGCTCATGCACTCTGTCTTTAGTGTAAGCCAGTACAAGTAATTCCCACATAGCGATATATATGTATTCTTTTTAAAACAAGGGCAGAAGGAAGATTTCCTCATGTGCGTTTGTTGGTACGGTTTCAGTCAGTGCGCCATGTAGAGGATGAAGACTACAGAGGAACGCAGGTCTTCACAGGAGCGTTCACACTGGTACCGGTGTCAAGTCAGACAGTGTAAGGAAACAAAGCCTCTGATGTGTCTTTCAAAATAAAAGCGGTCTAGGCGCATACGTCCTTATTGAGAACGGCCCTAAATACCAGAGGGTAAACAAGGAATCCGTTAAAACTGAACTTGTGAGATATGAATAGATTTGGCAAGATAGCAGTGGTCTGCAGCTGTTACCGTGTAGAATCGAGTTATGCCGCCTGTAAAAATTGTATGCTTTGATGACAAATGGCATGCTCTTATTTTCATGACCAAATCCCCTTATGTCCTGTGCTGTCTTGGTCAACTTCTGCACACTCGACGCATCTCGCGTTGACACAGCGGCACTGTGTGAGAGAGAGAGAGAGAGAGGGACGGCATCCACTGTGTCTTTTTCTGCACATCACTTTGGAAATTTGCGCTCGTGTAGTCCTGCTTAACGCGGTGCTCACCTGCCGGGGCTGAGCAGACTGATTTAATAGGATAATCAGACTAATTGCCTCCTCTGATATAACCCTTAATTGATTCTGTCGACCATTCCCCTATTCACTGTCATGTCATGATTTTCCTCAATTTCTTCTCTCCTGTTGTTTCAAAGTGACCGGCTGCAGGTGTTTTTGTGTTCTGATTTGCGCCAGTCAATGCTGGCAATATGTAATTTTGGGATAGACGCTGCGTTTTTTTTTTTGGAGAAGTGGACTATTTTACAGCCGGGATTCCTTGTTTTTCTTTTTTAAAAACGCTACTGCTTTACTCTGTACCAGAACAGATTCTGATACACCGCGATGGTGTGGGGCTATCGGAACTGACAGCAGAGTGTACGCTATCATTTGGAAACTGCTTGTGGGTAAGTTATATTTATTTTTCCACCCTAACGTTTCCAAAGTTGGTTTGATGCTCATGCTGCCTTCTGCAGATATGTTTAGACCAGTTTGTTGGCAACAACGGTTAATCTGGATGACGCTGACATTTCACATGCACAGATTTGCATCACTTATCGACGCGCTTTGACAAACGAATTCATGAGCTCATATGGCCCTTTTTCATTTGGAGCGAACGTGTATTCCCCTCAGTTACGCATGAATCCCAGTCGCTCTTTTTGCTTTAGTTGCGGAGCCTGCAAGTGTTCACGGCTGCAGTACGACAGCAAAGTGGGCTGCTTAAGTCTTCTGTATTCTTTCGTAAAACCTAATTATCCAAGCAGAGCGATTATGGTGGGTCGGTGGACACGAGTTGTTAATCTTTCGTCGTTAATTGTGTAACACCTTGCGCATTTGCTTGTCGCTCCGGTGCATCAGCTGTGTGTGTGTGTGTGTGTGTGTGTGTTTGTGTTTGTGTGTCTGCACGCCCGTGGAAGTGCGCGGCTCCGGTGGGTGTATGTAATGTCTGCACGTGTGCGTGCGCACACCCAAAGCGCCCGTGTGTGTCAGAAGAGGAAGACCAGAAGATGCCAGCTTAGTTATTTCAAAATATTTCTTCTGAGTGATTGCTTGGCCAGTCTCTCTCTGGCTCTTCTCTGTATTTGCTCTTCTTTCCTCTGCTCTCCCCTGCTTCCCTCCCATGCTAAGATGGTTGATGGCCTATGATTGTCCAGATGGATGTTGGAGCTCCACTCTGGCTCTGACCAGACTGGGATTTGCCAGTTAAACATATTATGGAATCAGGAAGTGATACTGATAGAGTCACACACCGATTGAAGTTAAAGCAGATGCCTTCCTTCTTTACCTTTACCAACTACAGATGAGTTACAGAAGGTGATGGCCTTGCAGGTGGCATCTCATCGTTCTATCAAGCAACGGCTGCTGTGGAGATGCTTCTTCTCTCATTTCTTTTTGTAAATCTATTACAAACCATGACCTCCTAAGGCCTACAGGCAGTGTAAATTATATTCAGCCAGGTCCTCCTTAATCGCATAGGGTTTTCTAATTTGGTCAACTTTTTCTCCCCATTTCAACTGCTCGAAAATCTACTTGCACCGTGCTCTGCTCTAAATCTTTCCACTCCAATTTCTTCTTGACACTTTATGCTTTAGGTGTTATCTTGTTGGTTTATGATGTTATTTTTTATACATCTTTATTCATCTCTGACATCTTGGGTTAAGCTTTGCCAAAGGAGCGACTAGCAGCACATGAATTAACAGGTAAGTGGCAGCGGCCACTTAGTGGAAGCCCTACAGCTACATATTGAGCTGAGTCGAGTGCTCTCCCACAGAAATTGATTTAGACAGAGATTATGTCATCCACCATTGGCACTTTTTTTATGCTGGTCAAGTTTACCCGGCGGCATTGAATTCCTCCTCCTGCTCCCTGATGAATTAAGTGTAGGTTTAAAGGGCATGTTAATGCACCAGTAAAGACGTTGTTTCATTGACAGGTTTATTACAATTTTGAATACTTCATCACAGCGCGTGTGAATGCTTCCCTTTCGACTCCGTATGGATGAATTCCCACACTTGAACATCAAAGCTGCACGGACAGTTCTGCAATAGTTGCAACTCAATGCAATGAGTTACTTGTTATTTGTAGTGTTTACATCATGATGTGTCATAAAATGTAACTGACAGAAAGGAAATGATCAACCCTGTGGTTTTGCCCATAATAACTGACAATTAATCTTATTTTCTTATTTGATGAGGTAAATGTCACTTGTCTTGCCCTAAAATATGCTAAAGCACACCATGACAAGCATTGGTGAATAGCACTTAACCCGTTGAGCTTACAGTGCTCTCTGGTAGACAGAAGGGTCTGAAGACATCACAAGCTTTTCCCCTTCCTGTCTTGATTGATACTTTTAATTTCCAAGGAGCTGTCACCAAAGCCTATTGGCCTTGGCTTTGCAATCACGGGACGGGCAGTCATAGGCTTTCAAATGAAAGAGTTCATTAATATGGTGGGAAATAAGGGTTGTCTTGCTGTGGAATATTGGCTCTATGTGAGGAGTGATTGGAGCAATTGATGAAGATTTGTGAGCAAGAAAGTTGGAGTGGAAGTTGAGAGGGTGCCACCTCAATCATGGCTATTAGATTACATTAATAAGACTCAAGGGGAAATGAACATACTGACAGGTGTTCCAGCTTTTGTGTTTATGCGTGTGTGACCATGTGCATGTGTGTAAATATCGTACTTAAGCTTGAGCACCTTCCATTCCCGCTCCGAACTGCTGTGCTGACTTATTGACTGTTGTGAAATCTGAGTATTAGAAGCTGTGGACTACATGCATAACAGACACTCTCTCCATTAAATCTTTTGAAAATCCAATTCCCGTGAAGATGAGATTCCTCTTTCCCCCTGCCTCGTTCCATTTTCCATCGCAATCATTGAGCATCGATCTGATTCAAAGCTATTTATTTTTGTTGCAGCCATCATGTCATGAATTGACAAGTATGGTAGATCAGGTAGATTACAATATGTCTGGGCATGTTGCTTCGCCCATACAAAGAAGAGTCATGGTTACCAAAGGTGAATACCTAAATTTCAATCTTTCTAAGGACTTTTAGGCTTTAGTCAAAAAGTGTTTTCTGGTACAACTTTCATTGCATTGTTTTATCTTAGCCAAGATGACAGATTACAGTAAGGAGAACTTTCTTTAAAGCTGTGGTTGTGGCCTTTTTTGCTTGCTTTGAAAAGGAGCAGTGTCTACTTGTGGCCCCATCATAATTTGCTGGTTCCTGCAACAAAATAGCAGTTTTTCCCTTCTCAGACTTATTACCTTTGAAAATTATTTTTGACGCCTGAATTGGGTAATTGTACGTAGTATTTCACAAGAAAATTCTTTCCTATCACGCTTGTTATCTGCGGACCCCTCAGATTTATCTTGTGACCCCTTGGGGCTACTGACCCCAAGGTTGGAAATAATTTTTAGAGAATAAAACAAGTTTGGAGAAATATTTTAAACAATTACAATCACTATAGCAGTTAATTTCTGCGACTCTATCAAGGTATCAGGTATAGACATTTCATTTCTGTGATTCAGTGCTAGAATGATTAATCGATTAATGGATTAGTCATTTGACAGAAATAAAATCAACAATTCTGATAATATAGCTGTCCAGCAAAACCATTCACTGGTTCCAGCTTCCAGAGTTGCAGGGTTTATGGGTTCTCAGAAGTAGTGATGAGAAGATTTTTGTTGTTGTTTCTTTTCATAGCCTAATAGCAGTGAATTGATTAACTGAAACGTTGACCACCAGATAATAAAAATAATAACTCATTGTGGCCTTAGCATAATTTATTTTGTTTTTTGGATCATGTCCACTGTGAACACTGCCGTGCTAAATTCATTCGGATCATCTTAATATAATAATAATATAAGAATATAACAATATCATAATATAGAATATCTTAAAAAGTATAGCTCAAATCAATGAATCTGATTGGTTATTAGCCATCACAGCTGTAGATACTGGTTATGACACAATTGGATATCACTCCGCTTATAAAAAAAAAGTCTAATCACCCATCCCTAAATTATACCATCGATATATATTCTGATCTGCTTTTTTGTAAGAATTGGATCTGACAATATGTGTAAATACCTGCCTGGAGGACTCCAGGGAAGTTTTGCACATTCTAATTCACAACAGTCTAAAACAGATGTAATTATTTATGGTTCACTGATCCAAAGTCCCGCCTCTATTAGTTACTGTTGCTAGGTTGGACAACCGTGACAAAAAGAAACATGGCAATGTCGTTTCTGATTAGCCGGGTGCCATAGTGTGTATTAGGTTTCTGGACTATAGGTAATATAGGTTCAAGAAGCCAACAGCAAAGAATGCAGTATGCGATGGAAGGATAGACCTGTGGGACTACGGATGGAAATTAGCTTGTAGCTACAATCCGACATGTTTACATGCATGCATTCCATGTTTGTTCATTAACATGTACTGTCCCAATCAAATAAATAAATAAAATAAATATTCACAATGTTAACTTTTGTGAACAAGACAAAACGACTTTAGACTCAATGGTCTCAACGGAAAAGAGAAAACGCCACAAATTCTTTGCGTAGAGAATGAGAAGACTATCGGGCAATGTTGCTCCTGCACTGCTGTGTATGTGTCCCCTTTTCACCTCCTGGGGATCACTAAAGTACTTTATCTATGTACTTTGTGGATATACAAATAAATAAACCTTGTGGCAGCACATAACCGTACAGAGATAATTTTAAAAAAGCAGCGTTAGATGATTTTTCTGGCTCATGATAATTCATTTCATGGGATGGCTGTGGCCTACAGGTAGAGCAGGTTGCCCACTAACCGGAAGATCGGAGTTTCACTCCCCGCTTCGGCCATCTCGGATGTCGAAGTGTCCTTGGGCATGATGCTAAACCCCAAAATACTCCAGAAGGCTGTGCCTTCAGTGTGTATGTGTGTATGTGAATGATTACTTTCTTTCTGATGCCTTGGTATAGCCTCTGCCATGTGTGAATGTGGTGTTAAGCACGTAGAGTGGTCGGAAGACTAGAAAGGCGCTATGTAAGTACAGTCCATTTACATGTCACATGTATAGAATAGATCAACAAATGGACAATCAGGGTGACAAAATTCTAAATAGATTGTAAACATTTATAAAGAATCGATCTGGGAGGACATGGAGCAACTTCCATGTGTCGGCAAAAAGACCTGTGCCACGCAATCTCCTCTCCGCCATGGAGACCTGGAAGAGTACATACGGAGTTCAACAGAAGAAGTTTGCTTTGTCCTCTAATCTGTTTCCTGCAGAAATTGGAATCTCAACCCCTTGTATCCTTTTCAGAACATAGTAACCTCGATTACTTCCGGATGGAAAACTGGGCTCTATGGAAAAAAAATGGCCTTCAAAATTGGCCCCCCATTCACTTTGTGGCCCCTGAGCTCTCTGCACACCCTTCCTAGCTATTATTCAGTTGAGAGGTATCAAAAGGAATGGTCTTCTTTGCAAATCATTTTCATGGGCCACTTATTTTTAGACCTTGATCTGAATGCCTTGATGTATGTATGTGAACAGAGCTGAGTGTCTGCCACTGCTTTATTTACGTTCTGCATGTAATGGTATTCTTAGCCTAACAGAGCATCCCTCAATACCACAATAAAAGGATGGTAATGGCATAATTTCCAACTGTCTCTTTACATTGTTTTTGAAAAAAAACATATGCTAGCTATTCTGTGTGTGTGTGTGTGTGTGTGTGTGTCTGTGTCTGTGTCTGTGTGTGTGTCAAATGTAATTTAAAATTCTTTATTTTCTCATTTGTTACAGCAGAAAATAAAAGGGCTTGGGGTCAGCCACAGTGGAGCATGCCCCGGAGCTTAAACATTATACTGGTCAATTGTAACACGGTTAAATTGAAGAAAGAGGCGATATAATACTTGTGTTGGACTTCCTCTGATGAAATGGCCATCTGAGGCTGATCAATTACCTCAATACACAGTATTTTTCTTTGCTAGGGGCAAGTGATGTTTAAAATGAATGCCTTTTCCACCCGTTTTAATCAGCAGTAACATGAGAAGCCCATTGCTGTAAGTAAGAGGGCAGAATTATCATTTTTATCCTTTTCTTTTCAGCCCCACTGTCATTGTGCCATGTCTGGAGGTGATCCTCTGAGGCCCATCCAGCCTAGAAAGATGAAGTTGATGTGTTTTAGATAGCTTTTAGAGAGATGTGGATAGAGGATGGAAATTGCATGCCAGGGGAAGCAAAATGAGCAATTTTTCCTCCCATTTCCCCTCCTCTCTTCATCCGATCTGTGCTTACTCATTCATGAAGGCTTTGTTGTGACATTCCATACGTTGGTGTGGA
This sequence comes from Micropterus salmoides, assembly GCF_014851395.1. Classification (NCBI taxonomy): domain Eukaryota; kingdom Metazoa; phylum Chordata; class Actinopteri; order Centrarchiformes; family Centrarchidae; genus Micropterus; species Micropterus salmoides. Next base: position 12,776,152 of record NW_024040040.1, read on the forward strand.
GATAAAAAATAGCACAAAATGCCAGTTGGCGGGAGAAAAAAACTCGGACTACATTATTGTGCAGGCTAACTGCATAGCAGAAGAAATACAGCTCTCTAATGTTATCAAAACACTATCACAAATATCAATATTTATTCACATTCTGACTGTATTCTAAGTGGCTGGTGTTGAGATATATTCTCAGTATAAAATATACAGCATCGACTTGACAGGGAGCACCGTACATATCCATGAACACATACTATTTGCATATGGTGTATGAATGCATACACCGTGCTTGCTTCTGTAGGAAACCTGATATTCTTTCGCACCAAATTCTCTCCTCTGAGCCAGGCAGGACCTTAAATAGAACAAATACATCAAGGGAGTAATAGTGAGTGAAATCAAGAAGCGCTTCATTAGCAATTCTTCATTTGTCATTAGCAACTACAAATGCGACCTGGGGCAACATGGTAATTACAGCTATTTTTATACATATATTTCAACAAGCCTCTAGTTCTAGATGGGTCTAGTGGTGTTGGATTCAAAAGAAAACACAAGTGGCTGTGTAGGTGTGGGTGAGTTGCTCTGTTATATGTTATATATTCTTGTAAATGCGATTCAGGAAGTGTAGTCTGAGTAACTTGTACATGAATTTGACGGATTATTAGACACAGAAAAACTACACTCTTCAATTTGGAAGACTATGGGAGGATTTTACACCTCTGTAAAGTTATCACAGATCAATAATTGTATCCTCCATGGCAGTTATTTGTGCCATAAACAATAAATTTACCCCATTTATGTTGCAAAATAATCCACCCGGAATGCAAAAAAGATTTGATTGGCCTATGGAATGCTTTGCCAGGTGACGATCCAGTGCATGGGATAAGTAATAGTCAGTGCCAGAGCATTTTATTTCAAAACCTTTTCTGTGATTGCCCCCATTTTCTAGCACCTCTTAGTATATTATGTGAGCTTTGAAATGTAAAACCAACATTATGTACAGTTTGACCCAGTCCAGTTACATGCATGGCTGGCAGCATCATCTTTATACTCAGACATAACAATTCCAGTAATAATCCAATTTCCAGTTTGGCTAATGATGGTAATAATTTTATGCTGCTGTGTCATCCTTTGCGTTACAGCTGGGAGGGTTGCTGGTGCCTTTTCTGTGCCTTTTACCCAGCCAGAGCGCGGCTCTGTTTCCCCCCTGCTGGACCAGACCCGCAGAGACTGGCTCTCAACAGGGTTCTTGATTTATGGGCCACTTTACAAGAAGGGCCTGGGGACGCAACACTCCTTGTCCAACGATATTGAATCTCAGCTGCCGAGCATGGAGATGTGGGTCGTCTGTTATAGTGTGAAAGCTTATTTGCATTGCGCTGTTAAGCTCTCAGTGGTAACTACAGGATGTCTGCTCACCTTAGCACTTAAGTTTATTTTTGCTTGCGGGGCTGTTTGGTCCAGACATGTAAGGGACATTTTTGGAGAAAAGGTGCAGTGAAGACAAATAGCTTTCACACTGACAGGGTTGTGGTTGTGCCTTCTTTTGCAATGTGGAACCCGTGAATATATACAGAACAGAAACGGAGTTACTTGGCAAGTGCAGGTTTGTGCACCTGCCTTATGAGGAGATGCATGCTTTGCTTTGTTTAGTTTAAATGTCAGCATAACAGCCATATTCTAATCAAATCATTTCAAAGCCACATGCTGCATATCCATCATTATCCTTAGAATTGTGCATTCATCAGTGATGAAAGCTGGGGTACTTTCAAGCAATGTACAGCCTCAACAGACAGATACATTGACTGTGCAATTTCAAGCACATTGTCAGTTGGAACAAAGACTTTGATTATTTGTTCAACGGCTTTGTTTGTTTTGTTGCTGTTGGCTGGATTGTGCATTTGCTCTGCTTTTGGCTCAAGTCGATTCTTCCTAGCGGTTGATTTGATAAGAAAAAATCAGCAAGATAAATGTTTTGCAGCCTTAATGATTATAGTTGCTGTAGGGTAGGCATTTATTAACTTGTGTTAATAATCTGACAATCCTCTTTCATTCCCCCTTAAATCAGCCCACAGTTCTGCTGCTTAGACAAGACAGTATATTCAGCTGAAGTGATTTGGCCAACTACAAAGACTGTCAGGGCATTATTTGTCATTTTTGTAGGCCTTTACCTTCTACATTTTTATGATTTAAGAACATTTATGTTAGACATTTTATCTGTCCCGTATTATGTCTCCCTGTAATCTATAAAACGCTGTAGTACTACAGGATCTCAACTATCCTGCTTCCTTTAAAGAGCAACCAAAAAAAAGACATATCCAATGAAATCTTTTCCTATTGTTATACTGTAAAATATGCAGTGTTTTTATACTTTCTTAAAGTCAGAGCTCCTTGAAGAACTCCGTCTTTGATGCTCTCCAGTGAATAGCATTAGCATACTGTAGAGTTAGCTAGAGACTCGTCAGTTCAGCAGCAGATCAGTCTCAGTGTCACAGATTTAAATTTAGGTGTTGAGTAAAAATGTGTGTTAGAGGTTGTGTGTGAAAGAGATAAAGGGAGAAATGCTCCAGCCTGTGAATACCTCATCGTTGCCATTGGAAGTCTCAACCTCGGCTTGATGAATTTTCATTTGCTTTAGCATTGGGAATGTTTCTGTGAAATACACCTACTGCTGCTATAGTTAGATGTATCGGATGTGTCATCCAGCAGCTACTGTAGCATGCTTCCTCTCGAGGTGAATCCTGTTTCAGACTTTGAACTCTGATCGTGTTTGAGGGTTTGATCAAGTGTTGGGGTGTGGGGGAATGCGCATGAGTTTAACTGACTTTCTGGATTCTGTTACACAAGTACCTTTGAGAAAGAGCTACTCCTACTGAAACGACACAGATCTTCTCACATAGCTGCTGCAAGAATGAAATACAAGTTGTTGGATGAGCCACATTTCTTCTTACGTCAGCGTAAGTGTGCAGTGGCTGTTCTGACAGTATAGAGGGATTAATTTTGCTTTAAAGTTGTGACAACAAATCAGTACTACAATATGTGCTACATGATCTGGGGAATTGATTGCCTGTGACGTGTTAACAAGAAAAGTGTGTGTTTGAGGCTGGTAGCATCCTTTCAACGAGTGCTAAATGATCTGCGATGTAGCAATAGGGCATAATCTTCAGTATCAATTTGGCAGCATGTGAATCATCACTGTGCTGTTTTGCTATAAATCCATATCCATCAGAGTTCATTTAAAACTTTCAGACAGTTTGAATAGCAGCTTCAGTGCCCATAGCAACTGTGAGTGAACAAACAACTCTTTGACAACCTTAATAATTGTCTGTGTTTTGAAAAATCAACATCTTTTAACAATGTAAAATTTGATCTGCGGATACGACAAATTGATTTAATCTTTTAAATCACATCCACACAGTTTTATAGGCAGTTATAGAGACAGTCAACTCAGTAATCAGTATGATGGAATGTAGTTATTTTGCATAAGAATCTACAGTTACCAGGATATTCCACAGTTATTTGCTTCTCTGTGTGTTTCAGTGCTCTGCTGCTTGGCACCATCTCATGATACTGCCTCTCATGGTTGCCTTCTCCTCGTCCTCTCTTCTTCTTCCTTTTCTAGCATTTATTCATCCTCTCTTCCCCTTTCACCTCTTCCTCTCTATGATTCCTGCAGGCTCTCCCCTCCATGCTATTAGCCCTGGTGCAGAATATCCAAAGAGAGCGCTCCGTTCATTTAATGTCATCCTTATTTCCCTGACAGCCAGGGAGGATAAAAAATCTAGTTAGCAGGCAGCTCAGGTAATGGGACTAAGATTTGGACGTGATTACAAAGACAGTTTGAATTTGTGTGCATGCACCTGTGTGTGCACATTTGTGTGTGTCTACAGAATTTTTTGAAAGTGGATTTTGTCAATCTGACTGGTCGCTAACAGGTCCCACGACCAAAAATATAATTTATATGTTATATACTGTATCTGCTATATTTCACATATAGAAAGCAGTTTGTCATTTCTATTCTACACAGCAAGTGAATCACAACAACAAAAGATTTCCTGAACCCAGAGGCACTGTGGTTCTTATTTTCAGATACATGATGTAGCCTAGCTATTCAGATGTTTTTTGTTGTTTTATTTTAGGTAAAATGTAAGTGATCATTGTGGTGATAATACTGTCTTCACGTGTTCCTCGTTAAGCCATTTACAACTTTGGAGGTCATGGTTATGACCATACAACTCGTGCTGAAGTTGTAATGAAACAGTACAAACAGGGGTCGCAAAATATTTTCATCCTCGCAAAGGGGTCGGACTGCCAGAAAGGTTGAAAACCCCTGTTATAGATGGTTAACTATTCGAACATCACGTTTTGACAAGCAATACAATAGCCAATTGTTAAAATATGTCACTAGGTAGCCTTAAACTCTTCTTGAAACAGTTTCTGTAATGACATGAACTTGTGTTGTCCTCTGTTGTATCCTCACCACACAGAGACAAATTAGCAATTGATGAAAATACACTATTGCAAAATGCCTTTCAGTGTTCCGTATACATCTGTTGATTGTCCTTTGCTTTGTGAAGTGTTGTTTTCTTACTGTTGCCAGGGAGGAAATGAACTGTGCGGAATGTGTGTTACACTAACTAACTAACTAACTAGAAGAAATGTGTTAAACGTGTTTAGAGACGTCGATTGCATTTGAGAAGCGTCCTCTTCTCTCTTCCTCTCTCACACACAACCTGCGTGCATGCCAAGAACATGGAGGCTTGTGGTTGCAGGGTTATTAGATAATCTAAAATGGAATAATTCAGTGAGGAGAGCACAGACTCGTGTGGGTGTGTGTGTGTGTGTGTGTGTGTGTGTGTGTGTGTGTGTGTGTGTCAGTGCGTCAGCCAAGGGTGTAAGGGCTTGAAAAGTGTTCCTCACAAATAGAAATGTTAATAACTCACCAAGCAGAGTACATATCAATTTTCCGACTGGAGGTAGGAGGAAGGGAGCAGAGGGGTGACATGGGGGAGAGGCGGTTAGAGATGGGGAGGTAATGACAGAGACATAGAGAGTGTACGTTCATACTGAGAGTGTTGCAGTGCTGATTATTTATTTCAGTTCCAATATGGATATTTGAGTCAAGGCATGTGACCCATAATGCTACTTTACACTGATTATATAAATTTAAAATATGATAAATAAAAATGTAGGCTAATTGTTGACATTTCTATAACTAGTCAGTGTCGTCATGTTAATAATTTAACAATTATGACACATATGACTGCATGCAGGAAGACAACACTGAACAAGAAGAAGAAGCAAAATGTCAGAGTTTTACACCTTAATTTAATCAAAACTCCAAGGCACCGACCTGAAATGTTTTCCAAACAAGACGGGAAAGTGTAGCCGCAAAAATGGATATCTGTTATTGCTTCTTGCTGTCAGTTCCCATTGGTATCAGATATGGGTAAAATGCTACAAAGATATAAACAGCCATCCAGAAACATCCGATATGAGCAGTGGTTAGAATTTAGCATGAGAGCCTTCATTGTGAACAGCCCGATTTTGCGGGGCCAACTTTGAACCCCCCAGAGTGTTCTCTTGCTCAACCCTCCTCAAAAGTAATTGAATTTTGGATGAATCCGCTAAGGAGGAAACACCGTCAGGGAGGGGAGAAAGTGGATGCTTGAGGAAAAAACAATCAAAGAGTGAGAGGCAGGTGACAGCCCCTTTTGGATGAGCTTTTCTTTAAAGAATGGCACACTATGAGATGCTTGACAGGATAAGCTTTCATTGTTGGGATTTCATATTTCTTTGGACATCCAGTATCCGTTCATTTGTTGAACGGGATAACTCTTCTCGCTTTTTTTCTGCTCTTTTGTGTTCCTGATCATATCTCTGACAGTTAGACAGCTGCACTGAATCTTTCACTTCTCACCAGCTAATAACCATGTGCCAAGAAGTAAGACGATAGCACCAATAATACATTGACACCCTTTTATGATTACTGAAAACGAATTGAGTGTTTGACCTTGATAAGCCCTTGAGTCGCTTGCTGGTTTAAACAGGTGGCCATCTTCTCAAATACACGCCATGGGCACTAGAAGCAGGGGATCAAAGATAAAACACATAGTCAAATTTAATATATGGAAAGCAGCCATCATGGAGACCAGTAGAGCCACGACAGGCTCCTGAGCACAATTAACAACCGCAGAGACATGTGGTGAGCAATTATGTATTACAAAAGCAAGAACGCCCGCATCAATACATGCGTGGCTGCCAGATTAGATCAACACCTTTTTATGCTTGCTTTGATCTCTTCAACAGAACCCGCTATTGAAGCAGCTTCCCCTTTCCTCAGAAGACCTGGAAACTTGTGAAGTGCAGTTGGCTTGAGAAAGGCCGTGCTGAGGGTGAATGTGAAGCTTACAGTGTACTAAGAACATGTGCCTAACATTTAGCTGATGTCTTAATCCCCATATTCGACACGTCCCTCTTGCAGGAAAGCTCCTCACGTGCCACAAAACACCGAATGTTGTCCTTCTACCTAAGAAGTCTGCAACGTCCTGCCTTGATGATTACCCACATGTGGCATCCAACCCCATTGTTATGAAGTGCTTTGAGAAGCTGGTTGTGCCATATGTCAAAGACTCCCAACTGGATTGCATTTGGTGCAGGATGTCATCTCCACTCAGCTCTCACGCCTTAAAAACAGGCCAAGACTGCTGATCTTGCCAAACAACAGTCAGACATAGGTGCCGGGTACTACCTTCTGTAATTGGACTCTGGCCTTCCTCACCAACAGACCACTGACAGTTTGGATTGGAAGAAACACCTTCACAAAATAGTGCTACTAAATACAAGCACTGTGTGCTCCAGGTTCCCTAGGGGGCTAATCAAAAGTATCCCGACTTCTTAGATGACAACCTGGCACCTCACAGGTGAGGGCCAAGATCTGCAGTGGATGGTGGAATCCACCCAGAACATCATCATTATCGTATCGTTGGCCGACAGAAAGATGAAGTACACGTGCACAGCCCCAAAGAACAGTTAAGGACATCATGTAGTCCAGCCGAAGTCTGTTCAACCCTGCTACTTGTCTGGCAGGAGATACAGAAAGATCCACAGCATACAGGGCAGGTTCTTCCCTCGGGCTGTAAAACTCCTGAATGCCACTTAAACTCCCCCACACCAAGACTCAAATGCCACTCATCTCACCTACCTCTGCTCTACATGTTCCACTTCTGACACTTAATTATATTGAACTAGAGCTGATACAATTAGTTGACAGAAAAGTAATCAGCAGTTATCCTGTTAACTTTGTGAGGATTTTTCTTCTTTCTTCTTTTCTGATAGTAAACTGTATCTCTTTTAGTTTTGGACTATAAAGAGACATTTGAAGACGTGACATTGGGCTTTAGAAAATTGTGAAGGGTATTTTCTACAATTTAATAGAACAAAATATTATTTTATAAGTTTATGAAAATATTCTGCAGATTTATCAATAATGAAAATAATCATTAGTTGCTCTTTTCATATCATAGGTTCATAAAAATAAGCCATGCAAGGCAATACATTTCACTGTTTATTGTAGCATATAGGTGTTGTTGCATAACTCTTTCTCTTTTCCTTTTGCGTAACCCATAATATTTTTCTAATATATTTGTAGTATGCCACAATGTACATTATACAGCCATATGGCAGTCTTAAAAAAATGCCATTGTAACAATTAATTACACTTTTTTGCATCTGTTTTTTCTTTACTCAAGCTTTGTATTTTGCAGCTGCTCACTAATTATCAATGTTGGCGGGAGAAATAACAGTGAAATCAGTGTCCTTGGAAACAGCTTTGTAACCCCGCTTCTAGAGCCATTCCCCTGTCATGGGCTGCACACAAGCTTGAAGCAAAGCACTACTTTATGTTTTAAAGTGTGATTCTCAAATATATGTAATCCCATAATCCACAATCTTTGCTCTCGGCACACATGCAGGCATAGTGAACCATCAGTGTACCCAACAGAAGATGACTTACTCTGTTTGCTCATCAGTATAGTCAGCATCAACACAAAATTAATTACCCTGTATCGCAAGAGCACGTTTTTAACCTTTTCAGTGATAATAAGTGTTTGCTTTGATGTCTAGCAGTCCAGGATATCACTGTGAGCTGGAGGGAGACTGAGCAGAACAGTTTTTGAACACAGAGGAAACGACTGAATCACTAAAGAAAGAGACCACAGCTTTTGTGCTAATGTTGCAGACTTGCGCCCACCATGGAAAACTAATTAAAAAGATAAGATTTTTGTGTGGTTGCGTGTAGCATTTCAGAGGTGGCATTAGTTGCAGGAAGCAAGGGCTGACCACAATAGGCCTTTGACGAGGAGAACACTGTAGTGTCGCCATCTTTGGCTGCTGGCCAGTTTCGCATGCCTCTCTGAGTGTCTCGAGGGTTAGTGTGGCTTTTCAGGGTTTCCCGTCAAAGGCTTTCTGATGCAGCTTTGTTGAATCTATGTGAAGCATCTTTGTCGTGACTGAAATGCCAATGGAAGGACCCTTGTAGCCTTCATGGACGTCTTGTCAAGCCGTAGCAAAGATGAAACTTTAGCCTGTAGCAAAGAGATGAATTATTAGCCAAAAAGAAGAATTAGTCATTTACACTTCCATGTAACTGTACAATGTATCACTGATAAATTCTATTAGTTGCATGGAAAATCTGAATAAAAATCTTTTAATGAACTTAAGATCAGTTCTATTAATTATTATATTATAAGACCTTTTATAGCCCTTTTTTTGTCAAAGTGTATCCCCAGTCCGGGCAGATGGTATGCATTATTATGAGATAAAGCACATGATTCTTATTTTTTCAGCCTTGATTTTTTTTTTCTTAATGCCTACTTATACTAGCCATTACTAGGAAATGGCTTTACATAGTTGGTGAAGCATTGAACTATTTATTCCAAGGCTGACAAAGATATTGTCAATACAAAATTATATTTTAAAGCTTGCATTACCCTAAAATATGAATAAATGGTGTATATTTCAATCATTGGAATGTGGCTATGGTATAAGCTAGATCAGGGGTCGGCAACCTTTAACACCGAAAGAGCCATTTGAACTCGGTTTCCACGGAAAAGAAAACACTGGGAGCCGCAAATACTTTCTGACATCTAAAATGAAAAAACCCCGCATTTATTTTAAAAAAAAACAAAAAACAACAACTTCCCTTTCATGCTTCGGGGTTCACCCCAGCCATACACTTATTATTGCTTTGAACATTTTGAACATTTTGAATTCTTGAAAAAATAATAACAATGTCTTAATGTCTCTTTCAAATAAATTAAAAAGCTGAACTTAAAATATCCATGTAGCAAACAAAAGCAAAAAATGCCGTGAGCCGTCATCCTTATAGTATCGCCTTTGGGCTTTCAGAGCATGTAGCGGAGCCTTGACCTGAATTTAAAAAATAAATAGAGAAAAAAAACACTGTGTTACTAAACAATGAAAAATAAATATTTGCAAAATATCTGCATAAATATTTATTTTACCTGGTTAATGGGACTTCTGCTCCTGAACCTCTGCGCACAGTGTCTGCAAATCGGGGCTGTACGAAGTCACTTTCATCTTTACGCAGGACTGTAAGCTGTCATCTGTGAAGCGTGAGCGGTGTTTGTTTTTAATGTAGTTCATGGTAGAGAATAGCTGCTCACATACATATGTGGATCCGAAGATGGACAGGACTCCAAAGGCGAAAAAAGAACTAACACAAATAAAATACACTTCAATTAAATACTTAGTTTTTTTTTTTGTTTTAGTAATTTATTTTTCCAAGCCACTCGGAGCCGCAGTATAAGGATGAAAGAGCCGCATGCGTCTCCAGAGCCGCGGGTTGCTGACCCCTGAGCTAGATAAACCACTTAAACCTGTGCTGTTATGAGATATAACACATTACAACACATTATTTTTCGATAACTGCACGGTTATGGTCATGGATTAACATGTACTTAAAACTGTGAATGGACAGATCAAAAACAAGCTTTTATTTTGATGTTCAATGTTTTCAGTGAGCCTTACCAACAATTAAGTTTTGGGACCAACAACGTGTTACTTGAACACATTAAATAAACATATTTTTGGCAAAGATCCCTTACTGGAGGTACCATTTCTAAATTAGGCTTCTGACTTAGTGTGTTTGACTGTCATCAACTGAAATGTCACTTTATTCCCATTATTCTCATCAATAGTGTCATTACCATCTACAATTTTGGTAGTTCCTGGGATATTAAGCCATATTTTGGATTGGATCCACCATCACAGACTAGCTTTCTTGTATGAAAAGCTGTGTATTAACAGAGAGATCTAAGTGGGCACCTGATTGTGATATCATGTTGGTTGGGAGAGTATAATCATTAATTGCAGCCATATATTGAACTATTTGAGTGTTTACAGGTAGTTCCTCTTTTCATATCATAGGTTCATAAACAATGGGCCAGGCAGGGCAATACATTTCACTGTTTAAGCAAGGCAAGGCAAGTTTATTTGTATAGCACATTTCAGCAACAAGGTAATTCAAAGAGCTTTGAAGTTTATTGTAGCATATAGGTATTGTTGCATAACTCTTTCTCTTTTCCTTTTGCGTAACCCATAATATCTTGCTAATATATTTGTAGTATGCCACAATGTCCATTATACAGCCATATGGCAGTCTTAAAAAATGCCATTGTAACAATTAATTACACTTTTTTGCATCTGTTTTTTCTTTGCTCAAGCTTTGTATTTTGCAGCTGCTCACTAATTATCAATGTTGGCGGGAGAAATAACAGTGAAATCAGTGTCCTTGGAAACAGCTTTGTAACCCCGCTTCTAGAGCCATCCCCCTGATCTAAGTGGGCACCTGATTATGTCATGTTGGTTGGGAGAGAAGTTGGGCTAGTGTTGTAGGTTGTTGACAAAGAGGCAGACAAACACTTTGGAGAACAGGATTTGCAGATAGGGGTGTTGGATTTTTTCCAGCTGACCTTAGGTCTTGTAAAAGTTCTGTAATTATTGGCTCAGAACATTGCTTGCATAGCTTTGATCCAGCTTTTCTGGCCAGAATAATTATCTCTTGGGTTTATTTTCTGTTTTTAGTGCATTCATTGTATTCACAGCCTTTTTCTGTACGGAATAATAACTCAGGATTTTGTTTCCTTGTAGGACTGGTAAAAAAATGAAAGCTCCCATTCCTCTTCTGATCCTGCTTCATGCTGTTGTGGTCCATTGCCTGAAAGTGGTGTCAAAGAGAGGCTCAGGTAAGTCTTGTCTTTTTACCGCAACTGCTGTATCTTTCTTTTGTTCTAATGATAGAACCAATTGGGCACATGCTCAGTACTATTTATTTTACTTAGAGTATCCCATATTTTAACAGCTACATTAATTGCTGCAGGTTTGATTCCCTGGCACCTGCCAAGATTTCAAGGCTGTTTTCTTTGCTTGAAAGCACAAATTGTATTTCAGTCAACAGCAGAGGGATCACATGGCCTTGTGCTGTTGTACTTAGAGACCCCAACCAGTCATGATGAAAAACAGGGCTGTCCTGTTATTTAACAGCTTGATTTTTATGTACACTCAGTTATTTAATTTGAGGTTCTGTGAGCGATGGTGGAATATTACATTGTTGATCTTTGCAGATGAATTGCACGGTATAATCTTGTTTTAATTAGTTGTAGAAGATAATAAGAACACAGGCTTGCTTATTCTTTAAAGGTTTGCAACATACCTCTTAATTACACAATGAGAGATCACATACACTTTGTCAGTTATGATGCACATACTCGGGTGCTCTGTTATTGTGTAAAGTTGGTCTCATGATGAATCCGTTGATTCTTTATTATCTCATTAGCTTAAATCTCTTTTTTAACAGTGTAGACTAGAGATTTTTAAATTCTTTCTTTAAATGTGTATTTCCATGCTATTTGCCCTAATTAATTGTTTTCATAAAAGCACCAAAAAAGAGGTGAGACAATGATCTTGATTCAGTGATTCCTCAAATCATTCCCCTAGGTGTGAAGGTTAATTGTGAGTGTGTAAGTGAATGGATTAATGAATGAAATGAGGATTTCAGTGAGTTACTTTCTGGATCGGTGAAGTACTTTGCATCTAAGGATGGGGCTGTGGACTTTGTAGGAATATAAGTATTTACATGTTTATGGCACTAAAACCTTATGCCTCTCCATACTAAGAAAATATTACTTTCTACAAGAGGATAGATGCAAGCTAGTGGGACAATCCCCATTGGCTAAAATGAAACATAAAGAAAATATTTTGCAATCCAGAGGTAGCTTGTGTCTGGGTTTTTACCCATGCATATTAGACACAGGTGCAGGAATGGCCCAAGGCTCATCAAAAGGTTTTTTGCTTTTCCAGCAGAAGTCCCTACGGGCTATCTCCTCAGATGCTTTCACGAGCCATTGCCTGGGGCAAGGATTTGAAACGTGTCCACTGATAAATGAACACCCCATCTGAGCCAGACCTCCGTCCTTTGTTCCTTCTCTTTTAGGTTGTACGGCTTTATTAGAGGCCATGCTGGTTGCAAGTTAGGGCACCATTGTAAAAAGGATTCTGGGCAATGAAAGCCAGTTTGAAATTGCATTGCTTTCATTTTTATGGAATGGGAAGAAACAGCGGGGGCGGGAAGGTGAGTATCCTGGTATCATAGCAGGTATATTTTCAAAGAAATGTTTGTGGGGAGTTTTTTTATTGATGAGATAAAACTTGTGTGGTTCATTTGGTCATATTTTTATTTTAGATTGGATCAAATCAGGCATATAATCTCATTTAAAACACAGAAAACCTCTTGGCACTACTTACATGTGGTGTACTCCATTGTGAACGGCTGTAAAGGTTTTACTTATAATGTTTGGCTCTGATATGGAAAATACAAATACATTTGTGTCTTAAAAGTCTTGCTTTTATCTACATTTTCATCAGGAAATATGTGGGGATTGAGCTGAAATTGATCAAACAGATTACTGCCTGAATCTCTAATAAGACAAACCAAGCTGCTATAAAAATGTATTGTCTTTTGTATGCACCTTTTATTAAAAGAAATTAACTGTAGACAAACAAACCTGTAAGTGTCAGCCCATTAAAGGAAATTAAATGACTTGATGGACTCCCTCAGGGACAATGAGCCCACTATCTTCCTCGCTTTCCCTTTTCACTGGGATCGCACTTACACACAAACAAGCACTCAAACTCCAGAAACCCCTGCACAGTGCTGCATGTGCACCACTATTATCTGTAGATGATTAAATTCAAAACACTCGTCTTTGAGTAATGCTTTGTCTGCATTTGTGCTCAGGGTGTAACAGTGCAAAAACATACAATGCATATCTGCCATACTAATTCTCAGCATGTTTAAGTAGAAGAAATGTATCCATTTGTCCTCTGCTGTCGTTCCTCTTTGTTAGAATGCTGATATGGCCTGAATGGTTGGGTGAACAGAATAATTGCATATATTTTTGCTTAATACAGCACATCAAGGCAGATGTTGAAATAAAACCACTCTTCGATGCTTCTACATAGTTGTTATACCATCAGTCAGTGATGTTCAATCTGTTATGTACAAGTTATTCCAGGAGTTATTTTGTGTTTGAACTCTGTGTCATTTATTTGATGTGAAGCACCTTGTGGCTGCATTGCATTCTGGTTTGTCAAAGCTACTGTCCGTGTAGAAACTGGCCTTTATGATCAGTTTCTGACCTTTTCAGTGCAGAACAATGAATGTAGAAATAATCTCCTGGCTCTTTCATAACGATTAAATATACCAGAAATAGATCTGATTTAATGTAGCTCTAAGACATTTTCTGTACACTGTATGCACCTGTGTGACACTATGATTGCTATGTGTGACTAGTCATCAGTGTAATAAGCAAAATACATCACAAAATTCACCCAGAAATGCATAGATCTACCATTACAAAGTTTTAAACTCAGTTTACTGTTTACAGCAGGGACTTGCTGCTTGTAAACCAGCAGCTGTTTGTGGTCATTTCCACGACAGTTAGAATGCACAAAGGAGTTTAACAGATTTGGTGCGATGGAAGAGGTCTAAAGATTAGAGAAGAGGGCTCGCCCCATCTTTGTGCAAAAATCTGCATGGGAAAAGTGAACGAGGGACACAACTACTGTCAAATTGGCCTTCAGCAAGACACTAAACAATGGTTTGCTTCTTTCTGTAGAGCAACACTAGAACCCTTTGGTTGTACATGGCAGCTCCGTCTTATTAGAATGTTATGAATGCACTGTAAGGCTTGCAGTTTTCCTGGAAAAGAACAAGGTGGTCAGCAAAGAGAGATGCTAATATGATGATTAAGATATTTTCACCCTTTAAATATTGAAATAAGTACAACTGACTAATGAAACCGTAGGGTCACAGGCTGCTGACATTTAAAACTGAAAAACTACTAGAAAATTATATAAATGTTGTTAGGTTAGCATATGACAGCTTTTGACAAACATTGAGTGATTAGGACACTTTTTATAAGTAAATTATATCTCTTTCTGGATTTGAGTGATTCATGGACAAAGACTTGCTTTGTTGGCCAATTTCTATTATACTTGCTGTCCTTGTTTTTTTTGGAAAAAAGGTCCCATCTCTGAAAAAATGCTGTGGTTCTGTTATTTTCTTAAAGACACACAATCAGCTCCCTTGTTTGCTACTTGTGCCCTACTATACAATAGCTGTTTGGAAGAGCAGTGTGAGAAATCCCTATGAGTGCCTGTTGGGTTGCTTGGCAGTGAGCTGAAAAGAGCAGAATCCTCCTTCTGTGCACCACACAGCTGCATTTTATTTGATATGAAACAGAAACTCGAGAGTTCATGTAAGGTCTCACTTTAGACTCTCTGAAGTAATAACTATGCATTTATTCTTTTTCTCACCTCTGAACATGGATTACAATCAGAGTGAGAAGGAGCTTCGGAGGTTACAGAGGATGACTTTTGGCAGACCTGAATACAGAATAGAAAAAAAAGGACATACACACACATTGCAAAAGTGACTGAACAGAATATTTCCTAAATTCTGTAGCAGCTTTTTAAAATATATCATGAGAATCACCATTCATCTGCATTTCATTACACCGTGAACCCTGCTTTGTCTTATCTTTGATAGTCAGTTTTACTCCTCACAGCCTCCCGTACTTCCCAGGCATCAGGAGTTTCTGTTATCCCCAGGGGTTTACTGTGATGCTGCATGTCTTTTGATGACATACTTGCTGTTTTGAGGATTGGCCTTTTTGTTACAGTGACCACAAGGCCAACATTTTAGATCTTGAATGTAACTGTTTTTCTTTTCTGGATAAAACTTGCATAATATTCTGTGAATTTCCTCTTGTGAGTCCACGCTGGGTTTATTTATACCATTCATTAGACTTGAGAAAACAGAAAGTTTCTGTTGTACGTCCCAGATCAACACAGAAGTTAAACCATTCTAAAAATATGCAGTCAAGAGTTTTGTATTGTTCATGGTTGATTTTTAATGAGGCAAATCAGGGACAGCATCACTGTCAGTCACCAGCCATTTATCCCTGTGGACACTGCAGGCACAGGAGCTCCCATCTATTCAGATTAATCACACAAACAGGAAGCTCTTCAGCCTTTTTGTTCGGTTGCCCCAACATTACATACCTTCCACAGTGTGTATTCACTAAAAGTTACCCCTTAACAAAACTGTTAACACATCCCCCCAGCAAACACTGATGACAGTAGTAGATCTACAATCATATCTCTTGACGTTGATTGAGACATATTTGGCCTTTCTTCTCCCCTCTGCTTTACAGTCATTACTCCCCATTTCTTCACCAGACATTGATGAGTCCCCAGACAAATGATGCTTACCTTTCCACAGTCTCCCAGTAATTCCAGCAATATATTATCCATAACACTCACTCACAGTGAATGCATCATTCTGTTGTTCATGCATATGTAAAAAGCCGGTCTCCGACATGTGTTCCCATTTAGAAATGGAATACAGAATCCCTTCTCTGCTTCTAGTTTCTATTAAGGATGGTCCGAGGGCCCGGCGTGTCACTCTGATGAAGAGTAGTTGTAAATAAAACACGCCACGGCAACAAGACCTTGGTTCCCATTAGAGAGCAGCCGCTCATCATCCGTCTCTCCCCGTGTATTTATCTACTGCCGCTACAGTAGGTCCACAACATATTTTTTTCCCCTCTCTTCGCCGACTACTTCTTTCCACTCTTGCTGGAGGAAGAATCAAGGACATCCTGACAGTCACTTAAATTTACAGTCGTTACACCCATCGCAACGCACAACTCTGGGAGGATGTCAACATTAATACGTCAGTTAAAGGATAGAATCTTCCCCTCACATTAATGGTGCTTCTCGCAATTTGGCCAATAATAAGGCTTCTCTTAATTGGACAAGACAGTGATTCCTAACAGGGGATGTCAGCGCACAGCACAAATTCAATTATGGCAAGCCACTTGACTTTGTAATTGATATTAAAGGACGTTAAATATAGCAGCAAGCTGTCAGCAAGAACTTTGATGGAGAGAAGGGCCACAGCAGTAGCAACCCTTTCCACTGTCAATTTTTTACCCATGAAATCTACTGAATGTCAGATCATTCTTGCACAAGTAATAAAAATGGCATTAATAGTAATATAGAAGTGGCATCAGAACAACTATGAACCACTTCAGGTTATCACTGATAACAGCTTGGGATGTAAAGGCCTGAAATTGAGTTAAAAAAAAATTTCTTAAACAAATCCAGGAAATCCTTGGAAACTACAGCTAAGATTGAAATCTGAAACACAAGCTCCCTCTTCGTCTCTCTCTCTCTCTCTCTCTCTCTCTCTCTCTCTCTCTCTCTCTCTCTCTCTCTCTGTCTCTCTTTCCATCACACACACATGCATAGGCACACATCCGTAATATCCGCGGTTCATCTTCCCTCGGTCAATACCACATACCTGCCACAAATGTTGAATGATTGCCTCCACTGCACCGCCCGTTCATTGCGGGGGAGATTGATCACACACATGATATTAGAAATGAAATGGCTTGCCACATGGAGGTGTTTTCCCTCCCGCTGCTCAACAAGTGTGCCAGATATAGGCCTCTTGACAACTGGGGTTATGGCTATGGATATGGTTATTTGTTGGGGACACATGCCAAAGTCCTCCGTGCGTGATGGTTGACGATCAATCGCCTGATTTATGAACAGAATAGTCTCTCTGTGGCCTGTTTCCTGACCTGCAATAATGTTACAACACCACAGCAATTGAGAAAAATGCCAGGAAAGGGTGAAGGGGGCTGCAGCTCAGTGAAGATCCAGTGTGTAGCTGTAGGTTGTGTTTAAAGCTCAAATGCACTGCAATATGTGTGGATCAAAGATGTATCTGGTTATGGCTATTTTTATTTATTTGATGCTTTTGGGTATTTAAAAAAATGTCACCCACAGGCGTCTGAAGCCTATGGGATGATTGGATTTGGGTTTACTGAAATCCAGATTTGGGATATGGGGTGGACGTGGGTGGAGCTAATAAGGGCAGACAGCTGTCAGTCAAGCAGATGTGCACCTCTTTTTGCCTTCATATGTCTGTAATGAAACAATAATGTTTAAAATCACAGAAGATATCAAGTCAAGTTACTCTTTAACCTTTGGTCTTAGTGATTGCTGCTTACAGTATTTTAAAGCCAGTTCTTTTGTATGATTTAATGCTTTCTATTTGTCACCACTGAAAAAAGCTTTTTTTTTCAGTCAGAGATGCAACAAAACACACAACGTTGCTCACTCAGAAGTGTCGGTCACTGATATCTGTGTTTTGAACGACACTTAGTGAACTTGAGTACATTTTTACTTTGGTTGGTTCAACAAAAATGTATATTTTATCTGCCTCCTTTTATAGCATTACAACTTATTTACTCCTAATAGTAGTAGTAGTTATTGTTGTTGTAAATACAGTTCAGAAAGCTGCTTTCAGTAAGTCATTGAATGTCTCACCTTTTGACTTTAGTTTTCTTAAACGTTGAGTTGAAAACTAAGGGGTTAAATTTTGAAATGTATACAGATTCTGTGAGTGAAATACTTCACTTTTCTTCCCACCTTCCTGTGTTGTCCTTTCCTCTATCTGTTCATTGTCTTGGAACCTCAACAGTCTGCAGGCCTTTAATATTAAATACAATATACTGCATTATCTCCACTTTTAATATTTCTTTCTGAAAGATAATAGCGTTCACTTCAGGCTCCCTTTGCAAATTATGCAGCCCACTTTGGCAGCCAGGGCATTTGGTACCAATTTGAGAGATTATATGTGTGGATGATAATGAGCTTTAGTCCGAAAGAGGATTTAAACATGGAGAAGGCTGGCCACTGCTTAATTTAAGAAAATCTGGCTCTCAGGTTTAAGGAAGAGGACTTTGGGGGAAATAAAACTCCCCAAAGAAAAACAAGAAAGAAAAACAGAGAAAATGAAAAGTAAATAAGTAACATTTGTAATAAGTTTAGGGCAATATGGCCATAAACAGTAATGGTACCGGAAATTGCTTTAATTCCCCTTGACTGCTTGGCTCTCACAAAGCTGAGCGGTGGAGTAGTCTCTCAGTACTATGCAAATCGCCTGGAGGCGGCGATGGGACTGTACCCAAAAATATCACACATTTTAACCTGGGGCTGCACTGCATGATTAATCCATATGGTAACTCCCCCTCACTCTGCGTCGCTATTTGCCTGTATGTATCTGTCTGTCTGACAATCATAGCACAATTCTTACGTATTTATGTTTATGTATGTCATTTCCCGCTTCTGTCAGTGAGATGGTGAGAGTGAGATGGCAGTTTTTCTTTTTAGTTCCTCTCAAAAATAAAAATCCTTCATCTCAATGGCCCTGCTGTCCCTTCTGATTTCTCTGCCCTGTCTTTACGTTACCGTCTTTACGCTTCACCTAACATTTCTCCTCAACCTCCCGTGCGTAGAAAGTGATGGTTATTGCTTCCATTGATTGGCGACTTTCTCCTGGAGGCCAGAGAGGACAGATGGATGTCTCACAGAATAATTAAAGCAGTACACTGATGCCTAATCCCATAATCATTATTAGACTTCAACTGTTTTAAACCAAGAGGCTGTTTTACCAAAAACCTGACCTATTTTATTCACGTAGGAACACCTTTTTGCATCTGTGATTTTTGCCTAATATGTAGACTGGAGACCAAATTCTATGCTCCCCCTTTAAATTACACGCCTGCAATATCTGTTTTGAGTGGAGTGAGATTGGGTTAAATGATCACATCCCTCCTTTATAAAAAGGTCTATCTTGAGTGAGCTGACCCTCCTCCTGTTAAAAAGACAAGTACTGAGGGTTTTTTTCTCTGTCATTTCTGGAAATCAAGACACACTGGTGATTTGATTTCTACTTGTCTCAATCTTTGCAGTCTCTGACACATTCGATTCTTTTTTTTTTTTTCTCCCAGTGTTGCGACCCTTGGAGTACATTGGTTTTCTATTGATTGAAGCGCTAACTTTGTTTTGGGCTGATGCAACTTAGTTAAGTTTGATTTTTAAGGGGGTTTCATTAATTTGCATGGCAACACTGTCTCTTGTCATTTTCCAATTTTATCAGCGTCTATAATTGGCCCCATTCTCTCCCTGCTGGTAACAGGGATACAGGGATTTCACAAAAAAAGTATGTTTCTGAGTCTTTTTGCTGATATTTGCATGCAGAATTACATTTCAGATAAATAGACAAAAAGCATGCATATATATGTATATATATATTGTTTGTTTGTTTGTTTCAAGGATCATTTCTATTGATTGATTACTGCAGTGTTTTGTTGCCATAACAATGTATAGATATATATCAGTTTCGGTAGGTTGATTGGAAAAGCATGTTTGTATTTGTTAAGGTGATGGGCTGAAAGATTTTTCCACAAACTGAGAGTAAGGGAATGGAAGTACCCTAAAGTGCACATGCCTTTATTATCTAATTAAATCAAGTGTTGACTCAACAGGAAGGAGCCTCAACACTAACATTCATTTAATTTGGATTACTAAGTCAACTTTGTTACCTTTTAAAGAATCCAGTTTGAATCTGTTTTTCAGCAGTGATTTGCAGTGTTATAGATCTTGTAATACTGGAATAGATCTTGTAATAGAAAAAAACAGACTGACCTTAGTCAAAGGCAACGTTTATACCTGGTATTAACATGCAATCTGTGTCTGTTATTCAACTAGGTAAAAAACATACGACGAAGCATGTCCAGGTTTCTCAAGCTAAAAACAGCCCCGTCCTTGACAGCTGCATACAGGAGCCTCTCAAGGGGCTTCTTCTCTGGCTCAGATTACCTTCGGACAGTATAATTAAGACAGTTAAATCAAGTGCTTCCGGCTGTCACTGTCTGTCATGTGACCTTTGCATTGCATGTCATAACTTGTTTCCCTTGACCTGAGACGCACCAGGTTTGTCCACAAGTCTGCCTACCTAATAAAATCTGACCACAGTGGAGGCAGACACTAGATAACGAGAACACTTATTAATGCAGACATTATTTTCCACATACCGTATTCAGACACAGATGTTAATACCAGGCATATATAAGGGTCTATGCCATGTTCACATGAGCATATGTTGTCAATCAAAGTAATGATTAGCAGGAAAACTGTAGGATGAGATGACTCATTTTCTATTCCCCCAGCTGACCTTGTAAACCAATTATTTGCTTCAGATGATTGATGATGTCACTGGATGGGAAGTTTGTGGCCTTTTCCTGCCTTCAGTGTCGCCGTTGTGAAAGAAACTGCATGTGCGGTTTTTAATTAGCCTCCTCTGCACAATGAGGCTGTGGTCGCTTGAGAGGTGAAGTTTTGTTAATGCAGGAAGTCTCCCAACAACGTAGCATTTGATGAGGCTGTCAAGCTCTCTCGCGTCAGCCAGGCACTCAGCGTGTGGCCTTTTTCAATGCTCCTTTATTGGAAAGTTTGAACACATCCTCTCTCACTGTGTTCATTCCCTGTTCAGTCTCCCCATAGCTCAATGACAGCTAAGAACAAAAAAAAAACACTACTCTCTTGTTCTCTTTGTACATTTCCTTTCCTTTGGTTTATCCTTTTTTTCCCCCAGTCTTTTTTTAGTCAAACTAGGAATGGTCAAAGCACAATCAACCTATTTCTGCAACAAGCAGAGGCACACTGAATCCTTACAGGTCTCAAGGGAGTCCCGCCAAGTTTGGGGCTTTTCAGTTTTCTTTTTTTTTCTTTTGCAAGGGAGAAAGGATGTAAGCTTGCTTGCCGAGGAGTACGCCTTTGTTGGTTGCAGGAGACTGACGCACTGCAGGAGTTTTGGAAACAAACCAGGTTGACTCTATTCTCCAGGCTCTGGCTGCTTTTCTTACCACTGTTCTGAAGATACAAGCAGGTCCCATTCAAATCCTACTGCTTAGCATTTTTATTATAATTAGCAGGGAATTACCTGGTATTCCCCCCATTGAAAAGTATGTAATTTTATCCCAAGCTAAAGCACCTATTGTTTGGGGAGAGAAGTGCTGCTTTAATTAAGATGGACCAAATTTGCTTTTAAAAATCCACTCTCTTCAAAATTCTGCACAACTGTTCCCTGTAAGCATGCCTTGTAATTTCATTTGGCACGATTTACAGTGAAGTTCCGTCACATATTTCCCTGCCATGTTTATTGCTTGCGTTTGATGTGGCACATAGTTGAAATATTTAAGACCTCTTATTTATGTTCCTCCTGGGCCCAAAAAATGGTAGAAGATGGCAGTTGATTTCCCTGCAGTGCAGTGATCAATAAATTCTACATATCAATTAAGTTCCACTGTCATCTCCAAGGCCTCTCCTAGGGATAAGCCTCTCCCTGATCTCCCAAAGGACCAATCACAGGGCCGCGTGGACCTGCACAGCCTCCCCCACAGCTCCTCTGCGTTCATGAAAACAAACATGTTCATCTACAGAGGTGCTGCAATAGAATTGTATGTTTTTCAGTGAAGCAAGAGGCCGGCATCATCATCTGTAATTTTCAAGAAACATCTTTCTTCTCTTATTTCTTTTTATATGACATATGGCAGCTCTGTAAATGTGAAAAGTTCTCGGCTGTGGATCAAATAGCAATTAATTGTTTTTACAGCCCCAGTAGCCTTATAAAAATATTAGATTCTGTTAACTTGAAATGTAAATAAAAGAAAATGAGAAAATGGCAGATTTAAGTCCTGAGGTTGACACAGTTGCAACTCATGCCTTGTTCCTAGACCTGAAAAGAGGAGTTAAAAAGAACAGAGACATGCAGAGGCCATTACAGAAGGAGCCTCTTAAGTCATAACATGACAAGATTTCTGGTTAGTGTAGTTGTCGTAGTGTACATTTTGCCCTTATTGTGACAGCACAGGGGCTGCAGCATCCAAAGCGCTCTATAAGTCTCTATTAACATCTTCTACTAACTAAGAGGCACTACAGATGTTCGTAGGCGTTGCATCCCTGTATCCTGCCGGTAGCCAAGCAACACGGCACACCGCAACCTCACAATTGCAAGTGTTTCTGCGGTCTCAGCATATCTCCTCACACAATCTCGCCCTCCGAAACCAGATTCCAAATTCTCCTTTCTCTGCAGCCTTTGTCTGGGTTGTGGGTGTGATCTTGCCAGAGGGTAATTAAACTGTTTCTGTTCCGTTCAGCCTCTCACCAAAGTCTCCCCCGTATATCATCTGACATCAAAAACACTTAAAATAAATTGCAGGAAAGAAATGCAATGTTCAGGCAGCCAATTAAGTTTGATTCTTTAAGTGAGTAATGAGGCCCATAGCTTAACTGTGAAGTCTGCTAGCTGCTGTTTGACAAAAGGTGTTATTTTGTTTTGTTTTTTTAGTCATTTTTTCCATTCGCATGGAGCCTAATGAGTAGTGGTGATGTTATTGTTTCCCATCAACAAATTAGTTGATGGAAGAGAAACAGATCAAATAGCTTGATGAAATATTAACGCCCCTTTTACAAGTGTCTGACCTTAAAATTTTCTCCGTACCTGCAAAGATAATAAACTAAAAGCGTCAAAATCATTAAACTGTTTTAATTTATTTGCAATTTACTGCTTATTTGTATCTGGCAAAACAGCTGGAAAAAGGGATAAGAAAGCAAAGCTGTTTATGGTAATTCCATTTAGATTTTTGACAAGTCATCTGTCCCAGTTCCAGGCCTGAAACACTCCAGTTCAAATACAAAATAAAAGTATCCAAATCCCATTCAACACCATTCATTTGTTTGGCATTGAAATTCAAATATGGCATTATTATATTGTTTAATGTGCATGCCACCCTCAGTGATTTTTAAAATCGTGTGATAGAGGCATTTAAAGGGCCTCCTTTTGCTGTTTGCAACGCTCTCTAAGGCTCTCTGTCTTTTCTGTGCTCCAAGTGCCTGGTCTTGACAAACACAAGGACAGCTAAGGATTATGGTTCTGTATGTGTCTTTCATTGCCTTTAATATGCAAATGGGAGATTAGCTTTGGAAAGAAACTCTTTGGCATGGGATTTATTTCTGCTAGGAGGTGATGCTAACTATTCTTACCTTATTTTATTTTTCTTCTCAGGATCAGACTTTTCAGCAAGAAATGGCGTCACATATGCTGTACAAGAAATGTGCACTTCTCATTAAAGCACAGTCATGTATATAGCAGGAAGAGTTAATAAATCACAGCTGCTACAGCACATGCAGGCAAAAAACAAGGTTTCAGTAACATGACTCAGTATTATTAATTTAAGTCAAAGGCATGTGTCAGTATTTCATTTAGACCGCATGATTTTGAAATTTAAATGACTCTCTCTGCATGGCTCAGGCACATCAAACAAAATAAGAAAACTACATTTCTGCAATTCATAGCAAAAGCCAAATGCAGCCGGGTAAATGACTTTGGTATTACACTGTCAGAAAACCATTTCAAATGTGCCATGGGAAGCAATTCCAGCATTTCTTTTGATCTCCAGTGCGGAGGGGAGGAGGAAGGATTAGGAAACATTTCATATCATGGAATTGTGATCCTGGCATTAGAGCTATACAATGCGTATGCAATGTCAACATCTATAATTGAGTGATTTAAATGACCTAATTTTTGTGTGGGCTACCTCTGCAGTTGTAGCTGCGTCAGAACGTTTAACCCTTTCAAAATGCACTTCAGGGTCCCTAATGATGGATCCAAGCACCCATCTAGAACACCATATAGAGATTGCCGCCTCTCAACCTCCTCTAGGCGTGTTTGTTAAGTGACCCTAAACTGTGTTCACCCATGAGAACAGGAGATGAAGTGACTGCCACACTATGTGCTGTTACACATAGATACACACTCAACACCTTCCAAAACAAAGTCTGTCAAATCAACTATTTGTTTATTCTGAAACAGTAGTTTTCAAAGTCAATTTAATTTACATTGAAAGCTCACCACACTTATTTAATCAGCATTCAAGCTACATACACCTCTGTTGTTTGGAAAATTGATTCTACAAGCGCACATACACACACACACGTGAGACAGTGAGGCGCAGATTATCCAATCAAACATCCATGCTGACCGTGTACAATTGATCAGAGTATTTGCTCGGGGCTGACAACTCAGTGGGCATTCATGGCTTCTCAGACTGGCTCAGAGGGGGGTTAAGGATTATTGACTGTGTGTTAAAGGAAGTACAGAAATCTGCAGAATAGAGTCACCAAATAATTGGATTAAACAAACAAATTAGCCTCCTGAATGTATAATCAGAACAATGAAGCACCCAAAACACTTCCTTGGTGGACCTTTTCTGCCAATGAAGGACTAGCTGTTTGGATCCTAGGTTTTAAAACAAATTCATACAAGATTAACGCTCTAGCAGTGACCCTGGGAGATTGTCAAGATTTTTGTCATGGCTAACTTGAAGGAATACATGACATCGATCTCTTTTTCGCACATGTTGTTCCCTCTCCTAATTGGTCAGTGTGTGGATATTTTTCCCACAGAGGTTTTGTGTGCACATCCACCCTTAATGATTCAAGCAATAAAGGACATTCTTGCCATTCAGTCTTGGCTAGTTGGGGAAATGGCTGTTTTATATGTTCCTTGACCTCTTTCAGGCCTTCAGAATGGAGTCAGTGTGCCTGAGTGGCCTAATTGGGTTGACAGCACAGTGTCTTGCCTCTTGCTCACATGCATGACATCCAGCTCTTTGACATAGCGACTTGCCTCCACAGTCCCTTGGCTGTTGAACAGTAGTAGCATTTTGAGCATTTAAACAAGTGATCATGAATGCCTCAACGCTGTTGACTTCACCAAACGCTTTTTGAGTATTTGCATTTTTATTGTTGAGTTGTAAACACTTACAAACAAAACCAACAGCGGATGAAATGTGTCTCAGAGTTAATGAATAGATTTTAATGGACACTCTTTGTTTGTTAATTTGCTGTCAGTGTGCGTGTGTGCGGTTTTAATGAAGTTGAATGAATTGTGCACCGGGTTGCTGGTGCATGCACCGTGATTATGTTGAATATGTTCTCTATGTTGTGTGGTGCCAAGTTTAAACAAGGCTATGTAGGTGGAGGGATGCTGGGAAGGGAGGAAGGGCAAAGGGAGACAGAGGCAAAGTGGAAAGTACACGAGGCCGGGCTTCATGAATTCATTTCCCCTCTCTCCTGTGTCAGGGGGACCTCGTCTGAACCCATTACGGTGGTAACAAGGTGACATCGAGCAGTCTTGCCTCGGGTTCTGGCCTCTGGAGCTGTCTAGCTGGCCGTCTATGTTAATTAAGGGAGAGAATGAAAGTGTGAGGTATGGGGACACTGTTGGACAAAAACATTTAACTTGATGGTCCGAATAAGGACGGAGTTTCACTCTTTCTCTCAAATGAGTTTGCAGCTTCAAGGTGGCGCTAAATAGACAGCAAATCATGCTGAGAACCTGATTTACATAGGTAAGTGATGTATACAGATCTCACCACAGGCACTCAGACCATAAATTATTGAGGCCCTGTTAGGCCTGTCATGTTGAATTCATCCTAAATTCATTTCACGTTATTTAAAGAACTGATCATTGGTGCTCTTCTGAAATATTGTCCTATCTCACCGGTGCCAGTGTTCACGGGTAGGAAGAATAAAAATGTCTGCCGTGTTTGTTAATCGGAAAGCCTCCTTTTGCTTTTCTGTCTCCCTTCTACTGTGGGAAAAGTGGCATTGGCGAAGTTCACTGGGAGAGCGTTTTTAGTGCAAAGTAAGTGGGCGATCAGGAGATGTCATCAATTCCAATGCATGCCAGTTGCCACGGAAACAGAAGTGGAGAGGCTTTTCTCAAGGATCCTGTTAAACATTTAGAGTACGCAGGGCTCAGAGAGACAGAGTGCCAGAAAAGAGAAAGTGGAAGAGATGTGTCATGGACAATTGTCCCTCTTTTCATCCATATTTTTTTTTCTCCTTCAATTATAAGTGTAAATTATGTGGGTAAATTTGGCCTATTTGGTTTTAGGTTACAGGTTCTATTTCTATTAATCAAGCAACACAGTTGGAAGTCATGAAATTATACAGCTCACAAACCTCCAATTTACCTAAAGGCATAATTTTTACGGTACAGTTGAATTTGCTAACTATGCCAATATCTCCTTAATATCTAAAGCAGGGATGACGTGCATTTCAAATACGATATGAATTTTATTGGTGCTGTATTTAATAACCACTTACGTAAGACAAATTGTTTTTCATATTTGGGTGCTGCAATTCACCCTACCACCCAGCTTGGCCTTTATCAGCAAGTGACCAAAGTTGTAGCCTTGTGTGGCGCCTCCTGACTGAAGGAGCCCTTCTTCAGATGTAATCTCCCAGCAGACTAGTACTAAATGGGAAAGCGGTAACAACGTGGGCTCAGCAGATAGGAGCTCTGTGTAATTCCTGTTAATTACTGTCCAGAAGGCGATAAGACCTGGTTGGAGAGGCTAAGAGAAGAGATAAGGAGGATCAAGGATTCACCTGAAGGATTTTCCACCCCTTGGGCAAAAACAGCCCATTGTCCAGAAATAGTCTAGTTTGAAGCTGCCGTGAAGTAGTTGTTGTTTTTTCTTTACTTACTGAACAACTAATGGAACAGAATGGAACTGTTTTGACGTTCATTTAAGAGCAGTGGGTGAAATGGAGGTTTTATCTATTAAGGAAATTGTTTTCCGAGCAAACAGACTTGCTGACTTGGGATGCTGTCATAATGTGTCCATTCGGTCTTGAGAAGGGTGGCAAAATAAAATGTGAATTGACTTGTGTTTGAATTAGGTGGATATTCTTAAGAAGGTTCCAACATGTCATTTCATTGTTAAATCCCACCTTATGACATTCATCGTAGCATACTTTCATGAATTAATTTGCTTTTGAAGTAGCACAACACAGTCCTGCAACATCATATATTTTTTGTATCTGTTTCCGTCGGCCTTTAATGTATCTCAAGTAAAAGAAACAATCCCAACTCAAAGTCAATTAATCACTTGTTCTGGAGCTTTTGGCTGTGTCACATGGTCTTCATCAGCAGGCTGAGTTTGCTCTGTTTTCATGAAAATAAGATGTCCAAATCTTCCTTGATTTTGAACACCTCTGGGACTTTTCATCCATATTATCTTAAAGGTTGCTCAAGTCAATCTGCTATTGAAGAACAAGTGGTCTAAATCTCCAGAATAAGCTAGTAAGTGGACCTTGAGGTTATATTGTTTTGTCAGCTGGTGTTTCCAAGGTCATGAGCGAACTGTTAAGCTAAGAAAGAAAACAGGTTTGCAGTATTAAGCAAATTAATAAACATTTAATTGTAAATTCTAAAACCCTGGCATTCCCCTTTGCTTGCAAATTCAAAAAGAACATCAAAACAGGCGTACGGAAACACGCTTATAGTGCACTTGAGTAAGACCATTGATGCCATAGCAAATATTCACAGCATGACTTTGGGGATTTTCTTTTTAAGTATAGTTCAAAGCAATTCACCAAAAAACATGAGCCATATGAGACCCACTTCGGTTCTTTGCCATATTCCAAGCCTCCATTAGCATGCGCCGGGGATGAATCTTACAAGTTGTCAGTCACCTCTGCTCTACCATGAAATCAGTTGCTGTTTGTTTGATTTTCCCTGCACATACCTCTGCCCTGACAGCAAAACGGGCAGTTTCCTTGCTCATGCATAGAGAAGAACCAGTATTGGTTGATATGTTAGTATGAAAAAAGGCGGCTGATAAGAGAGGACACTGTGTGGTTCTTTGAAGGAATTGAACCTACATTGTAAACTGCAGTGTCTCTGTGGGGCTTCAAACACAGGATATATGAGCTCATATTGGAGAAACGAGGCTAGCTGTCTAAATGCATTACTGTAATATGACCTGGGAGGGGGAGTGGTGCCGTGTATCTGCGTGTTGACCTTGTTAGTAGTAAGTTCTTGAGTTGCTCTCTGGGGTGTGCATGCTGGCCGAAGCGCTGGTGGTCTGGCTGTAAACTCCTCTCATTTCTTACGTTTTGGTTTAATTCTCTTCTTTGTTCCTGCTTATTAACAGCTCAGCAAAGGAATTGTGTCTTCTTCACTAGGCAGCTCATCATGAGCAGCTGAAGCATATTTCACCCTTGTAATACACAGAACACCAAGATACTAATTACCTTTCAGTCACCAATAAGGCTTTACCCCCTACTCCTCATTGAACAGTCACTGTTATAAAGAATCTGTTTCAGTCAGGCATTTGTGGAGTCTATATAAATCATGCATAATATGACAACTATTCATCAGTTTGATAAATGATTATCAAAGAGACGGCAACTGAGAATATGCAAATTTCAGCGCGTAGAGATCACAGTGCACCTCGCGCTTAGTGATTAGAAAACGCACAAACAAGCAAAGTTTTTAAAGAAAATAGGAATAAGTCATTCTTGATTACGCAAAGGGATTTTTATTTCTTTTTTAGATAGACTGAAATGGCACCAAAGGACTGGTTAAATTTGATTATCCAGCTGAAAGAGATGTAAATGTTCATAATTTCCATCTCCTCTGCCTTAAATGGTTTCTCACTTCATCATATACTGCGATTAAATTAGTCAAGTCTGCGCACTGTGGCTAATGGACCTTCTATTGTTCCAGATATTAAACAACAGAAAATTAAACATGATCCACTTGTCATTTCTAATGTGAAATGAGTAGTGTGATGATTTCAAGAACACTTTAAGAGTGGTTGTTTCTGTTTTAACACAGAAAACAGATGGTGTGTGATCCGGTCAAGGGCTATTTTTCATGGTTTAAGCAAGACTTCTTCGTTCCAGTTAAGTGAAATCTTGCTACAGCATACAAAGATATTGAACATATAAGTGTGCTTCCAACATTGTGGCAGCACTTTTGGCTATCTTTCACTCCAGCTTGGTGTGGAACAACTTAAGTGGCCTGTACAGAGCCACGACCTCAACCCCATCCAGCATCTGTGGGATAAATTGGAATGCCGACCTTGAGCCAGGCTTATTTCCCAACATCAGTGGCCAACCTCACTAATGCTCTTGTGCCTGAATGGAAGCAAATCCCTGCAGCCAGGTAGTAAACACTTGAGAAAAGCCTTCCTAGAAGAGTGGAGGCTGTTCGCAGCCTTTAAGCATATGTTTGACCATATTCAGTAGTGTATTTTTAATTGATTTGTGTGTCGAGGCAAGCATTTATTATTGATCGGTTATTCATTATATTATGTTATGATCACAAATGATACCATACACTGAGCTCTACATTCCATTTGCCACCGAGTCAAATTTGTCTAATGGCACAAACCTAATTAATTTTGATTAAAAACCCTGCATCACACATTTTATTTAACAACTGTCTTTCAAAGATTAAAGTGGCAGACAATCAAAATGTGATCAGACCTTCTGGCGCTACCTAGTATGATTTTCAGGTTTATCTAGCCATGTCTGATATAATTAGGCCGCTCCAGAAAGGCAAAGGTTTTGAATCCTGAACCTCAGCAGAGTTCGAAAAGCCTGGTAATCAAAAAGCCACACATATCACCTAAATAAAACAGATTTACTTTTTTCTTCACCCCCTCAGAATAAAGGCAGTGGACAAGGGAGTGAAGAAGAAGATAAGACGGGAGTGGGATGTTAGTGGGTGGTTCAGTGAGGAGGAGAGACTGAGAGATGTGTGCAGAGGCTGCTGTGTTGTAAAAAAACCCAACAACAAATAGAGGTGTGTATTCTGAAGGAAAAGGGAGAGTGAGGAAGGACGGTTCAGTAACTTTCTTGTCTGATAAAGCCATTCCGGCTCCACATGACCAAGTTTCCGCAGAGCAGATTGGTAAACGATAACTGACAAGTACTTGCCGAAATATGTATGTGTCTTAAATGTGCTGGGTAAACAGGTTGTAAAAATCCTAAATGTGTGTTTGTGTATGCATCATACTTATTTCGGAGTTCATCTTGGAGCTTGCATCACAAACGTAAGAAACAAATCCTGGCCCATGGCTAGGAATAACATTACAGATGCTGGCAAGAAGATTCCATCTCACTCTTTTCAACGCTTCCATGAATTTTTCTGTCCACATAGTTTAATGCAACAATAACAGGGGTATCAATCTCAACAGGCTTTAGTAATGTTTGGTGCGTTATATGAGGACTCGTTTTTTAATATGATGCTTGACAAACCTCAATCATAGTTTATTATGTGTACTGCTGCTTGGGTCAGCTATCCTTAAATTTAACCAGCTTTGAATAAACAGCTCAAACTGTAATGCATATCATGCTGTTGAAGTGCACATTTAATGTTGTCTTTTGTTCCCTTTCAAGGCTCTCAAGGCTCTCAAAATCACTAAAACCTGGTTCTGAAATGGCATTGCACAAATAAGATGAAAAAATATATATGTGTACAGCTCTTGCTGTGCAGAAAGAAAACTTACAGTTTATCTTGAAGCCCACTGCATTAGAAAGCTATTCCATCTTTTTACTCTCTGCAGATGTGGAGACAAGCAGATTTGAAGCTGATATAACGGGCGAGAAAGCTAACACTATTTTGGCAGTACCAATTTACACTGGGTTTACTGAGAGTTTCAGCATGTGTAGTTACGGATCAGGTCCTGCATTTTCTCTTATAGGTATATTTACGCAGGGTGCTATCGGCTCTTTTCAACTGTAAGTGTTTTTTCAGGAATCTAGAAACCTTTTGAGGGGCTCGATAACACTCACCTGCACTTGATAACCAGTTTTGGTTTCTGGGCTATAGTTCTCCCCAAAAGTCATTTGGCACATCTAGAATGGTCCAGGAACTACTATCTTGTGTGGACCTTGCACTACTGAATGTCGCTGAAGGTCAAACACAAGCCATGATACAACAACACATGTACAGCATAATCACTCAGATGCAAGCAAGCACTTGTTGCCGCCAGTTTTAGGACAAATTGTAGAAATGTCTTTTATTCTTATTGGCATTTAACCATTATGCCCCGTCTCATCTAAAAAGCGTCAGGGATTATGAGAGTGCTTGAGACAGAAAGAGAGAGCTTTTTGCTGCTTGTTTTCAGTCTCCCTTTCCACCTCTGCACATCTCTGTTTCACCATCCATTGAAGCATCACTGTTGCACCACAATAAATTAGACAAGGCATTGTGATGACTCCGTTGTTGTCTTGTCACATCACAGAAAAATACTGTCTAATGTGTCTAATCTTCATGGTTCTTAAGATGCTGTGAAAACAAATTGCACTTCCTCAATATGTGCTTAGGCCATTCTGATACCTGATAACAATTTTGATCAATTTGTCAAAGTGTCACAACAAGTATAGGCATTTCTCATCAGCAAGGGCCTCTTTAAGACTTCTGGAGGCAGTAGAGGTTGTCATAGCTGCTTTAGAGTCACTTTAACAAGTGTCTGATGCCAGTGTTAAGGGCTGATTATGTAGATGAGGCAGCGAGCAGGGACCTGCTCTGTGAGACATAGAGGTAATGGTGGAAAGGACTCGTGGCTATTCCAAAATACACCCCTACAGTTTATGGTGCTGTTTTTTTTATAACGCTATCTCTTCCCACCTTTCTACTCTACAGTTTGTTCTTCTGTTGAAAATATAAAAACTAGTTATCAGGATTTTGAAGCATCGCTGGATGTTTCTCCAATTTACTATAATAATAAAAACAAAACTAGATCAAAAACGTCCTGTAGCACAGACCCCAAATCCCAAAAGGTCATTTCAAATTCCCTCTGAGTGGACAGCCCTGATGAGCTGCACCTCAAGGTCTCCTCAAAGTATGTAAACGAGTGTGACTTATTTGTGTGGCGCAAATATGGGGCACCACAATAATGCAGAGAAAGACAGGGGAGAAGTACTGTACACTCTATGGCTCTCTTGCCCCAGAGTGCTCGGTGAATTATTTATGAAAGTGCTGACAGAAGAGGAGCAGGTTCAACAAGGCGCGTTTCTCTGGGGGGCAACAACAGCCGGCAGTCAGGTGGGGCTCAGTTTGTCTTGCGGCCTCTGGATTTTAATGATGGTCCAGTGGTCTCGTTATGCGAATCTACAGTGTAGCTTTTCTCCTGTGTCAGCTGAAAAGAGTGGTTGTGTGCAAATCTGTAATCTCTGCTGTGACTCTGCTCCCCCCATTTTCCCCCTTCCCTTCTGCACTCCCGCCCCATCACTTCCACTCTTAGTTTTGCCTCTTAGAATCTCTGTCCTTCTACACTTCCACATCCTTTATACACATCTCCTTCAGTATGTCTATTTCTGAATTGCTCTCACCCCATCTTATTTATCTCTGTTCATTTCCTGCACACTCCTAACGCTATCACTGTTGATTGACAGTTCATTAAACATCACGTAAATCAGTCATCTTAACCTACATTAGCTAATTAGAAGTTTTTCTTATTCTGTTCTTGCAGTGAGGCAAGCCTTGACATGACATCCATCAGTGATCAAATGTATATTTATCAAAAACACTTATTTTCCAGTTTAATCTGTGTGGTACTTTTTGTGTGAAAAAGCGTACAAACAAACATAAGATACAATATCTAACATCAGAAAATCATGACTAAGTGAGCTGTTGTGGACTCCCCTTCCACACATCCCTGCTGCAAAATGTATTGTGAATTACAGATATGTACCACTATTTGACAAATTGAACAATTATTCAGGTGGGTTTTTGCCTCCATTAAACATTGCGTCTCCTGTGTGATTGGAGAGTCGTAGGAGTGCTCAGTGGCAGATTTGGTGGAGGAATGGCACTTTTGGGGAGAGAGAGATTAGCCTGTGAAGCTTAAGGAGCTGCCCACAGATCGTACCAGCAGGCAATGAATATGGCTGCAGCCGATAAGACATAAAAACACATCAATAAAACTTTTATCCCTTTTAGAAAAGCTTTCTTCTTTTTACTGTTACAAACATCAGCTGTCTAAAGAAGTTCAATAAGGTCAGCAGCAGGATCCAGACACTTTGAAGCCTCGAAATAGGAATAACTGATGTATTGTGAAGTTCATAGAATTATTGATGGGTTGTCTTGGAACTTGTATTCTGGATGTAGTTTACATGAATCATGTTTGCAGCAAGCCTAGCAAGTTCTATAATCATGGCTATTTTAGTGGCAGTTACTGAAAATGTATGGTCAGAAATGTGAGACAAGACTAACTTGTAGATTTAATTCCGTCCAGTAAGTTTCACATTCATCAGAAGTAAATGCAAATAAAATGGGAAAATCAGTTCTCCTCTTGGCTCGTTAGCATTATTTAAACTCTGCTCTTCACACAGTAACACATTACAATGTAGAGTCATGCACAGCAGCTACTGGGCTGATTTTTCAATGCTTTCTTGCTCACATCTTGGAATTAGGAAAACAACCTTGTGGCCCTCTTGCGCTGTTGCTTCCTGTCTGTGAGTATCATCTTAATGTAAATCATTGCTATCAAGAAAGATTACATTTCCCATTTTGAAGCCCTCTGACACCAAACAGAGCAGTGTTCCTTATAACTGTGACGCACTTTTTAATTAAATTTTGTGTCGACCTCACCAGACTGATGCTGCTGCACTGACAGTCCTGTTAAAATTATTACTTGATGTGCTTACCGGTACAGATTGAGATATTATAAAATGTTAGTGTTGTGATGACTCACTCTGTCTTTCTATCTTGCTTCTCTCTCTGGCTTACATTCTCCAGGATGTCCTTGGTTGTCCTTGTTGCACACACAGAACTCAAATGTAGGCATGTCTACTCAACAGGTGTCTTGATGTGACCTTTAAAATATCCATTATTTTCTCTCTTATAGAAAACTGTAAAAAAAAAAAAAAAAAAAGATAATTTTGATACAGCGGACTTACATTATATGCCATATGACCCCTTAAATCACCCTTTTTTAAAGAAGCCCAGCATAAGTGGCAGCTTTTCAAACGGCTATCATTGAGCATGTACAACCACACACGAGCCATACTAATACATTGTGCCTCAGGGCCACTGCATAATCTGACAGCATCTCCGCTTATAGGTTTTCTCACTGTCAGACTCACCTCTCCAGAGGATGGACACACCACAGGTTTTTGCTACCACCATCCTCCCCCCAGAGCTCTCCCAGGGAGCAGGGAGGAAAGAGGGATCGACTGATAAGTGCACGCAGATGTGAAATACTAAGGGAAGAAAACCTGTTTCTCAAACAGGATTATGGTTTTGCTATTTAGAATGACTGTCTTTTCATTAACAACATCATGCTTTACATGCCACATTTTGCTTGGACTGTGAAATGTTACAGGGTACAGTGCAAGGAATAACACTTCTGTGGATACCAGAGAATAGGTGGGAGGTGAGATAATACATATTCCTTCCACCTGTCACTACGTTAATAGGTCTTTAAGAACTATAGACATCCCTGCTAGATATCTCATCTCCATTATCAGCTATTAACCTCCTGCGGTAGACACTGAAATGGTTAGACCTGATTGATTTGTGTCTATGCTTTAATTTTAGTCACAAAAACATATATCAAAGCTGCTTTAAAGGCAGGTAGGTGTTTCCAATCTTTGGTATGTTGGGCTAACTTGCTAAGTAGCGGAGCAAGATGGTGCTTTGTAGTGTTGTAGTACAGTCTTGGTCTTAAGACCACTTTTTCATGGTCTTGGTCTCGTCTCGGACTCGACCGCCTTTGTACTCGGTCTTGTCTCGGTCTCGGACATTGAGGACTCTGGATTTTATTTCAAGACCATAACTTTGGGAATATCAATAAATTGCTTTTGCATTGTCTGATTTGCTAACATCCTAACTTTGATTGAAAGTAAAACTTATTGCTTCAAATGCAACCAATAACCCTAATTAAACGTGTTGTTCCCGTTAATGACTGTCACCCCTCCCCGCAATGCTTACGTTGATTTCAGCTCTTAGTGTTTGTATGTAGGTGTTTTAATGGGAAAGTGGATTTTTCAGATCACTTTGAGAAGTACCTATGATCTCGTTCCACATTTTATTGCTTGCCATGCAATGCAGGGAACTGGTCTTGGTCTTGACTCGGTCTCGCCCTCCCTTGGTCTTGGTCTTGACTGCTCTCAGCCCCTAAAAGTCTTGGTCGTGTCTCGGTCTCGATAAATTCTGGTCTTGGTCTTGACTTGGTCTTGGTTTGAGCGGTCTTGACTACAACACTAGTGCTTTGTTTCACAATGTTATATCTGCACTTTGAAGTGGTTAACAACCTTTTTTAGCTTTTGGCCTGTAAATTTACCTACTTACAATGTTGTAAATGACTATAAACTATAAGCAGTTGAACGAAGAGTATATTTTTTCATTTGGAAATATTTTGCAGGGCTTAAAGGGTAGACGTAGTTAGTATTTCACAAGTGAAAAATCTAAGATAGGAGAAAAGTCTGAAAAAATATCGTGTGGAATGGCAGAATAACCAGCATCATGATTTCATCGTTAAGTTGGGTAACTTGTAGTAATAACATCATATGGTGAATTACCCTCTGATTCCCACCCTCGTTGGCTGAACATAGTTGTGTTGGAGTCATGTGGTTGTGTGCCGTATCAGGCTTGTGTGGATTTGTTGCAGTTTCTCAGCCTCTTTGGAGACCTAATGTGCCAAAGTATTTTCCGTGTTTGCAGCTTAATGGGTTGTTAGTGTTTTCTGCACAGAAAACACACTTTTGAATCCAGCCTATATTCTGGTTGCTGTGCTTTCTTATCTCCTGCGTTGTGTACAAGCTCTCATACAACCCTGTTTACATGGAAGCAAAGTCCTGCCCTTCATATCCCCACTATATTCCACTCTAAAACCTGCCTCAAATTAAAGTCACGACTTGGGTATGAACTACTTCATTCAGCATCACAGCCCACATTTCCAGCTGATAACAAAGACTTGTTCGTCTGTATCACATTTCTGCCATTGTGGCCAAATCTCGCTCCCTGCAGTGCATTTCCACAGCATACATCTATTATTTCTGCACTATGCCACTGCGATCAGATATGGCACATCCTTCCCGAAAATCCCCAACTTTAACCTTGTGAAAAAGCTTGCAGATTGAACTATCTCAGCAGTTCCCAGCATCTCTAAGCTGACAGAATGTCTTCATAGCAGTTCAGGGCTCCTCGGTGCACATGGATCTGTGCGTCATCCCAGTGTCTGACAGGCAAGAGCGCAGGCGCCCACACGTATGCGCACCAACACACATATACGAACGTACTCTCTAGTGAGAAGCAGGGGGCCAATTATGGGCTACTGTGACAGGGAACGGCTGTAGGGAAGTCAGTGTCCCCCCAGGCAGGCCACAGTGCACCCGGAATAATGCCAGCATGTCCACTGACAGTGATAGGAATCCTATGATACCTCAGTATGAGAAACAAAGGCACAATGGAAACCTTAAAGCTGTTGAGAAGCATATGTTGGCTGTGTTTTCTCAGCAGACCCATATAATCAGATTAAACCGAACTGCGCTGCGCTGTGCTCACTCGCCCACTCACTGTCTTTATTGAAATAAAAATTAGCCCATGTTTTTTCATGAGAATCTCATCTCTCCGTCTAAAATCGGGCCCAGTATGTGTGAAAAATCTTCAATAGTGAGTCAAAAAATTTCAGGAAAAATGTTAGACAGAAACTTTGTATTAAGAAGCGAACTTTTAGAAACGTCTAACCTAAGCATGATTCTTTACTAACACCCAAATATGATATAAAATTAGAACAATAGTGGCATCAGCCAAAAGTTGGCCTCCACTTTTTTGGTATCATTAATACTGTCTAATACTTTGTTTGCTAGCAGAGCTTTTGCAATTATTATATAATTATTATTATTAATATGTCATGTGACTATTATTTCACAACCTGTAATAACAAAGAAACATCATACTGTGGGTTAATTTTTAGTGCCTTTCCACACACCCTCATGATAACAGTTGCTGTCATTTTAAGCAGTATATTCACATTAACAGGTTATTACTGTACTGCATTAACAGCATATTTAGGTCGAAGAATAGTTTTAAGGGCATGTTTTAATATTGTGCTCACTACACAACGTATGGACACTGGCAGAAAACATCAAGTGTGTACAAATAGTAAATTGAAAAAAGTAAGCACTTTTAGTTTCTGGAAAACAAAAATGCAAATACCATCTGGCCTCAAAGGGAGAAAAGTCTACATTTCCTAAAAAAATATGTACTGCTTATCTGGCATTACATTTTTATAATATTGCATCCAACCAAAGCATTAGCAAGTACTTCATTACTAAAATAAGTACTGGTCACCAAGGTAAGACTCCTGTATTGGTTTATTTAGTTAAATGTATCAAATAAAATCAAGTTTAAAATCATGCCCTTCTTTAAAAAGATCTGCCAGTCTGTCTCATGTTAAAGTCTGTGCTTATGTTTTAGTTTGATACTTATGTGCTTGACTTGTTGGCCTTAAATCATGATGATCCCATTATGACAAATGTGTTGGCTGCTCTGCTTTTCAGTCTGAATGGACAGTATGGATTCTAGAAAGAACATGGTTTATTTTCCCTGTTATTCGTTAAGAGGGACTCTCCACAGCTTAACTGAAATGTAATGGTTACTTTAAGTGGCAGAAGTGGAATTAAATGAAAGCTTAACATTGGCACACAGATACATTCATATAGTGTACACACACACAGAGGCTCCGTTGGAAGTCCAAAAATAGGAGACAGTTTTCTTTAAAATACACCATGCATTGAAGGCATTTGTTTTACAAGATGCCTCATAGCTTATTAAATGCACACAAATGTCCATACTGCGTTCATTTAAAATGCATCTTATCAGTGATATTGCAATAGGCAGATGGGTGCAGAAGGTGGTTTATTGGGTGAGTAACTGTATTTTGACATCAATTCAAAGTGTTGGGAATGATGCCAAGACATGTGAGGCGGCAACAAGTGAGCAGGCTCCAAATCCCGTCCACCCCCCTGCTTAATTATCTTTACATGCCAGAGGAAATAAATTACTCTCCTCCTCAAGATTAATAATATTGCTTTGTGTGGTTTTGGGCTAGAAGTTGTGGAATAATGAATAGTAAAAAGCCTCATGTTGGCGCTGGATTGATGGTGAAGTTGGAGCAATTTTGGGCTGTCAGAGAACCTTTTCAAAGTTTTGATGAAGTAATTCACTTACAACTCAGCAAGGTTTCAGCTTTACTTGTAGTGCTTCAAGAAAACATTCACTTATACAGTTACAAAATAGCTGTTCAAGTTTGGCAGCTGTATACTTTATTTTTTTATTTTTTTGTGGATAAATGGCCAAACAGGCATCATGATATTTATGTCCAGATATTTTCAGTGGAGCTACGATAACAATGGACTGCACAAACATTTACAGCTCAGAATGCAAAGTGCAGTGTTGCTTTCCCCACTCAGTGTTTTGCACCTACATTCGGTCATCATACAGGGACAAATCCACAGTAGAAGATACCAATTCCTTTACCGACAGTAGACTCAAAAGCCCAGAATGCAATGTAGTCACCCCTCACCTTTTCTTAGGCAGAGAAAACCTCTCCTCCTCCACTTATGCTATCACTGCTGCTCTGTCCACCCACAATTATAACCCACAGCTGAACACAAAATGCTCGAGCTACATGTTTACCTGTATGGTATTACAAGAAGGAAAAGTGAAAAGAAGATGCAGGCATAGTTGATGAAAAATGTAAGTATGTAGTAAACGTTTCAGACTGATTATAATATAATAAAATACTCAATGGGTAAACTCTTAAAAACCTAGATAAAAAACAATATTTGGATGAAAAATAAAAGACTGGGCTTACGTAGGCTGCAGGAAACAGTTGAAGAATGTGATGACATGCCTCAATATTTTTGCTAAAATCAGCATATCATAGCTCATCACATTTGGGCCTTTCATAATTTGGATATAACGTCATAAGAATTGTTGTAAGTGTAGGGCAAGTCAACAAACAGAATACTTGATTGCCCTAAATTTTGTAAGGATATCATTGTGCATGGATCCGACTCACTGCATGCACAATTGAAATAATCCCCACAGTTTGAAAGATAATATTTTACATTTTCCTATGAAGGAAAGCCAGTGAGTCTGAAAACAAAGAGGGCAATATCTCCTGGCTACCAGTAAAATTAACATGAAATTAAAGGGAAGTAGCTTATCTAACATATTGCATTCTGTGAACATTTTGTAAAGTTTTAAATTCAAAATTGGAACTTTGTACACAGCCGTGTTTCTAGTGACAAATAGGCCTTTCCCAATTGCACAAAGAGCTGTGTATGTGGGCGCAGCGGTAGCTGACAGCTCCAGCGCCCACTGCTCCTTCATCTGCAGCCGCTGGCATGGAGTCCCCTGTCACTGAAGCCACCCAGCTCCCAGGGACAGGGCACACATTTGTTCCTCTCTCAACCAATCACAGCAAGGCTTCACCCTCTGCCTCCCCTGTTTATTCTCATGTATATCTTTGTCTGTTGGTGTTTCCTATCCAGACACCGCATCTTGTCTAATTTGTGTCATCTGGCCTTCTTGGTGACCCCCTTAACACACAGTCCTTTGCTTTTCTGAAAGCATCCCTTGCCCCCCCTCCTTTCTTGCAGGTTAAACTGCCTGTTGTAGACCCTGCAGAGCTCTACTGTATGTTTGTCCTCGTTGCACTGTGCAGACCTCTATTCAATCAATATATATTCCTGCTTCAGCGATCCCCCCCAAAGTGCGCCCTGCTGCTCTCTCTGGTAATGGAAATGTTTTTTGAGTGGTATTCCAAGGCCACTGTGGGTAGCTTAAACTAACAATGTGTATGCAGTGCGTCAGCAATGGGGATGTGTTGACAACTTACAAGACACTTGAATTGTTCATTTTGTTCCCTCACAAGTAGGTACCAACAATAAATATAATGATAATATTGTGTAAATCCCGTGTTTTTTCCCCTTAAACCTGAAATATGTCATTGTTTAGGCCACTTAGTGGCAGCAGAAACATGTTTTTGAAACAATATTGACATATCAGCTTTTAAGTTGATATGGCATTCATTTGGAGTCAAGCTTCTGGCTACCTTGCATAAGTAAATTCAATATTCACTCTCCTTGTAGCTCTGTTTTTGGTCTCAAGGAAACTCCTGAGGGAAATATCTGGCTCTTAAGCTCCTAAATGCACCACTATGATCACCAGCTAGCCGCTAACTTTGTCTGCTGTTTGGGGCTGGGCACAGTGGGTTTTATTTGGCTATCTGTTGCTATGCTAGTAGTAAGGCTGGCAACAGTAATGTTGTGGGCTGCAGCAAGACAATGAGCTGAAAGACACCTATAGTAAAAGGCTCTTTGTAGAGATGTGGGAAACTGCAGAATCTAGCGATAATACTCTGTGGGTTTATCACTTGATTCATTGGTCAAGTATTGGTATAAGTTATAAAAGAATAACAAAATAATCTAATAATATTTATTAACATAAAGAATGATACGACAAATTAAAGGAAGAGCGATCAGTTTGAAATGGTTTGGGGGGTTTGCTGCTATAAACTGCAGCATGCTTGCTCAATACTGGACCAATCCCAATTAGTCACCTAGACACAGAAACATGGGAAAACAGGGTCCTGGATGAAAAGTACATCTTCAGTAGAATGTCCTTGTATTTTAGTGCTTGGAAGTGTTCCATCTTTAATGCATTAACCTCTTTGGATTAAGCTAAAGGGGTCGGTGGTCCATTTATGCTCGCTGTAATTGCTTCCTAAATGGCCTAGAGTCAGAAATTTTCATTTTCTTCAACAGCTCACTTTCTTAAAGGCAGTGTGCAGCTGCAAATGTCAGATAATAAAGTATATAGATGCCAGATAAGACTAGAGGAGTGAAAACACAGGACTTTTAGCTTGAAGCATACTGGAGGAAAATGATAACCTCACCTAAACTGACCGCAAATGAGCCAAAATCATACTTCAGGTGAGTAAGGGCTCACTTGTTTTCAGCTGTTGTTTTTGTGCACTTATATCTATTTGTGCTTTTTAACGTGTCATCCTGAAAACATATATATTTGTAGATTTATAAGAGTGTGTCTTTTTGAGCTACTTAACATTGCCCGAGGAAAACATTTTCCATGAATATTTTTCTCCAAGCTTTGAGCAGCTTTCTCATGGCTCTGCAGACATATTGGAGTGGGCGGCTGTGCAAACATCAGGACGCGGCGGGTCTCAGCTGTCCAAATGACAGTC
The DNA here is from genome assembly GCF_014851395.1 of Micropterus salmoides. Lineage (NCBI taxonomy): Eukaryota > Metazoa > Chordata > Actinopteri > Centrarchiformes > Centrarchidae > Micropterus > Micropterus salmoides. The sequence continues at coordinate 12,817,722 of NW_024040040.1, forward strand.
ACACATTTACTTTCTGTGACAGTCACACGCTTAACGCAATCTGAGTTACACTGATGCATCCTCGAACACAGACAGAACATGCGCAGTCACTCCACTGACAGTCTCAGTTATCCATTTTGACCTGATGTGCTTGCACTAAGCTCTTCCTCCAGCACTTAAGTCTCCATAGGCCACTTCACACAGTAGCTTTATATATATATATATATATATATATATATATATATATATATATATATATATACACACACAGGGTTTGCTTTAACAAAAAGAAGGTTGTCTGCTACATAATGTTGCAATCTGGACAGATAGAAACTTGTCAGAAAAATATTCTTGTAACCCCAGACAACACCCAGGGGTGCTCTCATCTCTTAACTTCTAATCAAAAAGTGTGCACTTTTAAGTGTGCAGTCGGACTGCAGTGAATAACGTGAAACCTGTTCTCATTGGTTTTTGCCTGCTGTTTTCCTGGCTTGTTCTCTATAGACTTCTGACTGGAATATTTCGAGAATAATGTCTTTATATATATATAATATTTAGTGATATAAGGCAATTTGTTGCCATGGTGCTGTGGCTGTAATGCATTCTATGAAAAGAAATAAACATGCTAGTGAATATTTGAAATGATTGCAGCTTCACTTTATCTGTACTAAAGCAGCACAAGCAGATACTGACTTCAGTCTCCAATGAATTTGCATTTGGGAGTCGCTTTCTGTTGTTTTAGTGTTTACATTTTCTTTCCAAAAGGTATTCTACATCTTGTAGAAGTAGACGGATCTCCATTTATACAGGTCTCAAACATTGGAGTAGCTCAGACCACACCACATCGTTTCATAATATACAGCTGCTGCTGGTGGTGCGTCTACTGTTGTTTCCTCCACTTCTAGATGCATAGATTCACTTTAACTTGTTGCTGGAAATCAAACTGGCTCAATTTGCAGGGTTGTCGGCTGCCCACACAAAATAAATTGAGAATGATTCCTTGAAAATGTGCACACAACTACACAACAGTGTCTTTGTTCTTTAGACTGAGCAACCATTCTGTGGTTTCCAGTGGTAAACCTCAATTGACTTGCAGCTTCTTTTCTCACATTCATCAGCCGGCCTGAAAATTTCAGCTGGAAAAGCCAAGATTACCTTGTTTGCAAACATGTACCAGAGCCTTAAAATACTGTTTTAATTTTGTCCCCCAAATCCCCAATATGTCAATTTACCTGTCCTTTCTTAGACATCAATGTTTGCCAGTGAGCTGACTGTGCTTCCTTTTCTCAGCTAGGTTTAACTAAAGCAGTCACATCATTTCATCCTCCAGAGCAGCCCCGTCTCTGAGAAATGTTTAAATAACTCAAACTCCAGTCTGTCAGATGTTTATTTTGAAATACATCCATCAAGGCTCGGTCCCTTCCTCTGCGCTTCAGTTTATTTTCTTCTCCATTCACAGGTTCATCCTTGCAGCGCCAGACACACTGACAATCTGCACTGCTGATTTAAAGTAACTCACTCTTACTTCTCTACAAGAGATTTTTTCAGTATATCTCAGCTGGGAATAGTTGCATCGGCAACCGATACATCTAGTATATCAGAAACATCAGTATTAACGTATTAACACATACACAAAAACCCTTAGTCTTCAATCTTGAGACCTCATTTTTGGACTTGTAATGCTCGGACACTGGATCATATATTTTCTGATTTGATCATACCCTGTACCAGCATATTGTGTTTGTTTTGATGTGAGATATATGCTATATGTTTTCTGTCTGGTCTTTAAACAGATGACTTACTGATTTAGAAATCATTGTTCTGCATCAATGCATGGCATGAGAGCAATGTGTTGTACACTGTAAGGGAAAGCTGGCATCCTATTTACCTGTTTTAATTTTTTTTTTATCTTTGGAGGGAAAGGGACCACAAGTGGACAGCATGGCTTAAATTAACCATTGCTGCACCATCTGAAGGGCAGGATAAAAGCTTTTGATAGAGTTTCTGTTGGCTAATGCATCAAACACACAAGCAGATTGACTAAATTTATTTAAGAAGTTTAACTGAATAATACAAATGTGATTAAGTTGTCATTTTGAACTCTGACCCTTAGTTCACACTGACAACAATTAACCCTGGGTTTACTCCATTTTCAGAAGATAACCCTGTAAAAATTGGGGCCAGCTCTACTTGGAACAAAGCCATAGGTTAGAATCAGGTTTAACCTGCTTTGGATTTGTGAAACAGTTGTTAACCCAGGGAGATCCACAGTGTGGGCCAACAGGAACCCTGGGTAAGCACAACATTGTGCAGTGAAAGAGCTCCCATTCATGATACCATTGTGCAGTTCTAAGGTGTATTTTTATTTAAAAAATGTGTACTCTTGTTTATACAGTCACATGATTTGGCCTATAAACTGTTCAAATGCCTAGTTATAAATATATTTTCGAAATGTGGATACATAATGCATTACCTGCTTAAGAACATGCAATTGCAACAGCAGAATAGAAATGGAGGCACAAATAGAGGCCTGTTGAGCTGTTTGTGAGACAGAGATAGACTGGCACTAGCTTTGGGGAAGGCTTCCTGTCGTGCAGATTGGTTCCAGTCTGCTAGAAAACCAATATGAAGTTTTGGGGCAGTGATAGCCTAATGGAAAGGGAAGCGTATTTGTGGTTAAAAGAGTAGCGTTTTCAAATCCCCAAAGCATGAGGCAAATTCTGCATGTGAGAACTGAAAGAAACCCGAACTGCATATTCCCCCCGTATACCTCAGACAATTATACCTCCAAGCTGCTCTCGAGCAAGGCATTTAACCTCAGTGGCACTAGTGGCTGATATTGAAAGACTGTAGCAGTAGTGCGTCTCTCTACAGAAACTCTGCCAGGCTGTCGCTTTGAATGAAAGAGTGTTGTTAGTCAACCTGCCTGCCTAACTAAAGTTTAGACGGTAGCAGTGGACTGTCACTCCAGGTTTCTTACAGGCAAGTAGTTTATTAGCTGTGCTAATGCCTTTCTTGTTGATAAGCTATTCTGTTCACCTGGGAAAAGGGCAGCTGTCAAACAACTGTGATAATATACTCTATATTTAGTGACATGGCTTCAACATCAGAGACTGTGTTTGCGTCTTGCCTCCTACCAACAGTCACCTTTACACAGCCACAACCTCTTTCTAACCTCAGTCAGATAGGTTTAAATGCCTAAACTTATCCAGACCACAACCATAGGGGTGTCAGATAGGAATAAGCTCATATGAGCCATTTATGTAATGGTCTCATGAGTATTATAAATAAGCAGTGAGAAATAGAAAGTGATTAGCAATATGTATTGAGGGTAGCAACACTCAACAATTTTGGCCCTTGGACTGCATGAAGCATCTTCATTAGTTAGTGCAAACATTAAAACTGTGACTTTGCCTGAGGATTTCTGATACCAGCTCATTCACAGACTCTCAGGGCAAACCCAGCGTCCATCACAGTGATCAGGGAACCCGGACAAATCAGGATTGTCAGCTAGCTCCATATGCTCCACACAGCTGTTTCTAATTGAACCACCAAACCGGTGAACCCATCACTGTCTCAGCCACTACCACCATCTATCCAGCCTGCTGGCTGTCTGTCTGTCAGTCCAGAGAAGAGAGTGAGACAAGCTGTGACTCTAGCATATGCCCTGTTTCTCCATGCATTTTTAGATAGGCCAGACACTGAAGCTAACGCGCATTAGCTGTGTTTATACCACAGAAAGGGCACAAGTCGCAGAAGGTCAAGACAGTAAGTGGCCTGATGGAAGTGTCACTCTGGGGAAATTGCATTCTTGCGTTGGTGGAGGGTCAAAAATGTTGTCTGGCAAATTCGTTCTGATAGCCCTAACTTGGAGAGATAATGTGTGAGGAGGCAGGGAGATGGTGGGAAAGGAGGGTGGACTGCAAATGCAGAGAATCATAAATCTTTCCTTTGATCACAGATAAAGATGTGGGTGGATTTGTTGTCTCTGCCAGCACGCCTTTGGAAGTGTGTCATGTCATTTGCCGCATGCCTCCCTCCTCCTGACAGTCAGTTCTCGGGCGGTCTTGTCTCTCTGCATTGTTATCTTCTCCACTATGAAACAAATGGATGAGACTGGCTTTTAAAAAAAGTGATGTCAAAACAACACTCTTTTCATGTTACTTTTGTAGCGTTGACCGTTTGATGAGTTCGGGATCCTTTTGTCGAGATCCCAACTAGCCCTTCAGAATGCTGGGTGTGCTTACCCTTTTATCCTTTTATCCAAACTCTTTCCACGCTAACAAAGGGTGAAGTCAAAGGCAAGTGGACACCATCCCCATGACGAATCCTGCTGTGAATGAAACTTGAGGGCTTCACAGTGAGACCTGCTATAATAAGCAGAGAAGGCACATGGTTTTTCCTGGTGCTGGAGCAATTTTATTTGCAGCATAGACTTCACCGTAGACTCATAGTTCCAACAGCCAGTCGATAGTAGCAATAACCAAGGGATACAAACGCAGGTACAAATGGTCAAATGGTACCTTATTGCATTTTGAAAATGTAATAAAATGGAAAGAATCCTTCATCGAGCATGTTTTTTTTCACACCAACTTCCATTTCGTCATCATCCCACAACACATAATTAAATGAATGAATAAATGTTGCACAACTTGTAAGATAGAAATAAATACTTGTATTTTTCTCCAAACAAAGAAAGCATAACCTTTAACTGACAGCAGAATCATACAGCGTCTTTGACCTATGTGTTAATACAAAGTGTTTAATGCTCATTCACTCATTTTTATGTGCATTCCCAGGAATATTTTTCAGGTTAACTGACATTCTGGTGTTGTTATGACACTTGGACCCTTTACAGCACACGTAATATATTTGAAGCTCTGTCTGTTACATAACCCGGGATACTGTATGCTGCTTTGGGTATGAGCCTGAGATAATCTAAAAGACTTAACAATGCATCTGTCTTGTTAGTGTTCCGCTCACTGCCACGCAATCCGTCATTTTTTTGTGTAAGAGAAAAGGACAAACGCTTGCGGTCCCATATGCTCCAGGATCACACAGAAGCAGAGTGAAGACAGTAACCATTACGATCATATTAGATTCCATTATAGTTTGTCTGACGGGGCACTCAGGGCCACAAGCTGCAATTAAACTCGAAATAAAATATTATTTTCCATCCTCTCTGTGTGCAGTGGGAGGAATCCAAATTCTTTTAGTAATGCCTCATTTAGGATCCACAGTTTTCCCATTTGGGCACTTGGACTCATTTAGGACAGCGACACCCATCCCGTAGCTGTGGTCTTCAGCAGTAAAGCCCAGTGTGTCAGATTGCAGGCCTCATTTAAGGTTGGACAATGGCTTGTGTGTGTGTGTGTGTGTGTGTGTGTGTATGCACAGAATAGTTTATTTCGTCCTGCCTTTTTAGACATCAGCAATGTTGTGTAGACAAATAGGCATATTAAGCAAAGACACCAGCTTGATTACACAGATCCATACAGCAGAGTGATCAATGCTCACTTTGATGCTACCTGACCTGAAGAGTTCATCACTCTGGCTGACCTTTCCCTCGCTCCACAAGTCACACTCCTCAACTGTTCATTCTCATCAGGCCTTCATTTTGTTACATCTGTCCGCAGCAAATGGTTGAATGAATTAGTGAGCACAGAGCGAGAGAACATCGCTCAAATGGAAACCTGCACAGCACAGTCACTCCTTGTACAGCTCGTGTCAGAAAAATTTATTCAATCAAATGTCTTTAATGATGAAGGGCTTTGATTGTCTTGTCTGTTACTGACTTCATAATCAAATAAATCATTACAAGTGTAATTTTTGTGAAAGTATGTTAATTTGAATATTTCTCTTTATCTCTTTGACTTTATATCTGATATTTATCAACCAGCCTCTTCTCTCCGATAACCTCAACATTTTTCTTGCTATCATTTGCTTTGTCCATCTTGCATCTGTGTGTGGCTGTAATGCCATTATTTGACATAAGTGCTTCAGCTGCATATAAATGTCAAGGGCACCCCCTTAAAGCCAAGCACAGTGCGTGCTAGAACAAAGCTACCCACTGCACCAGTCTGGAGTTTTCTTAGCAATTTTCCCGTTAATGACCACAATCACAGTTGGAGGGCAGTGTGTAAATGTGTGGTTGGTGTTAAGGCTCAAATTCTCTCAGAGGGATTAGAGGCCTGTTGACACCTGCAAGTGGGCACTGTCATTTAGCATCAAGAATCCCTGTTGACAGATGAATTCAGCTCAGTGACGAAAGGACTTGAGGTGATAATTGTGAAGTGAAAATCAGGAATGTCCTGATCCCTTATGTTGGATCCTGATCCGAGGCCTTCAGTGTTTAGTATCTGTTGATACCAATTATGATTGGTAAAGTATAAATTACAATATAACAACAGCCGTACCTGACATGCCATTGGTATAATTGGCCTTTAAACTGAATGACTGAATCAAAGTATTCTTTACATGTGTTTATGGTGTTCTTTGGTCTTAGTTTTGAGGGGACTACTTCTGTATTTCCTTTTGGTCGATTCTGCAAAATCCTCCAGATCATGATGAATGAATTATTAAAACTGTGTTGTCCCACATGAAAGATGGATTGGCTAAATGTCCTTCCACCACCCCAAGCTCCACGCCCTCACTTTCTGCTTCACTACATAAAGGGCGAGACACTTTCTGCATTGGCACTGGAATTATGCACTAAAGAATTGTCCAATATGAACTTCAATTCAATTTCCCCTTAAGGTAAGGTTTTTAAGTTCTTGTCTCACCCGGGTTTGATCTATGGTCACAGTGAGTAAAATCACCAATGGCGAATTACAGTTAACAGTACATACAACCCCAAACCCTCTCAACACAAATGCACACCCTCCTACAGAACCACAACAAACACTTCTTTCCTTGCCGTGTGGCCTGCTCACCAGTTTGGATCTGTGTGTGGCCCGGGCTCATGTTTTTCATCGCCTCCACTCTTCTCTGTGCTGCAGCATCGCGGAGGTGAATCCTCTGCTGCCAGGAAACAGAATAAAACAATGGAGTCAGTGAGACATAGCAAGGCTAATGGATTCACCGCCGCCTCCTTCCCACCTTCGCTTTTCATGTGCAAAAGTATTCATCGAGTCTTGATGGCGCCAGCCATGCATGACACTGATTCATTTAAATGGCCCCGAAAAAAAATGAGAATCTTTCACACACCTGCAGAGTTGGCACAAAACAAATCAGGAGGGTTGTATTGAATCAGCATTTTATCTCAAGATGGTGCAAATGTTTGTTTACTGTTTTAATGCGCCCTGTTATGGCTCTGGTGTGGTTTTGGTTGATTTTTGCCGGTGAGGATTATATTCAGCGGTAGATCCTTTACTGTCACACACAGACTCCTTTTTTTACCCTACAACATGGCAGGCAACATTGGCTGGCAAGTAAATAAGAACTGTTTGAGGGCTAAGCCGTTTTGTCGACTCCACAAAAGAGAATTTTAACGACCAAGCAAAACTTTATTCAGCATTTTTAAAATAAGGGCGAAAACATGCTCTTATTCTGTGTACCAATAATAAAAGTTTAGACCGAGTTCTTAACTTGTGCTCTGAATCAGCTCTTAGTTAAATTATGGATCAGGGCCAGACAGAGTACTGAAATCCTACTGTGTATTCAAACTGTGTCTAGTTAGAATACCAGGCTGAAAAGATTTAGGAACAGAATATGGCTGACTGTACAAGCTTGACTCTGAAGCTGTTTTTTTTTACGTCTTTTTAAGCTTCTTTGGTGTGTGTAAGGCTGAGAGTTGTCTGTTTTTTAACCATTATTTTAGCCTTTGCCACTTATGGAGGGTTAAGTAGTGCTTTCTGTTTGAAAATAAATGCAAATCATTAACGTTTGGATATATTTGATTGTGTTTTCCAGCCTGTTCATTCCCCAGTGGCTCGAGTGCACATTACGTTTCCATAGACTTCTCATATGCCTAACCTAGTACACAGATATTGTAATGGAGAATGGATGGCTATTGTAATGGAGAATGGATGATTTTTACAGCTTTCAAAAAATGTCCAAAGCATCCTTGTCCACACAAAAACATCCACTGTGTCCAAAGAGTTTGGGTTGCTTTTATGCAGTGTGAATAAATTGCTTTTGCTTCCCTTGAGTTGAATATAAACGCACACATTATTCAATTTGCCTTGCTGTATAATATTCAGTGACTTAAAATACAGTGAGGCTGGCAGGGTAATTTGATAACTCGCCACCTGTATCAAAAACTGATGTGTTGAATATTCTATTTTGTGTAGTTAAGCAGCAAAAGATGCTTCACTGAGCTATTTTCAGCTCAGGTAGCATTGTGGGTAAAGTGGTTGGATACAGATGCTGTGTGGCCTCCCTGGCTCCTTGCTTTGATTTGATGACACCTAAGATTAAATGGTTACTGTTGGCTGAAATTTAAAGCTCTGCAGTTTGGGACTATACAGTGTGCATACTTTACACATACTGCACACTTTGCTTCTTTTGGTCAAAGTTCTTCTATTTGTGTTTCTAGGATTTGCCATTAAACACACACAGCCTGCTGTACAATCCAAGTAAGACAGTATTAAGACAGTTATATAATTTTTTTTGGCTGTCACATTTAATTTGACCTGAAAAAATGACTCAGAGTAGTGCAATGATCCTTTACATTCAGACAGACATTTCAGAAAACATGGGAGATTTTGTCTACTAGGATCCATGTGATCATCCACGTGCAGTCCAAAAATGCATGACTGTGTCACCTGACCTCAGTCCAACTGATGGTGTGTTTCACTGCTGAAGACCAGACTGAAAAACTATCGGCAGAAACAAGTATGAAGAGAAGTTGGCTACGTTACAGGCCTGACAGACTGCTGATGTGTGTGGATCCCAGACTTCAGGATTTAACACCAAATAAACTTAAATTGGGGAACATTCTATAAAAAGGACTGAAATTCTTACGCCACTTGCCTCATGTAGATGTAAACACCCACAAATTAAAGCTAAGTGTCAGAGTATAAAACCAATATAATGGAAAATGTGTCACTGCCATGCTACTTTGTCAATGTGCTGTATATAATGGGAGTAATGAGTTCATTGTACAGAGTGGTATGCTGGTCCATTTTGCACACGTGCTGTCCCAAAAAGGAAGAGGTTGCTGTTTCATTTATGTCATGTATTTGAATTTGAGGATATGACGAAGATGTTACTGACTAAGCAAATTGTTGTGCAGTTAATGTCTTTAAAACTCAAACATATTAGTCATCATTAGGATTGGTTAACTAATAATTAATTTAACATCATTTTTCTGCCTATTAGAAGATCAATTCCTTGAAATGGTGATTGGTGAATACAAAGTAAAAACAAAGTAAACATTAAACCAGATGTCAGAACAGAAGCTACCAAAGCTAACTGTGAAATGTGTGACATAATTAATAAATGGAAAGTTGGCATTGTAAATGTATTAATGATCAGTGTTATTCCGGTATGCATGCATATGTGCACATCAGCCAGTGTGCAGCAACTTCAATTTGTTGTAAGAACGAGAGAATTACAGTGTGGTTTGAGATTATCATTCCCCTGTGCAACAACCCTGTTTCTCTGGTGCATTAAAAGTCACAAGAGTGGAACAAATGGCACAGTTTCCACAATCATTCCGAATTAATGAGTCTCTCCTGCAAAGAAATGCAAATTTCTAAACGCTAGATTGCTTCCTAAAACAGGACTGAGGGAGGGAAAAAAAAAAGCCATTTCTTTCAGCCATTTTAGAAACAGGCTTAACATGCCTTGCTCTGGTATTACCCAGTTTCACAGAATGCTTCCCCTTCATAATGGAAGCCTTATTGGCTTTGGGGCTGTCAGAGCGGCGGGTTAGTATGTGGAAAATCTGCAAAATTCTGCATCCGTGCCATGCTGCAGTGCAATGAAGTTACACAACTTCCTGTTTGTTTCACTTTGATATCATTGCTTTGTCATGTGGGACATCCAGTCACACAAAAAAACTGCATCAAGAAGGTCAAATATTTTATAGACAAAAACAGAACCATTCATAGCCTTCACATTGGAGCACTTCATAGGTGCACACCACTAGATGTATTTTGGATATTAAACTTCCTTCATCCATCTCCTGGGACAGTTCTCCTACACTGCAGTATGTTGTCAGCATCAATAAAATGTCTTCCTCCCAAGAAACTGAACTAGAAACAAGAAGGAAGACAGCAAGAAGAGAATCTGTAAAAACCCAGAAGCAGATGACTTTGATGCTGAACTTTTTAGAGGCCAGCCAGCTAGCGCTTCATGCTTTCATTTCTTATTTATTATGGAGAATACTGCTGTGTCAGTGTGTGCATGTGTCTGTGTGAGATGACTCTGTTGTGTTCTGAGCCCGGGCTGCTGTCGACTCCATGTCGGGCATCCAGATCTCAACAAGGACTTGGCCCGTACCCCAGAGATGCATGATGGGTGAGACAGAGATGTTTGATGTAAACTGTCACATCGCTCTGCTGGCGTCTACCACATAATGCGCCACCAGTCGGGAAGAAACTAGCATAGCCGTTATTACATGGGAGGGCCACTTCTTCTCATGCACTGATTAACCTTGAGCTGCCGTCCATTGTGGCAACACAGCAGGTTTCTTCACCTTTGAATAATGATAAGCCCACTTTAGAACGAAAGCCCCCTGACATGAAGCCCAGCATGAATTTGTGTAGTTAAAAAGCCCTGCACAAGGAGGTCATCAGTCTAACTGTAATGCTGTGACCTGTTTTTGGCTTGGTGAAACCAGCAACGCCAGAAGCAGCAAACGATACAAGCGGGAAGGCAACTGGAAAATGTGCTGGCATTTGTGCATTTGTCAACAAATCAGCACACAGCACAGGATGTATCACTAATGCTGGATTTGTGGCCCTGCGTGACACAGTGTAATCCAGCACCGGCACTGTTTTCCTCACCTGTTCATTAGCTAGAGATAGGGGCTTGTGCCATCGTCCCATAGCTCCCTCTCCTTTTTTCTCAGCTACATGTCTCACTTTTTAGCTTGTATGGTGAGTATAGAAAGCAACAGCTGTGCTTATTTGTACAGTATGTAAATCCTATTGTGTGCATAAATGTATTGTCTTACCTATCGGATATATGGGCTGAAAGAGTTTGCATGTACAGTGTATGTAAGTGTGTATGGTAGTAAACAATGCCTTCTTGCGGGGCATTTTCACAGTTTTCTCTGTGTTTGGCTTGCTCTTGTGCTAACGGATTATAGAAGATTTACATGGCACTGTAATAAGCAATTCCTTCACCTTGGGACCTTTTTTAATCTTAATTAATTTCTGATAATTCCTCATTAACATTGCAGACATAAGGGCTCCATTGCTAAGAAACAACCATGCTAGGCCACATTTAGGGCAAAGCTGAGCCTTAACTCTACCCATGAGACATAAAAAAACAGGGATTGATGAAAACTGAGAAACGTGAGAAAGAGAGCGGGAGATGATGTGACGATGTGTTTTTCTTGATATTGTGAAGGGGGCAGAGGAAGAAGTGAAGGGAATTTAACTTTATGCCTGCCTATCTTTTTTTCTCTCTTCATCATATTTGACCTTGCAGATGTTCATTAGAAGCAAAGGATTTGGCAACACCAGTTCACGTTGTACATTCCTACCCACAGTCCTCCACTTGCCAGCAGGAGTAATGACTAATGCCTCTGCATGACATTATGGAATGGTGTTTTAAACAGCGCAAAAGGAAGAGAGAGTAGGGAGAAGGAGACACTCAGTTGATTAATAATTCATGCTCTGCAGATGATCTGTGAATAGCAGTGGTAAACAGGCTTTTATGGCTTTTAAATCAGCTATATTACACGCCTGCACAAAAAAGAAAATGACCAATGAGGCCATTGTTGTTGCAATTTTGATTCAACTTGTTGTGGCTAGCAGAAAATATGAGCAGCCTCATGAATGGGAAGCTTGACTTTGTTACGAAATTTGTTTTGGAATGCCTTTCATATCTGTTGATGAGGGGGAATATTGTAAGTGGAGCACCATTAGGCACCAGAATCCTTCGCTACTTTCACAATAACTCCCTTTTGATGATTGATCATGTGGAAATGTGGCCGTGGCATGACAGGCATCAATTTAATGTAATTGTATTGTTTTTTCATGAGGAAACCTCCATTGGAGAAGTAATATCTGGAAGAAATGAGTTTGCGCTGCGCAACACAGTATGCATTATGTAGATATGGCGGTGGATATGAAAAGGGGTTGTGCAGCATTTCTTTTCTCCTGGACTGCTGGCTAGCTTGTTTTTGATCATGTGTCGTGGCAGGATTCATCATCCCGACTGCCAAAATGCCACTGAAGGCTGTTTAGTACTTGCACACACACACACACACACACACACACTCCTGTTATTTTTAATTTGAGATTGCAGCCCCTCCCCCCACCAACCAAATTTCCCCTCCCTTCCTCTTTTTTCTTCATCTTCTCTCCGTAATAAGAACATGCAATACGTGAATTTTTTATAATGTTATATAAGAAGCCCCAGCGCCCCCAGAGACCCATGTCCTGGTTCTGGTATGTTCAAAACAAGCACACGAGAGGAAGGGAGCAGAAAAGAGATGAGGGGTAGGGGGGGGAAATAAAAGTTAAGAGAGGATTCGTAGAGATGGAGAGGACTTGAGAAGAGGAGGAAAGACAGAGAGAGGATTACAGAGGAGGAGAGCGGAAGGAAGAGGGAAAAAGCAGGTTGGAGGAAAGAGGAGAGGAAAAATAAGAGGAGCAGGCGAGGAGAGAGGATTAAATGAAAGCAGGAGAGAATGCATGCGGTAGAGGAGCCTGTGGGGGGAGATCTTCCCATTAAGAGGCACAGTGCTCGGCTCTCTGATCTCCGAGTTGTGTTGTGATGCCAGACAAGAATACTCGAGGGCGACAACCGCTGCCACCAGAGAAACAGCTCCTCAGCGACTGATATACAAATACTCTGTACAGCTATAGCGAGGCGAGGAGACGAGGGAGGGTCGCAAGGGGAGTCAAAAGAAGAGAGAGTGAGGGAGGGAGGTGGCTGAGACAGGAGCCGATAAGCCTGTAGAATGCAATTGTATGAAAAGCTATCTCAAGATGCGACAGGGAACCTTCCACCAAGCGGTATACAAACTTTCCTGTTAGCACTAAGATGTTTCGCAGGTTGAACAAGGTAATATGCAAATGCTGTGTTTAACGTGTTATATAGTATGTATTCGCTGAGAGTACCTGCTAGATATGTATCAAGTAAGAAAAAGGTAATTTTGTTCTTCTTTGTGCTTCAGTTTGGCCCAGTTTGGACACCGAAATCCCCTTTCAGGAATAAATGTTAATGGCTGTGTTGTTGTTGCCTGTGTATCCAAAGCATGATATATTTTATCCCTCTGTGCCATAGAGTTCCATTGTTGTCCAAAACCATTACAAACACATAATTGAGCCACGCTGTTCCACTGGGAGACATGTTCCTTTATTATGATGACTATGGGCACTGTAGTTTATTTTTAGTCAATACCACACACACCATTCTGGTGCTGTAAATACTCACTATTGCTGTCAAATGTAGATTAATCCGCAGCTGAAAATAGTCCCCAACAAATCCATGCAATGGGCTCAGAGCTGTGTGCCAGGAACAGTGTACGAAGGTTTGCTGACAATAACCCATTTATTCAATATTGCCAGCATTATACTGAAAATTAAACAGTAAAAGAATGAAAAAAACACAACATGTATTGGTTATCTTGCACGTTTATAATAGATCATATATATTGTTTTTTCTACCTCAAAAAAGTAAAACAAAAAAATTGTCTTTCAAGATCTGATCTGGCTGAAAATATTATTTGCAGTGCACAAACAAATCTGCAGTTTCTGCTGTTTATGTTCTTTTTTTGTTTAAGAGGATACTAAAACAAACTAAATAAAGCTGTAGTGAAGAGTCTTCAGGAAGTAGAAATGTGTGGGAACATAAAATGCAAAACAAAAATCAGTATATCAGTATAAACTGAAAAGAAAAAAAATGTAATTGCAAATTGTATTTTTCGTTTAAATCAGTAAAGAAATGAAACAACACTCACCCTGTATTTCTGCCTCGCTATCTGTCTTGACTACCTGTATCCTTATTATTTTAATATGATATTTCAGATACTGTTCTGGCTGCCTGAGCAGAGATGTAGAAGCTACTCAGGGAATGGATAGGGAAATGTGTACTCCCTTCTTAGAATATATCCACCTTCTTGACAGAAAGATTAAGCATCTTTGACAGCTGGGCTCCATTACCCAATATTGGGTTTTGGGCAAGCATCGAGGGTAGATAAGTCATCTGACGAGGTAAGAAGCAGAGTCAGTTTGAGGTGTATTTCAGTGCCCAAGAGTCTTGTCTTTTCCTCATGGGTTGTAAATCTCAGGAATATGTAATGTGAAAATGGCATTTCAGTTTTCCTGAAATGTTGAGGTGTTTTTGTTGTGAACTGCACAGTGTCAGTGCAGTAACCACTGGAAATAATGCTGTAAAAAGCAGTAATTTAATGATTGTCATTCCTTGTCAAAATGTACAGGAAGTAGAACAGACAGGATTTGATACAGTGGTGATAGCCTCACCTTAGGGACCTGTTTATTTTACTTTTCGCCAGCTGACATTATCATGATCATTATGTGTGTGCCGCCCCCACGATCCTTACATGATTGCCCTATTCCAGCTAATGAAGCTGGCTCTGTTCACCTTGATACCTGTCACCCTGCCAAAACCTTGCCTCAACTTGATTGCCTCTGGTCCATGTTATTTATTTGTTTATTTTCATTAACAGAAACATTAGGTCTCCTTTCTAACCGGATACGGCAAATACGTTAATGAACATGCCAGTTAAAATGAAGATGAAAGCGCCAGTTAATTATCTCCCCGCACATTCTGCAAGACAGATTAATTCCAATAAAAAAAGAGAAGTCATTACCGCCGGCTCTGCTTGTCAATGTGTTGATCTGAGAAGCTGTTTACTAGGTTCATAGGATAAGAAATGAAATTGAAATGTACTGCAGGACCTCATTAGAGTTATCACACTCTTGTGGGAAACTTATTTGAGAAAAATGGTATGTTGCTAAATTTAAATTCGGTCAAATTGTCATCTAACTCACTAAAAATCCTCCTCAACAGAAACTGGCTTCATGACCTGAAAGTCTGACATCTGGCCACTTGGTTACACAGTGGTTACAGAAGTAACAAATGAATCCCTACAGGTTGTAAGAAGCCACATAAAGTTCAACCCTGCACAGCAATTTCACAAACCATTATTAAATGGTTTGTCAAATTATTAAATGCATCCCTTTTACCAGGGGACATTTTCTATAATATAATGTAGTGGAGTAAGGTCACTTTTCACCGTTGTTGAGTTGCCACTTTATTTCACTCTGACATCCGTCATGTCAGCTGATTTTTGTATTGCCCAAACCATGCATTCATACTAACCAATGTCATTTTCAGTTTCAACACAAACGCTGCATCCTGTTGCTATTTTACATGGATTTTTCTGACTCTTACACAGGAAGATTACGATTCCAATTGGCATATTAAATACCTATATGAACAGTAATTAGTTTGACATAGT
The DNA here is from genome assembly GCF_014851395.1 of Micropterus salmoides. Lineage (NCBI taxonomy): Eukaryota > Metazoa > Chordata > Actinopteri > Centrarchiformes > Centrarchidae > Micropterus > Micropterus salmoides. The sequence goes on from NW_024040040.1 coordinate 12,833,308, forward strand.
ATTATTTTGGTTTCAGGATAACATTAACAAGATAAATATGCCAAAAATTTAGTTTTCTGCTACTTTTACAGATGGTACTATTTCCCTTGGGATCTATTATTCTTGATGGCTTCCTAAATAGTGGATAGTAGATAAAGTGGAAGGAGGAATAACCTTTAGAAAGGCCACTGACAGTCTCTAATCTACATGTTTACTGCTTTCATTAGAAGATCATCAAAGTGTAGAATTGATTGTGTCGTAGTCGCTCAGCGAGGTGCCATATATTCAGGCTCTAAAGGAAACTTTGCTTGTTAATCGAAAAGGAGTCGTGCACCGAGGATGTTTAAAGAAAATCTGGAAGTGTGTGTGTGTGTTGGTGCACATTTAGCTTTTTTGTGGCACCACTCCAATCACAGTACAGTGTGAGTAGATTGGGTTTTTGAGGAAATTATGGTCCTGTGTCTTCAATTTCAGAGCCTCCCACAATGCTTTATGATGTCTGTGTGTATATTATCCTAACCTGCTTCCTCAGATGAGCGGGCACTGCAAGCGCTAATGGAACGCGTTGGCCTAAAATAGCTCATTAATGATGTTTAATGGAGGTAATGGAGTGGGGGTTGCGGGTTTTATCTGCCATTGGTGGCTAAAGTAATCAATTGACAGCAACCACCACCACCACCGCCCTCTAACTTCTTCCCTCCATCCTTTCTATCGTATCCCCACCCACACTGCTGGTAAGAGAAATCGGGGGGTAGACTGTGAAGAAGAGGCAAGACACTCTGTCTTGTTGCATCATCACAACCCCTGGTATTATGTGCACCCTGATCAAAATTCATGTATTCAGCCCGCCTCCCACTCTCGCGGATCACTGAGAAAGAGGTGACTTGTTGGTTTATTAGCGATCACCCATCTAACTGAACCTGGACTTGGACGGACGCGGGGTGTGGGAGGTGGCGGGGATGAGGGGCTGGATGGATAAGGCTGATGGGAAGAGGAGCACGCCCTCTGTAATCGTTGGCCAGCCTGTTTAGTCATGGTCCTGGTAATCTTTGGTGACCTTGGCTGCTGCCTGGCTGGCTGGATTTCCGCAGTGCTGCATTAATATGCACGCAGTTAGGAGATGGGCTCTCAGCCTGTCTTTGAGTCTGTGTTTGTCTGTCTCTTTCTATCCCCCTTTACACACACTGTCTCTCTCCCTGTCTCCCTCTCTCGCTCTGCATTTGTGTCTTTCCTCCCTCCCCCTTTACTTGCCCCCTTTCATACATTACTGGCAACCATCTCTTTCATCCATTTAGCTCACCTCTTCCCATGCTGTCTATAAAAGAATCACAGACTTCAGAATTTATGATGGCATCTCAATTGGGCCTGTGTCAGAATTTGGCAGGCTGAAAGGTTTTTAAGGTTATTTTTATGGCATTTCTGCTTTATTAGATAACGTGCAGCCGAGCAAGATGGCAGCGACGGAGAGAGATAGGAGAAGAGTAGTGACAAACGACAGAGGTCTTTTGTCAAAAAACAAACTTTGATATTTATTTTTCCACTTGCCTTATTCCTTAAGCACTGCAGTTTCCCTTCCCTACAAAGAGTGGACAGAGGTCAGGGTTACTAAACATCAGCCCTGTGTCTTGCTAGAGGACACTGAAGCGGGAAATAAGAATTGTTTGGTTGAAACACAGTCTTTTTACTCACTATTCCACAATGTCTCTTCAAATGCACCATAGAAAAATAGAGGTTGCTTTCAGAAGAATGTGACACCGGTATGCAACTTTCTAACATAGTGACAAAAAAAAAGAAGACAGTGTCCTCCTTAAAATACTGACGCTGCACTTCATTTTATAATTTTCTCTGCAGAGGGAAAACGGGGATGACAACTTGGCTTCCATATCTCATTTGCACTGACTTTAAACTCAAATAGACTGACAGGAAAAAGCAATGATGAAGGTGTGACTGGCATCTGAAGTGATCTAACAGTGACGGCTTTTGTAAGAAACCTGATTGGGTTCTCAATCCTTTAAAGTCCAAAAGTCCCTGATTATATAAATACGTAAAATACTGTTTGTCAGTTGTTTGTGAAAGTGCCTTTCTGCTAACAGAGTTAAAGTTTCTCATCATGCAGCACAGATCAATTTTTAATTAAAGAAAATAATTCAACATTAGTGCAATTTATGAATTAATTAGTTTCTCTGTCAAACCTTTGAGCAGGTACTAGCCTGACGTTTTGTCAAAGTCTAACAGTGACTGCCTTTTTTCATCACATCAGGCTTCTTTAGCCTTTTAATGGCAAGAAAAATCTAATTTAATGTCTTTATGACATCCTCTTCATCTCAGCCGGGGAATTAGTTTTTTTTTGTAGCTCTCTTACAGTCTAAAGTCTTTATCATGTGTTTTTGTCAAAAGTCCAACCAAGGGCAGTGCCTCCTTGATTTTTCTTGATTACTGGCAGAGGGACAGCCAAGGGAGGATGAATGAGACAGAAGCAGATTAAAAAAGGGAAAAAAAAGACTTTTCATATTTCCAGTGATATTAAAAAAGACGAAAATGTGTTCGAGTTGCAATCCAGGTAGGCATACTTTACTATTGATGGCTTAACAGCAGAGCTGGTTTGGTTTGATTGATATACTGGAGCACCGGTCTTAGCATTTGATCAATATCGGAGCCACTGCTTTTTATCCACTGTAGTTGGAGTTGTTTTACTCCGACCTTCAGCCCTTTCCAGCGTTATCTGTTGAAGTAGCCTGGGAGAGAAAGGGGAAGTTCTGCTGGTCCAGGTGCAATACTTTCAATGTTCTATCTTTGAAAAGATTACTTTATTAGTAGCAGTTTGTAGAGATGTATGTTCGTTCTACAGCAAGGTCAGGGGATGTTGATGCAACCATCTCGTATCCAATTTCTATTGCCAAAACAGCCTTGTCATTATTGGTCAGTCTTTTTCTTTCAAGACCCATAGTTTCTTAGGTAACGGGAATCAGTGCAATGAAAGCAGCTTTTCTTAAAACTAAAAATAAAAAACTTGATCTGCCTTGTTTACCTTGACTGACAGATAAAACCTTTTTTTTTTTTTTTATTGAAAGTGGCATTATTAAGTTAAACATGTTGAGGGAAATGGCCTTGTGAGGTAAAAACAGATTTTGGTAAAAGGAAATTTTGAAATTAAAGTCTGCAGGAAAAAAAAAATCACCTGTACTGACTTTATTGTGAAAAGAAACATGAAATAACATTTCACAATAATAAGTTTTAGAATTGAATTATTTCACAGTTTTATGTTCATTTTTTGTCTGTATTAAGTCTGTATTAAATCATTTCACTTATTTCATAATGACATACTTAACTACACTTATCTATCTTTATTTAAATGATTTTGCGCTTGAAGGGAGCCCTTTCTCAGAGCTGCCATAATTCAACATATTTATTATACAGTTTGTGATACCTGTGATGTTTAGATCATAGGATGTTCGAGAATGACTTGATGCTGTAACGCTTTTTGCGATTGCTTTCTCGTCACATTAAAAATCTTGACTTTTTGTCAGATCTGTATGTGCTCAAAGGGCTGAAAATGTAAAAAAAATCACTTGCATCTAATAACTCATCACATTCATGTTAGCTGCTGTATCGCCTGTTTTGACGTTTACTTCTAAAACAAACTACATGAATGAATTTTAGATGTCTTTTTGGGAGGAGTTACAGACTCATAGTCCTCACCAACACCACAACCTTTTCCTGCCACTAAAAACAAAATGTAGACCAGGATGTTTGGGAGGAAATGCGGGAAAAAAATAACTTGTTTGTCTGGTGACACCTTCAAAGGCCCCACTTCTCTGCATGCCCACATTCAGCGGCTGCAGTGGGAGCACCAAATGAGAGAGAGCCAATCTGAACAGCTGAGGAACAATTGCATTAATTTAGTGTACTCAACCACCTCTGTGGATAGTTTGTTTATATTGGATTACCCCATTGTTACTTCGCCGAACCTGCGATTCTCGCTAACAAGCCCACTGAGTCTTTCACTGGAGGGGCTGTAGATTATTTTTGAGTTTTGTTTTGCCGTTGTCAAGCTAACTGAGTGAGTGGCGCTAATTGGCATTCATCCGTTTTTTGGGGGGGTCATACAAACATACAGAGCATATAATACAGTATACATGTATAAACACCATCATTGATGAGTCAGTGACTTAAATCTAGGTTAAATTTTCCCTTCCCTGAAATAAGAATTACCTCTTTTTACCTCTTTAACCTTTGTATTCCTGTTCTACTTACAGTAGCTCCCCGATTCCCCCTAAGACGGTCATCCATCTAAAGCAGTGAACCCTGGTTTAATTAATTATGTATATGCAAATGTATGCTCATAGTGCCAGGATCTCCATTTTCATTTACTTAGGTTTTTTTTTCCTCTTCCCTTTTCTGCCTCTTCCTCGCCTATTTTCTTCTTCTATAGCAGCTCCAGGTGGCAGCTCCAGGTGGATTTATTGTAAATTCAATTTGCATTAAGGTTCTAATTTGCTGACACTGTTTATGAATACATTTTTTAAACTGTTATGCACCTCAGCACCCACAATTACCCCCCCCCCCCCCAACCCCCCAACCCCACCCACCACCCAAACTCTCCATCCGTGAACTATGGGTGCATTTGGAGGGAGAAGATGGGGTGCGGCACATGGTAATGGAATTCTTACTAAGCTTCTAATTGGAGCAGAATAGGATGGCTTATTTTGAATCAGTAAAATGAACTGCTTGTTATCAGCCGGTTGGCTGAGGGATAAGGGAATTGCAGTTTGTGTCGAGGGAGTTGTTTTTTGTGTGTACTGAGTGGAACATATAGCTGTGTTTGTGTGTGTGTGTGTGTGTGTGTCTTAAAGTGTGCCTGCATAGTTATATAACTAAGAACTAGCTCAAAATGACCATCATCTCTTATTTAATTAGTTTCATAGTTGAAAGTGTTTCTGACCTAAATACAAGCACTGCCTATTTGCAGTGTTTTAATATTCATTTAGAATTTGCATTATTTCTTTTTTTTTTTTTACAAAGGCAAAATCGTCTATTCTGTTGTACTTTGCTTGCTTTAGGTTGGTTACTCTCAGATTGTTTTAGAGAGATTTTGGAGCAGTTTACATTCAGGCCATCTTTAAATAATTCATTATCTGCAGGCTGGCAGCTTGACTGGTACAATAAATGACTCACTTGCCTTTCTGAATTTACAGTATGAATAAGTTAATGTGTGATTTGCAGACCTGCTTTCTTCTACGGTCGGCACTATAATTGGAGTTGTAATGTCAGAAGAATCTCCTCCCAAAGGTAAAATAGTTTTAAAAAGGCTGGTTTGAGACTGTAAGTCATCTTCAGTCTGGAGAGAAAATTGGAAATGATTGACTGGTGGCAGAGTGTGCGAATGTCTGCTAATGGCCTGCATTCTCCATCAGTTAGTGTTCTGCGTTTGTCCCTTAGATCCCCCGATTTGGAATGAACAGTTCCCCTCCCTAACTCCCTTTCTTGCCCTTGGGAGGGAACAGAGAGCAATATTGGTCTATACAAGTAGCACCAATGCTTATTTTTCTCTGGACATAGCATCCAGACATCCTCAGATTTCATACCCCACCATAAAGGCACCCTGTACCAGCAAGTAGGAGTCGCAAGTGTAGCTACAAGGTTATCCCTATCCGGCTTCCCACCTGCAAACAATGCAATTCGTGTTCATTGGAGTACCTGAAGCATGTGTTTAATGTTGCAATCCACAATAGTTAGTATGAAGGAAACCGTCCGCATTAACTAGGCATTAAAAGTTTTTAATTTCTGTTAAAAACTTCACTTGTTTACAGTGCTAAAGCACTAACTAAAGCCAATTAATTTGTTGAGTGTCAAAACACAGTCAAATATGAACAGTTTCATTTAAACTGTCAACATGCGTTTAACGACTTTTAAGTTTAAAGTTTGTCACTCAATACTAACTTCTATGTGATGGATTTATTGAGCAAGATGGGAAGCTTTGTAGGCAACATGCTGCAATGCTGTCATTGATGACTAAATTCAACCCTAGCTGTTTATTTATTAATCGCAGCTTTGGTTCATTTTATGATGCTCTGATCTGATGAATGATGTGAAATGCCTGTTCAGACTTTTTTAATTGGAGCAACAAACAAGCAAAAAGATAGATTTTAGTGCCTTGTTCATTATCTGTGACATCCTTTTAAGGTGGAAATCTTGCTTCTCACCCTCTGGGGAGACTGTGCTGTCCTATCCTAAAAAAATTCTATCAGATCAATGGACATGCCGGCAAGACAAAGCCAAAAATACTACCTCTGGTGCAGAAGTAATAAAAAGACAGGCATTGGCATTTTCGGGAAGTATCTCAGCCAGCTGTCCTCACTTCCCCATGTCACTGGCTGAACACTGTCACAGTGAATGAGTGCAGTGCATCATATTATCTAGTTTGTAATTGAATTGTAGCGGGAGGTAGGTTGGTAATCAGTGTATAGCAGGTAGTTTTCGTTCCAGTGTTTGACAGTAATGTCATCTAATGGGAAGCTCTGGCTCAACTCTTGTTCCAGGCCACTAGGTTTCCCTGGAACCCTGGCTGCCTGCGTGAGTGTGTGAATGTACTGTGTATGTGAGTGTACTTTGTTGTGCGTCTCAAATCTACTAGTCTAAGTACGTGGTTGTTTTGTGTGTTTGTATGTGCCTGCACATTTGCAGATTGTTTGTGCCTGGAAGCAATGGTTGACTCTGCAGCTCCACTGCCTCACCTCTGAACCACCTTCAAATATTCCTGAAATTCTTTTTTTTTTTTCTAAACATACCCGACCTTGAAGACGTATATGAAGAAACTGAGTCACTGTCCACTCTCGCTGTATTATTGCTGATTGCCAATGGCGAAGTGATTTACAGTACGGATGCCCTTACTTGTGTGGCTCATGGGGACCTTACTGTCCTTGCTGATCTGCAGCTTGAATCATTTCTCCATCATAATTCTCTTCCTCTCTCTTTGAACCGCCGGCACAATCTCCCCTCACCCTCCCACTGTTCTGTACAAGAATTGAATAGCTTGGAGACAGAGGAAGGGTAAAACAGACAGACAGTGGAGGGGAGAGAGAGTACAAAGGCGAAAAAAAGAGAAAGTGATGATACTCTGGTAGTTAACAGTGTGGGAAAAAATGAGAGACAAAAAATAAGGTCAGAGTTGACGTATGAGAGCTGACACCAGCGCCCATCAGGACAGCGCCCGCTGCTTTCTTTGTTACATATTCTTGCCATCTTATGATTTCACAGACGGCTGGCGCAGAGGCTGATGTGACAAGGCTCTCTATCCATCTGGGCACGCTCTATTTTCACCAACGCTCATTTCGCGGGGGCATCCGAGCACAACGCCCAAATGGTGTGTCGGTGTCTGTAGTGGACCGGCGAGGGTCTGAGTCACCGGCTTAGCGCACCCACACCGCCATGATACAGCACAGAATAACAGGCTGACAGAGCTGCCAGCGGAGGCAGCGCGGATTGTGTGGCCCGTTCTCTGTGTGTGTGTGTTTTCTCGTTGTGTGTTTTGTACCTGTGTGGGTGGGTGAGAGTGTGTGGAGGAAAAAATGTCTTATCCACACTCTTGTCCTATGTGCGCAGTCATGTCTGCAATGCAGCACTCTGGTATTTTTTCAGAAGTCAGTATTGTTTATGTTGTGTGTCTCGACGCCTCCCAAGGCTGTTTGTTAGATGAGAGGATTACTGGCGCCGTGGGGAACAGAAGGATGATTTTCTGATTATATAGTGCTCTCTCTGGAGGAGACACCCCAGCCATAACAGGATCACTTTTACATCTGCTCCTTGTCAAATGTTCCCGGTGAAATAGGCACGAACTGAGAGCAAACATATGGGTACAAGTCAGTTTTCATAGTTTGATTGCTCAGGATAATCAAAATGCTGTTTGGGCGACATAATCACCCCTTTAAAGTCACTGACGCTAAGATGATCCGATGGGATGATGAGAAACTTTGTCAGATTTGGACGTAGCTGAGTCTTGGATGACAAATTTGATATGAGTGCTATTGAGTATGAAAGGGAAAACAGGCCTAATCACCTATATGGAGTTAAACAGGCTGATTTACATACTGCTTTGAGGAGAAATGTGCTTCTGTTTCAATGAAGTTCCACTTCATATACAGTACTTAGTATTCTGCATCCTAATAATGCACTGGATGAAATAGAATAAGGGAGCCATTTATAGGTTACACTTGTTTGCCATTTATATTTAGTGGTTGTCTTTTGTATAATGTGTTGCTACTATATTGCCAGTTTGTATAACAGGGATTCAGATGATGAAAGCTTGGTCCATTCCTGTTTTAAATATGTGATGTCTAGAAGGTCCTTCCCATTAAATAGTCCTCTCACATATCTTTGACATTTCTCTTTTTAAATTAAGAGGATCTGGCTAATTGGCATTAGCAGTAATAGTCATTATAGCTGGACAAAGAGTGCTATCCTCAGAGACATAAATAAGGACAAAGACATCCCAGAATTTCACACACTGTTTGACTGACAGGTGCTATATAAAGTGCATAAACATCACAGAAGTTGCCACTTATCACCCTGAAATCTGCATTTGAAATACACTGCAGACACTGAGTAAAAGCATGAAGAGTCACAAACCATTTGAAAGAAAAAAAATGTCCTAAAAAGAACCACATCCTCTTCTGTTGCGTTGCGTGCAAAGACAAAACAGGGTCTTGTTTGTGACATTTTAAGTGAAATCCGGTGATGATTGCTGTACTTTCTGTAATGCGTTTCAACCACAAATGTCACCAGAATCCCAAACCAGAAAACCCACTTCACTGAAATTTTGAAATAAACTGGCTCTTCCAATGCTGCAGAAAATAACTTAAAATGAGTGTGCAAGCATCTGAAGTCAAGATCGGAAAACATTTATGGTATGCCAAAATTGATTGATTGTCAAATTGATTTAAAGAAAAAAAGTAAAATGGATGATTTGTATCTGTTCAGCTTCTACTCTCACAAACCTTGCCTACCTGTGTGTATGTGTGTGTGTGTGTGTGTGTGTGTGTGTTTATTTTCCCCTGTGCCCCTTTTGTTATTCTCTTCCCTGCAAGGGTCCAACCTGGTGAAGTCGGCCTCGTCCCCTTTCCCATCAGTTACCTCTCTGTGCTCCCTGTCCCCGTCAGCATTTAACCCGTGATTGGAGACAGCAGGCGCTGCTCTCTCTGGAGGCCGTGTCCAATCAGGGGAGCTGAATCTGATATAGAAGTGGGAAGCCAGCGAGATTGTGGGCAATGTTTATTTTGTGCTAGGAAGAACAGTTTATTTGTGTGTGGGGGGGGGGGGTTCACATATGAGTATTTGCATATAAATGACAGCGCTGGTTGCTGTCAAGGGAGTTGGGGAAAGAGAGACAAACGACAAATGAAGATGAAGTGTCATGAGAGTAAAGTGGAGGCGAAACGAGGAGCGATAGAGCTGTTTTATCTGCTTGTGAGGAACGGGTAGGAGGATGGGAGGTAAATGTCACTGCAATCATGAAATAAGCTGGCCAGCTGGCGTCACCCTGCAAAAATATCAATTTTTTCATCTGCATTAAATCATTCGTTTTATTGTCATTTCTGAAAGCAAGACAAAATTATGCAAATGTAGGTTTTCTTTGAATTTAAAGGAATAGTTTTATATTTTGGATAACATACTCATTCGCAGGGCGAAGGGCGAATCCGGTTTCTAATAATCCCTAGTTGCACAGAAAAACTGAGTGAACACCAATGCAGTATGTAAGGGAAGTCCAAGTTAAGCCAGTAAGTTAGTCAGTAAACAGTGATGGATGTCAGCAACAGTTAGTTTAGAGTTATAATGTAACAGTTTATCTTTGTTGTCTTCCAAATAAATGACTAAACTGAGGTTTGTTTTGAACTTATATTACTGCACTGTTCATGAGCTATGAAAATAAAACCTATGTTGTAAAATACTGAATTTTTCCTTTTCGCTAAGGAGCTGCATTCAGGTTGTAGCCTAGCTAAATAGCATAAAACATAAAGATTGGAAGTAAGGGGAAACAGCTTGCCTGGCTCTGTCCAGAGTAGAAATACTACCTACCCACACCCCTAAAGTTGAATTATTTAAATATTGTTTGTTTATCCCATACATGAATAGAATGTAAAAATATAATTGGGGATTTTGGTTTCGTTACGTGGTGGAGCTATTTCGGTTTCAGTCCACACACCGCTTCGGTGCAGCGCCTCCAACTATAGCACAGGTGGATAGATACAGTCAGTGAGCTAAGTGTTTGGAATCTGGTTTAGGTTATTGAATTATTCAGCTTTAGAGGAATTGGTAGACACTTTGGACAGGGCCAGGCTAGCAGTTTGTCCCTGCCACCTGCTAAGCTAAACACATCCTTACTCCAGCTCCGTAGATAATGTCAATTGTATTATCTCAATCTATGAAAGAGAGTGAATAAGCATATTTCCCAAAATGTTGGACTATTCCTTTACATTCTCCACTGCCTCTCTGTTATATAGTTATAGACCATTGTTCACACCCAGGTGTGAGTAGATTCTCCTTAATGCCACTGTATGTCCCATAACTCTGGTCAGTATAACAGTTTGCAGTTCCTTATTGTTGCAGTCCCATTGCACGAATAGAATATGCCCCTTAATTTCCCTACTACAATTTTGGAAGTTAATTATTTTCTGTTCAAACACAAGGCCTGAGTTTTGCTTAGTGTTCCAGAGGTCCTTTGGTGTGTGTGTGTGTGTGTGTGTGTGTGTGTGTGTGTGTGCGTGCGTGCGTGCGTGTGTGTGTGTATGCGTGCGTCTCTCACATGCAGAGGGCCGTGGCTGATCGCTTTATTGGCTGATGACTCATTCTCTTTTTCAACCTGCTGGAGGTACTTCAATCATGCAGGTAATCTCCTCCTGCACGCCGGCAGCCGAGAGGTTACCTTTCCCACACATCAGAGCTATATTCCTCTTAATTGAGACCCACTCTGCTGCGACAGCGTTTTCACAAGGTGGAAAATGGCAGGTCAAGATTTGGAGATGTCTCTCTCCTCCCCTGCCTCCCTCCCCTGGCAAAAGTGGCTGTGAAGTTGATAAGTTCCTTTAGGGACCCTGGAGCCATTCCAGCTTAGACACTACACTTCACGAGGGCAAGTAAAGGTTGATGTCGCGTCACCTCATTGATTGTGTGTGTGTGTGTGTGTGTGTGTGTGTGTAGATGTGTGTACGTATGCTTGTGTGTTTCTCCAATCAGCCTAGGCCTAATGTATGCACGCCTTTCTGATTGAATTACACCGGGGCTTTTATGGAGAAAAATGGTAGTGAACCATCTCCTTGAGTGCTTACAGACACTTTGGGTGAGTCTCCGTGGTGACCTGACTCAATCTGCATACGATTACCCCTGAGCAGACCTGTAACCCAATTTATGAGCTGATCACCTCCTCTCCATGAGGTGCATGGGCTCGTTTTCAAGTGACAGTAAACTGTAGCAGAAACACGATGGCATAACATTTGTTTAGCTTTATTGTGGTGCCCTTTAAACTAGGGGGGTGGTGGGGGTTATGCATGTTTACTAGCGTCTTGGTCGCATGTATGTTACATTGTTTCAGCAGGTGGTTGCATACGAGATTTATGTTATATATAAATATATTAGATTACATACCCTACCCTGTATATCCACATGAAGAAGCTCCACCAAAATAGGATTACTGCTTACTATAAAGCCATACAGATTGCAGAATGCATTTTAAATTCAGAAAAACAACTTCAGTGGAAAAGGAGAATGACTTGAGGCTGATTTCCAATGGGATCCTTTTAAGAGTGAGGGTCAAATTAAACCAAATTGTTTGAAAAATGGTATATGGTATTTGAAAGTATAATTGGCTTTAAGACCTTCTTTGTAAAAGTCTTCTTTGACTTAACCTTGATTTTAATGTTGTGGTCTGTATTTGCATTTAAACCTTGGATGATGATTTTTACAAATACATTTTAATAAAAAAATGCATTTATATTTAGATTTTATATTTCATGTATATGAACCTAGACCTTTGACATCTGGTATTTTTTCCCCTTTTCTCCTCATATAAATCACATCCTTAGATTTGGTTTTGGTCACAAGCATAAGACATGGGAATAAGGACCTTTTTATAAATGGGGCCCCAGTCTTACACAGTTAGACAAATGAGACAAACATGACAAACATAAAAACAAGGCAGGCCTGACAAACGACCTTGTCTTTGTTTAATGGCGTGGTTAAATCGGGATATGGCTAGGAGACCCCATTTCGATGTTGTGTCAGTAAATGTGTCTCTATTAAATCCCAGTTTCCATGCAGAGTGACGTTCAAACATTTGTTCTGTGATCATTTGGCAAAACGTGGTAGCTGACAGTTACCAGTTACCATTTTTCCAGCTGACAAACAGAATTGTTGGACCCCTGACACACTCAGTGACAGCAACTGAGGAATTACCCCTTTTTAAGTATGGGTCATGGGTAGCGCAGCCACAAACGCTGCTTATGCTTGATGGTGCCAGTCTCTGAAGAGCTGCCGGAGTTGTTATTATCACTCAGCAGATTGGCCAATTCCCCCACCAATTGTGATCCAGCAGAATGGAAATCTGGTGAGCAGGGAAATGTTAATCGAGTTCAATTAGGCTTTGTACCATGTTTGTTTCCTGCCAACAGATTATGCAGAATCCCCACCCTCACTTACTGAAATGAACGATAACCCTCTGTCAAAAGTCTGAAACGGGCAATTTGAGGATAGGTGGAAGATAACAGTTACTGGCGCTGGCAAGCACTTTGTGGCGGCATTGGAGATAAATACAGCAAGCTCTTTAAAAAAGTTGGGCTGGTGTTCACCCTTAAAGGGAAATTAATTTAGAATTTTTGATGCTTTTTTTTTTTTCAGTTAAACTGGGGATAAATTCAAAACCCTGTGTAGTAATCAAATGCCTTAGGGTAGTAATTTCACTGTTGAAAAGATGTTTTCAGTAGTAATCAATCATTTCACTTTTTGATCACTTTGATGTTTACAATTTGTCCTTTTATCAGATGCTTGCTAATATGTATATAATTTAATTTTGTCCAAATATTGTAATATCCACACTTAAGTATATTGTCGTTTTTATGTTTTACTAAACCAGCTATTTAGTTACATTTGTACTATTTTGCATGATATAATGTACTATACTATAGTAGCAAACATCTGTACTCTGTATATCTCTACTTGGACAACATCAAACTAACTCTTTCCTATGCCATGAGATATGACTTTTCTTCAGAAAGACGGAAAATATCTGAAATGAGTGGATGAGTGTTTATTTGCAGTTCTGAGGGGGAAGGCAATGACAGGACCAGGCTGTCTGATGTTTCACTAGTGATGCATTTACTGTGTTGTTGTTGTTGTTGTTGTGGTTTTTGTTTTTGTACCAAATACCAAATCCAGTCTTTGCAGCTGAACTGAATGCACTTATTTTTGTCTGGGCCGGCAGATGTTAAGCGTGCACCGGCCGGTTGGTTAGCTGGTGGGCCATATTGGAAAAGTAGATACCTTATTATATTTATCCTATTAGTATTTAGATCCTTTATTTAAGTACAAGTACCTACACTACAATGCAAAATACTCCATCACAAGTCTTGCAGTTAAAAGTTCTTTATGTACAGAAGTATTATCTATGGGATTATAAACAGTGACAGCATTAATTTGGTCATTTGAGATTATGGTTGTTGTAGGTAGTTCTAATTTTAACAACTTTTTTTATTTTTAGGTAGTTTAGTATTTTCCAATGCATCACAATTTCTAAAGTGATGATGTTTTGTATGTTAATCTTTATCTGCAAAGAGACTACAGCTGCCAAATTGATCCCCCCAAAAAAGTGAAAGAAAATGTGTGTTGTCACCTGATACTCCAGGCCCCTAAAGTACAAGCCAACATCAAGTTAACTCAGGCAAAACCTCCCCTATCTAGAGATATCAAAACAGTAATCAACTGTCTGCGGTGTGGCATGGTCTGTTAATATCAGCGCTGATGTTCATCCAGAATGCATAGAACCATATGTTTTGTGTGTATGTACCGCGAAGAAACTTAACAGAAAGTTTAGCAGTACAAATGCCCAACTAATCTTGTTCTCTGTTTGAGCCGCTGCCTGTTTATATGACCTTTTACCCCCCCCTGCTGTTTTTATTAGTTGTGAGAGTAAAACACTTCATAGTCTCAATTAGGACGCATGATTAGAAGTGAAACCATCTTGGCTGTGGTTGTCCTACCTCAAGCCTTCAAGTTATTATCATCCACAAACTAATTAGCAAGTTCTTGATAAGCGAGGGTAGACCCTTTGTTGCCATAGCAACAGTTAGACGTAATCACAATGAAAGGATTGTGGTATGGGTAGCTCGCAGCACCAGCACTCTGCAGCACTTTTATTTGCTGAATTTTGTTTCTAGTTATTCAATCTTTATACAATTAATGTGGGGTTTTTTCATTGCCTTGCTCCTCGGAGGACCCACTTAATTGAAGAAATCAAAAATAGGTTCAGAGGGTGATGTCAAAGTGTGGCATCTGAATGCAGTGTTCTCAGTCTCAGGTAAAATGAGTTGTTAAATCTGTCCAACAGTGAAATTACAGGGCTAATGGCATATTCAATACATTCATTCATTTATTATTTTTACTCTTTGGTATTAAATGAATTCCAGGAACAGTTTTATGATAAAAATGCTGCATTTTATATTATATCAATATATCTCAAACTTGTTTCATCACATAAACGGATTTCTTACATTTCCTACAAGCCTTTTAACAACCTCAAGAGAACATGTATGAAGTTAGCTATTGCTCAAATGATTAGCAATTAGTTGATGACCACAAAATGTATCAACTCTTTTCATGATCAATCATTTGTCCTTTTTCAAGGAAAAGTGCCAAAACATTTGCTGGGTTTAGCTTCCAAAATGTGAGACTTTGCTGAATGAAATGTCTTTAGGTTTTGGAGTGTTGGCCAGACAAAGCCAGCATGGGTGGATTAAGCCCCGAGGGGGCAAACAAGACCAATGTTTCTTCCCACTCTGTACATTTTGTGCAGTTATTGTATGCTGGAATACTACCTGGCCCCACATATGCTGTGTGGTAATTTGATGACAAATATATTTAATAATATTCAATACGTAAGCAAAACATGAAACCGAACACACTGTGACACAAGAAAGGGCCTCAAGATCAAGGCAAATGCATGGCCACTGTAAAGGTCATTATCATTTCAAGAAACCTTTCAAGAGCTTTCAGGGACCCTTGAGAAACAGCAGTAGAAGCAACAACGGGGAATTTTTCCACCTGGGAAAATGTGTACGACCTTTACTCCCATCTGTTATGCCATGTGTAGGGGTGGCTGAGACACAACATGAGAAATCGCCATCTTTCCCAGGTTACAAGCAGCCACAGAGACAGATAGCCGAATATGGTGAATTTATTTACATTTGGAGAGCTTAATTTAACTTCAGAGTGAATAAAACAATTCTAACTTGTAAGGTAAGGAATATATCACTAAGGAACAGATAAGTAAGTGTGGCTAACTGGGACGGGAGTGTTCCCCCTGTGCAGGGGTGATGCCATCTTGCCCCACTTTGTATATATCAAGAGTCAGCGAAGGGAGTCAACCACCTGCGGGAGACAGTAGCTGGTGAACCAATCACTTCCTCTTCCGGTGACACACCTATTTACATACATGCACACACCCACAACTGATGTTAGTCATGCATACTTTCACACTGTTGGAATGAAACATCAGCAACAAAACCACTGTCATGTCGTTGCATTCTGGAAGATTGAGGCTGTCTTTAGTGGAACGATTTTTCTGCTTGCCTGAGTGATGATTTTTTCCCCACTATTTTGACTATTGACTGCTACTGCCCTTTGACAAATTGATTTTAAAATCTGGTCCTGCAAGATTTTGGTAACTGATGGATTTTTTGATATTAAACCCTGCTGCAGCTGCTATGGAAGTCTCTCGATGTGACATATGTCTTCCTCATTTTTTTACTGTTCAAGTGATTTAGAGTGTGCTTTTTTCATTTTTTTCATCATTTGCCCAGCTTTTAAAGCATCCATCATTATTCTCAGCATGACCCTTTCATTACCAATACAATATCATTAATCAGTATGGTTAAATCAAGTCCCCACCAACACCTCTCCCCAGGTTACCCCCAAGAACTGCTGCACGCCAGCGCACCTCACTGATTGGCGGCCGAGTTGCCTCTTTGGTAAATAAAACATTTATAGAGGCTCAATTAGCGAAGCCTGTTGAGTCTGTGGCAGCTGTGCTTGCCAGCTGTTTTTAAAGGAAGAGTGATACAGCAAGGTGGAGCGAGGGAGAAGAGGATGTCAGGAACTAGAAGGGGAAGATGAAGCAGGCAGAGAGCTTGTTTTTGATTCGTTGTGGACCCACTCCTTAAAAGAGCAGACAGAAGATAATCTGTATCTGTAAAAGTGGCTACATTTGATTTATAAGATATAGTTCATATTGTTAATTTTCCATTAAAAATAGACTTTAACTGTGTGAAATAAAACTTGAAAGGTATTAAATTAGATTAGAGCAGAATAGGTTACAATAGCGATTAACCACAGTTAAAATTGTGCCTGGCTCCTCAAACAGGAAAGCCTGAGTTAAACCCACAGTTAGCTGGCTAACCCACCAATCCTGCTTTATGAGACCACAGCTCACAGGCCACAGATCAGTTATTTTCTTCCCATTTCTGAGTGAACCCCACACACAAATGTGTTGCTTGCTTGATACACAGGCAGTTGCTTACTGTACCTCTGTCATTCTTACACAACTCACTGTGTGAAAGTCTTCATCAGCTACTCAGGAGTTGGTATTGTCTGTGTGAGTTTTCACTGGTGAGCGATAACTTGGCAACGATGAAGTCTTATGTACACCCAATGATGGAAAATAAGTCTGAGAATCCAAGCCACCCCTTTGCCTGCTGTGCATGAATAATGCATGTATTATTCAATCCTATGACTGACAGTTGGTGGGCTTTATTAGATGTCTTAACAGGCAGACCCCTATTGCTCAGTCTAGCCATGTGCAGCAACGCAATATGAAACAAGCTACTTTTTCCATTTATATGACTGAAAACAGCATTTGAGGCCTGATGCTAGTCTGATAGCTTTAGGAAATTAATGCAGACTCACAGCAGCTTCTAATTTTCTCAGGTGAAATGAGTGCCATCTCTGCCATTTAAGCAGATATTGATGGTGGCTTATACACAGTTTATTGCCAGTAGACTCAATTTATGCATGAGATTGTGACACATGAGTCAAATATAAATACAGTACATGTTTGTAGGTGAAGGCAGGGGCAGGAAGAGAACAATGATGGAAGACAGCAGTTGATATGTTGGGTTTAACATTCAAAAGGTTATTGTGGTAATGAAACACTACCAGCATATTTACACATTATAAGGATTCTTGCTTGTCATTTTAAAATTGGCTGTGAATTAATTCAGGAACCCTTAGGAATTTGTATGTTAGAGGTGTGTATATGTACAGATAGCCTCAAAAAGGTGACATTGTAGAGATCAGTGATGCATGGAGGAAAAGAGTGTCTTGATTGACAGACTGATGCCAGCATTGAAAGTGGTCTTGTCATGGTTGCAACATATGTTTTTCATGGTCTTGGTGCTGAATAAACAATTAAAACCCTTTTCAAGTAACTCCTGTTTAATTTTCCCTTTCTCTGTCCTTTTCTTTCAGTGGAAGGCTGCACAGATTGGTCAGTGGACTACCTGAAATATAAGGTGCTTCTGGGGGAACCTGTACGGATTAAGTGCGCTTTATTCTATGGATATATCCGGGCCAACTACACCCATGCGCAGAGCGCAGGACTTAGCCTTATGTGGTACAAAAGTGCAGGACACGGGGATTTCGAGGAACCCATCAGTTTTGATGGCACAAGGATGAGCAAGGAGGAGGATGCCATATGGTTTCGACCAGCAGAGTTGGACGATGTAGGGTACTATTCTTGTGTATTGAGGTAAGTTCCTGTATTTGTACATTTGTATACCAGCATTACCTGGGAACATACTGTACACAGCTCTCTTCATTGCAATCAAATGTAAAGTGTTGTTTTTATTGTTTTTTCCTTCAACTGGAGCAAGCATTTAAGAGGCACTCTTCCACCATTTTGAACTTCTTCTGCCAGCAGTATGTCAGTAAAATAGTAGGGGTACATAACATTTTCTGGAACCCTGTGGGCACAAGTAAAGCTATGTTAAAGTCCTCCCCTGCTGATTTCTAACGAAGTCTCTCATCTCCAGCCAAAAGAGCACTGGTCCTTGGTCCACAGAGCATCATCTAACAGTATGAGACCCCCTTTGCTTCGCTTTATATGCTAAATTATTTCTTTAGTCTCCTCTGGGGGACAATAAGCCATTAGGTGCAATTGGTAAATCCATAACTCTTGGGCTGTTACAAGTCCGTCTTTCTGAAAATGTGGAAGAACGAAGAGTGAGATGAAAGAGAATGGACAGTAATTCAGCACAGGAAGAATGAGTAACGGGAAAAGGCAGCTAATAGGAAAAAACTTACCGGGAACTTGTTTTATCTTCCTTTTCCATGTACCTGATGGTGGAGGTAGACAATTGTTTAATTTACGAGTTCTATAATGTGGCGAAATTTCTGTCTTCCTAACTCATGTTGGTTTTCATTAACATGGCTGCTGTCTGTGGCCAGTCAGAAATAAAATGTGATCCGATGCCTCAGATCACATTACAATTTATGTTTTTACAGGACAGAGTAGTCTTATCTTTTTAGAATTCAGAGTTTGTTTTTCAACCTAAACAAAATCATTCAGATAGGAATGTGTTACACTGACAAAAAAACGGGTGAACTCTTGAGCAGTTGAATTCACTATAGGGTTTCTTGTATTTCACAAGCTTAATTCTAAGAGGTTTTGGCCATTACTATTCATCACCATTAGCACTCTCCCCTTTGCTGTGGCGGCCGCTGTGAATAGAAACGGGCAGCACCAGTCCAACAATTCTCTATTCAGCGACGCTGGCAGCATTTTCTGGAGGTAGACAATCAGTCAGCTCAGAGTTATTGTGTAATCACGCGGAAAGTAGAGCCATGAGATTTTATTTGGACGAGTACTGTTGCTTTGTCGCCAGTCTCTGCCATTCAGAACCAAATTAAGGGGCAACATCTATTTGCCCATCACGGGGAGAAATAACAATAGTTCTGAATACAGAGCACTTTTCCACCGAACAGGATTTATCTCAACAGGCATTTCATTGGACTATTGTTGCCTACAGTTGCTTTCTGCAGATTTTAACTGTGTTTTTTACATTGTAGACAGGGCAAGGAAGTTCAATTTTTAATACTTAACTTTCAAGTCAAATGTTTGCCACTCAGATGGCATATTTACCACTCTGATGTTTATTTACACAGATTTTCAGTGGTAATCAAAGCATCGGATGCAGCTTGGTGAAAGAAACACATGATATACCGATTAGCTCCAGCACAGTAAGACCCTGTAATGATGTGAAGATTCCTGAAGGCCCATCATGGGATTGTATGTAAGCCCATGATGGATTTTTTTTTTTTAAAACAACATGTTTGCCATCATTAATAATCAATTAATTACTAAATAAAATCCCAGAGCCGAAGGTGGCAACAGTCCATCAAAACTCAAGATATTTAATTCAGAATGTTCTGACAGAAAAAATGCAGAAAATCCTCATGCTGGAGGACCTTGAGACAAATGTTTCTTCTTTTGCTTGATCAAATACTTACATGACTTTTCCATTCATTTGGCCAAATTCATTTTCTCACATTTTTTGGTCACTTGGGGAAGACCTCTGCAACAAAAAATATTACACATGTTTGACTAATTAAGGCCTTGTGAAGTTGATATGACTGACGTGTTTGAAAGCTGTTTCAGACATGGATGTTGATGAGTTGAGCCAAAACAGTAAAGTTGCAGAAAAAAACAGTTAAAGGGGGTGGTGAAGCCATAGTGGTATAGAACCCCCCCAGATTTTGTACCGAAAAGACAGCTGACAGCAGCAGGGTGTTGAGGAGTTTAAAGTTTGACAGCAACTACATTGGCTGATGGAAACTGTGGCAAAATCTCAATGGTAAACTAAAGAGTGAACACCCATATTCACTTGCTGCTCTCTCTTTCAGTCAGGTCAGAAAAACAGGGGGGCAGGAAGAGAGAGAGAGAGAGAGTGTTGTGATTGAATGAAGCATAAAGATTGTCTTCCTGGTACCACTTACGCTGAGCTTCATAACAATGAGCTGAAAGACACCAAAGCAGTTTTTAGAGCTGGGTAGAATGCAGAGTCTGCAGAGTCAGGGGATAATTCGTCACTACAAGTGACACCTTTCAGTTACACACTGTCAATTGAACAGTTGTTAATATAAAAATATTGATTAGGGCATCTGCAAAAAATTCCATGTTCTCCCTTTAAAACGTAAAGGTAAAAATATAACATTGGATTTCCTTGAAGTTAATCCACCAGTTGTGTTAATTTAACACCCTAAAGTACAAAAAATAAAAGGAGAAACATTCATTTGTCACAAGGTGTTTACTCAGTTGTCAGTTTTGCAACAGTTGAGTAATAATAAATAAGCTGAATAATGTGCAGAATTGCACATGCTTTATTATATAGTAATAACTTATTAACCTTTAGGTAAAGGGCGTTTTCTCTTGACTGGCTCATTAGTCAGTTCTACACAGCAGCATATGCTGGCTTTAACGGGGGAAGGGTCTGATCAAAAGGCTTGGGAGGATATTATTGTATTGAATCTTGTGTGTGTGTGTGCGTGTGTGTGTAAGTGTCACGTGTAGTTTAATGCAACGTTCTGAAGTGCA
Source organism: Micropterus salmoides (assembly GCF_014851395.1). Lineage (NCBI taxonomy): Eukaryota > Metazoa > Chordata > Actinopteri > Centrarchiformes > Centrarchidae > Micropterus > Micropterus salmoides. The sequence goes on from NW_024040040.1 coordinate 12,854,135, forward strand.
TAGCAATGCATCACAACTGACCACATGGGACCATCAAATCAGAATGATTTATAGTCCTGTATTACCATATACTGTGAGTCCTGTTGAGTGGAGCCATAATAATAAGGCCAAGGCTCAGTCCAAATGACTGGCAGAGCAATGGTTTCAAGGAAACCGCTTTATTATACCTCATATGAACTAAAACTAAATCTGTATGTGGTAGAAAATGTCTGAAAATGCCCCAAAATTACATACGTCACATGATGTTAATCAAAGGCAGAGGTTAAAGAGAGCCACTTCAAAGTACTTTGGCAGTAATAACACTTGAACTATTGCTTTTGAAGACTAAGCTATTAACCTTAAAATTGCTGCAGTATGAGGTCTGCACCCGCATTTGCTTTTGTGAAATTCTCCTTATTTTCCACTCGAGCGTTGAGAACGTGTTAAAAATTACAGGACTGGATTCATCCAATTTTACAACCACACAGCAGCTCATCGAGCTGTTATGTCTACGTGACTCATTTCAATTTCCAGTCATCACAGCCAAATCAGAGGATTGCTCTTCTCTTTTGTCTCAGCAGCGTGGGTCCTATAGATGATCAGCACTTGCATATGTTAACATATCACATTTGGATTAGGCTCTTGGCAGCGTTTTTTTATTTTTTTTTGGGGGGGGGGGGGTCCTCACCCTTTTCAAACATGAAGGGACCTAGGGAATTAGAGTGCTCAGTGGTGGAACGAATGAATCATAGCACAACAATAAATCATCTCTCACTGGATACATTTCATACTTGAGCATGTTCTAACAATTCAGTCCCAGTTACTATGGCTCCCGTGATGTTATTGTCTCAAAGCAAGTATTGATGGGGACTAATGTATCCAAGAATGTTGCTCATGAATATTGATGACATTCTTGTCTTCAGACCACATCAAGAAATTATCTTTTCATTGTCTTTTGTGATATTATTTATCGTTTACCTTTTCTCCATTTCCTATTCAAGAATCAATGTTGTATAGTGAGGATTGAAGCTAATGCTTATGTTTATAATATCAATGATAAGAACATTTGGGTTTCCATGGAAATGCTTAAATTAGGATAATGCGTCTCCTACACAATCACACTACTGTTTATTTTCTTTAGGTGGCTTATTTAACAATTTTCCCTGTATATACAAAACTAAATGTAAATGTTGTTATTGATTATGTTTCTCTGTTAAGAAAGCGGCAAGTGATGTCTTAAACACCTTGTATAATATTTCAGTATCATCTCTATAGGTACTTAGAACATATCTGGTTTGTTGGATGATTTTATCATTTTTTACATTTTTTAAACATAATTTTTACCATCACTGTAATATTTTGAAAATTCCTGTTTTTCTGACATCAGAATTGCATTTAAATCTTGTGACTTTAACCACAATTATCATAGTTTTAATTTAATATATTATGCAGTATACTGATAGTTGTTCAGTCCAAAGCATCATAAACAAATATATTGTACTTTTATTATATTATTTTGTGATATACTTTCTGTTCTAGCCACTTGACAGTGAGTTTATGATTGTCATATGGAACCAGTAATATAGGGACTGTCAGTCTTTGTGTCCTGACCACAGGATCTCCTTATACGGGGGAAAAGATTTGTCTGCCACATTTGGATGGCATCCACATCAGGATGGCCGCAGTCAGTGGACGCACACTGCTGCAGCGTTATTGGCCGCTTCGGCCACTTAACCGTCATGAAACTTGAGCAAAATCCCATTGTCCCAAATAAATGATTCCAGCAAATTGTAGTTTGTAGTAAAAATATTATTATTATTATTATTATAATGTTATTTAAGTATTTGATTTACACATTGAAAGTAATTCCGTCCCATGCATACATATACATTAGCCACATTGTCAAAATATGTCTACTGAAAAAAATATTACAATTTCAGTCATATCACCCATGCCTTGTGAGGACTGAAGTTCAAGAAACTGTGTTGTTCTACCCAAGCCATTATTACTGCCAGGGTTACAAGTAAAGATAAAAAACAAGACAAAAGTGAATGTGTGTCGCCCCTGTTAAATAAAGCTTTGTGAAGTATAATAGAAATACAATTTGTGAGCAGCTTGGGCACCATGTGGCGCCATACAGATGATGACAGCCACATCTGCACTGCGATTAAAACACAAACATGTTAATAAGTTTTGCAGTTAGCAAAGTTACAAGTCTGAAAAGCAGCTGGGGAAATGCGGGAACAGGGTGCAGATAAACACAATTATTTCCAAATCAGATGATCTAGTTTCAAGTACTTTCCTAATCAAGAGGCATGTTATTAACAGTGTTTGAGTCATCTTCCCTTCCTGTTTGTTCCTTGTTTCGAGATTTGTGTGTACAATACACAATACTGTGAAGTAGAGCCAACTCACAGCACTACAATTTAACATTTGTTTTAAACATTAGACTAAATATGACATTAATAAATTGATTGTAGTGTGGACTTTTTTTGCAGTGTTTTTTGTAGATTCATTATTTTGATTTTCGATGATGTACTCACACAAACAGATGCATACAATACACCTTTTTTCCCTTGTTTCATGTGTTGCATGGTGCCTTGTGACTTTACACTTGTGGCCTTCCTACATAAATACATACATAACATACACAGACACACATAAGGCAGTGTCGTCACATCTTTGTGTACTTGTTCAGCTGCACTTAAGGGTGTCAGAGGGCATCGTCTTATGTTAGCACACACACACACACACACACAAACTTGACATGTCAGCACCTAATGCGCTTCCAATCTGTATGTAAAAGAAAGAATGTCAACACATACTCACATGCACACACTAAACATTCTGAGCATGTATGCCTGTCTCTTCTAGTCTCCTACACACACACACACACACACACACACACACAGAGCTACATGAATTATGGACATAGGATGAGACACCACTCAAGCCACATACGGTAAAGGACTGGAAGGGAGCACATGAGCCATGCTGTGTGCCAAATTGAGGTGTTTTAGATGCTATACCCTGAGGAGCTCTGTCTGTATGCAGAGCAAAAACATCTGCAGTGGCGGAGTGTGTCACTTACTGTAGGGCAACAGAAAACATACAGACACACACAGGCCATCCTGGTACTTCGAGGATAGTGCTAACTCCCTAGCCCTGCTGGCAGATCTCTGTAAGCCTATTAGTATGACAAAGTTGCTTATTCCTGCTATTTTATACCTTGCTGACAGCCGAGTAAAGCTGGTCTGGCTAACATCACAACATGAAAAAGGAAAAACATGGAGTAGATGTTGGGAAATGGCTCAACAGTGATCTCGAAGTATGTGATTTGGATCTGAAATTACAATAATAGGATGAGTGTATTTGATAGATATGATTTGGGTTGGATGAAATGATACACGTGTGTTCAGTTACTCAAATTTGCTGTCTTTCATTTACATTACACATTACACTTACATGTCTGTAAGATCCTCATTATTTTTACAACTGGAATCAGAAGAAACTAAAAGAAAATGGCGAGCAACCATTAAAATGGTGCAGTGCGCTGTAAGTGAGTGGGTATTATTTTATAATCCATTTCATCCAGGTTTCAGTGCAGTGCCACAGCTCACCTGACATTCATCCGAGCCTCTCACCGCCTGCTCACTCCCGAGTTCGTGCTGTTCGTGCTGCCTGGTCTCTCCATCCCCCCTCTCATCATAATTTAGCTCAGTTGCTTTGCCTTTTCTGCTCAAATGCAACATAAATTAGCAAGGCAAACTGATTTGATGGATGTCTGTTTCTGCATTGATATGATGACTGTTAAGTGGTTATGTGTGGGGTCTCAAGTACTAGTCTTTGTTGGTTTCAGTGTGGAACTCGTAGACTATGTACTATGTAGTGAATTTTGGGTGGAAAATGGCACATTTAAAATGGTGTGGGAAACCCCGGTAATATTCCGACTGCAACATCCACCAATGTGTCCCTAAGCAAGACACTTAACCCCTAGCTGCTCCAGAGGCATGTGACCTCTGGTATATACAGAAATTGTAAGTTACTTTGGGAAAAAACGTCAGCTTTATCGGGGCCCGAGTGGGCTGGGAACCCGCGAATGTAAGGCATCGCTGTTCCCAGTACCAGCGAAGTGCTGGGAACCCTATTGTAATCGTTCTCGTTTTTTTTTATTATTATTATTATTATTATTATTATTATGTGTCCTGTTATCAGTTTCAGGTTTTTTTGTGACTGTTGCTTGTTCACTATCTGCGCTATTGCATTGTGGGGAAAAAGTGATATGACAGCAGCAGGTCAGACTAGGTAACTGCAATATAATTATTCAATGGTCTTTAAATACCATGATGTTTCACAAGTCAACACACTCAGCAGTTATGGACGTACAAATGCCAAAGTGGACGCACACATCCACAGCAGATCAATTGCCATGGAAAGTGCAAGGATTACAGTGTCACATTAAGGACAGATGTAGCAACACAGGGAGGACCCCACTTTTTGGCAAGTAGTTGATGTTTCACCTTTGAACCTGTCCACTGGTGTTGGCATTCTGCCACTGTCCCAGGCTTATTAATGTGTTTCCTACATGCCCTGTAGTACCTGGGCTGTCACCAGCTAAGGACAATGGGAGGGCTAGATAACAAAGGAGTGACTGTGCGTCTGTGTGTGCGTGTCCATTTGTTTATTGAAGCCTGAATCGCTGCTGTGAGTGCACCTCAACTGGCACCTGCGCACACACATAAACACCAGCAGCTCAAACAGAGAACACACATGCATTAAAAAAACACTTCCCACCCGTCCCAGACCGCAGCCATGTTGACCGTGTTAGTATTCGTGGGCAGGAGTGGCTGGTGATCTCTCAGGGAAGTGACAGTTAGAATGGGCCGTCTGGAACACTCTGTCATTCAGCCCGAGTCAGGACCTGTCCAATTGATCCGGCCCAGCTGTCAAAGCCAATGAGAGACGCTAGACTAAGGAGCAGCAGGGAAGGTTTGTGCTGCCAGGGGTTATGGATGACGTATAATATGAGGATGTTGTTTGTGTTATAAGCTACCTGGCAGGAGACAATCAGTTAGCTGTGGCTCTGTGGAATAGCTTCGCCGAGGATGGCTTTAACAATGGCACCCTGATGGATGTTTATTAATGGAGTTTATTTTTAAGTGCTTTGCAGTGCCAAGGCACATATGGATGAGGTTATGAAGTCAAAATGAAATGAGAAATTACTTTTTCATCCAATAATCTTACCAAACATAACAAATACCCTGCCCCCGACATCTGAGTTAGAGGAAAATAATTGAAAGGTATTGGCCGTTCACGAAAGCTACAATTGCTGTTCTGTATATAGTCTGTAAACATGATAGCGGCTCTCTGAGACTGCACTGTGTTACTTGCCAAATGGTGGTTAGCAGGGAAAATGTTTACCATGTTCTCCATCTCAGTTTAGGAAGTTAGCATACTAATATTTACTAATTTGCACAAAACACAGAGGAGGCTAAGCTTCATCATTGGACTAATTACATTTTGACCTGCGGTGGTGCTAGAAGAAAAGTCATGGGATCATCAGGCATCAAGATACATTGCCATGAATGTCTGTACCTTGTTTAGGTCCAGTCCATCAAGTGGATGTGGAGATCTTTTAATGTATAATTGAAAGCTTTGAACTTCATGATGGCACTAAGGTCAAATTTAAGGCATCACAATGTTAGAATGTGTTCTCTGGGTAAAGCATAAATTTCCATGTACATTAACCCAGTATTTGTTGAGATGTTGTCATAGACCAGAGTGGTGAACCAACAAACCAACATTGCCATCTCTAGAGCCTGACTACTAGCATGGCTAACAAACCACAAAGGTACGGTCATGTGTTTTATGTATCCGGCTGCAGCAGTTTGTGTGGAGAGGAAATAGAGGCTACAATTAACATGAGCTGTGGTGGCCATACCAGCTAAACAGAAGCTTCACAAACTTTATCAACAGATCATCCAAAAAAGAAGTGCAGCACAGATATACAACATTAATGAATGACAAGAGAAAAAAACATCTTCCACATTACTACCTTAAGAGGTTATAAAAGAGTTGGTGCCAAATCTCTGGCAGCAGTTATTCACAGTACCCAGGTGGGGTTTTAGATAATTGTGTGATATGGATTTGCCAAGTTGCTTCATCCACCAGCCAGGGGTTATTGATGACGTTCCCCTATATTCAGTATCCTTTACACCTGTATAGAGAGACTGCTCTGTCGACACAGTGTTTGGACAGCCTTTTAGTTGGCTGTATGCGGTTCAGTAGAGGCTGTTCCAGCAGCCTTTGTGTGATGATGTATGGGCTGCTGTTTGGGCTTAGTCCACCTTTCACACTATGCTTTATTCAGCCGTGTGATGTGGTGGGCTGAACTTGGCCAGATATTCACTGTGGACGTCTGATGTTACAATGGCAGTGTCAAAGGAAGAGTCCACGTGAAACCATTTTGGGGTCAGGTGCTGGATAGTAATGGACTTTCATCTAGCACTCAAATGGAAATAAAATGTAGCCAAAATATTATTATGTGTTTACAACTTTTAAGTCAATTGTTTTTTTTTTGTTTTTTTTTGCTGATCCCTAATCAGACTCCATTATTGCAAAAATGTAGGTATTAGAAACACTACAGCAAAAGGTCAGAAGCTTGAAAACAGAGTACAGATTAATATATTTTCATGTGTGCATTATTGTTGTGGTTCTCAGAGGTCCTTGAGAGGGTTCCAGGAGGTCCCCAGTAAAAAGGGTGATCATTTATTTTTATTATAATTCCATTCATAACTAACACATTGCTATTTCAGTCATGTATTTCATGCACTTTCTGTAATAAATAAATAATATAAAATCAAAAATCTTATCAGATGGGGGACCCTGGGACAAAATCTTATCAAACAGGGGTTCATGGTCTAATTTGTGACAGTTTAGGGGTCATGAAAATGTTTGCGAACCTCTGCTTTACTGTTTGTCAATGTCATCAACCCATGAATTGGTGAACTGCTAATAGGTGTAATTAAGAAAGGGTATAATCTGAAGAACATATGTATATATGCTGTCTGGATAGTTATATTTTACCGTACATTTAGTTAATGGGATTCATGTTCATTTTAATAACAGCAACTGCATATATTCAGAGATGTCAGCATTTATGCCTAAATTATTTGCACTGATGCATTCAACCACAATTATTTCATAACCCAGTCCTTGATGCTTTTTCCAAAATGTGTACTTTTAGAGCCAGAAAACATGATTACGTTGTATAACATGAATCACATTATCTATAGCTGCAAAGCAATAAACAGCTCTACAGTATTTTCATTTCTCCATAGGTGCTGAGAAACACAAATTCATTACTTGTATAATGGCGGCTACAGTGTGTTTAATCGTCATAGGGTACTATTTATAATTCACCCACTGCCACCTGTGAAGCCTACGCTCTAACTGTTGTGCTCTTCCATTCATGTAGTGCTTAACTTGGACATTCAGCATGTTAACTTATGTCTGCAGATATTTAGCATGCTGTGGAGGAATAATTCAGTTCCATAACATTGATCAGCATTTAACATATTTTGAAAAACCAGACGCACTTATTGGCTTGTACTGCCAATGTGTCACTGAGAGTTGGCAGCAAGAACTTGCTTACTTTCTGTGTTTAGATGTAAATTGTATTTTGAATATTAGTTCCTATCATGGTTATATTCATAATCTGGGAGACAAGATTATGCACTGAAAACCAACCATCAGTGAAGGGCAAGTTACTCACATAGTGTAATAAGTTGCTAGTTACTTATTACTCCTTAGAAAAGTAATCATATTACTTTACATATTACTGAGTGATTAAAGTAACTAGTTGTGTTACTTGCTGCATTACTATATTACTTTTACTACCACCCCCTCGTTCTCCATTCTTTCTTTTTTTCTTTTTTTGGCTAACAGCTGACTTGAACAACATAGGGTCTGGTGCTGCTGACCTGCCGCACAGTCATACATTCACGTTAAGGATGGTGCATCCAGTAACGCAACAACGCAGGAACAATGCAGTAATAATATTACAGTTGCTTGGATTAGTAACTGTAATAGTATTACTGTTTTGGAAACAGTAATCTGTTACACTACTAGTTATGAGGAAAAGCCCAACACTGCCAACCATACACTAGAACAGGTGCACATGCTTGCGTAACCCAACAAAAAGTCTTATACTGTATTCTAGATATCTTATGTTTTCCATAATTATGCAAAAGAGTATTTAACTCTTTCATGGGACCAATCAAAAACAGAATACTTCAGTATACTGAATCTATATCAACTGTATTTATTCAGTTGCGCCGCGGAAGTGGCCAACATTTCTGATTTCTAACCAGACCTACACATACTCATTTTGATGTATGTTGGGTACTCTTTGTAGGAATTGGAATATAAATTTATTCCACCATGTGCCTGCATTACATTCTCAACCAATTTCATTGTATGCCCTTCACGCTCCTTCTGATTGGACATTTGTCCCATACTCGATTCCATTTGATTAAGCCGAGCTCAAATGGCTCCTGGCTACATGGAGCAAAGGGAGAGAAGGTTGACCATGGAGGTTTTATACTGGGAGACCTCTTACCTCAAATCAATTGTCACAATCTGCATTAAGACCCAAGACAATTAAGCAGAAAGTCCTATATGAACAAATTAAATTTATTTTCAGGATCATCTGATAATCTCAGACATACATGCAATGTACAAAGGGTTTTTATTCATTTCATTTGCGTTTTTAACATACCACAGAGTGTAAAATAACAACCAGGTTATGTATTTCCACATCCCTAACTGAGGGATCTTATTCAGTCACATCCTGACAGTTGCCTCCCAATATATCCACCCTCTTGGCTCTCCTGGTCCACACTGAGCAGAGGAAGTCATCAAACAAGATGCCAAACCATCGCTATCTGATAGCCAGGACACTGACCTTCTCTTCCTCATATCTGATGGTGGTTTTATCTGCCAGACAAATGTCAGAAATACCCTTCCCTAAACACAATCACTTTGGCACCACAGCCAACTTTTCCTCTTTCCTCCCTGCTCCCCCTCCCTTCCCCCTGGACTGTGAGCGGTGGAGCTCCAAGCGATATACTGCAGCTATCAGTCAAACCTTGAAATAGGAGAGAATCCACAGCTCGCCTGATTCCTAAGGGTGAGAGTAGTTTAAAATTTCATAAAACTTCATTTAAATTCAATTGACACTGTATCTTGTAAAGCATTTGACAAAGTAATAATTTGCTAGTACCGGGTTGGACCCCTTTTTGTCTTCAGAACTGCCTCAGTTCTTCATGGCATACTTTAAACAAGGTGTTGGAAACTCCTCAGAGATCTTGGTCCATATTGACATGATAGCATCACGCAGTTGCTGTACATTTGTCGGCTGCTCATCCATGATGCAAATCTCCCGTTCCCTCACATCCCAAAGGTGCTCTATTAGACTGACATCTGATGACTGTGGAGACCATTGGAGTACAGGGAACTCATTGGCATTTTCAGGAAACCAGTTTGAGATTATTTGAGCTGGGTACACTGTGGTCATAAAGGCATGGACATGGTCAGCAACAATACTCAGGTAGGCTGTCGCGTTTAAACGATGCTCAGTTGGTTCTATGGGGCCCAAAGTGTGCCTAGAAAGTATCCCCCACACCATTACACCACCACCAGCAGCATGAACCGTTGATACAAGGCAGGATGGATCCATTCTTTTATGTTGTTTACAGCAGCGGAATTGAGACTCAGCAGACCAGGCAACATTTTTCCAATCTTCTATTGTTCAGTTTTGTGTGAATTGTAGCCTCAGTTTCCTGTTCTTAGCAGACAGGAGTGGCACCCGGTGCGATCTACTGCTGCTGTAGCCCATCTGCTTCAAGGTTCAACGTGTTGTGCGTTCAGAGATGGTATTCTGCATACCTTGGTTGTAACGAGTGGTTATTTGAGTAACTGTTGCCTTTCTGTCATCTCGAACCAGTCTGCCCATTCTCCTCTGACCTCTGACATCAACAAGGCATTTTTGTCCACACAACTGCTGCTTACTGGATATTGTATCGTAACAACCACCCCACGTTTAAAGTCACTTAAATCCCCTTTCTTCCCTATTCTGATGTTCGATTTGAACTTCACCAAGTTGTCTTGACCACGTCTACATGCCTAAATGCATTGAGTTAATAAGCTATTGATAAGCTATTTGTGTTAACAAGCAATTGAAGATGTGTACCTAATAAAGTGGCAGGTGAGTGTATAACTCCACAAGGAATAAACATTCTGTGTTGCAATCAGTCAAAAACAACTTAAAGGATCATATGTTTCACTCTCATTTTACAGCCATCATTTTTGGCTGCAGCTACCTGCTCGCCACTAAACAGCAGCTAGATAAAGCGCTGATGAAGATTGTCGAGCATTTAGTAGCTAAAGACCAAGAAATTGTGTGTGGTCTCCACACAAGTAACTAAAATGTGGTCTTATTCATAAATTGTATCTTCTTAGCTGGCTAGTTGGCCACTCATAAACCTTTTTTTTACCGGTTGTAGGGAACATTTCTCCCTGACATCTCCCAAAGAAACCGCTTAGTTTGTCCAAAACATCCATTCAGACATTCAGCAGCAGAACAACACAGCCCTTTCATTCGTGGAACAACTGCGGCGGGGTTAAATGTTTTTGGTCCATACCCTCATTCCAGGAGCAGTATTGATAGTATGAGACGGTTTGTAGTTGATATGCAGAGCAGTATGGTTGCACATACATTACACCCAGAAAGCCTGGGGACCAATGAATAAGGTCATGGCAGAGTTAGAAGAGGATACAATGGAGACAAATTGTTTATGCTTGTTATGAAATCAGGTTGCTAGCATAACGATGAGTTGAGGGTGTTGTGGAATGGAAAATGAGTTCCCTGAAGGCATCGACTAGGAAATGACTGACTAATGCATTTGCACATAAGAAGTACTGCTGTCAGTTTGTGACACACAACTCAAGAGAGGAGGAATTCTCAGACTTGTTGGAGAATAAGTTCTCCGGGTTAATGTTGAATGTTGGGATAAGGTGATTGCTTTTGCAGCTGTATATGTACCGCATTGTGTATATTTACAACAGTAGTTCTACAGGTGGGGTTTGGGGTCCTTCAGTGGGTTCCAGGGGGTCTTGAAAGATCTTCACTGGACATAACCCTAGTTAAAATACAGAGCAACCTGACTTATCGCTGTTTTGAAGGTCTTTTCATAACCTTCTCTCCTCCTCTAACTATCTGGATGAAATTGCTGCACAAATAAAAAATATTTTAATCTGTTTACCAAGTTGTGACTTAATGTCTTTATCCAAAAAAGGCTAAAAGGATGGAATGAAACCAGTCCTTGCTCAAGTTGTAAAACATGAACCAAGTTTTGTGATCAATTATATTTATCTATATATCCAAAACCATTCTTTGAGGATTCTGGGAAACAGTGGTAAAGGAACCTTTTGTGTTTAAAAATTGCCTGGTGTTTATTTTTCAGAAAAAAACATGCTTATCTATGTGACTCATGTAATGGTAAAACATAACAGATGAGCTTTATATTATTTCAGCTCTGGAGTTCTACCAAATACTAAAAAGAGATCAAACCATCGCTGTATTAATGTAATTTCCTTCAGCTTCAAGTTAAACTTGAACTCTAATAATCCCACCTTTATTGCTCAGAAACCAAAAATAGGCATTAAGATTAAAGTATGACATTTCACTGCTACACATAAACGGCCCCACACTGTAAATGAAGTTCTATTGAAGTTCTCCGGAGGCTGCTCTGTCTTTGTAGTTGATTACATATCACACAATGCAGCAATATGGCTTGTTTAGCTTTTATGTTGTGTTTGTACGTTGCTCTCTCATATTTGCGGACACCAGTGCGTAGACCAGTGCAGGCATGGGTTTTTCACAGTGTGGCAAAACAAACTAATCCGCAGAGGTGTAGGTTCCTCCCTGAGAAATTGTGTACTACAAGACAAGAGAGAAAAGGGCCGGTGGGGTGGGTGGAGACAGGGGCACAGTCACACCAGAAGCAGAGGGAGAGAGGGGGGGCGGTGGATTATAATTGAGGCTGGAGTCTTGTTCCTGCATAGCAGACAAGTGTCACACTCTTAGACAAAGGCTAAGTAGGAGCAAGTTGGCCCACAGTCAGATTTGGGGAGCCATGGTGCTTAATCATCCCGGGCTTGGTGCTAGAGTTGACAGGTGAGTTATGAGCGGGAGCTACAGGTAGGAGCTCCAGTCTTCCCACTGCTCACTATGACCTTCGCTCGGTCCATAAATAATAGGGACAATAAAATACTGATTTAGGATAACTGGGCCGCCCCTATGTTGATTCTAGGTTGATCTTGGCTTGGTGTAAACAGGGAGGGTAATACAAGACTACTGGGGGCTGATGTAATGCTCGTATTCTATTGGTTTACACTTGTTTCCAGAACTGTAAAACTGTAGTCCAGTCTCAGAGTCTACCTCAGTATCAAGACAACTTTCCTGACCTCTGAGACTTTTCTCAGCCTTGGTTCTGTCTTGGTCTCACCTACTATTTGAAGTCGACCAGACCTTTTCCTACCTGTCCAAAGCCATTGTCACATCTGTCTCTAATAGGACAGGGCACATCCAATCATGCCAGGCTGCATTAACTGTGCTCCCTCAGGAAAGATCTTAGCTGTTTTTACATCTGCCCTCCACATCCTGACGTCGGCTTTGTTGACATTCAGATCCAATCTCAGGTACATGCTGACTCAAGTGGCGGCAAGATGAATAGTACGAGTGATGTCACTCATATGCTTCGGCCTCTGCTGATGTGATTCCCTTCAGCTTTTGCTACACACTGGTACAAAGGGACAACTAATGGTTTGGTATGGGGTTTTTAGATAGTTGCGGCATGTTTAACCTAATTGAACACATATGGAAGACATTAGAGAGATGTGTTTGGCAAGCACTCTCTGCCACCATCATCACAACACCAAATGGAATATATTTTGATAGAATGGTTGGCTCTAAAACATATTATGTTGTTTTTTTTCATGTCATCCATCCTCATCTGTACATGTGCTTGACAACACATGTACTGACAGCAGTGTAGCCAGACTTAATTTTAACTCCACTCACTACAAATCATTTAACATTCATATAAAGACTTACATATTATTAAAGGAATTATTTTTGTGATTTTTAAAAAGGCTTGTTTTGGACAATTTAAACTGGCCATGAAAATTAAGAATCCAACTACAGTTAGGTGCTTAGCTACAATGCTGTATACCGTAGACAGACACACACACGAGTACAGATCCAGTGTGCTTCTAAGGGACACAGTAATGATTTGGCAGATGTTAGCAATTGCTCTAATGAGCCTGATGCCCTGATTACAGTAGGAATATTTCTGTGATGTTTAAAAAAATGCAGTGATGGAAGATGTGCCTGGTTGGAAGAAGACAAACATTGAAACTGCCAATGAGTCAGTTGGGATGCTGCCATATTTACAGTCTTCTCAAAATAGTTATCTTGTAGACATTGCATTAAAAAATAGTTTAGGTAGCATTGGTAAGATTTCAAGAATCAAAGCCATACCAAATGAATTTCTGTTATTTTATTACAAAATGATTTGTATCTGTATCTTAATGTTACTGTACAGCATAGGTCCACGCGCTGTATTAAGGGTTAATATTTGTGATAGGTTCATTTCACTCCCCTGTCACAACATTCTGCCGAGGTAACCTCCTATCAGACTTTGGACATCCCGCCTTGTGATGTTCTCTTCTTTCTCTGAGAACCTTGTTGTCAGTTGAAAGTAATCTGTAATGAGTTATCAGCAATTATTTCATCATCAAATTTCTATTAGAGAGGAGTTATTTTAATTAAGAGATCCATTAATTTAGTTCATTAATTTCCCCACAGGTGCCATGGATTCTCAGGAGAATTTCAAATCAATTCCGCTGTCTATTATTTAATATCAGAGCGAACAGTTGCTGAGTTAAAGGGCAGGTTCCATCTGGTTTCATCCTCTGGTGGGGTCAATTCATTGATAGTCAATAAAATAAAATATATAGAAATATTTGAAGATGAATGGTTTTGGTTGGGAGGGATCTAACTATACTACCGTAAATTAACCCGGGATTGTGACAAATGCTATATCCCATGAGTATCTTGCAGTAAGTAGAGACTGCAGTGTTTTTCCATTATATGACAATCATAACCATTTCACTCCTAACTGAGTATTGCACATAATTTCACTGCATTTGTGGCACATTGCAGCTCAAGTCCTCTGCCTGCCCTCCAGCTGTGTACAGTAACTGTCAGCCTGACACTTCTCTCAGTTGATATATGCAGGATGCTATCTATCATTGCCACGACATTGCATATCCCCTTCAGTTTGACACATTTGACAGACACTCTTGCCCCTTAATGCCATGGTATCACTTGTTATCACTATATCTGCAGTACGCAGAGGGTTCCACGAGCGTTGAATGCTCAGTGCGTAGAATACAGTGAAGTCCCTGGTGTGTAGCGGTAGGATAATTTCCCTGCTTATTTCTTTGGATAAGCTTCATGAATGTTATACCTGCTGAGTGAAATGTCAAGAGATCACCTGGCTTTTCAGGCTCAAAAGGCATTGTGATGGATGTGAAAGACATCGTAGGACAAAGTGTTGGCCCAAACCATCACTCATGCGGAGCAGATGACACAATTCTCTCTCTCTCTCTCTCTTTTCCAGTGGGCGAGTTTATCAGTGCTGCCCAGAATATTTAACAGGGAAGAGAGCGCACCCGTGGGATCTCATTTGCACAGGTGTCCATCTGGTAGAAGTTGTCTGAAATAATCTCCACATCATGTCACATTTGCATCACGAAAATGGCACACTAACTGTAAGCGGAGCGCACGGCACTGGCCGGTTCGAAGGGCGAGGGATTGTTTGCCGACACTGTAGCGAAGACCAGTGTGTGTTGTACTAATCCACGAGGCAGCTAATGCTGCGCAATTATGTAAGGATTTAACATGTTTGTAATTGTTTGTTGGTTCAGCTCAATTTGTGTAACCAGCTTTAGTTAGAAAATTAGCAATGAGATTTTCCTAAACACTGCCAATTTGCTTGGTCTTTTAACCAGGAGGGATTTGCTGCAGTCAGGCCAGAGTACTTGTCAATTGTGACAGTCTTATTAGCCAGTTGGCCAAAGAAAGGTGCTCTTATTGAATTCATTGATCAAGGACCTTTGCTTCTGTTCCGCTCCCTAAAATAGCACAACTTTCACAGTGAGTCAATATGTTCATTGATTCCCATGTTCTCTTAAGAATTACTCAAGCAGCAGATCCAATCTCAAAATCGCTGTCCCATTAATGACCCAAACAGAGAAGCTGTAAATGCTTACCAGCTGTATCTCTTCCTCTCTTGTGGCTGTGGAATTTCCCTCTCCTGGGAGGCAGGAGTAGATCTGATCATGATCCCTACAAGTTTCTGCATGTACACATGAGGGGGCCCAGCCAGATTGGTTTAGTTTTTATGAGGCATGCGTTCCAATAGAGGGGCAACACAAATCCACTGAAGGTATACTGCAGTGCCTAGCAGTAAAATGAAATGTTTACTCCACCGTGGATGAATATTCTCTAGTATCTGTGAGTTCAGGTGAGCATGTAGTCTCCAAACATTACAAATAATCTTGCATTTTACACCCCCAGTGGCTTGCATTATAAATTCTCTACTTTATGTATATGACCTGAGCAACTACAATACATCAGTTGTACAAGTAATTTTCTGCTAGCTCGCACTGCATCTGCCTAACATGTGAAAACAAAAGGCTTCAAGGTTAATCTTCAAGTGCTGTTGTCATTCAGAGCTTCATATAAACACCCATGTCTCTGACACGTGTACACATGTGGAAACCAGTGGTTCTCAAAGTGGGGTCCTTGAGGGTTTTCTAGGGGGTCAACAGCAAAAAGTGGAATAATTTATTTTCGTCATAATTCCATCCATAAGTAACACAATGACAGAATGTATGACTACTTGGGTTACAAATTTCTGTAATAAAAGTTTGTGTCAGTTTAGGGGTCCTTGATGTGAAAAAGTTTGAAAATCACTGGTGTACACTATGTATACAGTATGTACTGTATACACACACACACACACACAAACTTGAAGTTATCCATTTGTAATTTAGAGAGGTAGGCTTGTCATCCACTATTAGTATTCATACATGAATTGATGAGAAAATATTGTAAGAAACTGTAATTGTCCAGATTAAGGGTCCAAATTGGAGACAATGATTCAACATTCAGCATTAATGAAAATCTTCGCCTAAAGAAAGTGATAAAATGTGAAGATGAAGATGAAGATATCTTCAACCAAGTCCAGTTGCCCTTGACTTTAACCTTCGTTGGATTACTGTGACCTGGATGACTGAGAATCTTCATAGACAAGATGATGAATTGCATTTCCACAGGAAGGTTTCTTTTTCTTTTCCCCTCTGCTGCATTTAGTGATTCACATGGAATCTAATGAATGAGCCTCGTGGAGATTTTGATATGTGAATCCAGAGATGGGTTGCTGGCAGATCTTCTTTGCTGCATCTGGCAAGACTTCAGTATCATACAAAGTCATTTCTTTCTCCGTCTGATTCATTAACTTTGTGTTTTTGCAGGAACTCCACATACTGTATGAAGGTATCCATGTCTCTCACAGTGGCGGAGAATGACACAGACCTCTGCTACAACTCCAAAATGAGGTTCTTTGAAAAGGCAGAACTAAGTAAAAGCAAAGACATCACCTGCCCAGGTATAGAGGATTATACACAGCCAGGAGTGGAGCCTGTGCTTGTGTGGTACAAGGTAAGATATACTCTTTTTATTTGCTGTTTTCACAAATAATCATGACTGATTTCATTTCTTTTGGAGAGGTACAAGATACAGTCTAAAAAAAGATCTTTGTCTGCCACCTAAAACACATCACACACATTTAGAAATTAGAAATAGAACCTTTCAATTAAAATTAAAAAGCTATTTTATAGGAAGTTTTTTTAAGAAGAAGAAGAAGAATCTAGTTAAGGTCAGCTATATTCAGATCTAATTAGCTTCATATACCATACCTTCTCTAATTTCTAAAACAGACAAAAATAAGTCAGGTCACCATATACATACCCATCTCTCCATTCGTTTCCTGTGTTTTGAACTTAAACTTTCTCTTCCTCCTCACGGAGAGTTGAGACGCCCACAGTGTAACTGAACCAGTCGGACCGACAGGCCACTTTGACGGAGCTGTTAGGTGAAGCTCGGGGACCAATTCATCAAACGTGAAAGTGCGCTGGATTAGGTGGCCACATCACTTCTTCGGTTTCCCACTGAATCAAATTAAAATAGCAGATAATGACTGTGGGCTCCACACCCTCCAGTTATTGGCTCTCACTTTGTCAGTGGGGGCTGACTGAATTCTGGGAGAGCTGTCTTGGATCGCAGTTCGAAACCAAACCCACATTGCCCCAGTTTTTTTTTGCCTCAGGTGTTCTGTGGCCCAAAATCTGAAAAGCCTTGGTTATTTCCAGAAGTCCATACTTATTATACTTATTTATTTCATACTCACCACCTATGTGACAGTATGCTCTAGAAATATAGAATAAAAGTTGTCAATCCATGTTATACCTTAGATGGTGTTGTGTGGTGTCCCCTGGGTCCTAGTTCAGAGTTTTTCTTTGTGATGTTTTAATCTTTTGTAATGTTTCACAATCATCACTTAAAAATGAAAAGTGTTTAACACTAAACACTAAATTACTCAACCTTTTTTTATAAAAAGCGCACCCACATGAATAGATCAGCAATAAACTCTGATAAAAATCGCTGAAAAAGTTTGACGACTTTGCCTCAAAATAAGGTTTAAAGGCAGACCCATACGTCAGTGGAACCACATGATTGGCTGAAATATGTTTCCTGCTTTGGCTGTTAAAAGCAGGCAATTGGCTTTCTAGCGGGTAAGCCGCCATCTTTGCCCTTACGGGCTTTCCCCATAGAATTGGACTGGATGTGATTGAGTGGCATGTCTCCTCTAAAATGTCTCTGATCATGGTTAACCTGTACTATTACATGTATAAGCATGTATTTTTGTTGTTTTACAGCAAACCTACTAAAATATGAATCATTAGACATACTGGTTCCCACACTTCTTGTCCACATTTGTACCAAATTTCAGTATTAAGGCAACTAGTAAGTACTGGACCTAGGCGTCCTTTCATGTGTTAAACCTATCCGAAACCTCTTCAAAATGGCTAAAATGTGCTTTTCAATATTTCAAGAAATGTTTTTATTTTAACAGATAATGTCTTTGAGCTAATGACAAACATATTCACAAGTCCTAACAACTAGAGAATTAAGAAAAAGGCTGCGTGGATATGTATGTAACACTGTGATTGCACTTTGAAACCTTACTTTATGGATTGTCTTATATAGATGGGTTTCTGTGCAACGTCTGAGATGCGTGCGCAACCAGGGAGCAGTAAGTGAGCACTCGGTCTTCGCAGCGTATCAGTTTCTAGATTATATCTAGCTGCAGTGTTGGGCAAATTGTAATGAGTTAATTTTTACTTATTACTCATTTAAAAAGTTACAATATTACTTTACTTATTACTGGGTATTAAAACTAAATTGTCACATTACTCGTTAAGTTACAATTACTTTCAGCCACCGCACCCGATCCTTAAAAGTGACGGGAAACCTGTTCAGCAGTGCATTTTAGAAATTAATCCACTTTACTGGAACAATAATTAACCTGAGGAGTCAACAACCAGCTGAAATGAAAACACTGCAGCCTCCCAGACCAAAGGATGCTGTACCATATAGGTTATGGATATAGGCTATTTAAAAATAATAAAAAACAAAACAGGTCCCTCCCAACATTTTTTGCTAATCACGTATTCATAACAGCGTCAATGAGTATGATTTTTACGAAGCATATAACGTTTTTTAACGCCACTGTCTTGAGATTAAAAAAGACAAGCAAGTGTCTCGACTTCAGAACTATTGTTACTGTTTTGCACATGCATTTATAAGAGAAGTATTCAGTGCTTTTACGAAACACAAAACGTTGATTAACACCACTCTCCCCTGCCGAGTGGATGCATCACTGGCAGTAGCTGCTGTAGTTTCTTTCTACAGGCTGTTTCACGTTGCTGTGCTGCTTTAGGAGATGCTTCAATACAAAATTGTTTGTGGTTGTTATCATTTTGCTGGTCGCGCAAAGTTTACAACGGAAGACAATGTTCTCTGCATCTCTGATGGTGAATTTGATGAGTATGACACAGCTAGGACAAATGGCAGTACTTACAGCTGTGGAAAGAACACCTCTCTCCCTCGTTCTCCATTAGCCTTTTGGCTAGCAGCTGACTTGAACAACATAACCTCCGGCTTCGCTAACCTCCAGCGTGGTCGATTAATATTCACAATGAAACACAAACAAACAGATCCAACTCTGAAATGGCAGTTTATTATTGCCTGTGCGCGCATCCAGTTGCGTTTGAATACAAGAAACCCGTCTATAGATCACTGTGCCTCAGCTTGTGATTGCATAGGTCACAAAGTGCTTACAATGCTAACAGCTAGCTGAGAGCTAAATCACGCACAGTGGTCTACCACATATGCAATGAGAACGAGTTAGAGACAAGATTATATTTCCTTTCAACTAAAAACACACGAGAGGGGTTATGATTAAAAACATGATACTTAACATGTTAAGGAGTACTTATTTCCCTTGCTCAAAACAGTCATTGCTCCCAGCATTAGATCCTCCATTGCTTTCTACCTGAGATTCACAGCACTCCAGCACATCCAACCAGAAAATGTACGAAAAAAACTTTAAAAACTCTAGCTATGAGTAGCTGCTCACTCTCTGCACTAGCTAAGGATTCTGTGTTTTCAAATAATATACAAGTTTGGATTACACAGACATCCAGGGTTATGAAAAAACCAACCTATTACCCATGCCATTTATTGTTTTAAAGCTTAGAATAAGCTCTATTGGATGAAAAAGTAAATTGAGTTAGGTTGCAGCAAGTTGTCTGTGTGCATTCTGATTATCTGCTTTTATGTGGGAAAACTGAGAATGGATCACTGCGGTATAAAAATAACCACAGAATAATGTTGTACAGTAGCTGTAAACAGACTTTATGAATACACACAGAAGAGGTGATGAGGTGTTGCCATGAAGGTATCAGCAGAGTAACAGTGGGACTGTTTGAATGTGATTGGCTGTAAAGCCAGCTGCTAACTGATCAGCTGATGTATTAGTGAGCCAATGCTGAAACATGAATAAAACAACTGTCAGCTAGTCAGCTGCTGCAAGCTTGACTTCAGAGTTCTGTTTGAACTAACGTAGTGTTATTTGTGAAATTGCACACAAATTCCACGCATGATCTGCTCTCACATCCAAATGCCCTGCGAGATTAGAAAATAATGGTGCATCACACACTACACGGTATTTGACAGAAAATATACATTAACTAGTTTTCTTTCTCTCACTCAGACACACTCAACGCTGCTTTTTGTCCATACAGATATGATTTGTCTTGTTAGACACAGCCTCAGTAGTTCTGGACACATTTCACTATGCTGCCTTCCATTTTGACTATTGATGAAACCTGTAAGCCAAATTATCTTAGCTTTCTTCCTTTCATTTTATATGCTTCTCATATGGGATATTGTGGTGAAAAATAATTACTGTCAAGATTCAAGTAAATGTCAAACCATTACAGTAGGCAAGAGTTTTCCTCACAAGCTTCTGCACTTTTTTATTTAATCCCTGAACTCATCAACTGCAAGGGAAAAAATCTCAGAGGTTTGATGAATATATAGTTAAAAAGGATGTTGAGACTCTATAATGTTGCATTGCACGACAGAAGTAGCTAAGACCCACCTCAAAAACACCAGAAGACTGAGAATTGTTGAGGGTGATATATTTAATCTCTTGAGACTGGACTGACCGTTTGCACCAGCTGTTTGTAAGCTTAAGCCTCACCAAATTAGGCCTGCACTAACAGTGATTTTAGTACTCAAAGCTTCTACAAATTATTTAATCAATTCATCGTTTAAGAAGTACTAGTGCTTGGCGGCGGTGTGCCCCACCGGTAACAGGATCAGCTGTGTAAGTTAACTCATGATTGTGACGTTACAACCCAAACTCAAAGCCCAACCAGGCGGAGAACAAAAATGTGCGTGTGTACATTTACAGCTGAGGATTGCGGCTTAGTTTTGCTAACTTTAAAGTCAAACAAAACAGAACAGTCAAATGCTAAAGTTTCTTTTACTGTTACCTTGTCTGTGGTCTGCTCCGTGGACTTGATGATAGACCGGGAGCTTTCTGATCAGGTGCCGTCATGCTGTTGCAGTAGGCGACATAAGTTTCGTTTTACGGTGGACAGACTGTAACATTACAGGAATCAATTTCTGTGCGAAACAGTATGCTATATAGTTGGATTAAACGAAGCGTCAGTGCAAAGAATTTGTGTCGATGCTTTTTAGTTATCAAATTATTCGATTTAATCGATGAACCGTTTCAGCCCTACACCAAATTAAAACAGTGATGGGATATGGATCGACACATCTGATGTGATCCGTGATAAAAATGCTGTTTGATTACAAAGTAAATTGTGTTTCACTAAAACAACAACACCAAAGCTCAAAATATTATGTCAATGTGAATGGATGCTACTACAGTAACTCTGACACATACCTCCCTTGATTGGACTGCACAAAAGATGCTTATTTGAAACTCTTTCTTAAATATTTTCTAGCTATGACATGTCTTAAGCATTAAGAACCCGATTTAGTAATTCACTACTTTGAAACCAGCAAGTAGTTATTAAGAACTCAGGAAGGACTTTACATAGTCATGGATTTACGAATAGCTAATGCAACCAAATCCAGTACAGTAGCCCTTCCTCAGAATGATAAATGCACAACCATTCAATCCCATAAATCACTGTTTAATACAGTATTAGTGTCTGGGCAACAGGGGTGCACCAAACAAATCTCTAAAGGCTGGCATAATTTCAGAAAGTTTGTGTATTGATAGGAGGTATCTCTACCATAACTGTGTGGAAAGCTGCTGTAGTTCTTTATGACAGGATGTTTAGTAACAGGGCTGTCCATGGATTTGTCTGTATTCATTCAATATATTTAAAGATAAGACAAAATATAAAGTCTCTTCTCTGTTGCTAATGAGGTGAGGTGTGCAAGTAAAAGCTTGTTTTCTGTTGATTTCCAAATATTAGTTACGCTTGAAAGTCAACTGTGACACAGTATATTTACTTTATAACAACTTTCTTGTTTCCCATGTGTTTTTTCTACATTTTAAATACAGGAATGCAAGCCAAAGCAGTGGAGACAAACCATAGAAAGGAAGAGGGACACTCTGTCCATCAAGGAAGTACGTGAAGATGACATTGGGAATTACACCTGCGAATTGCAGTTTGGGAACTTTGTGGTGCGGAGGACAACTGAGCTATCCGTCACAGGTAAAGATTTATATTTCTTCAATTCTGCAAATGATTTGATTTTTTTTTTGAGATATTTAAGCACTTACTGCATTTACTGAAAGAGGTTCAGAGCTGCGCAGTTATGCAGTTGCTGCAGTGCTTGCAACTGCATAAAATAATATTAGTAACTGTGCGCTGAACCTATGTATATATATTATTTTAAATGCATTTTTCCCCACAAAAGAATACCCTCATTGTTGGTTGTTGATTTGTGCACCGTGTCTGTTGTTTTCAATATATTGTTTCTTATGCTGCCCAGCACCTTTTGCCAATGTATCCCTGTCAGTAGTGTGTCTGTGACTTCTAGGCTGCTTCAATTGCTAAGTAGTGTAATTCACACAGAGCTAATTCAGCACTTTTTCTTAAAGCTGTTGAAATATTTAAGCCTGAAACCAAAAGTGGATGACAGATTGCTTGCCACTGCCACTGTGGATAGGGAGAACTCAAAAAGTAGAACTTAATTAAACGCACCTCTATTTTCAGGTTATCTGATTGGAATTAGTTGTAGTTGTTGTTCAACAAAAGCAACACTGATATTATTAGCTAACTGTTTTATTTATTTGGCTGTTTGGACATAATGAATCATCAGAGAAATAATAATAGTACCAGGGCCAATCATATGCTAAATCTTAAATGGTCAAATACTGTATTATGGATCTACTCCATATAAAATGTTCATTCAAAAGTGGAGCTCACGTTCTTTTGAGAAAAACGGTGTCTCTTTGCTTTAGACAATATCAAACAGAAAAAGCTTCTTCTCTCTGTGACCCATTTGTATGAGCTCATGTTTCCTTTGGTGGCTGACTAAACAAAGCAGAGAACAGTGAAGGTGGTTTTGGATGGATAGAGGGGCTGTTACATTTCAGTGCAGCTGCCATCGTGCAATGTGGGTGTGAGGGTCAGACAAAGTGTTTACTGTTAACTGCTACCTGATTACACGTCATAGTCCTTTTAAAGACGCAAAAGCCAGACTCCAGTAGTGAAGGCCAAGCTAAGTCATCAATCATTTTCTCACCAGCCTCAAAATGTCATCCCGGGGGAATAGTCTTAATCTCTCTATCTACTTTGGAGACATTCAGCATTTCAAAACAGGTGGCGAAAAATGATTGATGATTGGGCCATGGCAGTAGAAGCAGCATTTATGATTCTTTTTGCAAGAAATATAGTCTTCCAACTGTGTCTGGACAGGTCTCCTCCCACATCCAGCCTGCCTGTAGGTATGAATGTGTCTTGTTTCAACATTTTGATAGACTGGCAACTTATCCAGTATTTAGATGCCTAGTGCATGCTGGGATATGCTCCAGCCCTCACAACCCTTGGGCAGGATA
Organism: Micropterus salmoides; assembly: GCF_014851395.1. Taxonomy (NCBI): domain Eukaryota; kingdom Metazoa; phylum Chordata; class Actinopteri; order Centrarchiformes; family Centrarchidae; genus Micropterus; species Micropterus salmoides. Next base: position 12,877,981 of record NW_024040040.1, read on the forward strand.
GAAAATGGATGGATAGAGGGATGGATATACATTTATTTGATGCTTTGGTTTGACAAGGGGAGGGGGGTTGTCAGTCATATAATTCACTTAAAATTTTGTACAGAAAATGGTGCTTAATAATGCAATAGTCATGTACCCTTTAGATGCAGAGATGCAAATACTGTTTCACCCAAAATGTACTTTTACTGTAAGTTACGGTTACTGCTACTGTAAGATCCAATTTTGCCTTGAGGTAACACATTGTACTAGGCAACAAGTTCTCATTGTTGTGTGAAGTTGGAGTGCTTTTTATTTTTGGAGAGCAATGACAGCGTTTGCTTTGCTTCTGGCTTGGTTGTTTTCCTTTTAGGCAGAATTGCTTTCCACAGAGTTTTGGATTTATTTATTTTTTTGTTTGTTTTTGATTTGAAGAAGTTTTGAGTTTTTGTATGTGGTGTTTTCTTTTGTGCAGCCACCGTGGCTGTACTGATCATGCTAACTACCTGGTTCTTTTGATCCATCTCCTATTTCTGTCTGCCGTTGCTGCTACAGTACACATGAAACACATTACGTCCTGTATTGGAGGGAGATATTGTTCTTGGAAAGAACTCCTGTGCATGGTGTGTAAAGGTAGACACTTTCATGAACTAGGTTGATTCCCTCTTCAGCCTTAAACACGCTGAACTTTCATGTGATTATCATCAAATTAATAATGCAAGACCCATTCAGTCTTCATGTTTTCTAGTTCTTAAAAAGTGTAACACTGATTTTGATAGATCTACTGATTTTATATTGAATCAGTGTCTTCCACTAGTTGTAACATTCATTACTTGTTTGTGCAAAACACTCGAGTTTGTCTAATTTTCACAATTAATCATGATAACACGAACTCTAGGGTTCGATTGTTTAGGAAATTGTCAGCCATTTATCCCCATTATATAACCATCTAGGCCAGCAGGAAGTTTGAAAAAGAATAACAACACAGTATCACAATAGAGCTATACAATTGCTCCACCAACTAAGACAGATAAGGCAATTTCTTAAAAGTGAGCCAGTACCTACCTAGTATACTCCATACTGTATTTATTAGTACTTTTGTAGAAACTTAACAACCCCAGGGTTCCCACCATAACCGAAACTTTTTAGAAACATGGGACACGGTTTTTACTGTATTTTACAAACTGGGACATTTGGAATATTTGCCAATAAAATGTAATAAAAACCTATGATGGAATATGTAATTTTTAGGTGCTGTTTGGTAAGCAGCTGTGGGACAGATACCAATGTAAAAAGTTGGGCTTATGTTGTTATTCATTTTCATTTACACATATTAGTTTATAGTTTAGTAGTTAGGGTTATTTTTCTATCATCTACTTTTGTCTTTCAGATATTTCTGTGCACTGTTTAGCCATGTGTTTTTTCCCCCCAAAAAATGTATAAGGTCCTGGATATGTTTGTTTGTCCAACAAGCATCCTCTGTTGGTTGCCGTGGTTGATAGGCACTATTAAAATGTTTGTGTTTGTTATATTCTTGTTGTGATGTGACGGAGCATCTTCTTGACTTGTCACATTTAGCAGCACTTCTGGTAACCCCTGAAAGTATCTGGAACTTGCATTCAGGATGACGTATAAAGTTTAGTTCCAGAAATGTGTCTTCCAAACCAGGTGGAGAACAGTGGATACAGTGGTGCAGAACCATCAGTCCAGTCATAATGGCAACATAATACATAACATTTCATTACATTCCTGCACTGGATAAGGGGAAGTATTACACAAAAAGATCTGTGGTTCACATCTAACCTTCCCATCTGCATACTTTCTTTTTTCATCCGGAATAAATATACATGAATCTTTATGTAATATTATCATCAGCCTCCCGCAGATAATTCCAATTGACCATCAAAACCCTTGTCACTCCCCTCTTTATCAACAGCCTAAAGGCCCTCACACAGCAGGGCAATGGGACAAAAGGTCAGATTCCATTTGATTATAATGAGCACCGCTAAAATCATAATGAGCTCCCTCACTGGGTAATTGGAAGTGAACAGTCATTTTTAAATGAAATTTGGGGCTTTATGACTTCTTTGTAAGGTGCACCGTTTGATGTCTAAGATTAAACACAGCAGAATAAAGGAGCAGTGATGAAATAGATATACTGGGGAGCAGCAACTTTGGTGTGTAAAGTAGACTGCGTAGCTAATGAGCTGGAACTGATGCATTTAACCTGCTTTTCTTATTTTGAACCAGCACGCAATGAGGTGTGTTTGGTTGAGGAAGGGAAGGGCCGTGCTTTGCGGTGAGAGCATGAAATAACCAAAAAGAGAGGTTGAAAAAAATTGTGAAAATACCTCTCTACATAAAATGTGTCTACCTTGCTCCTTAAACTGACCGACGTATTCACCTGATATTTTTCATGCCCTTTAAGTCTGAGTGTTTTGAATAGATAGATCTTATGTTCTGATAGCTGTGTGGCTTGAAGCAGTTATCATTGCAACACTCGTTTCAACAGTCTTTCAGTCTAGCACATACAAAACAATTTTTCTCAAGTGAACAATGGTTTCTAGCTGGATAGCACCATTCTATTTCAGTGTCTTGCTCACTATTGAATATTATTGCACAGCGACTGTTTGGAAATAAAAGGAACTCTTTTACTTTCCCTGCTCAACCACTGCCCTTGAATGATGGGAACTTTGCCGTTGATATGTGTTTTCTGCTGTGCATTTGTAAGCTAGAGGCTATTTTCTGTGAATGTAGACAATAAAGAATAATAGAAGTGCAGTACAAGTTCAGAACATACATTTTAAGTAGAGAACAAGACTATGGCTTTCAAACTGAGTAAGTCGGAACATGACAAGTAGGGACAAACTCAAATCCATTTAGCAAACAAATTGTTGAAATCATTGTTCTTTGAATTGGATTAGATCATCTGGAGGTGGTCTGGTTGGTACTGTGATCGGATCTCAATCAGGTGTAAATGCAATCTGTCCAGCATGTTGAGGTGGTCAACCAACTCTCTGCGTACGATTCCTAGGATAGGATAGGAAAGGATAGCTGTTTTGCTTTGGGAGACTCTAAAGGGACCCTACAACGTGCAGGGTCACATGACTGGCGTGGGTAGCTAGCACTAGTACTAGACAGCTGCTCCGTTAGCACTGATTCACCTTTTACCCTCATCTTATCTTGTAAGGTTTCCTTGAGAGTATCCTGCATCGCTTGCTTTGACCTGTTACACATCATGTTTGTTTACAAGTATGCCAGCTCTGCCTGTGTAATTTGAATATTGGAATCCAATTATAGTACAATTTGGACAGAAACTAGATAACAGAACACTTACAAATACAAAAACCGATGATCAGATGTCATTATCCAGACATTATATGCATTAAGGTCATATTATGCTTTTTGGGTTTTACCCTTTCCTTTATTGTGTTATAAATCTTTTTGCAATGTAATAGGTTTGCAAAGTGAAAAAGCCCAAAGGGAGTTACCAACTCCCACAGAAAACACTGCACCTGAACTGCCTGGAAACAGCTTGATTGTAGTCCAGACTTTACTTCGGTAATCTGGTTCACAATGTAACACGCGTCACAATGCTCGCTGCTAGTGTGGCACGCCCTCAAAAACACTGGTGGAGAAACACACTGAGCTACAGCAGACAAGACAAGACATCAGCCCGCTGCCACCCCTCACCCCATCCTCCCTAATGGTCGTTAGATAGGCAGTCAGTGGACATAAAGTTGTTACTGTGATGTAGAGACAGTGGAAAGTTAATACGTTACGTATGAAAGATAAATTTGTTGCAAATAAATAATAACTTACCACCCTGAAACGTGAACAGCCGAACCAAGACTGTGCTTACCGGCTGAAGCGGCGTCACACAACTTGTCAGGACCTGCCTATGCTTCTGATTGGCTAGTAGTCCTTAACTAGGTACTGTGCATATGCAACTCCCAACAAAGACTGACTATACTGACATGCTTCCCTCCTTAGCTACAACAGAGCATTCACCACTGCAGTGTTTTTTTGAAAATTAAACCATTTAAACCTATCCTGGTACAACCCTTAAATAAAACTATGAACCTGAAAATTAACATAATATGGCCACTTTAATATCCAGTGTAAATAGGATCTTTGGGAAAACATAGAAACAGACTAGAAGTAATATTAAGGCTGCACAATGTGGAGAAAAAGTCATATTGTGATTATTGTGGACCACAATATAATGTAGCAAATGTTACTATGAGTCTACTTGCTTGATTATCAAGGAATGCACAAAATACTTGAAATTTGTATTTCTCAGCTCGAACAAAGTTAAATCAACATAAGAAGAAATATAGGTTTTTTTGCCACCAGTCCAAAAGTACTGATTTTGCCATATTGTAGACAGCGGAGGAACTAGTATAAATGAGTAGTATAATATCAAAACATTAATAAAAAGTATACTGTTTAGTTAATACTATACTGGTAATATATTAATTACTGTAATCATTATAATTCCATATAATAGTACACTATTTTACCACTAGTTGAATATTAAATCCAGTTATTGCTTTAATTTCTATAGTTTGTTTTTATTCATTTAATCCTTGTGCAAGACAATGGCTCTACATTGGTCTCTAATTTGTTAAAACTGCGGACTAACTGCTCAACAATCATATTGTTCAACACATCAAACTTTTTTTAATGTACCGCCCCATCCAGGCTGTGATCGGTCGGTTGATTAAAAGTGATGCTGACAAGCACGTCGGCTCTGAAAAGTTAAATATGTTGTACAACAAAGGAGATCACATTGAATGGCCTGCTGGCCAAACCCAAACCTTCCTTATCTTACCCCTTTATTGTCTTACCACTACAGCTGCCGACGACGCATCTCTGTCTCTGTCGCAGAGCGTCCTGCCCACCGGCATTTCTCCCGGTGCTCCGGTGGCCAGTCCCACTATGTTTTGAACGATTAGCGTCAGGGAGGGGGGTTACGGTGGGTTGGTGTCTTTCACATTACTCGCACACTGCTTATTAATCATTATGCTGGTTTGCACGTATTTGTGTTTAGGGTCACATGCGAGAGCCCGATGTGGGCGTGGATAATGAGCAGACTGCAGTGCACACAGAGACCAGAGTGTCACACACACTGCTCACTTTTTTTGTTTAATTAAATCACACCCTTTTTTGTGGTTATGTAATCGCACAGGATGACATTGCGATTGCAATTGCGATTAGATTAATTGTGTAGCCCTAGGTTAAAGAGATGTATTTTTAATTACCCAACAACATAATTAAGCTGAATTCTTTCTGCTCTGCCCTTGGTCACTTTTAATGCTATTTTCTATTCTACATTTCTATTTTAGCTTGTAAACTTGTCTTTACTACAAGGCAATGATGCTTAGGCCACCATAACTTGCTAAGTAAGCAAAGCCATCATTTAGAAACAACTGTAAGTCCCTTCAATATGGCCATCAGAGGCTTTAGGGTAAACTTTTGTTTGCTTTCTTTTCAATATTGGAATCATTGTTTTTGGCATCCTGACCTGGCACCTATTGGATGGCACTACCTATAATATATGCAGTCCTGTCGCCATGATGAATGCTGTTAAAGCTGAAACCTATAGATTTTTCATACTTCAGTCTAGTCTATTGTTCTACAGAAGCAACTAAATGACTTCAGTTTTGCTGAGTAAAAATAAAAGTGGCATTTGTTTTGTTGGTGGTGGTGAGACAGCTTGTGGCACGGGAATGCCAGCAGTAGAGTTTGAATAACTTCAAATATCCGTTGAATATTAAATCACTAGTATGACAGTATGAACTCATTTTGTAATCAACAAAATGTTACCATTACCAATGACAATATGTGTTTATTAATCCTAATAAACTGTTTACCTCTTTGGCTCAATATGACACTGCTGCCCCTCTTACACCTAGTATATCTCCTGCCAGCACCATTTGGTGGCCATTACCTATTTCCTCTCCCATCCGTGAGTTGACTCATTAGCATATGAAGGAGGTTGGAACATAATTGCTCCTTTAATTGATGGAAGATAATTAATCTGGCCAAGGTGCTGGTGGAAAAAGAAGATGATGCACTGAGTAGATTGAGAAAAATCCCTTTTTTTTTCTCTTGTGAATTTGATAGACCGTGCTATCAGCAGGTGCTTGATGAGGTTTATTAATTTTGGCATTTTTTTATATCATTACCTTTTGATGTTTTGTCACTTTATTAGAGAACATACCTGTATATAAAATTGAAGCTTGTCGTTATTCTGTAAGTTTGCCACAATTTGAATTTGTCTCCTGCTGTGGTCTATGGTGCGTTTCCACTCTGAATCTTAAAGAGTGATAGTAATTAGTTGTAGCACGGCATGGTTAACTTAAATGTCTTTTTTTAGTTGTTGTAGAGATTAGATTTTTATTTGTTGGGAGTTGCCTGTAAGAAATATACATACATTATTGTGGGATCTCAGTGCTTGGTTCATTTTGATTTCACACTTGCTTATAAGCTATAGCCTAGGCATCGCTTTATGATCTTCACCCCCTCACAATATATTTTTAACCTTGTGGCTTTTCTGTGGGCACTTGGATTAGGCTTGCTTTTATCTCTCATGATGATACACACAATAGCATGAAGAAAGAAAATGAGGAGGAGGGGAGCATTCAATGACACAATATGTCTGTGTATATGAGTGCATGCCTGCCAGACTGCAACGCTCACGCTGCTGTTACTATATTACATAGAATGGGCAGACCCACATTAACAGGTGGGTGATGGAGCTGTTATAATTACTTAGCTTTTTTAATAGCTAGTAAGCAGAGATTTTATTTGAAATGATTTTGGGACGCATGACCTAATGCAAACAATACTGATTGAATTTTTCACAAAACACTGTTGTTGATAGCCCTTTTTTAAAATAAAAAAAAGATAAGTGACTGGGGGATAAATGGTGGACCTGGATGGAAAGGAAGAATAGTACATCACGCATAGACTTTACTGTCACCATGCAGATTCCTTGCAAGGAGGAAGCCAGCCTTGTACTGTTATAAAATGCACTTCAAGCCGAGTGAAGAGCTCTTAAACCATGAATTACTGGATGAGGGTCTCTGGAGAATATAAAGAGGACACCCCATGCACATTGTAACACTGTATATGCGTGTCTGTCTTGTCTACACAAAATCACCAAAGTAAACAGCAGGATAATCCATAACAAAATACCAAATCTAAAATGACAAGGTATTTTTGTTGTAGCGTTAGTATTTTAAGATTTATGATCCCATCTTTTTTATCATCGCCTTTTTCTGCCTCAGCCCTTGTCTCGCCATTTGTTACGTCCCACCCCTGCCATACTCTCATACCCCAGTCAAGACCAAATATCAATCAGAGGTGAAAGGCAAAACCTGAGGCTTTCCTTTACAGCCAATAATGGAAAGTCTCAAGCTGGGCTTTCACAGTGACATTTTTTTCTTTTTCTACTGCTGCCCATTAAATTGTATAGTAAACTATGGCACCTAATTGAAAGCCTAGTTGCAAAATGACATTGCCATGATAACGCCATTCAAAAATCCATATTTCACATATTTCAACCTGAGGTCTATCTCACATGCTGAAAGTCATCGCTTTTTAGCACTGAACCATATATAGACTGAAGGAATGTCATTAACTCTGCATCAAGGGCATGCATTGTTTCTGTTCAATAAAAGTGGGTGTTTTTCCAAGCAGTCTCTTCCTCAGGCTTTTTCCTTTTAAAAAAACTGTCCTTGATCTCCCCTCAGACAGAGACATAGATGTCAGGTAAATGTTTCACCGGAGAGAATTTCAGCAGAAGACAGCACCTCGTCGAAGCAGTCTTTTTCACGACTAAGAATAGTGTAAGAAAGCAGTGAAAGCGCTGAAGTGAAGTTCTTAGCTGTGACCCACCCTGGACCACTTTGCACATTAGAGAGCCGAGGTTTCTTAATGTGTTGGAATTCATTACCTAAAAGTCATGTGACCAACATTTTATTTTGTTAATGGCTGGAAAGGCCAGAGGTTGTGAACAAATTATTTTCACAGAAGAGTCACGCACCAGCTGCTCTCATTCGCCAAAATTAACAAGGACATTTTGTATTTTCCTCAGCTCCAATTCATTACTCGTTGTTCTTCAGTGAAGATTTCCCACCACTGACCATTCCACATGTCAGAATTTAATTTGGGGTATAATTGGCTCTCATTTATGGTGGAGAATGAGCACTCTTTGCTGTTGCAGCTCTTATTTGTGATTTAGGTTGATGAGGCCGGTGTGTGTTTAGATAAAGGATTTACTTGTGCAGCTTTAGGCACATCAGCCGGAGAAATCTCTTAACAAAGCTGCTTTAATGTTGATCAATGAAATATTGCCTTTCCCCTGGTGGATCATTAATGTTCTGACTTTTTACTGATCACCAGAAACACTCAGTCTTATGAGGGTATCATTTCAAGTTATGTTTTTTCTTTTAATTGATCACATTATCTTTGTCTGTAAAATGTCAGGAAGTTGTGAACAGTGCCCATGATGAGTTCCCAGAGCCCAAAGTGCTTGTTTTGTTTGACCAACAGTTGCTAAGGTGGAGGTTAATTAGTAATAGTAGGTGATAGGAAATGTGTCAAAACATATGATATGATAATGATATTGTAGTGCATAGACAATAATAAGAGTTATTCTGCCATGAAAGGAGGGTCAAATCCTCAAACCAATATGCATGTGTGTTGTATGCTACAGTGAGCTGCGGACAGACCGCCAACATGACTTTTTTTGAACATGGTCAAAAAGAAAACATACTAGCAAAACAGCTGTTGTCTTTGCAGCTGACTCATCTGTCATAAAAGAACTAACCTGCCTGTTTATGTGGTGAAAAGCAGCATATCACAATACCAGTGGCCAGTCTTCACACTGAGCACCAAAACGTCTTTATTTCAAACACTCTTTTATCTGCCTGTTGTTAATGCAGCTAAACTTTCATTCTCTGAAGCATGACCTTGGAACAGCCACCATTACTTATATTTACACAATTATAGTTATTTATGTATATATATAGACGAGCCTTAGATTCACTTCTTAGGCAAATGTTTTAATTACAAAGAACAATTAAAACAAAGAAGAATTTCAGGAAGTTCAGGAAATTTTACAATCATATAAAACAGAAAAGCTTCACCAGCTTATATTTCAGACGCAGGGACCAGATAAATCTTAAAATTTTGCTTATTAAATAATTAATTAATTGTCAGAATTATTAATTATTTTTCAGTTCATTTGACAAATTGTTTGTTTTAGTTAAAAAGTGTTCAGCACATTTAAATGTAAAAGCCATTTTCCCATTAAATCAGGGTGATTTAAATAAGAATGCTTTCACTCTGTGCTTTTGCTCTACTCTGTGGATTTTCCACATGTTCCAGTTCCCCAAGTCAGTGCTGTAGTTCTCCACTGTGTCCAGCTGTTCGCCATAACTCCCATGTTTTCAGCGATGCCCCCATCCCCCGGTGATTTGGCAGGCTGTTTGTTATGTGTTCCCCTGCCATCATTACCCTAACCCCAGCAAGTCAACTCAACCCTGTGCTCTGATCAATCCAGCAGCAGTGTGTGTATACTGTAGCGCGCACTCAGCATCCCGGTGGGTTTCCACCTGCTGGTGCCATCAAAGGAGCAGCACACAGGAGATGTGATTGCAGAGCTTACAGCAGGGAAGGAAGTGGGCGAAACGGGAGAGAAAATATCTGAGCATGAGGCATGGAGTGGTTACTTGGTTACGGCGTATCACAGGTACAGGTACACTGTAATTTTACTGAAATGGGTGTATGGCTGTCAAACATGTTTTTTTACTTGAAGGAAAAGGAGATTTCAACATTATGATTTTATTTCCCTAAGATAAAGAAATAGATACAGAGCTTTGGGGAAGCTATCTCCCTACAGATTAATCCCTCCACATCCTAAGGTCATCTGCAGTGTTTGTGTGGTATTGTTTGCTCCAGAAAAACAGTGACAGGTAATTGGCAACGTTTTTCAACGTTTTGGCTTGGCCTGGGGGATCTGCGCCCCATGAATAAACTGCAGAGGAAGAGCTCCAGGAATTAGTTTGACTTGGCCAGCTTTCCACAAGGTGAAATGACTTTGATCGGTGTCCCCATGTTTGATGAGGTGGCACTTTCTGGGCACAAATGCTGTTGTAAAGCAAACAAAGGACTTATCTCCCCTGGTGTTTTGTCACAAGATTTGGGAGACAGGGCTAGCAAGGGTGGACCAGAGGATGTAATGCATTTTAAGTGCTAAGTGTCAGGACAGCTAGTCGTATAGATATTTTGAGGTATGTCATATAATTTTAACAAGATCATTGTAAATGAATGTGTTAGCTTGTGTTTCTGTTCAAGTCTTGTTGTTTTGAGGACATTATAATTATACCTTCTCACTGTAACTCAAAATGCATGTCTTTTTTAACTCCCTTTTTTTGTAAAAATGTAAAAAAAACACAACAACCATCTGATTGTCTCAAATTATATAGTTTTTATAGGAACATAATCCTCCATACCTTTACGTATCCATTCTGTCTGTATTGGTGGTGGTATCAGCGCGTTCAACGTTCATGTCAGAGATCATACCAGCAATTAATATTTGCTTTTAAAAAACAAACTACCCCACCCCATTTAATAATGAAGCAACTGCAAGTTTGATGAATTGATCTCTGTCTGTCATTGATTAATTGATGTCTTTTACCATCTTAAAATGTAAAAGTTAAGTATGGATACTTGAAGGCATTCAATTTTAGACAATGAGATGGTGGCTGTGGGGGCTTTAATTCTAAAAAAGAATATTAAAAATGCATGTATTTTGACTTACAGTGAGGTCTGTAGGTCGCCATAGAGCACGCAGTTGTATTTTTCAGAGAATAGCTACTAGAGTAATAAGTACTACATCCCTAATTGAATACCACAACATGTTCAGTAGGGTCCAGGATTAAACATGCTGAGAGTAAGATAGCTTTTCATAAATGTTTATTCACCAAGTTTCTGCCAGAAAGATTAAACTAAGCATGATAGTCATCATAATCGTAACATGCTACTTTTAAGCATGTGGAAATGCAGAAAGGTTTGCAGTGTGGAAGAATGTTAACTTTGGCCACCAACCAAACCACTTGGGCACTGTTTATTGGGTGTAGTCTGGTGTGTCTACTTCATTTATTAAGGCATTTTCATCACGTGGGATTAGCCCAGATATTTAAAATGAGAAAACGATTCATCATCACACCCACTTATCTATTTATACTCCAATGGTTTTGCCCATGTTGCTCATGGATGCACAAAATGGCAAGAAAGTGTTCAGTTGGTCAGCTGTCATTGTTTGTATCCTCATGATGACACATCGCTTGTGCTGGTCTTTGCGAATGTGTGATTAAATCAGCCTGTGTACAGAAATCTGAGACCAGAGCAGTTTTTGAGTGAGACAAGGTCTTCATGGAACAGGTGAACCCAAGTGACAGATGTGATGCTGGTTTGAACAGATGGTGCAAAAATACATAAAGGTCAGGTGGTCTGGTGCCTGTGCTTGCAGAACATTGATTGGGCTTTTTTTTTTTTAAAGAAGGAAGACAGAGTCCCTGACAATAATCCCCCTGTATGAAAGTGGGCTCAAGAGCTTATAAACCCTAATTACTAACAGTGGGTAGCTATTTGACATGTTCTTCGATTTGACATGTATAATGACACTTCTGATGAATATTGCTTTCTCAGACAGCTGAAACTGAACTGCAGAAATGATAATGTTTGACATGAAAATCAATGTATTCCTCCTCAGTCCTGCACCACATCTCTACTGCGCTTATCTGTTCATTCCACCCTTGTTTTAAATTATAAGTTAGGAGTGTACATGCATGAATAATAGAGAAAGTAGAAATACTTTTTTTCCACATTCACGCACAAAGAAGTTAAGTGTTATTCCAGCTGATTTAGGATCCCCAAACCATCACCTTTGCAGCAGGCTGCTGTCATACATCTTGTCAAATATCTATCAATTAGCAAAACTGTGCTTACAAATGCTCCTCTGACACACCGTACATCTGGGATTGCTAATTAAGATGACGTGTTACATAATTAATGCCTTCGCTCTACTAATTAGCACTCACTTAGTGCCTTAGCTTTCGAGATGTGAAAATCAGTGCTAAACTGGTGTTAATGTAATTCCACACCACAGTGGCATGGAGTGAGAGATGTGGAATACTAAAATTCCTCATTGCTTTAAGATTTTTAGAAAACATTTTTTAAGGTTGATTTTGAGTGACATAAGATTTATGGCAACTCAAGGCCACGAGTACATGAGTCTGTATACTTGAAGATATTCTCTCCCTCTTTTCCTGCCTCCCCTATCTCTGACAGTTTGTAGAAATGCCCCATCAAGGACACTTCAGCCATGTGTCAATCCACTGATTCTGCCCGAGAGATAAGGTGGAAAGGGACAGTGGAAGGGACTCTTGCATAATTTATATTGAGCAAAAATCAATTTAGTGGCATAAATTACTCTGATGTTAATTAGTTGCAGATTGGTGTTTTACAAAAGGTGCATTCTAAATCACTTCAGGGAGAGACTGCACTGAGATGAGACTCAATTGTTCAGCTGGTGATCATTTCATATGTTATGATGGAAAATTAGGTTTGTTTCTTTATTTGGAACGTGTTTTCAAAAGACGAACCTGTCCCTATGAATAGAATAGGGGGGGGAATATTCTTATTATTTTCAGTCTGGTAAGACAGGGGACTTTGTAGGAAAATTCAAATCACACTTTGACACACACCCTTAATACTGCACACACACACACAGACACACGCCACAGCACAAACCCTTGGTCAGGGAGATTGCTTACCAGCGCTTAGTTTAGTGGCGGTGCCCAGTTGGGCCTTGATGTAATGGAAATTGATTGCACTGCTCCCAGGCTACACTGTCATGACAAGTTATTTTAATGGCGCTTATGTTGAAGTTTAAAAGGAGAGGGGCGTGGGCAAAACAGTGACTCGGGGCGTATTTGCGGCATTGCAAGGCTTTTTATTTATTTATGAGAAAGCAAAGAAATAAAGAAGGCGAGTTTACAATGAGAGATTGAGAAGAAAATGATTGGGGGTGACAGTTCAGAGCCATTTTCCTGCCAACTTGAGAGCTACCACCTCAGTAGTGGTTGAAGTGAGCCACAAAGATGTAATTAAAGAGTGATTTGTTTCTTTCACTGTACATTTGGGTGTCAGTTCTATGGTGGTACAGTATAGTACATACAAGCCTTATACTGGAACTGCCCATTCATCCCAGTAGTGACCTGCCAAGCAGGGAGGAAGGACATTTTCAGCCGAGATGAAGTCTGTATTTTATTGGCCTTACACAGGTAATGGTTGCAACGTAAGGCGGAACTTTCTGAGTTCACTTTGTGCCTCCTGTTTTTTTTTTTCCTTCCCTATCTAAAAAATAAGAATAATATAGAGGTGGCTTTAGCCTGCTTCCATTTCTTCCAAGATGTGTGTTCCACAGGTGAGGTCATCTCCTGTCAACAAGTTGCATTCAGGTAGCTCCTTGCGGAGGTCGTCTGTAGGTTGCTGACATGTGCATTTGTATTATTGAAGGAGACTTGGCTGTTCTTTGCCATGGGCAAACGTCTGCAGAAACTATTTACTCTCAGTCTGCCATCCTGTTTCCTCTTCTGTTTTTCCACATCTTTCTCTTCTTCACACTCTGTTTATTTGCTATATAATAAATAAAATGATTTATATGATAAGCAAAAGACGTACAGGACTTAGCGATGAGTACTTAAGAGCCTCATAACACAATTGGTTCCTAATTTATTTTAAAGTTTAATGGGATATTGAGTTTAATGGCATTTCAGATTGCAATGTCTCTGTAATAAATTACAATGGCTCATGCATGAGCACTTCAAGTAAAGTGTTTCCCTCATGTTTTGTCCACAGGTCAATTAAGGCTCACTGTGAAAAGTCTGGCCAAATCAAAAGGTCCCTGCACTCATTCACAGCTAAAGCAGCCATATCAATTTTTGCACCCCGGCTGAAACAGCCGTCACCGCCCACCATGAGTGATCATTACCACATATGTGGGTTGGACCAAATGCGCGGGCGGCATATTGATTGCGATTGTGAAAACTGATCTCACACTTTGGGAGTGAGACTGTCATTCTTAGCAGTGATGAAAGTATCAAGTCAGGCAAACACACACTTGCAGACACATGCCCACTGTGCTGACTGCCCATGCTGGTGTCACTGTCCACCATGCACAGCGGTAAGCCTCATCACATGGGTCAACAGAGCCAAGACCTCACTCATATACTGCTTGATCATCTGAACAAGTCCGGAAATTAACTTTGATGTGGAATGTCTGTGGGCGAGCGGCTCAGGTCCACGAGGGGGAAAGAGGTGGCTGGTCAGCTGCGTCTGTGGGCGAAATTTGTTTGCCACATGCAGAAATATGAAAGAGAGCAGGAGGAGTGTGTGTGTGTGTGTGTGTGTGTGAGAGAGAGAGAGAGAGATGTAGAGAGAAACCACCCCCATGTCCTCAATGTGGAGTCACTCGTCTACTTCAAATATGCTTAATTCATATTCAACTCACATGGAGTTGTGGGTTTATAGAGCTAGATTTAATACATCTCAGCTCTCTGTGTGACAGATCTGGAGCATGTCTAAATTAGATTGTAATTTCTATTAACTGTCTCTTGCAATATATACAGGGGCAGACCTATCATTAGCACTAAGTGCCCCCCTCAGTGACATTAGAAAGTGCTTTTGGCTTTGTGTTCCTTCTTTGTGTTCTTTCTTCTTGTGTTGTCATAGCTAAATAATCATTTGTCATTTGTTATGTGAGCTTTTTCAAATCTGCCATAGTAGATATTTTTATTTTTTATTTTTTTATTAACAATTTATGTAATGAATATCTGTCTAGTTCATTGTTTTAGTTTTATTGCTCAAAAATTCAGCGCTCATCAACCTTGTTTCCAGCAGCAGGCAGCTGCAAACGTGACTCCAAATGATTGCATATGTCTCTCCGTGTGTACTTGATGTGTAAACGGGGAATTGTTTGCGAAGACGTAAGCCTTTTTTTATTTATTTCACCATAAAAACTTTATAGGTCAGATGTTGTGTTCATAGCTTGTTCTTTTGCCCCCAAGTGGCCAAAAAAGTTTAGTTTAAGCACTTAAATTACTTGGTTAAAGAAAAAAGCAGGTATTAATTTACCACAAAAAGACATCAACCAACTAATGTAGCCACTGCCTGATACAGCTTATGCATACCTTCATTTTCTTATTACGAGATAAGTCTTATTACCCAACACAGGAAGTCATATAACAGGAATAATGTCAATAACAAAAATCACTGAATATAATTTAAGACAATCTTCTAATAATAAAAACAAAATATGCCATAAAAATAAAACAAAAAGAATGTGAGAAGATCTTCTCTTCTGATGTTCATTATGCTCAAGAATCTTGATATAATAAAGATTTCAATAGATTGTATTATTATGAGTAAAACACTGATTTTCTTTTGTTCCACAGCTTGAATGCAGTAGTGTTCTGTGCTGCTGCATAATTCTACTAAAAAACATCCACTGTACAGTCCTTGTATGTATTTAACTTAAAAGGCAATGTGTATGGGCAGGGAAATGCAGAAAAATATATCTATTTATATGCTTACCTTCCTGTTGTTACATTTGGGCAAATGTGCAGACATGTATGGTTTTCTTTGTATTTAAGCTACTTTATTGCCTTAATTCCTTTGTTTATAAAATCATCTTCATTGTGAGTGACAACAAAAAAACAAGTGGACCCCCTGGAGGCCTCCAATTTTCTTTAATGAGCAACTGTTGCTCTACAATGAAAAGATTCGGCCAATAGCATGTCAATGGACTGATCTTATTTACATTCAAAGATTCTGCTTTAGTTAACATTAATAAGTCGTCCACCTACATTTCATTTACAGAGTCGACCTGCAGTCTGCCTGCATATGGAACTACTCTGATCAAACTGACTTTACACGCGACTCTGATAGTGTTTACATGATTAAAGCCTTTTATTGCATGTGCTTACAGTACATCACCTCCTCTGCTCCTTTTAAAAATTATTCACTGTTTTCCAATTAAAACATAACATTTTAATTTTACTTAGACCTTTACGAGGTGAAACAATCAATTTATGTTTTAGTGTCCAATTTTCTTATCAAAGAATTGTCCTTTTTTTAAATCACAGATTTTTTAAAAACTCATCATATACCCTCTATAAAATGCTGTGTGCTGACCGGCAAAGGTCAGGTCATGAAAGTATTTTCAAGTGAGGAGGAGAGTGTGCGCACAAGGTTTTTTGTCAACTCAAATGGAACAGAATGTGGAATAATTGCAGGGCACAGACATTTGCCAATCTTCCACTGTTCTGACAGCATGTCTTGGTAGAATAACAATGTGGCTTTGCGAACAAAAAATATCAGAGATGCCACGATCGTAATGAGTTGCACTCTATTTTTGCAGAACCCATGTCTCGGTTTTCAAGAGGCATAAATCTTGCATAAATGTCTCTCCCTCTTCCCTTCATCTGTGCATAGCACATCTCCCCTGAATGACTGTAGTGGATTTAAAAGGTGAAATCAATAAAGGTTCACAGCTTTCACCTGGATCATTCTAGTTCATGGAAAGAGCAGGCTGTCCTAACATTTTGCACACTCAGTGGTTTTACACAGCCAGCTTAAATTAGTGTGTTTCTATGCCTTAATAGCACAGCTCTGATGTTTTCATCAAGCCTTAAAAGCCATTTCTATTCAACATCACAAACAAAGGGGTTGAAGCAATACAATACATGTAAATCCAACGTCTCTCAGTTGAGCACCAGTACAGTTTGGGCCCTGCAGCTCCCATGGGGACAACAGATTCAGGGGGGTAAGCACAAACCAGCGATGTAGGCCACCACAATGGCAAAGCTACCCCTGCTGGCACACGGCACCAACCACTGACCTGTTTAAACAGCTGGAACGTTTGGCACTGCCTGCCTCCGGAGATTTGCAGGGCCACTGGCAAAGGGGTTGAGAGGAAGGAAGAGGGAGAGCGGGTGGGGGAGGAGAGAAGGAAGGGGGATGGGCATGGT
This sequence comes from Micropterus salmoides, assembly GCF_014851395.1. NCBI lineage: Eukaryota > Metazoa > Chordata > Actinopteri > Centrarchiformes > Centrarchidae > Micropterus > Micropterus salmoides. The sequence goes on from NW_024040040.1 coordinate 12,895,065, forward strand.
GGTGGAGCTGGGAGAAGGGATTCATCACACGGCAATAGGGGGCCACTGTGCAGAAATGGCACCAAGCAGGAATTAAAAAGGCAACTGGCAACAAGCTGAGGAGGAGGTTGGAATAGAGTTCAAGTCAAATAGACACCGTTTTTAATAGGGGGCTGGCCAGTTTAGGGGTTCGCTTGGATTGGCAAGTGCTGTGAATGGGTGACCAGGACAAATAATAAATAGATTGTTGAGAAGCCTCTATGCCAAATGTTTTGTTTTCAGGAAACAAAAAGGTGTCTTATGTTTTGTTGGGGTTTAGGCTATGTGTTAGGGGCGTGGGAGGTTACTGACTCACACAAGGGAGCACTTAGCAGCTTGCAGCAGGGGTTTAACCAAACCTAAGCAGTCACTGGCAGGAGGTTGTGAAGGACAAGTGGGCTGGAGGCTGGAGGTGGGGTGTTTTGATAGATCTGCAGTAAAGGATGCAGTTGCAGTGCAGGTTTTGCATATTACATTTGATTATTAAAGTGCTCTTCATACTTAGGGAAGGCAAGGATGCATAGCAATAAAAGAAGGGGGAAAATAGTGCAATGGTTATCTATCTTATTATTGAGAGAGAGAGATTATTAGAGTTATAGCTTGGATTGACAGATGAGATGGTTTTATATTGTGTGGAAATGAAGGAGACACAGTCTTAAATCCAAATATTCCCAGTGCAGCTGCAATGGATCTTTGTATCTAAAACATCATTGTTAAATGTCAGGGTTTGATGTCAGCTTGAATCAAAGAGGAAAGGCTTCTTTCTAGTGATCTGATATTCAGCATAACAACACAATCATACCATGGTAGAAAAGGCAGAGATACCAGTTTTTCTATGACTACCCTCAACAGACGAGAATGCATCAGAACACATACAGTAAATAACTGAAGCTGGAACATGCGTTACCAGGCTAAAACTTGCACGGATGTGGTTTAGAGATGCCCGTGTCGTGTCATCTGTTAGCCTCTCTGACCTACAGTTACCCGTTTTATGAGACGGTCATCCCAAGAAGAATAACAGCGTCAGTCATTTCTGCAAGTGCCCCTATAGGACAAATGTTTACGACAAGAATGGAGAATGGACAGATGAATGGTTTGCTTCCCATTTCAGACTAGTCATGTTTATCATTATAACCATGACAATTAAGGTCTCCTAACCTAAAAAAAATTTGTCATTTTAATCCAAGCCATGATCTTTCGCTATACCGAACAAAGCCGTTTTGGTGCCCAAACCTAACAATAGCGTTGCATCATCAAAGATTTATTTTTTTGTAAGGACATGAAAGGCACAGATACATGTCATCCTGCTGAAAGGGACGTCAGATTAGAAAATGCTTGTGTGTGTTGTTTGTGTATTTGGTCATTTAATTTGGAAGACTTTGAAGGCATTTTTCCCTTCTCTGCATAGATCCACCAATAAATGTGTGTGTATCTTTGCATAACTTGAATTCCATTCCTATAATTAATAATTCCTTAACTAAATAGGCCAGGTTGAGAGAACATGTGTACCAAAAAAATAGTAAAACACTGCATGATGCCCTCATAAAATACATAGCTTCACAAGTAATTTTTCCTTTTGTGACACAGACTGGAGGCATGTGGCAATAGGGACTCTACCTGGACTCAATAAGACTGAATTTTACCCATTTTATGTACCCATCTTGGACACTAGGAACCAAGTGGTCTCATGAAGACCTCTGCACTGCAGCACATTGTGCACTCGCAGTGACGGACTGAGTAGGAGGTAAATTAGCTGTTTTCTCACCTTCACAGCCTCTCCTCGTGACGTCACTTGATCACAGTCGTGTGCCTGGTGGGTCACAGTGTCATTTCGGGCTTGCAATGATGATGCAAGAGAATGTCAATGACAGCCTAGGTTCATATGTTGGTCCTTAGCCAGAGGGGTATCTGGAAGGTCAGATGTGTGTTTTTGTGATAATAAAGGTTGAACCAGAGTGACCGCACAAGGCTGGGGAGACTGATGAAAGAGAGTGTGAGAGAGGGGCTATCTGCTCTACTATCAGTGCACAGATCAAATTTATTAGTCATATTGCATAAGGATGTTAGAATATTATTTGAAGAGGAGGGTGAGTGTGCAGCAGTTGAGGTGCACTTTCTGCACAGTTGACTGGTATGACTATTCCAGTCACTATAGTACAGTAGCTACTGATAGACAAGCAGGTTTTGGTTTCTTTTCAGTAGATGATGTCATGCCACCTTTGAGATGCAAACCTCCTCTCTGTTCGCCTGGCCAAGGATTTCTTTTTTGCTTATGTAACATCCATTTGAGAGCTTTTTATTATTAAAGACGATCATATCCTTGTTTATGGAAGTGCTTAAGCCCACTGGTTTAATCATGTTTTTTTTCCAGAGGTAGTGTATGTTGGAGGCAGCTTTGATGAATAATGCAGAGGGTTTGGGCTATACTCAACACACATTCCAAAGGATGTTAGAGAGCAGTGCGGTGTGCCAAAAACATTGGCTATAATAATTTCAAGCACCAGTAATCAAACCTCGCAGTGGTTAAAGTCAAATGCCAATATTTGATCAACTCAGTTTGTTTGACTGGGATGTTTGGAGGGAAACATGTTTGTTCAAGTCCAGTTTGGTTGTATTTGCTCACAGTGGACTGTAGAGAAATAGACACTGTTCCAGACTGTATTGTATTACAGAGATACAGACTATTATAGCAGTAATACTTATCTGCACCCAGTAGCTAATGCATCACCATCACAGTTAAGCATGCCCCTGAAGCATAATATGAATTCCATAGAGTGGTCACAACACACTAGGATGGATAATATGTTGTAATCAAAGCCTAAACTGTTCTGAGAGGGATATTGGCCCACGGAAACTTAAAGTCTTAAAGGGTTGAATATGATTGGGCTCTTATTTTGCTTTTTCCATTGCACTTTATTCTGTAAATGTTCAACAACAATTGATTTTGTTGAAGGCCAACAGCCAACTTTGAATTTCAGTCCTTTCTCATTGGGAAAAATGTTGATAAGTCACATTACCTATCATAATATGAATCTGGTAAGTGGTCACAGTCAGATTCCAGTGGAGGACAATACCATGCCAGTCCTAATTGCTCCTTAAAGAAAAATAATGATATTTCCTAGAAGAATTAAGATTAACAACTGTGATTTGAAGTTGTGGACAAAAAGTTGTGGTGGAATAATTATGGTTTATTAAAGCTTGGGTCTTTTTCTTAACGTTAAATTCACTAAGTTAATTCTTGAGGTCTGGCAGTTTGGGTGGGCTATAGGTATTTCCTCCAAATAAAGTGGTCCAAATCATCTGGATAAAATGTCGAATTGCTTGTGTTTCTTTCCCTATTGGACTTTGATGTAGAAACTTTGCTCTTCCCAGATCTGAACATTTTTATTGTTAAGTACCATCATAACTGATACAAATGATGTCCAAAACCGAGAAAATTAGACCAAAGTTTCAATACACCAAAATATTTTATGTTGTGGGGGTTTTTCAGTCACCTCAATGTAGTCAGAGGTTTCTAGTGACGATGAATCACCTTGCTGGTTGAAACTGACTTATGGTTAGTGTAACACTGGCATTAGCAATAGCATGTACTCTGTGCCCCATAACTAGTTTTAGATGTGCTACATGCTGAGTGAATAGAAACATTTTGGTTTCCTATTAATTATTCTGTTTTCTGCTACAGTAATAACTCTGTGTCTTGTGTTTTTCTTGATCTTACAAAGAATGTGATTGATATCTACTTATTGTTTGTACAATTAATTGTAAAATATATTGTATTATGAAACTGTATTTAATTTGTACTAGTAAATATATATGTCAAAGGTCTTAAAGAGGTGGTATTATGCTCATTTTCAGGTTCAAAATCTTATTTAGGGGTTGTACCAGAACAGGTTTACATGGTTTAAATTTCAAAAAACACCATTTTTTTCTCATACTGCACATTGCTGCAGCTCCTCTTTTCACCCTATTTATTGTACGCTCCGCTCTTGAGCTACAGAGTGATGCATCTTACTTGTACAAAATCTTTGTTTGGAGTTGCACATGCGCAGTTCCCAGGTAAGGACTCCTAGCCAATCAGAAGCAGAGAAGGGCGGGTCGTAAGAAACAAGGTAGTGTGATCCAAATCAAAGCCGCTTCAGACTGCGACGGTAACCTAGCAGATGGTATAAGTTACTCACAAGTCCACAACCACACAACATAATTGTTCCGCATCTTACCATAAACCACTACAAAAATCACCATATTTCAACTCAATTTTACATAAAAATTGGCCAAACAATTTGAATGTTTCCACCCTTTCACATCGGGTGTAACATTAGCATTATAGCTATAACTTTAGCTGTGTTAGCCAACGTTTACAACAACACCGCACTTGAACAGTCTGTGAAGTTACATTGCCGTGTTTATTTTAAATATAATTCACAACCAATAAAGCATACTTACAGGTTGTGATTGTGAATTTCCAGGCCCAAACAGAGTCGAAGTTGTATCGTCTTTCCCACGGGTTGGCACAGGCATTCCCCGCAGCCGCTTGCGGAGCTCCTCAACTCCGAAAATATTCAAGCACATTTTTGTTCCGCCATCACTTCTCGTAAAACTGTCAATATTCGAAATCTACACAGCTGATTTCTCACCTCAAAACTTCTCAGAAGTGGATTTAGTGATGAAATTAAATACGAAAACTGTAAAATATAAAACTTTCGGTTGCTGGCGCACGCAATGATGATGCAGTGAATAGTGATTCTCTTTGACCAATTCAGCAGTCTGTCGTGTTTTCATTTTACATTTTAGTATCCCTCAGCTCGCTTGGAACCTCGATGGAGGTGAGGTGATACTCTTTATTTCCTCTGCTCTAACAGTAGGTCAAACTGGTAAAATAAATTAAATTCTCGGTAAATATTAACAATAAACATTGCAGTAACAGATGTGTTTTATAAGAATGTATAATGTATGTAAGTAGATAAAATTACTCTTGTTATCATAAAGACACAAAATAATGCTGTTGTGATTTCTAACAGCACAATTAACCATCATCACCCACCATCGCTTTGATTGGACTGTAAATGAATGGAAAGAAATAAGGGGGAAATTTGTTAAACAGCTGAGCATTTAGATATTTGTAATATTGCTTATTATGTTTCAAGCTGGTCTTAACACAGAGAGTTAGTTAAAAATGGAGCTCGGCCAAACTTCTGTAATCAAAGTTTGAATGTGCGATTACACTGATAACAACTTTACTGAAGCACCTTCCCTCTAAACAATCTCTGTTAGAGGGTTATGGGGATCCTCATTTTGTTGTCTGTGTAATGTGAACTTCCTAGCAGCACAGTAAATAAAAAAATAGTCCCTGCTACTGATGAGAAGTACAAGATGAGTGATCTGCCAAGCTAAACAAAGAGATAATTTGTCCTTGGGAAGTATGCTGTAGCACTAAAAAAAACATTTTTTGAGCTGGAGGAAGCAACTTGTAAAATCTTAATTAAAAGATTGTATCAGACATGACTTTGCTTATGGAAAATAGGGAAATAATGGACTTAAAAGACAAGTTTTTACAGACGGAGCAGAGAAATAATTCAGTATGCTGGGGTAGCTGGAATGAAAAAGGACTTATTTGCCGCGGGGAGAGAGTTGGCATTTTTAATATCCACAGCAATGAAATCTCAATATAGCAACTGTGAGACTGCGGAGTGTCATTTGGCATAAGATCCTTCATTTTCTATATTTTCCTCTGCTGTTTGTCTCTTTTTATTCCTCATTATGGCAAAAACAAAGTGTAATTAACGCAATCATGATTAATTACAGCACACAGGCTTGGTTTACACATCTGCCTAATTGCAACGTTCTTTCACTTTATTTCAAATGTTCAAGTAAGCAGAACTTGTCACATTAGCGGTGTTTCTTCTTCTCTTCTCCTCTCCTCTCCTTCTCTGGTCTGTTCCTGGCCAGGCAGGCGCTGAAAGCTTATTTTTTGCCATTTTGTTTCTTCAACTTTTTCCCGAACATTTTTAAAAAGTAAATTCCAGCTAAACAGCCCTTTGCTCAAACACTCCCACACATGTTACTCCCATCGTCCCCTCAACAAGTCCTCATATAGAACTGGAGACGGCCATTTTAGAGGACAACATGGTCAAAGCGGTAAGTGTAGCACTGCCAAAGGCAACCTGCCAAGCTGATTCCCACAGCAATATATACATAGTAATACCCCTATTGATTGCTCTGAATATATTTATTGAGGGAAACCGGAAAGCAGGCTGGAGGAAAAATGGGGGAATTTATGACAGCCAGCGCTCAAGATTAATTCACTTTTTAATTACAGGGAAGTACATAGGTATTGCCTGTCGAGTAGTTAAATTTAAAGCTTAGACAAACGGCAAGCAATGCATGCTGAGAACGCAGTATGTGGAAGAAAGTGAATGAATCAATACTACATTTTTCCTCGACTCTGCCTCGTAGAAATTGCCGGCATCTGTATTCGGCATATTGGTGCTCAGTGGAAATTGGAGAGAGATCTGCTTTCTGCGTGAACTGTCAAGCTGACTATTCTGTACGGCAACCTCTTCATACATTTTCTTTTTAGATCATTTCTGTCTTTTTTAAAATTCACTTGGTTTTCTGTTGTTTTCATGCTGCCGGCGTACAATTCCCCTGCAGAGAAAAAAGCTTTCCAGAATGTTAATGTATTTTGTAGGCACTGCAAAAGCAGAAACCTGCATGTTAACACAGTTTAGTGGGATAACCATCTCTTGAGTCTATTCTCATACCAGAGACACTCTAAAGACGAGCTATTAGGGTTTTTGTAGGGTCCACAAAATGAAATAAAAATTACATTATGGTGACTGATTTTATCTAAATATGCATGTTTGTTTCTCTTGTTATTGGTTTCCAAACAGATGCTGGCTCTGTCCAGTAGCTACATATAGCGCACCTCGTGCCCCTGTTTGGTTATAGCTAAATGCAGAGCAGGTCTGACCTATTATTATATTGACCAAACTGTAATTATAACCAGATCAATTTATTAATGGCTCTGATTATAACTGGAGATGGCCTGTCAGTTTGGTAAATATCCATAAGCCAAAGTAGGACTTCACTATATGTGGGTGCAGGTGCAATGCCTTGCAGTTTGTCTCAGGGATTTACATTCATACTAGTCATCTAACATATATTATTAGCTAGCACACACATAAGTCATGACAATTAAGCTAACATTTGCTTTCACTCACCAACACCACAGCTCCCTGAAAAAATAAAGAACTTTCTTGAAACCTCTCTGGTTTTTTTACACCTTCACTAATGTTAACCGTTTTATCTCCAAATTAATGTAGGACATCTCAACAGACATATTGCTGGGTAGCATTACCTAAACCTTTAAGTGATATAGTTCCAGATTTATAGAGGCATATAAAATGTGGTTAGTGCCACCTCCTGATAATAATTGAAGGAGCTTTCTAACATTAACACTCCTAAATATTATTAAATTTTCTTGATCTAGGGAAAAGCTCCAGTTTTCACACATTCATTCATTTGCATGCTACACAGTGACCATTCCTTCTTTTATAGTTTCCTTATGTTAAACTAGCATCTTTTTTTCAAACTAATGACAATTAACGTAGAGGCATGTATGAAGGAATCGCATGCATCTGTTGCTATGCAACAATTGGGATCAAAAAAGCGTTAATTTTATTGTGCTTGTGAAATCACAAGAAGAATGCATCTATTTAAATATTTTAAAGTTTAAAAAAAAAATTTTTAAGCTTCCTGTGTGCAAGTAAAATAAAATTAAAGTGCAAAATATTTCGAGTCATGTAATACAAAAATTCTGAGGGAAAAAAACAGTTCCTTCTAAATATATGTGTAAAAACTCTTTTTCTGTCACAGGCTTACAAATAAACAAGGCTGTCAATTTATTTCTGAATATCATTTCCAAAGCATAAAACCTTTTACAAATGTTTATGATTCCATACATTTCTCTTGTTATTGTTAGATGTCATGCTACCTTAAGAGACACTGTTGCTCTGTAAACGTTCTGTTATAGATAAGGATCTTAATTAATCAGTGTTTTCTTTAGCATGTCCAAACATCCACAACCTGTCCTTTTTAGATGTGAAAACATCTGTATGACAGAATGACAATCAGCAGGATCCATGTACAAATGGCCACACATATACCACTCTCTTCCTTCAACCTCCATTCCTAAGTATATTCACACCTCAAGCAATGACCCAAACTGACCCCCAACGCAAACACACTTTCTGTTGTTTAAGAGGCAGCAAACAGCATCTTTACATGTTTCCCTCAGCTGTACTGTCTCATCTCCTTTTTTGTCTTCCTGTCTCTTCTCAGCTCACTCTCTCCCACTCTATCCGCCGCAAAGCCTTTTTCATAAAGCACCCCAAGCTTTCTTGCAGCTCCACTTCTTTCTTCCTCCACCACCAGCTCCTTCCTCTCTGACTCATCCTCAACTCCTCCCCTCTGGGATATTTTAGGCCAGGCGGCTTGAAACATATCACCCTCCCTCCCTCTCTCCCTCCTCCCCCGCCTCCTCCCACTGTCCGTATCGTCGAGTGAATAACACGTTTCTGAGGCGGGTGGCCCCTGCTGAGGAAACAGGTGAGTAATGAGTACAGGCCTCTCTAATTAATAAGAAACTTTTTCTCGGCCACGCATGATTAGCCGCACATGATCCAAGTGTGGACAGTTGTTGTTCAGCAGAGCAAATGTTTACAGTGGCTTAAGGTTCAAGAGGTATGCATGAGATTAAAAACACATCTCATTACAGCAAAAATTACAGCAAAAATACCATACAGTATATAACCATTGTGAGTAATTATGTGGAGTCCCTTTCTTTTTCAAAGCTCACTGGAGAGTGAAGTCACTCTAGCTATTCCCAGTGCCTGCAGTTATATGATTTATGTGATTTCCCCAGAATGTATTGTCCCTTCCTATGAGCCCTCTAATATTCAATTGCTTTGATGGATCTTCTTAAACAACACATTTTTCAATAAGGAAATATACCCTTATTGCGTTCTGTTCAGGGTTTCTATATTGGTATTTTTCAGCAAGTATCCTCAGAGTGTTGTATTGTCATTACTTTAGGGTTCTTTTTTTTCCAATAGTGTATTTTTCAGTGCTTTCAAAGATCACCCTTTCAGCTGTGGGAGTCTCCCAGAGCATCTAGCTCATTTTTAACAAGCAGCGTCCTGTTTCAGATAAAAGATTTATCTTTTGCACCTCAAAAATATCTATCATTACAAGTTGCTGCAACTCAACAAAGCACACAAAGGTTCAGTTACACTTCTACTACATATTAGAATAGGCAGAAGACAGAATTGGATCTACACGGTATGATTGTTGCTGACATTGTGGTTGTCCTTGTGGTGTTTTCAGTCACTACGGCGTATAGAAGTTGTTAGCGGCAGTCCTGTCGGTGAATTCTGTGAATGAGTACAACCGTGGTGTGCAAAAGCACATCTCAGCAGTGAAGCAGATATGAGCAGGTTCCACGCCTGTCAGCTAAGAACAAGAAAATGAGGCCACAATGGGCACACCCTTACCACAACTTGATGATTGAGGAGAAGAAAACATGGCTGTGTATGTTGCAACATGTGGATAGTAGTCTGGCATAAAAGCATGAATCCATGGAAGCGTCCTGCTTTGTTTTTACACTCGTAACGAGAATGCAATATAGTGTAGAGACTTTTCTGGGCCCACATTAGACACGGCAAAGCCAGCTAAGTATTTTTCGAAATCCACAGCTTACCCATAATGTTGCTCACTGTGTTTGTTTGTGGCCACAGTAAATGGATGATACTTCCAGCAGTATAACCTGCCATGTCACAAAGTGCTCATCATCTCAGGATGGCTCCAGGAACATGGCAGTGAATACACTTTACTCCAAAATCCTACACAGTCTACAGATCTAAAGCCAAAAAGTGCTTTGGCAGGATGTGGACAGGGGGAGGGGGGTGTTAAGGATGAGGTGGAACTGCAGGTGACAAGCAACAAATCCAGCAACTTTTAGTTCATATCTGCACCAGTCTGCCCATTTCAGACAGGAAAGTTGCTACAATCAATTCAAGTCACCACTGATGCTATTCTAGAAGATACATGAATTTACCTGTTTAAATTAGATGTGATGAATACCTGGCCAAGCATCACACATGCAGTTGTATGAATGGGGAAAATGGGAACAACAATGACAGTTATTTACTTAATGGAAACCTCAAATTGCTAAATTATAACCCAGAGCTTCTGAAGAAATCAAAATCTAGCTATCTCTATCTCTAATACAGTATGTCCTTTGTAGCGCCCCAGTTTCCTTTTGTAGTAGTTAAATGCCATCTACTTCATCAGAGACATCATCGGAGACTGCACTCATCCCGACTGCCCCTCAGGCAGATGTTTCAGGGCAACAGCCGCAAGGTCCTCCCGCAAAAATAACAGTTATTTTGCCAGAACTGTAAAATTGACAGCAGCAGTGTCATTGTTTTCATGAACACTGAATTGTTCTGTATATCTGACCGGTCTGCGTGTGACTGCTGTTCTTGAAATCCGTTTGCTGAAGGAAAATTGTACTGGTTCTTTTGTGTGGTAATGAAAGCACTTTTCCTTTAGGTGAGGTCACATTTGCAGTTTACAGTGACATCTTTCCAGTCTTTTAACTGTATATTTAGCCATGAAAAGAAAAGAGCACAATAAAACCGTCTAAGTACTTGATGACAGCCTCTCAAAAATACAATATACTCCCCAGAAACAGCACAGTACGTTCAGAATGCAGTAATGTGCATAACTCCTAGAATTTAATTCCAACAATTGACTGAAATAGTGTTTCCTTATAGTGTTGTCATTGTTATTAAACCTCCTTTTGATTATCAAGATGGGTTATATTACTTACCAGCAGAAAATATAATATAATGACTTAGTGAGTTCAGTTTTCTGGAATCACGGCCTATTTATCCCCTCTGCCTTGAGGAAGCGGTTACTTTTTCAAAACTTTAACAGTCCCTGACAGGTGCTGACAAATTACTTTTCCTTCCCAGTGCTCATCAGCTCCCTTCGGCTTGAGTCCAGTTTGAAGACATTCTTGCCAACTTAACCAACACATTAAAGTCCTGGAGTCTCGCATTGTCTGTCAGAATCACTTTAATGTCATATCTGCTAATGATTAGGTCTCAGCTGGGGTGCTTTGCACACTCTGAATAACAAATTCCATCTATGAAAAATGACACATTTAAAGGCCATGCTTTGTTTTGAAGTTACGCCAGCTGTTGCCTTCTTTTAAATTCAGTGATGAGCTGACAACATAATGAAACCATTTGTTACGCTCATTAATATATACATTTTTAAAGGTCCTTCTGTTTGATTTGATAGTCAAATTCAAATTGTTAATTAAAAATAAAAGGTTTGCCAATTTCCCAATTTAGTTAGCTGCGCATATCTCTCTCTCTCTATCATGTGTTAGGACAACAAACAGCATTTGACAGACATCTGAATTAAGGCTTCTATTGAATTCTCTTCAGGGTGTGTTCATCCTGGTGAAAAAACACATTTTCATTAGTTGTTTAAAAAGCCATGTACCTGCAACATTTTGCCCAAGCCTATCATGTCATAAGGTTAGATTTTCATTTTGTCCAATAGTTGATTTTGGTTTACGATCAAATACCTGCAAAACTACTGACATTCCCATCCACCTTGGCTTGTTACGTGCTAATTAGTAAATGTAAACTAAAATAGTGAACATGATTAACATTATATATGTTATAACACTGGCATGTTAGCATTGTCATTGTTAGCATGCTAACCCTAGCAGTACATTTTTTATATTGCACACGTAACCTTTGATAGTTCTAGCAGCTTGTGAAGGTTGTACGTGGTGCTAATGGCATGCTGGAGCGCTGAAGTGGGAGGTAAAAAGGTTGTTTCAGTCTGCTCTTGTCAAGGCTGGATTACCAACTGGACAACTGCCCTTGGGTCCCAGGCCCCAAACAAGCCCAGTTTCACTAGTGGTCAGTAGCACCTTCCACCATGGTGGGATCCCACTGGAAAAAAAACTTGCCCTTGGCTCCAGCCATTGCTCAACAATAATCAGCTTTTCATCGCTGATTTCTTATGAGCGAAATTCACAATATTGCCTTGAATGAAAAAGCAATTGTATATATGTATGTAAACAATAGCATTTTATTCATTCGTCATATTTTCAAGTCAAATTGTGATTATGATTGACATTTAAGAAAGAAAATCTCCAGGCAGATTTTCACATTAGTCCAATTATGATTTCTGTTCGGAAGAACCTAAATCAGTAACTTAACAGGGGTTGAATTTGTTCTTTGCGAGATGGAAGGACTCAGCGGCAAAAAAAAAAAAAATAAATGTATGACTAACAAGGTTTGCCTCTCAAGTTGCTCTAAAACTGCTTTCATTTATTTCCTCCCATGGAACTCATACTACATCTTTCCTTTAACGATCTCATGCTCACAAACACACACTCACACTACTCTTCTTAATCTATGTCTGCTGAAGTGGTCTTTAATGAGGTGTGAACAGAGGTCCGCAAGCCTCTCCCTCCCTCCCTCCTGTTCTCCCTCCTATTTCATCTTCCCTCTCTCTCACCCCTGAGAGCGAAAGAAACAGACCGACAGAGTGACAAGGATATGTAGCGAGCAACAGACAGATGGGGTTGAGAGTGTGAAGGCGACGGTAGAGTTGATGGAACAAGGTATTTCTTCCCCCCTATTCCATTACCCCCCCCCCCCCATCCATCGTCATGTGATCACAGTGAGAGGAGATCACAGGTCTTATGAGGGACATTTTAAAGATTTTTTCCCCAGCTGATACCAACATTAGGCTTTTCAATGTTTATGTGTGTGTGTGTGTGTGTGTGTAATGGGCTTACACTGTCTGTGTGCTTGTGTGTAGGGAAGCAGGTCTGGCTAGATGTGTTTCTAGCCCCTCAGCGAAAAGGCTGCCCACTCCCACTCATAATAACCCACCACAGAATTATGGTTTTGTAGTTGAAGACCAGCCAGCTTCACTAATGCATCTCAAATGTGTGTCTGTGTGTGTTTGCATGCCTTCCAGCATGGTGGTATCCCATTGACAAACAGCGTATCAGCAGCGTGCCCTTGATTTAGATGAAGGGCAGTATCTCTACTAGAGTTAAACAGCCTTGTCCTACTTTGCTACCTTTAGCTTTAAAATTAGCTTATTAAAAATGCGCCAAAGGTTGATTACCAAGGCCTCAGTTTCAAGGTGGTAAAATAGCAGAAACATCAGATAACTCACAGTAATGTGTGTTTCTTCTGGTCTTAAACTGAGATTTTAAATGAGCACAGAGAAACTTTCCCCTTGCTGTGAAGCCAGGGGCCTGAATCTAACCTTAAATGCTGGGATTAATCTTAGATCTTTTTTTTTTCCTCTGTTCACTTATATAATAAGATAATTTGTAAACATAAGTATGCTGTGTGCAGTTCAGTTATATTAAGAACACATGACTACATATTTGGGTGTAGTTGCAAGGGGCAGCTTTAAAGCTTTCAGGTTATTTTCAACCTGTGCTGCATTTTCCGTTTCACAGTTTTTAACATCCTGGCAGTCGATTGTGTAACTTCAAATGCTGTCATGCTTTCCTACCTTCAGGTGCTACTGGAGGCAGTTGCCAGGAGTGCTTCTCTATAATGCATAACACTTGGCCAATGAAATCTCCATTTGACATTTAAAAATGTTCATACAGTATTGTAGTTGCAAATATCCTTGGATCTTAGTTGTATTTGGGTAATTTTCACAATTTATTCTATTTTTATATATTTTAATAAGGATAATTGTTCTTTGTTCTTCTTGTTTTATCATTAATGCACATATATAATGTATCACTTTCAAACTCACTTTAGCAGTATAAGCAAGGACTTGTGGCACCATGTTTGATGTTTGGGTCTCCAGCTGAGCTCTCTTTTCATGTTACTATAAATACATGCAGTCACATCCCTGCTCATGCACCATTTTCTCTCTTCAGATTCAGCATTGTCTTGTGTAAGACAAACCATCAGTGTGGAAAAACTCGTTTAAACCTAACTCATAATAACCCAAGCATATTCCATCAAGTAAAAGGTAATTAAGGTAATGAGATTTCTTTACCTGCATTGAAACACACTAGGCACAGGGAAAGCAATAATGGGTCTTTTTTTAAATTTATAATTAACAAGCTCACATAGGCATTATTTCCACTGCTTTCAGCCCACTCCTCTTAACAAATTGCATGATCCTTTATTTATTATGGTTTTGTCTGTAAATTGATTGGACATCAGAACAATGGAAATGTTCTTTCATTAGCATGAGTGAGTAGACACAACTGAAAGAAAGTTGTATTTTTAGCTGAAAATATTGCAGAATGCCTATTGAAATAAGAAGTACATCAAAACAAATCAAGAGCTGGTACTAACAGAGGAAAACTAAAGGCAAAATATCTATATAATGTATATATGGTCCCTATGTTTTTAAATATTTCACCAGTAGTATGTGACATTTTGAGTTGATTTGCTCATCAGACATGTCTGCTCTAACATTTTTTGCGATGTTTCTCTAAGGCAGTGTATTTAGAAATGGTTCTTTTTTCTGCAATGCTACAAGTCTTGCCATGCAAGGAAGATTAAAATCAAGGGCAACTGGACTGGGTTGAAGTTACCTGAAGGCGTTTCATCTCTCGTCCAAGGGGCTCCTTCAGTTCTGACTGACTGGTAGGGAACCCCATTTAACCTCTGTGGGGTTGTTATCAAGGTAATGAATACCGCTTGGTTTGTGAGTGGCCTCACATTATTGGCATTGTTACTTGAGGCCAAATTTTAGCGTTTGCTAAAACAGCATTGTTAGCGGGGGATAAGTGGATGGTCTTTCTATTCTGGTGTAGATGGACTCTTTCACTCCTCTTTCGAACCATCTGTCCTCCCTGTCCAAAACATGAACATTGAGGTCATTTAAAGAGTTTTCCTTGTACTTGAAATATAGGTAAACAGCTGAGTATTGGCCTGAGGAGTTAGCCCTTCTGTGTTGAGCCATGTGTTTGTGTAACGGTTATTCAGTTTCCCGAATACATATAGCAGGTCTGTGCATTCCTCACTGCATTGGACAGCAAACACTAGATTGCTTTTCTTTTGTTTGGGTGTGCGGTCTTTCAAGTGGATCAGATACAAGTCTCTCCATTTCCCACAGATTACATAGTGTCTAAAAATAAAATACGCCAATCAAGTCATTATTTGCTTCTTCATTGCAAGTAGAGACTTAAAAATTGTTGTTTAAGTGCCTGAATTGGCTTATGCTTAGGTATACCCGGCAAGAACCTCTAGTGCAGGGATCGGCAAATAAGTCTGGCATTGGGCCAAATTATTTTCAAATCATTAGATGGCGGGCCAGAACATAGTCAATTTACTATTTATAATCTGACATTTACTGTGTGCCTGTTTAGCTCAGTCAGCAGTACACAGGACTCCCATTTGAAGGGATTTGTGTTCAATCTATTCTTCCTGCTTGTATTATTTTCTTCCTTTCAACAAGTTGATTATGAAGAGATCGCTTTACACATGCGTTTTAGTGTGTGCCTCCCGGCAATTGGTCCACATCAACTTATAGACGCTTATTTTCATTTCCCCAGCATCTCCAGGCAGAGGAAATTCCTGTGTTTCTCATTCAGGGGAATCTGATCTCACTTTTTCTGATGGCTTTTTCAGAGGTCTGTCAAGCAAGCCAGAGACACTTTCCTCCAGAACATTTCAAAATAAAAGCAATCAATTAAACACAACATAATGTACTGCTACAAAGACAAGCTCACACTTTTATTTTGCAGGCACAATTACTTAAGAAGAAATGATTATGTGAGTAACTTTTGCTGTCATGACTGTGATTTGTTTCAGCACCAGCCGCTATAATGTTTGTTTTTTTGCCGCTATTAAAGTAATCTGGCCACAGGCCATATATTATTGCTGGCGGGCCAGCTATGAGCTGCTATGTATTGCACCATCATGGAGGCCAAATGGAGCTTTGAATGCTCATGAAGAATAACGTAATATATTAATGGGAGACCGGGAAAAGAGAAATTCTGAATAAAAGGTCAATATCAACGTGCAACTGTAGCTGAGGCTCTCTGCTGTGGCTGAGTTATATCACCAGAGAAGTGGAGTATGAAGGAAATGGTTCAATGTGAACTTGAAAACCTTCCTCCATTCTGTCGCTCCCCTCGCGCAAAACGGCTCCATTTTTCCAGGTTCAGCTCAGTGATCACTGCTCCAGTCCAACCGCAAGTCATTTGTAGTGAAACAAGCCTCAACCCTCAGAGTATTTCCAAGCATGCCGAGATGGTAAACCTCTCTGATGCCACTTTGAAGACTAGAACCAATTAGGGAATCATTATAATGAGGAGCCTCTAAGTGCACGTCTTTTGTTACTCAGCAGCTGTCTAATTGGAGTTGGTGTATTTTCGAAGGGAGTTGGGATGAAGGCTGTTCTAATGTAACTGTGATACACTTTTGAATCAGCAACTCGCTCTTGGCTGACATTTTGACAATACATACCACACTGCTTCTGCAGAAGCTTTTGTTTTGCTTTTGTGAAGTGAAGTGTTTTTTCTTTCTGTCTCTTAGATACTCTAAGCACTGATGATATTTTAACAAAGTCACATTTTCAATATTAGCCATACACAAAATTCTGCGTCTCCTGCAGCAGCTCGTAACCTCACCATACTCACTGCAGCTGTGGATGCTTTTTACCTTAGGGTATACTGTAGATTCAGAAATGGTTGACTTGTTACACAGCTGCTGTATATACAGTGCAGTTTGTACTGCAGCCCATGTCAAAGCCATATCATCTCTTACTCACTCATTTTTATGAGGAATGAATGGCATTAGTATTGAAGCAGCTGCTGCTTTGAAAGCATGTGCATTGATGTTTAAAGCTTTGAATGGGTAATTCTGAGTCATAGTAATTCAGACATTTTTTTCTCTGTCCACTCTTAAAATATTATATTTCCATGTATTTGTTCCCATTTTAATGCAGCCTTTTATTGTGGTCTTTAATGAATAAATCATACTCCCACTGTCCGTGGGGGAGAAAGATGTGGAATTTAATGTGCTCTTTCTTTCTCTCTGTTTGTCTTTTCACAGCTCCCCTGACAGACAAGCCGCCAAAAATCCTTTTCCCTTCAGAGAGCCAAATAAGCATCATAGAGATGGCAATAGGTAAGGAAGGACGTTTTCATTCCTCACGTTTGATTTACAGCTGCAAATGCAAACTCAAACACACACACACACACACACACACACACACTGTTCGTGTTTACCTGTTGTCTTGGTAATTTCAGGATAATCGCTGCTAAATCTATCAGTACAACAACATAATGATGTCATACTTGCCACTCTGTTGCTCATAGTTTCTCTTTGAAAACGCCCCCCCCCAAAAAAAACCCCGATTTATTTCTGATTTAAATTCATGTCACTTCTACTTTGATGTTTTTTTGATCACTGTTAAACTACTCAACACTTCCTGCACATATGTCTCATATAAAAAGCTTCCAGCAGCTTAAGTTGAATAATGCCTCCTTTCGTAGCAGGTCATTAATGTGAAACATCTACAAGAAGTGTTGAGTTCCACTGACAGCAGCTCAAAGCTGGATGAAAGAATGGCAAAGTAGAAGCAATTGAAGAAAACAAAAATATCTTCACACTTGGTATCTAGTCATGGAAACAGTTTTGGTTTTATTTGCACAGGTTTTGAGATATCTCTCTGAGATTTCATCCTTCACCCCAAAAAAACGGAGGTGAATTGACTTTCACCTTGTAATAAATAGCATTGGCATGGTTTGAGCAAATAAGCTACATTAATCTCCAATACCTTGCTATAAGTTTTGTGTTTCTCTATTGTGTTTCTGATCTGCACAGATCAGGGCCAGTCTTAAGTGCTGAGAATTCATGAAATTTACTCTTACTTTTAAACTTAAAAATAAAAGCAAGTTATCAGATTTCTCAAAGCTAAGAATCACTCTTACTCTCCCAGTTATTTAAGACGGCTTGAGAGGTCTCTGAAGTGGTTAGGAGTTGCCAGTAGGGCTTGTGATGGTGCTGTGGAGACAGAGACATGCGGAGATGAGAGGAAGAATTCTGACAACGGGAAGTTAATAAGACGGGGTCGGACAGCGCAGGCATAAACTTTGTCAAAGAGTTGGTGAGGGACGTCATCTCACCACTGACTTTACACTGTAATGCGTTTTCAGTTAAATTGAAGGTGGTGATGACGCTTCGTTTATTTGCCACAGGACAAACGTAGCAATGCTGATGATTTTGGCCGTCATAACCATCAATAAGCTGAATAGTCATGGAAACAATTATAGCACTTATGCTACAGCTCCACACATTGTCACGCATTTCATTGACTTCCCAACAACACCCCGGTAAACCGACAGAAGCAAACACAGTTCATTCAAATAGCTGGCAATACAGGAGCACTAGGCGCATTGATGGCACTCATATAAAGATAAACTTTTTTTTATCTTTCATTTATTAATGTGTAGACCTATATCATAATGTATTATCTTGAAAATTCTTTATTGTTAAATGTGTGTTGAATATAAACTCCTCTTAGGAATTTCACCATTCAATGTGAATTTATCTGAGAAAATCCCTAATAAGAAAATCTATTCAGTGATTGGTCCTTGGCCACATCGTCATCCAAAATCCGGTTTGCGGCACAGCAAAGTGTCGTGAATCAGCACTTAGACTGACACTTAAGATTTAGTCCTACACTTCACTCAAAGTAGGACTATGATGCTTGATAACTGACTTTTAAGCTCAGCTTTGAGCCAAGAATTTTTTTTACTCTTAAGTCAGTTCTTAGCAGTGTTCTTATGAGTAATTCTGAGAAGCTTGATAAATATGGGCCCTGACTTGAAGTAACTAAACACTGCTCAGTGCAAGATTTTCAATAAGATATATCTGTCTGTGCCCTTTTGTGATGGCCCTTGATCATGATTGAAGAAAAAAAGGATGAGTCATTCGAACACTGGTATATGAAAAAGGAAGTGATTCACTGGAGAAAGCCATTTGGCAGTCCACTGCTTTTTCTCGTCCTGTCCTATGGAGTGCCTCTTCATTTTCATTATACTCATCACATCTATCTTGGTTATCTTGTGCAATATGAATGTTTGTTTGGCTCAGAAGAAGTGCTACTTGTGAAAAAACATACATAATCTTCCCTTCAAGTTTATGATGTTAGCATTGCTCCCAATGATGGCCTCGAGTTCTGCCCCATGTGACTGCCTCAGAACTGTAGCATTTCATTTGCCTTACCGGGTTTTGATGCACATGGGCTCATGGGAAAATTCCTGCTTTGTGCCTTATTGGGCGAGAGCTCAGCTGTTGGTGGAACAGAAAAATGGGTCATGATGGAGGCTTCCTTTGAAGTAAATTTGTCATGGACGATGAATGCAACTGGCTCGCAGAGGTAAAAGGTGGCAATCAGAAAATTGGTGCAAATCATTGTAGCTTTAAACTGATGATGGATAAAAGCCTCTCTGGCTTTTTTCATCTGATTAAGTGTTTCATAGTGGATGATGGTGATTTTCAAAATCCATTACCTGATAGCGGTTAGAACAGGCAATAAAGGTCCAAAAAACAAAAGCTTGTGCTCTTTTTCTTGTTTTAGGGTTCATTTTGATTATTTGTAACTGTGCTATTTACTGGATTTTAATTTTTTTAGCTTTCTAGACCTTCACCCCTTAGCTAACTGTATCAGCTTAAATGTTCATCTTGATTTTGATTTGGGTGACGATTAGTAGGAACTGTGTTGTTTCATGCTCCTCCCTCCACCTCTGCACCCATTGATATTCTACACAGAGTGAGCAGCTCCACGTGCATAATATATGAACCCCTATTTGATTCTCTGCCTGTACAAGCCCCTATCACTTCCTCTCTGTGTTGGGCTAGCATGCTCTTGTCATCCAGAGCAAGAGAGAGAGAGCCCAGTCAAACGCAACATATCTGTTCAGGGTTGTGGCAGTTTTGGCGAAATTTTAATAATCACTCTGCCATGAAATATAGAAGCATAAATGACAGTTAATTAGGCAGGTGAAAGGGAGAAAGTGAGGGGAGTGGGGAAAGGCGAACGTGGAGAGATACTTTTCAAGCTCTTGTTGTGGAACTCAGGGGATGAACAGAGAGAACAGAGGGATCTGTAAATGAGGGGCCCCAATTAATCAGTGCGCGCTTTTCATTCGTGGCCCACTCCCTTTTTTGTCTCCTAATGGATGTGGTTCCTCAGTTATAATTGATTAAATTTAAAATGCTTGATTAAAACATGTTGTATAAATGCTCTTCCCAGCCTCAGTGGGCATGCCTTCCCAATGCTTTCTGTGTGGGACAGATCAGATACAGTCTAGGTCTGTAATTCAGTCTGACAGCACAGTGCACGCTGCTTTCACTCTGTCTTGTGCAGATGTAGAATAATTGACTGCAGCCTAGCAAAGCAGACTAACCGCAGTGCAAGTCTGTTTCTGGTAGAGCGCTAATGTGTACGATTTGTAAACACTAAACACTCTCACAACGGAGTGATTCATTTTCCTTAATGCATGAACATGTTTGCGTTTTCCCTGAATGAATGTGCAAAAAAATGTTTTTTACCATGACTGATTTGTTGAACACAACCCAAACAGGGTTCAAACCAACTTCCAGACACTGCTTCTTTAGCCTTTATTTTGCTGCCAGGTTTGATTTGTTGTAATGCTGTTTTCTATGCAGAGCTGACGTGTCACTAGCACCCGTACTCGACTACCTCTCCAGACATTTTATTTTGGGTTAGATTGAATTTACAACCATTGTGGCACCCTTGTTTGTGATGTTCATTCTGGGAATACCCAGCAAGTTCTCCTGTGATCTTGATTGGCTGTTAAAACTTCAAGCCCTTGCAACTGGCTCCTTCCTTGGGATATCGTACTTCATCCCCTGACACTTGACATTATGACACCGTAGAGTTTTCTGCAATTGCAGTGGACAGAAAACAAGTTGATGGTTGGTGTCTAAATTCCTCCGAAATTCATTTTAAAGATTTCATTTGAAGAGTATAGTACACTTTTAAGTCATACTGTTATGCATTGTCTGTAATATTCAGTGCATCCCAAGTTGTTTTGTGTCAGGATAAGTGAGTTAATTATTTTGGTGTTTTCACTTTCCCCCAAACTGCCTTGTCTTCTTGTCCTCTTGTTCCTCAGTTAGTGATTTGCTTTTTCCCACAGTGGGACCCTTTAGTGGATGGGAGTGAATTTGTTGTTTTCAGTCAAAGATGGGCAGTAGCTCAGCAACAAATTGTGAACACAGGAAAGGGGCAAAGGTCATGGATACACCCCTACCCCCACCCACCCTGTTTCTTTTTTGAATATCTTATCTATGACCTACTGTAAGAAAAACTCCCTAGATACTTTTGCTCTTTTTACGTCCACTCGTGTGTTTCCATTGACTTTGTATGTCGTCACACTATGTATAACATTTGCTTTACAATCTGTCTGAGCGCACCTTTACTTCCAAGTACAAGAAACCTCACTACAATAGCATACAATGAAATCCTGGGCAACTGTGTGCTTCGGTAGTTTGGGAAAGGCCTTCTCCTGTTTCAACAAGACAATGCCCCTGTGTACAAAGCCAGGGCCTTTCACAGGGATGAATGAATGCCAACTGGGAGTCAAGCCGTATTGCCCAACATCAGTGGCTGACCTCACTAATTGTGATGTGGTTGAATGGGAAAAAATCCCTGCAGCCAGGTTCCTTCCAAGAATAGTCGGGGCTGTAATAGCATCACATTAATGCTTGTGGTGTTTAAACAAATGTGGGTTTATCGTTACGGTGTCCACATACTTTTGGCCATGTAGTGTACAATCATCTTAATTGGGGATTTTGAGAGCAGAATTTGTACAAATTAGTGGTAGTATAACAAATAAATTAGTACTGAAATTATTATTTTTATATCATGTTACGCTTGCTGTTTCTGACAAAGATTCAACACATTCATATCGAACCTCCACTAAGTTTTACAAAAGGCAGTCTTTTAATTAGATGGTTTGAAAACCAGTATCACTTCCTCTCAGAAAGGCACATTGTGAAAATCCCTTTGTTCTAAGCAGTGCCTCTATAACAATCTGACAATCTGCACTCTTCGCAGAGGTTGGGCTTCCTCATTTGTTGCTTGGTGAATAATAACAGTGTAAACTGGAAATGTGTCTTCAGTTGCTCATCAGAAGGAGTTACATTGTCTAATGATATGAACAGAGCATACCTCAGAACAAAACCATCATTATAATGAATTGACTTGGAGTCGGCAGCCACATAAAATTAGAATTTGCCGTCCATTGGTAATGATGAGGTTAGCAACATCAATATACTGCTATTGTGGTGCAGGTCAGATTTCTATGAGACTCCAATTTCCTCTAAGCTGACACTGAAACCCCCACATTATGTTGAAAATCCAGACTGATGAATTCAGATCATTCTGCAAGTAAGTCTACTTGTGTGTTTTTTTTCACATCCTATGTAGAAACAGAGCACCATTAGGGAAGAGATGATGAACTGTACTTCGACAGCAGACGAAATGTCAACTTTCACCACACTGTTAGAATGTGGTTGAAACTCAGTCCAGCAGATGGTGAAGTGTATAACCTTTACTTGACTTTATCAATCAATGAATGTGTATCATCAACCCATTATCCTAGAACAGATTTCTTCCTGTAGCTCTATAGATTTGATCTTCTGACGGTGTGATGTTTGGGATCTTCTCGCAGTGATACAGGCACCATTTTCAATATTAACGATTGATATTGATGTCTTGGGTGTCCTGCTGACATTCTGCTGCGGGATGAGGGCCCACCATAACACAGACAAGTAGAGATATATGATAGATCATGTTCAAGGTAAATACCAAGCGTCCTGGAGGAAGGATATAAACGTCGATGGGTCAGGAAGACAATAACGATCACATGAGGGGTTATGGATTTTTTTTGTTGTTGTTCTTTTCTCTCTCTAACATAGAAATCATGTAGTGTCTTGCCTTCAGATGGCACTGATGCGCTTAAAGTCACTTTCACACCTGTAGTTTCACATGGTCCCCTTTTCACTGCCTAATGTATCAAAGGATACAAAAGAGCTCACATAGATATATACATTACTTATACAGTTCTGGAGATTGTTTTCTGATAGTTCAAGGATCATAAGATGGATGTAATAGTAGTTGAGCTTTTGAATAATAAAATCCTGTGGTTGGTTCATTCAGCTTTCTCACAACATACTAATGGCACCACCTTTTGTTTGGAAGCTGGCCGAGGCAAAGCTTTTCAAGCAATCCCGGTTGGGTAGTTTAGTCGACACCAGCGTTTGATTGACAGCTCTCTCACATCAGCCTAAACAAACCAAGCCTAAACAACCAGCAAACGCACCAGATAGGATATGTATGAAAGTGCCCTAGGCTTTGAAGCAAGTTTATGTCTGTAGCTATGGACAAATATTAGAAAGATTCACTAATTTACCCAGTGCTTCAATAAAAATAACTTTGAAATGAAAGCATAAAACATTTAAAACTAAAACCCACAGAACTTGGCATGGATGTTTGCAGAACTGACACTTTTAGACCACGCCGCTTGTGTTTGTTTTTACTTTAACCCCAAAGGCAGCCTGGAACCAGACTTGAGTGTTAAAGCCACGCACCAACCTTTACAGTCTTCACAGACAGCACACGCTGATATTTTCCTACTCAAGTTTGAAATGAAACGCATCTTCCAAGCATCACTCGATACAATGCAGGAGCTCAGCTCGGTGTTATATTCAGTACATTCTGCAGGCAGGGAAACATCACTGTCGAGCTCGCACTCGAGTAGCCTCGTGCCTTTGAGCTGGGAAGTTCTCATCAAACCACAAGACACATTTTAGTTTCACAAAGAAAAGGAGTCTCACACGGCACAGCTGCAGCAACACCTATCCCTAATATTGCTCACACTCATTTTCACATACACACCAGCCATCCCTCTAAATGTCGCAGACTCGGCTGAACGCTTCAACGATGGCAAAGGTTCAGAGGCCCTGGGATCAATATTACATCATTTCTCTCAATTAGGGCATATTTATTCCCCTCAAGTTATTGTACATATGCAGATCCTATCTGCATTCCTGGCAAGTCTCCAGATGAGTCAAGGCCCCGGAGGGAGGGGATGACAGGGTGAGATAAAGATGAAGAGAGAGGAGGAAAGAGAATGAGAGAGAAATAAAAGTAGGGGGAGTTTGGGCGAAAGAGTCGGAGCAAGGGGGTAAAAGTGAGCGAGATCACAGAGGGGATGAAATATGATGGTGTCTTACTTTAGTTATTACAGATGAAAGTGGATACAAGACAGCACACTGTCCCAAATGGTTAATATGCCCTGCAGCGTGGAGGCATAAATCGTGACTGTCATATTAGGGAGGGGTTGCTGGTGATGATCGGAAGGATTTCTCGGCAGAGTCAGGCTCCCGTTAGTGTTTTACGCAAGTACGGTAATGAGGCGGACTGCTTCACAAGACCTGATTAGCCCACTGGACCAAAGGAGGCAAATTTTACTCAATAGTTGAGGAAATTCACCAGAGCGTGAGTGCACGGCTGATACCATGATCACATTTTGGATTGTGACTGCCCTCAAAAGTCAAGCTATCGTGCCACATTGGCCGCTCCCCGCTCTGCTTCCTGTCAGTGCCTCCCATCTGCAGCCTTGTA
Source organism: Micropterus salmoides (assembly GCF_014851395.1). Taxonomy (NCBI): domain Eukaryota; kingdom Metazoa; phylum Chordata; class Actinopteri; order Centrarchiformes; family Centrarchidae; genus Micropterus; species Micropterus salmoides. The sequence goes on from NW_024040040.1 coordinate 12,919,833, forward strand.
CCTGTCTCTGTAAACTAAGAGAAAAAAATGGCTGAAGGCATTTGCTCCCCTTAGCGGAAAATAGCATCAAGAACTGGCCAAGGCACTTGAGTATTAAGATATACTGCCTCTTGTCTGTGCCAGCAGTGCTTCCCGTCTCTGGATAGACCTATTAATCATAAATTGAGGTTCGGCATGTAGTTTAGAGAAACTCTGTGTTGTTTGTTGTTCTTTGTTGTTGTTTTCTATTTTCATGTTTAAAGGCTAAAGTGTTCCTGCGTTGCACCTGGATGTGGGCCCTCGGGAAGGTCACAAGGCTTCTGCCTTTGTGAGACTTGCATCGTTTAGCAGATCAATAGATTTTACAACTGTTTCGGGGAGGCTACCACCCTACTGACAAAAGAACAGGCTGTTCAGAAAACATCTTACATCTCAGGTACTATGGATAATTGAAAAAGAAACTTGATGAATGCCAAGTAGTGTTTTTTCCTGTTTTCACTGTAAACTAATCTGCCAGTTTTTTTGTTGGTATAATCAAACTGAATGTGGTTTTACTGACAGTGAAAGCAAGGATGTTTGGATTGATTGTTGTCTGCGGTCAACCATCTTCTGATGAATGTAGTCTACATCAATCTAGATGTTAGTGAGAAACTGGTGTGATTTCTTTTTTGAATGACCACCGTTGTCCCACAGAATGGATGTGAAAGTGCCCAGACATACCCAAACTGAACATTGGCACTGGACCTAAATTGTGTGCTACAGAATCATTCAATATGAACGTAATTCATAGGGATCCTAGATAGCCTTAAGTTATTGTTGCAGCTGATGAAACAGAGCGAGGTGAAAAGATGTCTAGGTGTCTAATAAAATCAGATAAATGTGGTTTAAAAGTTCAAACTTTTAACAGGTTCTACAAAATAATCTGGGCATATTTGTTGGTAAAAGCTGCAAAACTCTTTAAATTAAAGGGTGAAATATTTGTAAACTACAGTGCTATTGCATGGGTTTATAAATGCAATACCACTGTAGTCATGGTGCCGTTTTGACTTCTGCCTACTTCTTTGGATTACACTATAAATTAAAGTTCACCACAGTTTAGGATGTAACAGCTACAGACGTGCTATTCAGGCTGTCAAAGGTACGGTAGTGGTGTGTGTAGGAGCTTGTTTCAGTACAACAACCCCTTCAGGCGCTTGCTCTGTGATTGTTACTCTGGTGCTTTTGGGTTTGTTTCAGCACAGTGTAACTTAAAAAGCCACAAGTTTTTAGGGTTATCTTTGGATTTTTCTTTATTTAGCCTTTCTCTGACTCACACCTCCAGTGCTTCCACAGCACATGTACTGACATAGTGCAGGCTGTGCAGTTCCCGTCCAGCTGTTGCTCTATCAACAGCTGTGTACTTCAAATCTGAGATAGAATTTGAAAACTCTCCTCCTCCACACACTCTCACTGCCTCGTTTATATTTTCTTATGCTTCTTCCAGCACTGTCATGTATAAGTACCTTCTGCACTGTAGCAGAGATACACCCCGTCTGATAGTCAACATAATTCAAACACTGGCATATGGATTACCGACAGCAGGAAGACTCGCTCGGCGACTCGTTCAGCACTGTGTGACAGCTTGGCACCCAAGAGCCACCTGCTTTAAAATTAAACTTGCCTTTTAGTGTGGCAGTTACGCATAGCAGTTTTTACAGTCATTAGATTAGCCCTCATTTTAGCCTCAACACGGCGGTGTCACCTTGCTCTTTTGTGAACCACTATTCATAAACTTCAACTGCTAGCGGGCTTCATTTGTTCTGGTGACTCAAAGAGAATCTTTTCATTCTGTGTGTCTTTATGTGTTGTTTTATGCCTTATTTTAATATCATCCCTGGATTTTGTTGAGGTTTTTTTCCCTGGAAGAAAAATATACCAGACTGTCGTGTAAAGCCGGTTCCACAGCAACACCCACAGCCAAAATGCAAACCCTGCAAACTTTCCCCTCATCATCATTCCCTTGGCAGCGCATGTGTGTTGCCAGGTTGAACTAATTGCCCTCGCTGTATTTCCAGCCAAACAGGTGGCCATATTGGTTTCCTTCTGGCTGCATTTATGTGACTGTGCATCCAGGTTGGACAGAGATGACAGTGTCTCCTCTCCGCCCGAAGCGTGACCTTGGTTTGCCGATGATCCCCCTGCACTGTCTTTGGTCTCACATTGGTCTTTTGGGCCAACTTCTGATTATGTATGTGTTATTTTGTGTGTGTGTTTGAGAGACGGAGAGAGGGAGCAAGAGCAGACTCTGATATCTAGCCAGAGAGCTAGAGGGCCAGGATCGCGGTCAGGAGGGGAGGGAGATGACAGTGGCAGCAAACTTTGGCGAGTGACACATAAGAACACATGAGAGCACAGCTTTATGATGTCATAATTCAGCTGCACACACACAGACACACACACACAGATATTTGTGCAAATAAAGGCCATTCTCAAACAAGCAGAACGGCCTCACATTCACACTCACACAGACAAAGGTCTTATGCTGCTTTTAACACCTCACACTGTCACCTCAAGGGATGTGTATACACTAAAGCAATCTCATACGGTCAGATTTGTCCTTCTCCACAGTGATACAGTATCCGTCTGCTTTGTGTTGGTCCTTCGTATCTACAGTTGCGGCCTCTGTTTGGTCCGTGGGCGGTCATGCAACAGGGAATAGGAATGTGGCAGATGAAATGTTGCGGATATTTGTCTCATAACTGTTGTGAGTCAGGCAACACCTTGTTTCTATACCGTGGGTAAAGAAACAATATTTTTTCCTCAGGAGTGGGAGGGACTATGACACATTCAGATAGGCCTTGACCTCTCTACAGACCAGAATAGAATAGAATAAAACCAAAATAATGGAATAGAGATTGCTGTTGTCCTCATACCATGTCATCTCTACAGCTTCCTGATATACAAAATGATGACATTTATTGCACTGATTAATGTTATTAGTAATTAATGTGTCCTTGTCCTTGCCATTGTAAGGACCTTACTTGTATTTTGCCCTATTTACATTCATATTTTTCTAAGTGTTGAATAAAAATAAAAAAAAACAATAGTTTAATAATATAGTAATATAGTTTTTCAATAACCATTTATGTTATAAAAATGTGAATCTAGGGTTAATAATTAAAAGGTGTGACTCTAGGAAAGTATGTTTCCACTCTGCCTTTATTATTTCTTCTCTAGTATCATTATTCAAAGCTAGTCTTCTACTTTTCTACTTTTTGCTGAATTATAGGAGTGAAAAAGTAACAATGGAGAAAGGATAGATTTTTGGAGATTTCATTCCATTTTATTTTCAATGGGAAGAGATGGGTTAGCTCAAGAGTTGTTCAGCTCACTGTGTTTTAACAATCAAATTCGTATTCGTATAAAATTTGAAGATCGGTAATTCCCCTTTCAGCCCATTTTTTTAAATCCAGGTTGCAAACCAAACCCCAATGATATTCATTACAAAGTGATTTTGTGTGTCTTTTTCTAATTTGACAAGTTGGAAGTAAAAACACATACATAAAGTGGCGATGTTCTATTCTGTACAATTCTCACCTAAGGAATTTCTGAAGAATCTGAGGACCAAAACACTGCGGCTCTTAATTGCACTGCACAATTGCATCAGTACAAATTTGGACAAAGAATACCACCCTCCATCATATCAATACAAGAAATTCAAAATGAATTATTTTGAAATGTTATGTACATACGTATGAATGTTTGTTGTCCCCCATGTACTGACAAATTAATTATTTTATAATCATCAAAGCAAATCATCACTGCCTTATAACCACTGTATCCTAATTCCATACCTTATATTATAGCACTGTTTGGTATTTAATGATGAAGAAAGTCATACAAATAATAATTATGTTATTATTATATACTTTTTAAAATGCCTAATTCAGTGCATTTTGTTACAGATTGCATTGTGGGAGAACAGATTCCATCCACATCAAACTCAAATGTAGAGCAGTTTTACTCTGCATGCTAGCTGGAATTCTAAGGTATACTCAGTTTTGTCATTTTCCCACTGTGAACACACAGATGAATTCAATCAGCACATACAGTAGTGTGCAGTTGGGACATAGCTTATGAATATGGCAGTTCCTCCCCGAGCATTCTGGGTGAGAGTCACGAGCCAATATAATATTCAAAGTGTTCGCTTCACAGCTCAACCCACTGCTTTTGGAAGGGGCCAAAATGTCCCCAACAATGAAACCAAAGTGCCCAGAAAATGTTCAATTGTAAAAAAAATAATAATAATAAAAATAAGAAGAAGATTTAATTTCCTTTCCTGGTTCCTAGTGAGAGAAACCACAGCCATTGTGCCAGCTGTCTTGGCAGCAGTCGGGTTTAATCTCTGAGACTCAGGCTAACCATAACATGGAAGCCTCCCTCTCTTCTTTAGCAAATGCACACACAAGACTATTTACTCTCTCTGCCAACCACAGGCCAGATAGAAGATATTGAGCATCTGTCCATGCAGTGACACAGTATTGATATTGATTTCAATTATGACAGCAACATGGATAAGACAAAGTGTTTTTTGAAAGACTTGTGCATTTGTGGGTCCCTGGTCCATTAGTTGCTGCAGCTAGTGGAAAGACATCGACAACAGATTATTCATAATTGTCTCTTTTTCCCCCCAATTTATTTGTCCCTAACATGAGTGGATTGGGTCTTTTTCTAATTTTCATCACAGTCAGTGTCATCAGCGTTTTTAACATGTTAAATCATACAAAAGACATAAAAAAGACCTTGGAGGAAACACTTTCCTCAGACACAGGGAACAGACAAACCAAATTGAATCTTGTGAGTGTCTAAGCTAGTGCGGTAAAGTATGAAACTTAAAATAAAAGCACTCGGTAAAGGTTAGGTAGAAGGTCATCGTCATGGTGACAGTCGCATGGTTCCATGAGGTTTGTCCAAGTATTCGCTTCCCCTCTAACACTCCTGGCAAAAGCTGCCAGTCATGATTGGCTGCTTTAAACGCTACTTTACCATGGATGAGTTAACATTTTGTGCAACCTGTCTGGCACAATTTGGTGATTTGATTTTTACTTCCTTGCACTCAGACTGGTACCACGCATACATAAAAACAGACAGCCGTACAAACAGGAAGTGCTTCAGTCTCCCCCCTACTTCTTCAATTGTTTGTCTATAAATTTTACTGTCTCTTCAGTTTTCATCTTCTCCCCTTTCCCCTTATCTGATGCTCATAATATTCTGACAAATAGTGATACAAGGTGAACAGTTCCATTTGCAGCCATTATCATTCAGATCAAGTGCTGTCACTCACACCAAGTTCCTCTGATTGCCTGAGAGGTTCTGTGCGCTTGTTGTAAGTGCAATGACGGTTGAAGGTTTATGTATATGTCTGGTATAAAAGTATATGTGTCACTGCTTTAGGCGAAAATACACCTGTCTTCATCAGATTGAAATGAAATGTTCTAAATTTGCTTTATTTATTTATGTATCAAGACTTGGCTGTTCATTATGGGCTCGTGAAATCTCCACACAGCTTCTGACAGATCACAGATTAGTAACAAAATAAAACATTTTATCCAGCAGTCAAAGAGCAAATGACTTGACTCGAGTCAGACTCAAGTCGCAAATTTGAAGACTTGAGACTTGCTTGACTAAAACAGACAAAAGACTCAACTTGACTTTGACACATTTTGCGCATAACCCTGCAACCATGTGTGCTTCACGTAAGGTTAGTGGTCCGGATCTCTATAACAACGGCGTAGAAAAAGACTGTTACATGTAACGTTAGTACAACACAGAAATTCAAGGATTATGTTGTCGATGACGGTAGGAAGAAAAGAACAGCAGTGTGCAAGGTTTACAGCTCAAAAATCAGTGACACGACCACCACAACATCCGTCTCTACAGAAGCCATAAAGAAAGGTATGTTGTGTGACCGCAGCTTTTTAGCTAACTTAACTTATAGGCTAGTCGAACGCATAGAAAACTAGCGTTAAGTTTAAGCTACACCCAGTTGTTTGGCTGCAGTTTGTAACTTTATGTGAAAATCTCTTAACATTCCTGGTGGGAACAGGTCCTGATGACACAGTTTGAAAGCTAAAATCCTCATGATTTGACCAATGCAAACCATTTCAAGATACAAACACCACAGCGGGTAAGTTACATTGAGCGCCTCTGTCAGACCAACCAGTAACGTTACAATCAAAATTTACGAGACTTATCTTTTAAGCCTCATAGTAACTTAATCCACCGATCGATTACTGTATATTCCAACAATAATGGTCTTGTTACGTTGTCAAACTTCCAGACGGTCCAATCCAGTAAAAACATTTAGTCCAAAACACATTATTCCATCAATAAATCCCCAGGGACTGCTGCTGCATCATTTCATATTTGCCGGCAAACGTGTCTAATATGTCATTATAACCGTAATAACTCCGATATAAACAAATGCGATATCTTGTATTCAAATTAGCCGCTGAGCTCTGACCTCTTGAGTGACACCAAATCCGACCCAATAGGAGGTCACATGTCCCTTTCACAGCCTACAACAGCCAATGAGAGCCCGCGCTGTAAGGAAGGGCCAGCCCCTATTATTTCATGGGTAAACCGTGCCAATTGCAACCAATTGTGCCGATGACTGGCACTTCGTGTAGCCAATAAAATTCTGAAAATAACCATATTCAGCTTTAAGTAGTGTAGTAGACCTAAATTTATTAGTTATGCATTTTAATAAATTTATGAGAATTGATACCCAATTATGAATTAACATTCATAAAATCAGAATTTCCTCGTTAAGGGCACCACCGGAGTTGTTATAATCCTAGAGTCTCCGGACCTCTAGGTAGTTTTGAATAATTATACAATTATTACTAGTGATCAGTTAGTTAATAATCGCTCAATTATCTTAAATCAGTCAGTCAGTCTCATATCTAAAGGGTCAATTCTCTTGGCAGGAACTATAAATAGGCAACACACACAGCTCTTGATTATATTACAGTGAATTTATTCTCTAACTAAGGTGATAAAAGATGGTTGGATACAGGGAACATAAACATTTGCTGAACAATGAGCCTGGAGGTTCGACTGTGGGAAGCATTTGACTCATACGGCATAGAAGAACTAATGAGAGTAAACTAATGCTATAGTTTAGGAGTTAAAATGGACATCTGATCACAGAACATGTGTTAAGTCTTACTGCTTGTCGACAGCCTGCTTTTGGCCTGTTGCTGGTCCCACGCTAGCTGCCGATCCTGGCTTTTTGCTAGGGATTCTCCAGGGTTCTCCGTGTCTGATTGAAAACGCCTCCTCCGTCTGGCAATTCGGCTGTTTGCAGGTTTCCTTCGTTGTAGCTGGCGAGACCACGTGGCGTGGTCTGACCTCGGTGAAGTTGGCTCGACGAAAAAGGCTTAAAATGGAACTTGGTCGTTCCTGAATTAGTCCAGTGTAACTTAACGGACTCATAACTTTAACAAACAAAAGAAATAAAGAAAATAAAACAAACTGAAGGCAGATCGATGTCGCGGCACTTCAGGTGTGTAGCTTCAGGCGAACAAAGGGCCTGTTTGTTTCGCTGGCCGAGTCTGGGCGTTGCCTGGCGAGGCACGCCACACGTGCCGAAGGGTGGAAGAGCCAACAGCGAAGAAAAGAGAGAGTGAGAGCAGGTCGCGTGTCGCTCTTTTGTTGTCTGGGGCGTGGTTCCCCAGGGGGCGTCTCAGGTTTCCCAAGGGACTGCCTTTCTAAACTTAATGTCTAAGGAAAAGAAATCTATTTGCACGTATTATAATCAAACATTTTCCACAATCGAACCTCAATGGTTGAACGGTTGTACTGTTCTAAGCATTTGGTAACAGGAAACAATTGTCACATTATTGGTCAGGATATTTATACATTTAACGGCATTTCCGATGAGGGCATGTAATACTTATTTCGCCCACTTGCGGGAGCTCAGGTTACATGAGGAAAGCTTGGATTAAATCAAAGATCGTCTCTCCTTAGGAACCGGGGAATTTGTTGATTCATCCTTAAATTCAAGCTGGCGATTAAGAGTATAGTAAAACATTTCTTTGTCATCATTTCTAAAAGGATTTTGTAAGAAAGTATTATGAACAAGCATTGATTACATTAGATGAAGGAGTGTCTTGCTGAAAATAAAAACATTGCACAAGTAACTTCTTTTCAGCACTAATATCAACAACAGATAGCAACAACAGTTAACATAACTACTCAAATAGAGGCAAACGTATTCAGGCAACTAAAGATTTAATTAACTTAATTAAATGCTTTGAGTATTTGGAGACTGCAGTCCTCTGTAATCCAAAGTTCAGTGTCTGGACAATGTCACACTTAGGTGAGACAAGGAGTATCCCTTTGATGTGGTAATAAAACAAAGAATAAGGTCAGTTGCCACGGAAACGTGTGTGGGGGGCCAGTTTTGATAGGCTGTTCAGGGAGATGCCAATGGCTGGCTCGTGTCCCTTTGTCAGTTTAACCGTAAGGCCCCGCGTTATCAGCTTCGGAATCAAAAAGGTGGCAGTTTTATGGTCGGGATAGCACTTAGAGAAAGCAACTTTGACCCCTCCCCATTTTCTCTGGGGAGGAGAAAGGAATTTAGGGTAGCTCCAAATTTATTCAATGTAAAATGCACAAATCCACACCGTTGTTCACTACAGTAGGAAGTTTATGATCTACCAGCAAAAAAACACATCGGCATCAATCTACGGCGTGATGCAGCAGCAGTTGCTTGCCGACAAGAGGCAGTGTTGTTTCTGAAAAAAAATACGTTAAGACAAATCCTTAGAAAAACCTGTGTAAAATATTAATTTTTTATGGTGTTGGTATAAAATTTTAACTTGGACTAGGTAAGGCTTTATGCTGTGGCCCCACAGTGTAGTTGTCTGCATGGAAACGAAAAATATAGTACTTTAGTGTGTTTAAACAATTTCTGTAGCACTTACAGTGATTCTGACTTTTGGGTTAGACACTTCAGAGTGTTATCTTTAAGAGAATCCCCAAAACCATGTATTTACTCCAATGGTTCAAGAGCTGCATTCACTTAACTTTGGATATACTAGGCATTTAAAATACATTTTACAGGAATGGTGAGAGCTTACCGTTACTGACAGATGTTTCTCTATTTTTCTACCCCGTTACAATAATCAGAGAAGCCAATAGCAGACTAAATAATAGAAACACCTTTGTGTGTAGTTCAATATAGTTAGAACAGAAGCACTTACTGCATCTACCAAAATGATCATACAGTTGAATTGCCACCTCTCTTAAACTGTTTAAACAAGCTGAATTCCTAAGAATTTCATATGACTTGACTTGTGACTTGCTTGACCCAAGCAATGACTTGACTTGATTTGCTTGACTTTCATCACAGTGACTTGGGACTTGCTTGAGACTTGGAGGTTAAGACGTGAGACTTGCTTGTGACTTGGACATATGTGACTTACTCCCACTTCTGCACGAAACTCACCAGAATGATGGCTCAAAGTCTTGCCAAAGGCTTTTCTCTCCGCCACCATCTCCTCCACTAGCAGCGACTAAAAGAAAATTCCTGACATCACAGTAATGGTAATGAAGTCCTTTCAGCTTCCAAAAATCCAAACAGTTATCTCTTGTTGCCACTTGGGGCGGTCAACGTGCAAAAGTGCCCAGTGCAGCTTTACCAAAAAGCATCAAAGTCAGCACTTACACTCCAAAGTTACACCAACAAGTGTCTTGAGTTTACTGAGTTTATTTGGCAAGCAGAAGTAGAACTTGGCTGAGTTGTCTTACTGTGGTTTTGCTTTTGTACAAACAGATTATAAATTCAAAGTGGCATCAAAGTATCATAGATAAATCAATGCTAGAGGAAAAACATCACAGAGGCAAATTTAGGATTGTATTGATGCAAGTGGGGAAATTTACTTTCACATGGCATTTACCTAAATATTAGGTCCACCTCCTAATATTGAATTGTAGTCCATTTGCACAATCAATAACCTGTCTACACTCAGGGGTAGGTAGAGTAGATAAGTGAGGTTTTCCCAGGATAAACTTAATTAGCCCATTTCATGGAAGAAGCAGGTGGCACTGATATTTAGCACACTCAGTGTTTTGGATGTGTGAAAGAAAAACAGCACTAACCTATCAACACCAGGCAGCTTCAGAGTCCCCAGGCTGTGAAGTTCGTTGCTGCCAAGACGCCTGTGTGTGTGTGTGTGTGTGTGTGTCTCAGAGTGTATACTGTGTGTGCATGTAGGTGTAGGTGTCTGTGATGCTGTATTGTATAAGCCGTGTGTGTGTGTGTGTGTGTGTGAGAGAGAGAGAGAGAGAGAGTCAAGCACGGCTGCGTAACTGTCTTAGCCAGTATGTGTTTATGATTTTTGTAGTGTGTCTGCACTCATATTTTGATGTTTTGTAAAAAGGGAAAAAGACGCACAGCAAGAGTGAATGGGAACCATAGGGGCAGTTGTGTTGGTGCATTCACTACTCTACCTGCTGCCCTTATAAACTCACACATATACACAATTCTTTTTTTGCTTCCTTTTCCATTAGTTAATAAAACAAATGCATTCAGATAAATACTCAAACAATGTAGCATGCACTTTCCCCTGTCAAAATTGTAAATTGTGTGTGTGTGTGTGTGTGTGTGTGTGTGTGTGTGTGTGTGTCCTACCTTGCTGTGTCTGGTCTGTGGTCGCTCTTTTGGCTTCTCCTGACGAAAATGTCAGAGGCAGTACAGTAGCTGCACCGTTGTGAGCAGCTGTGGATTTGCAGCTGATGTTCATGCTCATAACCTTTTATGATTATATTTTGACGCTACATACATGGCTGCTACAAGGCTAATAGACACAATAATTTATGTTATTTTTTCCTCTCAGTGTTTGTTCAGTTGAAGCTTATTGTTCATTAATCACCATTAAATACAGTTTATGTTATTATCAGCAGTCTGCAGAAAACTCCATTAAATACAATTTCTGCACATTGGACTAGTTCCAGCCTAGAAAATAGAATAATAGAGCAATGCTAAATGTGGCTACTTAACCATATTTCTAAACAATACCATAATGCATCACTTTCGATGTCAGTTGTTCACACAATGAGAAGACCATGTAGTAGTTAATATAACGTATTTCCTGTTGACACAGGATGAGTGGGACATTTCACTGCAACGTATTAATCTAAATGGCCTTAACATTATCAGTTGTCTATTAGAAAAGGGGCACTCTGATATAATGTGTCAGGATATTTCAAAAAATGTGATGTAAATTGTATTATGTATTTGTTCTTTCCTTATATGATACAGCTGCACAGTGCATACTTAAGCTAAATAACAGCTAGGCTAATGTAACCTGAACCTGATTTCCTACATTCACTTGTATAGTACTCTATAGTATTTTGTGAAATATGTCCAGCATGAACTTAAAAAAAAAACACTATAGCCAACAATGCAAGAGTCTGTCTTACAGTATTTTCTGACTTCTCCTGACCTGACTGTGGTACTTAGAACCAAGTCCATAGGTATCTACTGGAGAGCTAAAATTTTAAACAGTCAAAAATAGATAATAAATAATAATTTAGAGGTGGTCACTCTAGTTTTGGAAAACATTACTCAATCTGGAGCACATTTAGGTGGGGACTGTCATAAAAAATAGAGATTGGTAACATATTTTTCACATGGTTTGGGATGGCTGAGTTCAAATTGAATATGTATGTTGCGTTGTTGATTTAGGTATGTTTTACAATTTGGCTGGGTGTTCAAATATTCTCAACTCCTGTATTTCCAACATGACTTGAGGCAGCATGTCTGACAGCTGACTGAGAGAAGGCCAAATATCACACACACACACACACACACACACACACACACAGTAGATTGCCACTTTTCACTGAATTTGTCAGAATCTGACAATAGGTTATGGCTTTTGCTGTATTGATTTTCCCTGTCAGACAAGATGTCCAGTAGACACATTCTGACGGGTTGCCATGATTGTTACCATCTGAACTTGGCCTTTACCAGCTAATGTTACTGCTTATTTTCTAAAGGTGGCTAATAATGTCAGCTAAACATGTCATGCTGGTGGAAAAAATGGCTGGAGTTGGAGGTGTAAAGTCTTGCAGGGGATTGAAGGCATGACCGTCAGTAGCTCAGTCCAAATGCTTCCTTTATACTTTATACATGAACATGAACTCATGGTCAGGGACTGTTCAAAGGCAAAGACCTGTAGCAGCAGTAACTCATTTAGCACATTTAAATTTGACGCAGACTGGAGGATTGGATCTTCAGTGTTTGGCCTTGGGTAAGAGCTATTCCCATTCATAAATACTGACTGAATTAATTTAAAAAAACTTTATGGAGTTTGGGGAAAGCTCAAGGCATCTTGTATTAGAATGGAAGTTACTTTAATATCAACGTGCATCAACAGTGATCTGCAATTTAGAAGTTTTGTTTCAGTAAAACGGCAACCAAGAACCAAAACAAACAAATTGAAGCTCACAAGTACTGCACACTGAGCTCAGCTCAAAGAAACCCATCCTGAAACAAGCATATGTTCTCTGGAGGGCAAACATATCAGGGCAGGGTCGATAAAAAAAAAAATGCCTACGTCATATTTGCTTGTTTTTTTTTTATCCACAGAAGTGGATTAGTCACCAGGTGAAAGGCAGAACCAATGAATCTCCAAAGGCACGAACGGTAAACACTGAATCAAATTGGATCGTGCCGTTTATGTGTGTACATGTTTGCGGGGATCTGTAGGGTTTCCGCTGTAATTAAGACTGCTGCATACGTACTCAGCGGCATCGCATCTTCATATCTCCATGTCATTCTTGTCAGGGAGTATAATGCAGCGTATCTACGCTTATCCAACAGCTGTCAATCTGCCAGCCGCTCTACTCTCATCCCACGTCTGCTGGAGAATACCAATGGATGCTACCTCCTGGGGTGTTTTGTGTGTGAAGACTCGTATGTGTGTGTGTGTGTGTGTGTGTGTGTGTGTGTGTGTGATCACTGGGTTACAGATTGTGTAGTAGGGGAGTGTAGAGCACACACAGAAGAGATATAAAAGCACAGAGTTTAGTGGAGAAGGGTAGACGACCGCCACAGGCCTGCATTATATCAGCCATGGGGGTTGGTTTCACATTACAATATAATGGTATTGGTTCAACCTACTTAATGAGTCACATCAATTCTTATGTTCAAATAAGGTTCTCAGGAATTACATGATATGAAGGATTGTTGAGTTAATGACTTGCTCTTACTTTATATTGCCATTGCTTTAAGTATGAGAGAAAGAATAAGAACTGTTCCTTTACTGGCTGAATGCAAAAAGGTGTAGGGTAGACAAGGGTGAGGCACTGGTTTGCAGACAAAAAGTACAACAAGGAGTCCAGCCCCAAGTCTGTAAGTTATGTTTACTTTCTCCAACCTTGCTTTATATACAGTAAAGGATATAGCTCCACCTTTACCTTAATGAATCTGCCTCCTTTAGGATACTTCATTTGCATCAGGACTGTCCCTGTTTGTCATCTTTCCACCATTGCTGAATTTGCATAGATTATCATTAAGATTGCAGCCCCCTTGTGCTCATCCTCAGGTAGATTATGAATCCAAAAGAGAGGATGGTTCTCAGAGCCTGCTCTGTTTTGACTGACCATCTAGCATAGCTCCCAGACTTCAGTGGTTTGTTCTCCTTTGGGTTATTTTTGGGTCTCATGTTTTTTTGTTTTTTTTTAGAATTTAAGTTCTGCCTGTCCTACTTACTGCATTCCCCAAAGTGAACTCGAGGCCTTTTTCAGCATGATCCAGATTTTTCTCCCTCTCTCTCTCTGTCTGTCGTTCTCTCTCTCCCTTCTCTCGCTCTTTCCCGACTCTCTTCTCAGCCATCTGTTCATGCTTGTGGCATCTCTCTATCTCTGTCTTCGCTCCCTGCCATATTTCACTCTTCTCATCTCAACTCTCCCAACATTTTAGCCTTGCTCCCTCTTGTGTAGCTTTCCTTTCGCCGCCTTTCGCATGTTTGTATCACATCATTAACAGCCTTTGTGGCTCCTTCCTCACAGGCATTCATAGTTTCTCTTTCACTCTCACTGGTAGCATTCAACAACAATGACTCTCTATGTGTACCTGCAATGGGATTTCTCTTGGTTTCAATGTTGTACATCTAGAAGATGATTTCCTTCAGGTGAAATGAATGATTGTACCTATTGTAGGGTACAGTGTTTCCTGCACTGAGAAGCAGCCCTTATCTCCTGTTAATTCATATGTAATTCACAGGAAAACATGTGGTTAGAAAGCAGAAAAAATACTTCCTTCCATCTTATTCCCTTAAATGTGATCTGCAGCTGTGTAGATTGTAATTTAAAGGCCCACAACGTATGTTTTTGCCTGCCTGTTTTAGCCAATTTACTGCATGTAAAATCCGTGCTTGAACTATTTGAGATATATAATCCACCACAAGGAGAGACATGCCGTTGTGCTAAGTTATAATACAGTGCATATTTTTCAAGTCAAACTGCACTTGAAGCAGCTATAATGAATATTTTTATATTATATTACAATTGATCACCTGACTACTTATTTGAGACAGGAGTCGCCCGTAGTGGCAAATCCATCAGAGAGATGTCACCCAATGTGCAATTCTGCTCAGCTCTTCAACCCAATTTTCAGAAACAGGTGGGCAGACGTTTTCAGCGGAAAAACTCTAAAAATGGACTGTAGGCTACTTCCCCAGCACTCAAGAGCAGGCAAACAAAGTTAGCAACTATCTGGTGAACATAGTGGAGCATTTAGCAGCTAAAGATATTTCTCCAGATATTTCCCTCAGGCCTAAGTGGAGATTACATTACATCCATTTCGCAGCCGCTTTCGTCCAAAGTGACTTACAATAAGTGCCATGCAGGAAGATCAAAACAGAGACAAAAGGAGGGCGAATATTGGGCTTTAATTTGTCAGGTGGACAGACACACAACTCCAAATGGATGCTGTTGTTGTTCCACATCTGTTAGTTGTATAAATAGGCAACAGTTTGCTAACAGTTTGGCCATAACATCTTTGTAAGGCTATAATTTGAAACTTTAATACTGAAATGTTATTTGTAGTTAATGGGGTTGACCCAAACACAAGTATGATTCTCCATTGGGATACCCATGTTTTTCTGTGAGTTTTTTTAGTCTTTGAGTCAGAAATTCCTTGGTGGAGCTGTAAATACAGAGGGTACAGTCTGTTGGTATGACAATGCATTTTGTCCAATGAGGACTTAAATATTGAGTGCTGTCCTTTAAAAACATATGGCCAACAATCGGCATCATTCTATGCCAGAGTTTACAGTGTTGACATTTATTTAATTTCACTATTGATGGTAAATGTGTTTTTTTGTTAAAAAAAAACAACAAAAAAATACCCGTTTTAACAATCTGCCACACTAAATGCCTTCTCGTATCAATCATTTTGTTAAACATGTGTTGAACATTGTTCCAGAAGGCTGATATATCTCTTTTTGCAATGGATTTCCTCATCTTCTTTTTTTCTGTTACATCTGAGGGCACATACAGTTTTGATTGACAGGTGAGGGGATACGCATCAGCAGGTATCCACTCATCCATGTTGTTGCATGATGTCTGAATGATGTCATCACACACGTTACAACCTACAAACTGCAGAATCTGTTGCCATGGAGATCCCTTTTTTTCCCCAGTAGTGAAATGCGGTCAGCGCCTGAAGCAGCGAAACGAGCGTGTCAACCTGCATAAAGGCAAAGAGCTGCACGGCATACTGCTTGAGTGTCTTTCTCTTTGTATATATGCATATACATGTTTGCGTGTGTTTCTTTGTGTTTATTGTCAAAAATGCATGTAACTTTTGGGATGCCACCCACCTCTCCTAGCTGACAGCCAGTTGTGTAATGTGTGGTTGCTATGCTATGCACAGTCTTGACCCAGTCTGTTGACTGGAAATAAATGGGTGCTATTCACAGTATGTGTTACTTGGCTGGTAAAACTCAAAGGAACATCCAAGGTCTTTGAGCTGTAGTGTTTCCCCTGTCGGTGAGGCTTGTGAATGCTGTGAAATCTGCCTGTTGGCCAGATGCATTTGCGTTATGTGGGATTATTTGAGCGTCGTGTGTAATCTCAATATAATATGATATAAAATGGAATAACAGCTTATAGTAATGTTTAAAGTTATATAGCATGTCTTTGTTTGCTTTAAGTAAAGTCTTAAAATATCTATCCCTGTATAATATATTACAGGTGGACATAATACATACTAATTATAAGACCTTATAACACGTAATTGTTTGCTTTAAGTAAAGTGACACACATTTTGCACAGGAAAACAGCTTTTATTTATGTTCACTTTATGACCAATCTGTATGAATTTTGACCATTTTGCAGTTTAGCACAAAAACACAACATAATTACATCAAGGACACCCATTCTCAGGGTGGTGAAAGATCGCTCAAGAGAAGACCTGTTGCCGACCAATATCATGTAAGAAGAGGCTCAGATGTTGTCACAGATGAATGGCAAGCCTGTGGACAGGCCCTAACAGATGCAGTGGACAATTAAAGACAACCACTTCACAAAACGTAGCCTATTAAAAGACATTTTAAAGTAATTGAATGGGAATACTGTTTTGGCAGTGGGAATGAGAATGTCCTGGCACCTCACGATTTGATTTAATTACAATTCAGAGGGCAGCGATCCATCTTGATGCATTTTTTTTCTGTGTAAATTCTGGATAATTACTAAGCATTTCGTTTACACATTAAAATCCAAAAGAAATGTCTTTTTCAGCTACAACATTAGTAACACTTATATCTCCTCAATTGTTTAAAAGGACTAGTTTACATCCCTGATTTACTTTAGTAGCCTCAGCTCCTCCGTGGTCACCAGCGTCCTTCCTTTAACAACCAGTTGTCAGACTCCTCTGGACACTGAAATATAATTTAACTTAACTATCAGGATGTACAGTATGTGTACAGGACAGCAGTTTAGCTTCAACCTGCTGTTCCCATTCCTCAACAAGTTAGGTAGTAATGACACGCAACTAATTAACGTTACTCCGTTACTAATTTATCTAACTTTACACTGCAGCCAAAACCGTGCTTTACAGCCCGGGGATCTGTTAGCTAGCGCTAACCGCCTTCACTTTTCCAGCAGTTGCGGAAACAACAGACTTCACGGACACATTGTGACCTACACTGCACATGTCTGCCTGACGGACAACTTACTAAGTAACTTTATATATATATATATAAGTTACTTAGTAAGTTGTCCGTCTATATATAAAATATTTTCCTCCGCTAACTTTCACCGTCACATTCTCCCTGTTCTGCTGCTCGCTCTCACTCTTTTGCTGGCACACACACTTGCTTTGCACACAGGAACAGTGATGAGTGTTGCTGCACAGTGTGCCGGTGAAAATCAATGTCGCAGTCATATTGATGACCATGTGAAATTTTAGTAGCGTGGTCATTCATTCAGCAGCAGCGAAATGCGTCTAATACAACACTGGTCGCAGACCAGTAACAGAGATCCCGGGTCTCTGTTATGTGCACACCTGCGACTGTCCGGGCGCTGCACTTCCGCAGTTCTGAAGGCTCCGCCATTTGCGTTCCGGGAACATTATGGTACTGTATAGTATACTTCTTTGCGATGCGGATGTGGAAGTTTCTGAATTGATTATGAATGAGAGAGCGCGAGCAGCAGAACGTGATGGTGAAAGTTAGCGGAGGAAAATATTTAAGTTACTTCATAAGTTGTCCGTCAGGCAGACATGCAGTGTAGGTCACAGTGTGTCCGTTAAGTCTGCTGTTTCCGCAACTGCTTAGTTCATATGGTATTCCACCTGTAATATATTATATAGGGATAGATATTTTAACACTTTACTTAAAGCAAACAAAGACATGCTATATAACTTTAAACATTACTATAAGCTTTTATTCCATTTTATATCACTAATTGTAAATGGTGACTGTGTATTACTGTGTAAGTGTATTCACAACGAGGCGAAGTCGGTGGTTATAATGTGTTATGGAACATGGTCGGCGATTCTTGCTGCACATTGATATAAACTGGTATTACTATTAGTTATAAAACATTAAATCAAAAGGTCACAATACGTTATGAACTTTGCTATAGCGCCTAATGTATGTTTGTAAGTGATTATAACAATTGTTATAATGTCTTATGGACGCATTATATCGTGTTATAAATATATGCCAAAGTGATTATAGCGATGACCTTCATAGAAAGTGTTTCCTCTTGTGAATTTCTGCTAAAACATATGGACTAAACATAATTGTTATGTCAGTGAATATTAACAGAGTCTACTAGCAGCCAAGAGATTTGTATCCTTTTAATGACAAGGCTCATTCCCACTGAGGTAACAAAATGCATCATTTTACATACATGAATATTCACTCGGACTTTGCCTGCATTTAACCTTTCATTTGCTCTCTCGTGCTCTTTCTCTGGCTTTTATGCAGCCTCACGCACACACTCTCACACCGCTTCCTTCTCCTCTGATATTGCCATCTGCAGCCTCAAAATTGTCTTTTGATCAGCTAGGGGTAATCATCAATTATCACCAATTACACATGCAAGTGCAAATGCGCATACAACTTAATGGACTGCACTTCCACTGGATTTAGACACGTTGTTTTCTGAAACGGTTGATAGCAATTACAGCTCCATTTTGTCACACAGCATGAAAGATAATAGTGGCCAATGTTTGTCCCCAAATCTTTGCTACAATTATAGCCCAATGTTAATCAATTTCACCGCAGAAGCAAACAATGGAGAACAGGCCTCTTATATAACTGAGGTCATGAAACAATAGAGCAAAGATAAAAGAAACTTAGAGATCTTCCATGAATTGCTAAATATACATTTTAACCACCTTGTGTTTGTTGGATGCAGAAAAAGGAGTCCCTATTCTTCTCAGCAATTAAATATAATTACAAGATGTAATTATGAAATGAAAAAATGTTCTTCTTTTTCTGTTTTAACGTCTTTGTAACTTTCCTACTTAAACCAATCAAGTGTAAATAAAGGAGATAAGAAGAGACTCCCTTGAAATTAAAGATGTATCCAACGTGTAGAGTACATTTGGCCTCTGAACGTGACCTCCCTCTGGTGTTCAGAGCCACAGTTTGGCCGTGACATGTCACCCACACCATACTGGAGGTCTACATCACCTTAATGGGCTGTTAAGCATCATTACAGCTTGTGTGACTTTAGCTAAAACACAGCCAAGGTTATCGATTCAAGGTGTCTGGGTGGGTGCGTGCTTCACAGGACACATTAGCGACTGATTTAGAGAGTGATGGGAAGAAAAAGTTAAGCACCTGGGACAAATAGCACTAAGCAACATTGAAACACCAATACTGTGGAGAAAGAAATGTCCCAGTGTCTGTTTTCATGTCATCATGCAAAGGAGTCATCTCACTCTCCCTCTCATACGGCGCATGTCGGTATGCACATCATTTCAGATTTGGTGCCCCGTTTAGCATCCAGGTCAGCTCTATGCTCCGCGCATCCTCGCCCCACGAGGCAAAGGGAGAAGGAGCTCAATCCACAGTTCACCAGCTTTGGGTCAGGGTCCTAACTAGCAGGAAAGTCAACAAGAACTACACGACTTGGGAAAAAGACTTTGAGAGAGATGAGGGTGACACGCAGCAAAGGGCCGCAGGCTGGAACCGAGCACGGGCTGCTGCAGCAAGGACTCGCAATACCAACTGACATAACCGTACCCCTTTACTATGCTTTTTAAAAAACATGCACAGATTTAACTTTGCGGGATGCTTTTCCAACATTGAGGAGCAAAAGCATGTTTTGAGTAGACAAGGCTAATGTCTAGTTTTGAGTAGTGTGGCCACCATGTTAGCAAACAGTTGTCTATTTACATATTCAACAGACATGGAGGACCATTAGCATTCAATTGTTTCTCGCCACATTCTGAATGTAAGTCCAAAATTCACACTCTGTTCAGGTGTCCAGCCATTCCTAAAGAAAATGGCTGCGTCTTTAGCAGGTAATTGCTAACTTTGGTGACATCTTAATTGTTTTTGAGTACACGCAGATTCCACTGTGGGATTCAGTGGCAGCAGTTATGGTGAGGCGTGACAACTCTGCTGAATTATCTATAGCCACAGGTAGAGATTGACGGAGTTTGAAGGACTTTTCTATCGAGCAGAATATACCCAAGGACAGAAAATTCTGATTATGCCTGGGTTTAGCAGAGAGGTTATAATCTTCTAGCCCAAGGGGGAATGGTTCATTCATGGCTTCCCGTTCTAATGCGGTCCACACTTTACAGTTGCATTACAGTATAAAAACACAGTAATTCATAGTGATAAGGGTGCAGAAGTGCCTGAGGTTGGTCTGCCAACTGTAAGAAGCATGTGTAATTTGATCTGATACTCCGGGCTCTTTTTGTGAAAGAAGAGGATTGTTGTTATGATTCACTCCAATATATTTAGTCTAATTTGTCAATTGTGTCCTCATAAGTCACATGATTCAATAGGTTATGAGGGGCACTCCCAATCATTTCAATTCCACTCTCCATGATCCTTCCAAAATATGCATTTCGTTGCTTCAGATTTGACAAATGTGGTTCCCTGTCACTTGTATTAGCAGCAAAAACACAGTTTCAGTTTGAAAAGTTTCCCTCAGGTCCGTATTATTTCATATATTTTACTGAATAGCAAGGCCAAAGGCGTTGTCATCGATTCTTGAGGCCAACTTGCAACTCTGTATTCAGACTGTCCTTTCTTTAGGAACATCCTGCTTCCCATTCTTAGTTATATACCTTCACACCCGGGGACTGACTTTTACAAGCAAAGTCTTCTACACTGTTTGCCATTTAGCAGCTCCACTGCAGCAGTTGAGGGACATTCGGCATCTTCAAGGGCCCTTTGCAACAGTTGGTGAGGGCTGGGAGACTGTTTCCCTTATTGAATGGCTTGACAGCAGTGCAATCTACATTTAATGCAGTAGACACTTCTATCATTATTATTTATTAAACCAATACTATGAAGTCCCCATAGCCTTCTCTAGTGCCTTTGTTCAATATTTTATCGAAAACCGCACAGAATTTTTGGTCTGTCAAAAGTCCCCCGCTGTACATTCTTGGATTCTTCCATCACCTTTCTAACAGCCGAGGTGTGAATTCATCTGATCACCACTGGTTTCTTTCAGGCACTAGCAAAAGAGACCTCTGACATTTATTGTAAGTCGCTTTGGATAAAAGCATCAGCTAAATGTAATTGTAATGTAATGTAAGTAGATTGTTAGTGTTTTGGAAATGTGGAACTTCCAAGTCACCCAGTTTTTCGAATAGCCCTTTTTGATTTCTTCATAAAAGCGGCTGCAACATAGTGAAATTTGACCAAAGTTCTTTTTGTTGAGCACAGATACAGTGAAAGTGAATGAACCCACGCAGTAGCTGACAGTGGTTTACAATAAGTCATGCAAAGGGCTCGCTTGGGTTCAACCAGTCCAATAATTTAGCCTACACTTGTTGTAATAACCTTCTGTGGAGATAGTGAGCAGACGAAAGTATTTCTAATTAACAGGAAAATAGCTGGTGCTACTGCCTGCAACCTGAGTCTGGAGACAACATGTGTGCAGATAGGAGTTTGTTTGAAATTTCAATTGGTTGTAGATCAACCAGTTCTGGTAGCTAAAGAGATTGTCAGGACTTTGGACACTTCAGCTCAAACCAAAAGATGATGGACTACTGTGAGCTTTTAGCTGAACTGGACTGGAAGAGGAATAATACTGTATGGAAATGGGAACTCAGTCATGGCCAAAAATATGAGAACCCACAAAAAAGCAATATCTGAGACATTCCAAACAGACCTCCAAAAATGGACTAGACAAATTTATTGGCGCCCTAAACTTAATATTTGGTAGCACCCCCTTTGGAAAAAATGACTGAAGTCAGCCGCCTCCTAGAATCATCATTGAGTTTCTTACACCACTGTTATGGAATTTTCGACCACCCTTCTTTTGCCAGTTGCTCCTGGTCTTTGAGATTTGAAGCATTCCTTCTTCCAACTGCAGTTTTGAGATCTCTCTACATGTGCTCTATGGGATTTAGATCTGGACTCATTGCTGGCTACTTCAGAACTCTCCAGTGCTTTGTCTGAAACCATTTGTTAGTGCTTTTTGAAGTATGCTTTGGGTCATTTTCCTGCTGTAAGACACATGACCTCTGACAGTGACCCAGCTTTCTGACAGTGGGCCCTATATTGCACCCCAGAAGTCTTTGGTAGTCTTCAGATTTCATAATGCCATGCACACAGTCAAGATATCCAGTGCCTGAAGCAGCAAAGCAACCGTGTTCTGTTCTTTAAAGGCCTCATTCATTTTCTGAAAACAGAAGATTGATGTGCTTTACCAAAAAAGCTGTATTTTAGTCTCATCTGTCCACAGGGCATTCTCCCAGAAGGATTTTGTCTTCCTCAGGTAAGTTTAGTCAAACTCCAATTTGGTTTTTTTATGTTTCTATGTCAGCAACGGGGTCCTCATGGGCCCTCTCTTTTCATTCAGATGGCGATGGATAGTGCGAGCTGACACGTTTGTAACCTGTCTGCAGGTCAGCCTGAATTTGTTTGGAAGTTGATCAAGGTTCATTATCCACTATTCGAACAAAACTTCGTTGCAATCTTTCATCAATTGTTCTCTTTCGTCCAACTCCAGGGAGTTCTCAAATTCTCAGATATCCCTTTCTCTCTTTCTTTTCAATGCTCAATGTGGTACACACACACACACAACACAAAGGCTGAGTCAACCTTTCTCCATTTTGAACTGGTTGTGTGTGATTTCTATTGTGCCAGCAGCTTTGAATTGCTACATGTGAGTTTAATTACAAACTAAAAGAGCATCACATGCTTGAAATACAATTATTTCTGGAGATTTTGAAAAAGGAACTAATGTTTTTGTCCAGTCCATTTTTGGAATTTTTTTGAAATGTCAGATTTGTTTTGTTTTTTCTCTGCTTTTTTGTTTTCCAATGCAGACAAAATAAATAAATGACTGTATGTCATGTGTGTGTTTAAATCATAAATTAGCACACCTAAATAAATAACAGAATATTCCTTTTGCAAATGAAAGTCAAATACATTATCAATGCAACATACACTTGATCAGTTAAATACACTACCTACAGTCAGCTAATGTCTTGCCGCTACTTGTCTGACCAGTAGCTTGTGGTGGCTAATGTTTAATTAATTTGCTGACATAGCTGATTCAATTCACTGAGTTTATGACTCTTTTCTATTAGTGCTTTTGTTACACCACATTTTAGCATGTCACAGCTGAACATTTTAATGATGATCACAAAAGTAAAACAAGAAGCAAACATACTCTGTCTCATCAGGAGACATTTTTCTTGTTTGCTGCTTGTGGTCCCATTCGCTAGTCAAGTTGTCTAATGATGATGTCTTTGAAGCAACAGTGCAAAAGACTCAAGAGTCTTGCGAAATGAAAGAAAATGAAATATGCTGTTATCCTGTTCTATCTCACACAGGCTCTGCCCTCTACTGGACTCTATGGGTACTACCTCTCTTCCTAGTAGCCGACCAATTGGACGTCGCTACTGTACGTGCGTACCGTATAAATAGCGGTGTCCTCACTGCTCAGCATCCATCCTTTTTTCTTCAGACAGACGGCGAACTGCCCACTGACTTTCACCTCCACGGATGGAGTCGCCGCTCCTTGAAGCTCGTCTTTGCCCGTCGTGCCCCGGTCTGATCGCCGGGGTAGACACTCATCGATCCTGCTTGAATGCCTCGGCAGGGACCACGCCCAGGATGGCATCCGCCAACCGCCGCCGTGTGTTGACTGCCGAGCCATTCCTCTCATCCGGCGTCAGCAGCGCTGGGAGCATTTCCGGCAGTGTGAGCTCTCCCTCATCCGCGAGGAGAGTGAGGAAGACGCCGGCCCGGATCCCCTCCCTGCCGAGGAGGATGCTCCGGCCCCCGATCTACCGCCTCAGTTGGCTTCACGCTCCCTGCCGTCACTGCCACCGCCGCTGATCGACGATGATGCTGACAGCCTGTCATCTGCGTCAGCCACCTCTACCGCGGCCATCTCGGCAAATTAACTCCTCTTCAGTTCGTCACGACTTCCCCGCAGTTATGGCTATAGCGGCGGGGCGCGTCGGGCTAGCACTGCCCCCCCCCCCCCCATCCCGCCTAAGCCGGTGAGTCGGCTCCAGGAGGGGTTCTACGGGCCGACTCGCCGTGCTCAGCCCGCCTTCGTCTCCCCGGCTCTCCCAGATATCTGGCAGTGCGCCGAGGCATCCTGGGCAGAGCCGCAGCGGACAAGGGCGCCCGTTGCAGGTTTTATTGATTTCCTGCGCGTGCAGGGCCACACTGAAACAGCTTTTCCATGCGTGCCCCCGCTGGAAGAGGCCCTCGCTGCCCACCTTCTTCCTCACTCTGCTGGCTGGTCAGCGGGAAGGAGGCCCCGTCCACCGCTGGCGCAGGACAGGGGGACATTGGAGTATTTTGAAAAAATATTCCAACTGGGCGCGCAGCTGGCCGCAGCAGCCAACAATCTGGGTGTGCTGGGCGTCGCGGCGGCATCTGAGTCCCCGATCGCCCCCCCCCCCCCCTCCTCATCGGACCAGGTGGATTTCCTGCCCCGTGCCATCGGTCAGATGAACAACCTGGTCCAGGGTGTGGCCACCGCTGCGGGGCGCGTCATGTCTCTGGCCACAGTAGGTTCTCGCCACGTGTGGTTGGGACTTACCGCTCTCCATGGGAAGGACCGGGAGGAGCTGTTGGGTGCCCCCATCTCATCTGATGGCCTCTTTGGCTCCATATCCTCCGCTACTCAGCGCTTCAGAAGGTTGGAGGAGGAGAAGGCGCAGCTCTATCGCCACCTGCCGCTGGCTCACGGCAAGGGCAGCGAGCTTCTCTGTCGTAATGCCACCCTCAGACGTTGTGCTCGCCACCGAGCCAGATCGCCGCTGTCTTCATCACCGGCTACTCAGGGCGGATCCACAGATGCACCGCGCCCTACCCGAGACACCGGGCCGCCCAGGGATCCCACACAGACGAGGGGATCTACATCGCGGCCAGAGGAGCTGCCTAGACCCCCCCGCCAGCCTACCTGCGGCTGGGGGAAGAAGCGGCCGCTGAAATGACTGGCTGAGGAGGGAGAGCAGCCGGCCGATGTTGCCGAGCCCCTCCCCTCCGTCTCATGTCCAAGCCACTATGTTTTTAAGTTGTGTGCTGCTTGTGACAAGGGTGTAAATGTACAAAATGTTTTGATTAAAACAACTTACATTCCCCAAAGAGCTAATTCCTCCCCACCAATCCCTTCCCAGCAAAGTGTTGTGCTGAACACGCCACTTCAACACGGCGCATTCACCGACGCTAAGCTAACGGCTTGCCCCGTGGCCCACACCGCTCTCCCGGCTAAGGCTGAACGAGACGGTGGTGCGGCCCGGGCATCCACAGTGCTTGCTACGCCGCCTGAGCTGCGACACACTCCGCTTCCGCGGCATGACGGCCAAGAAACGGGCCGCTCTTGCCGTAGAAGTGGCACAATGCAGCTATCTGATCCTAGTTTGCATTCCCAGCACGCCTACGTGAACCCGCTCGGGCGCGCTGCTAGCTGCGAGCAGCTCGCTGCGTCGTTTGGCCGCAGAGGGGACACTATCTCTCCCACAGTGGCCAACAGCTGTGGAGAGGAGAGCTCCCCGGCTCGTCACTTCTCCTCTCGACAGTTCTGCTGATAGTGAACGCGTCACCGTAGACGCTACGACAACACTGTCGCAGGCAATGACGTCAACGGAGCGACCAGCCGTGGTGCGTTCAGGACACAACAATCCGCTCGGGTTTTTCGAGACTTCGGCCGTGGTGCGTTCAGGACACCATAATCCGCTCTGGTTTTTCGAGACTTCGGCCGTGGTGCGTTCAAGGTCACCACGGCTGGTTAGGCCCTTTCGATAGCGACCCCCCTTGGGCCAAACTCCCATTTATGGAGGGTTTGGCGGCGGTGAGGGCCGAGGAAGCTTTCCAGCGTTTCATCCACAATGCTCCTCAGCTAACAGCGCGTCCCCTGACTCATTTCCACACGGAATGGAGACGCTGCTGCAAGCCAACAGACTGGATGGACGGCACACTGAGGTGGGGTTACTCCCTGCAATTTTGCCGTATCCCACCGTCTTTCCAGGGCATCAAGGAAGCCAACCTGTCCTCTCAGGAGGAGGTGGACTTCCTGGCCAGAGAGATTCAACAGCTCCTGCAGAAACAGGCTATCTCTGTCGTTCCAACCCACGACACGTACAGGGGTCTTTACTCCACGTACTTCCTGGTCCCCAAGAAGACTGGAGGCTTCAGACCCATCCTGGATCTCCGCTACCTGAACCAGCATATTGCACTCAGGAAACTGCTAGAGCTAGTGCAGCCCGGCGATTGGTTGACGACCATAGACCTGAAAGACGCCTACTTTCATGTCGAGGTGGCCCAGAAACACAGGATGTTTCTGCGTTTTGCCTTCCAGTGGGTGGCGTACGAATACACCAGACTCCCCTTCGGCTACTCACTGGCCCCACGCACATTCAGCAAGTGCGTAGACGCCGCAGTGCTACCATTGCGCGATCAGGGCATGAGAGTCTTTTTCTACTTAGACGACCTCATTGTCATGGCCAGGTCAAAACAATGGGCAATTTTCCACACAGCTCAGTTGATTTTGCATCTGAGCAACCTGGGCTTTGCAATCAACTGGGAGAAGAGCTCCCCCTATCCCCGCCAGGAGGTGGATTATATGAAGCGCACGGCCCCCATTCGACGCACTGATCAACGGCTTGTTTGCTTTGGTGACGGTGCGATCGGTAAAGCTCTATCCAAGAAGCGCCTAGCCGGATGGCTTTGTGACTGTATCTCACAGGCCTACATGCAGGCGGGGAAAGACCCACCCTCGGTGGTCCGGGCTCACTCCACACGAGGTGTGGCTGTGTCAACGGCCCTCTTCAACGGGGTGAGCGTCGAGGAGATTTGCACAATGGCATCGTGGTCTTCACCATGTCCATTTGTGCGTTTTTACCTCTTGGATGTGTCGGGCTCCTTCTCAGGATCTGTGCTCGCATGTGCGACTCAGGATCTGTGAGGAAGAAGACTGGTGTCTACCATAGACTACCGGTTGTCGGGGAAAACATTCTTACACTGACTGTGATGTCCCCTGTAGGGGTCAGGACAGTTCAGGTGCTGGATCTGGCTGGATCAGATCCATCTGGTCATGCCAAACCCCTAGCGGTCTAGTGACCTTTCTGAGGGGTGGCCCACTGCCCCATCGCTTAGGATGGAGACCTGGGGCCGATCGTGTCAGTGAGGTGAGCTGTGGCTTGTCGCGGCTGGGCGGACAGTCATCGGGCTCCACCCACTGTACCCATAGAGTCCAGTAGAGGGCGGAGCCTGTGTGAGATAGAACGAAGGTTACGATATGGTAACCCTAGTTCTATTAGCACAGGCGGAGCCCTCTACGATGGAGCCCTGCCGCTCCACCGCCGTCTGCTGAAGGGTTGGTTGGATGCTGAGCAGTGAGGACACCGCTATTTATACGGTACGCACGTACAGTAGCGACGTCCAATTGGTCGGCTACTTACAGTATTCAAAATTTCAGTGGGCGAGTACGTGCGTGTGATAGGAAGAGTGGTAGTACCCATAGAGTCCAGTAGAGGACTCCGCCTGTGCTAATAGAACTAGGGTTACCATATCGTAACCTTCGTTATTTCCACTTGTGGCCACAGTTGCCGCTGAACTTACATATTCTCGCTTGAAGTGAAGACGAACCCCTTTGGTAAGGGGTGTGAGTGTGATAATTGAGCAAACTTTGCCCCTTCACCTCAACCTGGCCCATGATTTCCCTATATCAGAACACCTTGTCTGTTACAGTGTTTCAGCAGCTTAAAAACTGTTCAAAGTCTCATTTAATGATGCTTTGTAGTAACAAAGATTCTCGACCTGCTTATCAGCATGAATTCTTCTGTCACACTGTTGATGCTGGCAGCCCAAGGCCAGAGCTAGAGCTGAACTTGTTTTCTCTTCAGAAAAGAGAATACAAAGACTGGCGTGTCAACCTTAATTATACAACCCAGAAAGTGATTTCAATGCTGCTTTTGTTATTTCATTCACCTTGCATTATAACCTTTTAACTTTTAACATCATTGCCAGTGCTATGGTATTTTGGTCTCCGTGGTGCCAAGTAAGGAATATTTGGCATGAGAAAAAGAAAATCCCTATCTTTATGACTTTATGCAGTAATTTTCATGAGCAGGATTAAAGCAAACCATTTTCAGAAACCGAACAAGTGAGTAGTAATTGTGTTTCTTTTTTTTTATTTGCCTCCTGGTGAATTGATTGAATGGTGCATGTTGAGTGGAAAAGTGGGAGGTAAGGCAAAGGATAAACAAACATGGGTAATTATTGGAAAAATCCACATGAATAAAAGTTGATTGAGAGGACAGGTAAACAGCAAACAGGAGGACAGCAGGAGCTGAGTTTGCATCTACTGTTTAATGAGACTCAATTCCGCTACTGAAAGCTGTCCCATGTGCTTAGTGAGATGGCAGCTGAGGCTTTTCGTCAACATCAGCATGGATTTAAACAGATTGGTTAAAACAAATAAGCATCCTAATTTTTCTCTCCAGGCATATTCTCAAGATTTTGACAGCTTCTTATTGGTTAACTGAAACCATGATCTTAAGAGAGAGGCTTTGTCTGGATTCGTTTTAAATCGAATAGTCTTATCCAGGACAAATGTATTTTACATAATCTTTTTTTATTTGTGTCACATTTTTTGATAAAGGTTACCTAGCAACTTGACTAGAGGGCAAGCCCAAGTGTTTAATTGCTTACCAAAGAATCTTGTAGGGTGCATCCAGCTAAAATTATTCAAAGGCCAGACATCATTAAATCCTTTAAACTCACCACGAGCCTTTAAGCACACTCGTCTGGAACTCTTAGGTCCACTTGTCTGGCTGATAAGACCTTTATGAGTCTATATTTCATGTTTTACCAGAGCACTGTTGAGTGTCGGGGGTAATGCGGGTAGGCATTGATATAAGAGTCTGGTTTGCCGAGATTACAACCCAGTCGAGAAAACAATGTTGTTCATAAGAAAATAGATTATTGTAATAGCAACATTTGCTGTGTAGATGTGAGGCAAAGCAACACTGCAGGTCTGCTTACTGTAAGATGTAAGTGTTGGTGGAAGATGGCCTATTTGAACAAAGGTGGAAATGGGATCAGTTTTAAATGGTCACTATATCATAAACAAAACAGTTTTGTCGGTTTTGGTCTTTTAATGTGGTTTTGTTGATTAAACAGAATGTTTTTAGGGTTAAGATAATTCTTGACATTGGGAACAGAAACAAATACTTTACTCAAGGTCCTCTTGTCCGGTTTGTCTGGGCCTAGCAACCACATCTCTACGTCTTTATCAATGGATGGAGTTTGAACTGTTGTCATGAATGTTGTCCTACCAGCACTAGCCGCTGATGGAGACATTTAGAAGCTCTAGAAAGGCTAGTACTGTATATTGGCCTTAAGTCATAATTTTTGTTGTTGATGTTTATTTATTATTAGTTGTGATATTATGGCATCACAAATGAGTGTAAGAATTGACTTCCATGTTCAGTTTTCAAAACTGCGTAATGAAGGCACACTGACATTATATACATGCTGACTGCAAATAAACAAGTTTAAGAACCAGGACAGGCATACTGTCATGCTGTTTACTGTCTTTATACAGCTGCCCACCCACACCCAGCACCCAGCTCTCCTCTGTTCTCTTCTCCTCCTTCTGAGGGAGGATGTGGGCTGATTCTTGACCTTTCAATGCACATCCCTCCCACATTAACTCACTCACTCACTCATGCACAATATATGTGTGTACAGCCTAAGCTTTAGAGCCAGGGGGCTCAGAGAAGGCTTTAGACCTGACTTGATGCCCCCCACTTGAAAGTCATCCTCCTCTGGCCCCAGTGGTACCAGTATGGGAGGTACGTTCACTGTTGAGAGGTTGACTCGTGTGTCAGCAAGCAGGGGAGACCAATTGTTATCTTGCCATGCAGAGGAGAAGAAAATGTTCACAAATACTGCAGCAGAACATGTGAACTTGGTTTTGTTGTCATGTTCAGTCCAGCACCGTATACTTTTTCTCCTTGAACTCACTCAGATGAAAACACATTTTGCTGCTTTATCTGGCATCTCTGCAATAAGTAAAGACCTTGCTTGACTGCAAAAGTATCATTAGCTTGCAAACTATAAGGAGAATAAATGTTTCTGTGGTCTTACAAAGAACTGTATACATAGATATGGGTCTCTTTCCACCATGGGCACTCTTACCTTTGCACTTTCCCAACTTCAACAGAATACAATTAACTAGACTCTTAGAAGCTTTTTTTCCCTAACGCTCTAAACAAATTATCCTGCAGATTCTTTGCCCAAACCTCTGCTGTCTCACTCTCCCTCATTAATTTGGGCCTCACCACAGCTGAGAGCAATAATTGCTTTTTAGTATTCTTGGTGCAGTATGCGATGGGTTTCACTTTCTATAAGTAGATAAGACTAACCACTGTGATGGGATCATGCATTATTAATGTTAGTGTTCACTTGATGTTGTCTTTGGGGATGTGAGACAGGGCTCCTCTGGAATTTGGTTTATAAGCATTTAAAAATAGGCTGTGTAATGTCCAAATATACATGAATGTGCAATCATGCATGTCACTTGAGAAAGGGAGAGAAAGACTGTGTTTGTGGGGGTTTTTGTTTGTGCATATGTGTATATAAATGTAAATACCAGAATATGTCTTAGGATTTTCTGCTACACTGCCTGTTTGCAGGTTACTTTGCTCTCATGTGAAGCGGCTGCTTCAAAACAATGAGAAGTGACAGAAGAGAGAATACCATTCTCGTTTGTGGCTAGGCTTGGTTGGCTCTGTGAGGCCCAGAGTTCCCCCATGACAGAGTCCTTATTTCTGGGAAGATGGGCCCGTAATCGGACTCATATACTTCACACCCCTTCCATGTAATTGGACTCCGGGTTTCAGATTTAACCAGAGCTGCCAATGACTTCATTGGGAGGGGATATGGATGGAAAGTAAAGTGGAGAAATGGGAGGGGTTTCTTTTTGCCTCAACTGTGATGTCTGATAGGTGTTTTGTGTTTTTCAAATGTACAACTACGAACCCAATTGAAAATACAGGGTTCGTTCGTATGCTTTTCACGGCAATTGATTATTTTCCCACTAACTCTTGTGGGGGATAGTCGTATAACAGATTAGCCTATTGGCTTATTAGTTAGCTGAAGCTAAAAAAATAAAAAGGTGCGTGTTATGGGAAAACACGGCCTAAAGCCATATTCACACTGGCAAATAGCAATTGGCAAATTTGTGTACATTTTCACAAATGTAAAAAGTGTTGTAACACATCATGGTGTGTTTAGGTGGCTACAGTCTTGCATTGTGAAAAATAGTTGGGTCCCTGCAGTGTCTCAAACAACTATTTTGTAACAACCCTCGTAGCTTACTTTGAAGGTTGATATATCACTCAGCAAATGTTTTTTGGTTTGGTCACAATAAATAATCTAAGATAACAATAACAATGTCAGAGGGAAAAACTGTTTTTCCTGAATAATGTGAGCACAGCTAAAGGGATTATATTGAAGTTCATTCCAGGGGTCAGAACTTTAATCACTCAAATTCCTAAAAACATATTTTCTCACTTAGATTGTGTGTGGCCATGAGGATAGTTACTGTTTTCTTTGCTAAAGTTTTAAGATATCTGTCTCTGGAATTTTTGATGCCACCCCAATACATTGGAGGTAAAACTGATTTAGTTTGTGGTGCTAAAGGATCACACTTTTTATATATACTTTTTGTAGTTACAATGTAAACTATTCCGAATTGAACATTGCTTCTAGACAGAAATGTTGTTGTTGAGACACGTTGTAATCTTTCAGTGGTGTGGGCAGCATAAATTAAATTCCGTATATTATAATAAGGCGTGTAGGATGGTCTCAAACAGAGTACTCTCCATGGTTGATATGGAAACCTTACCATTACATTTATTCATTTAGCCTACACTTTTATCCAAAACCATTTACAATTGAAGCAACTCAGAGTTAAGTGTCTTGCTCAGGGACACATTGGTGTCTTACAGTGGATTCGAACCAGGGTCTCTCACACCAAAGGCATGTGTCTTATCCACTGCGACATCACCACCCAACAGAGGTACGTGTGAAAATACTTATTTTGCAATTTAGGTAAACTCACCCCTTTATCTTTCAGCTCAATTCCTTCTGTGTTTCTGAGATAGTTTGTAAGTAAAGGCCTGCAAGTCCAGAGTGTATGTTGCAGCGCCATATGCAATCCTCCACTAACAGGAAGAGCAATATAAAGAGAGAAGGATCAATTAGCTTCTTTAATTAAGCTAATTTGAGCCAACTTTGTTAGCTCGTTTACATCTTTGGCTGATGAAAAATTGAGCAGCAGCACAGAGCTATTTGTGTATGCTAATTGCGGTTGTTGTATCAATGCAGCGTTGAGTCTCCTTGCACTGCCTGCATGAGATGTATGCCTCTGGAGTCCATACAGAAGGCGATAGACCGTACCTTCTATTCTGCCTGTGCATGTGTATAATCACCATAGACCAGTGATTACACTGCTCTAATTACTTTGGTATATATTTGTTGTTTTTTGGATAATAAGAGGAATCAGCTGCTGTTTCTGACTGAGTGAAACTTTTTTCATTTTCCAGCTACAGTATAATATTTTTTTTAATAGTAGGCTGCAACGCAGAGTGCTCTAATGACACAAATGAATACGTGGACCTCCGTGCACACTAACTATGCACAATATAAATCTGCTGCCATAGTTATACCATACACAGAAAAAAACAGGTGCTGCCTGAGGAAGCTTCAGCACGCGAGCACAGCGTAAATTATCTGCCCAGATTGCTTTTCTGGAGTTAATCATCTCCTTTTATGTTATTCATTTGTCAGTAGTTATTGTTTGTCAAAGTAATGCAGTCGCCGCACGATATGAAGTGGAATGTAAATTTTATTTGGACAACTCATCGTTATGCACAAAAAGAGGGTGGCCGCGCTGCAGGATTTACATTTACAATTACAGTCATGATACAATCATCTCTCATCATAATTCCTCTGCCCGGGATGTCAGCTCCGATAGTGAACAGGCTTTACACACTGCATACCAAACAGCTGCTTGGCAGGCCTGGCATCATGCTTCAGGCCCAATGATTTACACCATGCAAAGCCTTCCCCCACCCCACCCCCCACCCCCCTCTCTTTCTGTCTCACTCAGGGTCTGCGTACCTCTAATTCTTAATGTCTGCCTCTTTCAGTGCCTCTGCCCCTGTAATTCTTGCTGCTTGTCTCTCCTCGTCATGCAGAGCACAGAACACACGTATTTGACCAGGGCCAGTTCTTCGCTTTCTACACCATCATTTAATGCCGTGGTGGATCAGCATGCTGAGACGAACTTGCCAAGGAGTCATAATGTCCTTTGTTAAGAGTCAGCCATTGTGATTGGCTATGTAGTCACGCCTCTGGTATGTTATCTCGTCTTGCTTTTTACTCTTTTTTTTTTGTATGGGAAGAAATAACCTGAATAACTTGAGACAGCGTTGTCCTTCAGGTTGTCAGAAGCTCTTGTAGTGCAAGAAAGTTATTGTCATGTAGGATGAACAAAAATGGCCAGATTTCTGGAAGCAAGCTACCCTCAACCTAGAAATCACATATATGCGGACACCCATATACACAAACATATACTTGATGGAGCCTCACTTACAAATCATGTATGTGTTTTACTGCTACCGAATGTTACATTTACTGTTGGATATGATGCTAAAATCAACATACTTGCTTTGTAATCCTTCTATTTTTGGCCCTGGTCCATTGTTATTTTGTATGTACTTTTTTGTACAGACTACTTTGTCATGCTTTAGGGTGTGGTGCATTCATGTGCTGCTGGGATTCTCCAACCATGGTCCTCTTGCTTCTCTATCCAAAAACACATGAGCACAGGTGTCATGAAAATAAACATGTGAATTCAGTAGCTTCTTGCATAAATGAAAGTTTGTTTAGGAGCAGGCTCTGAAGTCTCAGATATCTGAACTTCAACCAAAATATAAATGCTCCCTATGAATAAATAAAGATAACTAAAAATTTAAAGTATCAGCAGTTACTGGCTTGTAGCTCCAGGTGCCACTGGTCAGACTATAATAAAAAAGAGTTTAACAGTTGCTCTGTATTACACCAGTAGTACACCAAGTTAAAGTCCTTGAATACTCTAAAAAAATGCAGCAGATAAATTCTGGAATGATTACATTAATATTATATGCTCTCTGTTAGCTTTTTACATAAAACAGTTTTAGCTCTGCACTGGAAATTGTATACAGAAATACCAGTACATATACCTGTTAGCGTTTCTTAAACTGACTTTTTAAATACACCTGTTATGCCCTCAGGATGTTTTTCTCAGGATGTGTTGCAAGCAAAGGTCTTATTGAAACTATGTATGGATGTGTGGTGTTACTTTTTTCTTCTTTTTCTTTTCATTAACCCTGAAAAAGTTGACATTTTATAGACAAAACGCTTTAATCCAACCTTTTACCTGGGTTGGCAAATGCTGTGACACTCTAGTGTCTGCCTCAGGGTAGAAAAGCTGCAAACGATAAACACCCAAGTTCACAGACATGTTACAGCATGTCTCAGTCACTTCAACTAAAGTTCCAGGGCTTTAAATGACCTGATATTATTGGTTATCTTTAATTATAGCAGTGTTATTTTCAAATATGTTCATCGGAAATAATTTAAGGTCTGTAATGCTAACTGTGAAATACAAAAGGCCAAAGAACATTATCAAAACCTGGCAAAGTGTTTCAGTTTTCCCGATTCACCAACAGAATATTGGGTAAATAACAAGCATGTCTGTATGTATTTATGGTAAAGTACATCGCAGGTAATGAATTGCTGCACTGCTTTTCAGGTGATACATTTCTCATTATAGACTCAATTATCGTCACCATAAAAGAAGCTCTGCAGGCTGGCACAGTGAGTAAAAATACACTGTTCCACGCGTGATGTGGAAAGAGTGGGATGAGCCTCCTTGTGAACACTGAGTGCCTCGTCGGAGCATAAAGAACGGACAAACAGTATAAACCTCTGTGGCTATCCCCATGTCTTTCATTATTTTTATTCACCAGCTATCACTCAGGTTTAGTGAGAGGCCATGCAGCAGTGTGCTTGTTAAATCGGAGAAATTTGACAGTTTCATCTTTGATATCCTTTTCTGGATTTTCCTGCTGATTTGCACTTTTCAACTTCGACCAGGGAATTGTCGAGGTTCGTCTTAAAAGAATATCATAAGAATAACTAGCAAAATATTCTACCTCAGCACTTATAATGTAAAACATCCCCAAAAAAATCTTGCAGATTATTGAGTCTTTTTTTATCCTTTCTCAGTATGACATACTTTGTGGCTCTGTAACACACAGTGATCTAACCCTTACTGTACACGGCTTTTTACCTTGGAGATGCTCATATGTCAGTCATGATCCCTGAGATAGTCAGCTCATACGTTTTCAGAATGTTCCTATATCTCGCTGTTGTGTTGAACCGCTGACAAGTGCTTTATTTCACCTCTGATAGCACAATATCTTAGCCATCAGTTTTCTGTTCAAGACTTTTACTATGATTTTATGCTCAAAATTGCGTGTACAAGTGGACTGAGTGTCTGGTCTCGCTTTTATGTGGATTTGAAGTGCACTCGCAGCCAATTTTTCTTTGTCAGTATTCAAGTGTTGTCTTGCCCTGTTGATCTTATCAGGGAAGCTAGAGCACAAATCCAGCAAAAGCAGCTTTATTTTAATGTCACAGGTATTAAATTTGCTGAAGAGCGAATATTGAAATGGACTTGAACTTGGCACGTTTAAGGGGCTTCGCATCCATTCTGCATGTGGTGCAGATCTGGGTTGGGAAAATGAGTTTTTCCCCCCAGAAACGATGCTAGTCCTGCACTCTTCCTTTTCACTTTTGTTGTGAAAAGCCTTCTCTTTCTCCAGTCACACTTTTGCTGAATCCCGCATGCTGTCTGACAAGAGTTTTATGGTAATGCAGTCTGGAGAGGGGGGAGTGAAGAGCGATGCAAGGGACCAGGATTCATCCAACAGACATCTTGTACTGGTAGCATGTAGAACAGAGCTCTTCGCCTCATTTGAGGTTTAAGCTATTTCATTTTATGTCCAAATGCTCCTCTTAAGGCCTAATTATACATGAGCTGCCAAAAAGTAACAATGTAAAGTACAAAGGTTGGAGAGATTGTAAGGAATGTACTCCCTGTCTTTCCCCATATTTCAGTAAAATTTACATATATTAAGGAATAAAGAATGAGTCCAATTTCCATAAATACCAATTAACATAACCTATTAGTAAAGTCAGGTTACATTTTATTTAAACAGGACTTTTGTGCAAATCTAACCTTTCATCAGGGGCCAAAATGGACAAAGCCGAAGAAAGAAAAATATATTGAATGGATTACATTTTAATTCTGTGGACAATGCAAATATATACCTTAAGAACTTGTAGAGGTCTTGCTTCTAGGATGCCAGACACATAACTCAGCTTGGAGAAAAAAACACCAAAAAGAAGTAATTAATTTCTTGCCCTAGTTCTTGTCCCAACCCACACTGTCATGAGGCTTGAAGATTTGGACACGTTTTAGCGAGTAAATTATCTCAGCAATTTTGTGCAAATATCAAGGGAGTGTCATGAGGAAATGTTCCTGTGTAAACAAGGCATTTGTATTAGCGATCCCGTGAGTGATTCACCAGCCCCTATTGTTAAGCTCAATTAATCCTTTTACCTAGTGTTGTAGCTTACAGGCATGTTATCCCCTCATCAGAGTCAGGTTTTGAAAAAATTACATCAGGCTTTTCGGGTTTTCCCCTTGTGGGGGTGGGGGGTTCACTGGAGCACATTAAGCCCAGCTTCGAGAGAGCTTGTGGATCACAAGACCAAGTTCAATAAACAGGAGCAAACTCAAGGGAGAGAGTGCGTAAAGGTACACCAAGCGACAGTGTGAAAGGAGAGCCATCAGGTGACCCAATCTCAGCCCAGCAGCTGGCCACTTGCTTCCCGGCCAATTAGCCTGGAGACTTGAGATGCTTTCACTCGCCGTGATAAGGCCCTGCCTTTTACTCATCGGCCCCCTTTAATCAGCCTCTTCCTGAGCATCAGTCTTTAGATTAAGGCTCTATCAGCGCCGCACAGAGGAAGGGCCTGTTCACTCACAGCGGTCCCGCCTCTTAACAGGAAAGGCAGCGGTGTGTGAGCGAGGGAGGCATGGGTCTACAGAGATAAGATGTACCGAGTGTTGGTGAAAGAAGGATGAAGCAAAGGAAGGGGGCAGAGGCGAGGAATACGAACAATCAAACGTGGTCAGTAAGTCGCAAGTGTGTGTGCACACCACTCTGTGCCCGCAGTGTCGATCACCGTCTTGTCTTTTTATTGTAAATCAAAGACATCTAATACCGCATTCATTTTCCTACCTGAGTAATGCAAACAGGCAGGAAATTGTATATCCTGAAGTCTGGCACTTACCATCTATGATTGCACCCAGGTATGAAAACACAATATAGAATGTCCTGGACATGCACACTCCAAATTATCTAACTGCACTTGAAAAAAGAAAAAATATCTGAGGCCCTGCTACATTCAAAGAAGATTTGTTAAGGTACATCGCGTTTAATCCCAACATAGATTTGGTTGCCCTCTGAACAGTGGATATCCAAAAGGATATCTGTGTAATTCCTTTCCAAATGCAAGTCTATTTCCCCTGCTTCAGTTCCCTTCACTCAGCAGGCCTCTTACAAGAGCTGTTCACCGAGAGAGGCAGGGCACGAGAGAGTTGTTTGGACATACTTTTGAAACACTCTTGTTGTTGCAAACAGAGGGATTACGGACCACAGCCTCTCTCTGTCCACTCAGTAAAATTTTCATCATTGAGCTATTACGCCAACGTGCTGCTCACCAGTGCTTGTTTCAGCAGACTGACTGAGCTCTTAGACCACTCAGGGTAGCATGAGAAAGACAGGCTTTTGTACTACCTGCAGAGACTTGTGTTTCACAGGATGTCAACTTGACTCGATCCATCTGTGCCCTTTGGTAGCACAAAATTGCAAGTCACAGGGTCTCCTGCTGGGATGTTTAAAGTATTTGAAAAAGGAATGGTTATGGGAAAGCTGTAAAACATTTGCCTTTGTTCGGCTGTAAAACTTGGGAGTTGGCGGAGGTTGTAGGTGAAACCTACTTTCCATTTCAAATTGGAGATTTGCATTTGTCCTTCCTTTAGACAGTATGATTTGGTTCAGTTTTTCTGTGACTTCTCCCGTATCAGACTTCAATGTCATATTTTCATTATGCAGTAGCCGAGCACTGCCTGTTGGTTCAGTGGAACTGATTGTTTTTTGATGACAGTTGAGAAGGTGACTCACATATTTAGTTGATGCTTAACATTGCTGGTAAGTAAGGGCACTGAAATGTGTTGGAGCTAGTGTACAAAATTGTAATGCTGGCACCTAAGAGCAGCCTAACCTTTGAATGATCATGGACAGTCTTGCCTCTGGTTATTTGTAAAATGTTTGCTTGCAGTTTTAATCCTTTCTCATCTGTATTTTGACCTGATGCACAGTGTTTAGGTTGTTGCTCTTTTTGCTTGTTAGGAAAAGGCCTTCTTTGGAGGGAATGAGCATAACTAATAAAAGATTTGCATAGACAATGACACAAGGTTAATATGTGGCGTTTAAACACCAGCAGGAGCTGTCACAGTGTTAAAAGTTAGTCTTTGCCTGCAGATAAAGTCAACAGTCTTCAGAACTAAAGCGCCATTCAGAGCTGTGAGCACAAAATGCATGAGATGATTAAGTTGAATTTGTGTAGAATCTGCCTTTCCAGCCTAGTTTTATGTAGCAACACCACTGGGACTGGATCCGGGCTCATAGAAAAGAACAGCAGCTTGGCCAAGTGGTTATCCATCACGCTTCAGTCTATCTCCACAGGGGGAACTGGTCAAAGAAACACACACACACATTCACCGTTTGTCTGCTACGATTGCCACCTCTGAGAATATCCTCGCCAGTGACTAAATTGGCTGCAGGAAACACTTTTTGGAAGGAGTGCGAGCGTGGCCATTTGCAAAGAAAGCAGGTGTGCTGTTTTGCCCAAATCCCAGGATTTATTCCACGGTTATCAGGCCCAGAGGAATAGATTGTTATTTGGCCTTGTTTCATTTTGAACAGAATAAAACTGTATGAGGAAGGAGGGGAGGGGGGTTAAGCTAACTGGGACTGTGCAAAGTCACCTCCCTTTCTGTCATTTGTTTGCCTCCACCGGGGTTTGGATCCTGACATAAAGAAGCCATTTGAGCAGAAGAGCTCGTTTTTATTGAGTGTCAACATTTAGTTTACCATGCGTCTTCGCCGCAGCTGCGTACATCTACATTTCTCTGGGGTCGCCCTGAGCGGCCTGTCAACTGAATGAGGTGGTTATTAATGTAGACACGTGCATGTGTGCTTACTGCGTCCATACAGTGACAGAAAGGCTTTCAAGTGCACCGTGACAACGCACATGTACAATGAATGGAGGAAAAGCGCCAATTATGGCCACAACGCTCCAAAGTGGCTTTTAGTGCCCAAACGGCGAGATATTTTGAAACTGACTCTGACACACATCCACTCACACTCCCACATCTACATGCACAGTGTGTTTCCTTTTCAACTCTTTGATTACTTTGTGGATGCAGTGATTGTGAGGCCACCCTTGATTAGCTCAATTTATTCCCCAGCCATGCCAGAGGGCCATTTAGGGAAGTTTTTGCAGACTCTTACCATTTATCAAGATAAGAGGCGGACATGATTTGAATCCTAATATGTCCTTGCGGCAGAATACAAACAAGTGCATGCGGGCAAACTGTCTCTCAGTGTGTGCACACATACTGCTTTTTTAAGATGAAAGAAAGAACAAAAAAGTCTTCGAAAACGATGTTTGATTATCACAATGGCTTTGTTGTGTTTTTGGAGCCTTTCATTATGGATGTAGAGTCAGCCCCCAAACACTCCACTCCTCAACTTCTACTCTCTGAAAGTCAGATTTGATGAATGGATGGTGATTCAGGAAGAGAGAAGTTTTATTGTAGATAACCATGGTGTATACTTTTTTAAAATGGTGCTTTCTAACCTTGCTGACATGCATGGAAGACACTTTTTCACATAATACCACCCCCCTTCACAACTGCAAACCAACAGGTAGCTGTAAATAATGGGTCGATCTGCAAAAATGAGAGAAAGAAAGAAACTAAAGGCTATTATAAGTGATGATATAACATACCAAACATGTGGTCTGTAGACTTGAAAATGTGATGCATTTTTCTAAGTCTATGTCCTTCCTCCCAATTGTTGTTTGCCTTTATAATTATTTCTAACCAGTTTTATTGTCCTTGTCTCTTTGTAATGCATCTCTCATTATTTTTTGTGCTTTGAAACTGAGGTCTTGATTTGTTTGACAGACTTCCTGGAGTCATGCACCACTGGCATTACTCAACCTGTGTAAGGTTGTCTTGGCAACAACCTTTATGGTTTGTGTAATACCTTGGCAACAACTTAATGGCCAGGTAATACAGGCAGCGTTTAGATTGTGGGGGGGGGGGGCTTGTCTTGTAAAAGCAAGTCCTGGACCAGTTTATCCTCCCAAACCATGCCCTTATCTCTGGGATCAGCCTGGAGCTGCTCCTCCCACCCAGTTTTGGACAACTAGACGGAGGTTAGGTAGCCATCGACTGTATGAGGATTTGAGGGTATAAAATCAGCGAGGCAGTAGATTATCGCATGTTTTCCTGGCATTCAAGCTGAGGTTAATAGGCTCTTTTCAGCGCTGGGGCGTAATGTCGCCTATCTGGCATTGTCTCTAGTAGACATAATCTGTTTACAGTGACTCTCTCCCCTTCCCTGTTTTGACAGCGCATGAACATCTGAAGGGATGAAGAATGAGGGGGACAATGCAGTGGACATTAATTCTCTTTCTGAGAATGTCTTGTTAGTCTCGAGAGGCTTTTTCCAGAAAATGGCTCCAAATTTATCTTCCAGCCTGATGGGAGGGGAATTCTTTACCATGACATGATGAGAGCGCTCATCAATTTTGTGTTTTAAGGACGGTCTCATGGGAAATTGTTTCCCACTCAACAAACATTGTGTTTATCTTGCCCATACTTACCTGCACCCACCCCAAATGTATCAGCTCAGGCATCAAAGCCAGTGTTTTCTCACTCTGCATCTCTTTTAGCCGAAAGCCCCTTTCTGCAACTCTCTGCATTTTTCAGGCCAAAAATAGCGGAATCACTGGGAATGTGTCAGGATTGAATCTTAGCTGGCTGATTGGATTGTCTTTTGCTCTATCTCAGGCTGCATTAAGCGGCCGAGGCTTTGGACGTATAAAAAGGTGATGGATGCCTCCACCTTATGTCTGGACCGCTCAGAGCTGACCTCAGCAGAAGGCAGGAAAGAAAAAAAAAACGAGAGACTGAGATTTACCGACCAGGCTGCTGCAAGTAGAGGGGAGGATGAATGCCACTCAGCTTCCACGGCTGACAGCCACAGATGTAAAGAAGTGCTCCCACTGCTTCTCTGTCTGTCGTTTTGCTTCACTTTTTTTCTATTTGGTGTATGGACCATGCAGCTTGGAGAAATTACGGAGGGTAATTATCACTCCCTGGAAATCACAAGACTTTGTGATTAGCTATCAAACCCATTTCATTCCTCATTTCAGTTTCCGGTTTACTCATTCTCTCCTCGCTAATTAGTCTGCTCGGTCAGTGCGTTATCTGCCCCCCCCCCCCCCCCCCTCGCCCCACCACCACCACCTTTATTCACTGCTACCGTCCTCATTTCAGCTCTCTAAGGTTTTAACATTACAAGAACATCAAGATCAATTGGTGCAGTGGTGGTTTTAGTACTAAGTGGGTGCATCTGCTGTGACCTTGCCATCAATCTGTCAGTAATAATTAAGCGGCTAGATGGATATTCTTTCTGTGAAAAGCAAAAGATGGGTGAACCCAGAATTATGTTCCTTTAGTCTAAATGCTGATGTCTGTTTGACTGCTTGAGAAAGCACAAATAATTCAGATACATGCCAGAGAGCCCAATCTCCTGCACGCAGTTAGATGAGTCACATTGTCATAATTATTAATTCCAGTGAATCCCCATCACAAAGTTGGACTTAGGGGATAAATCCTCATAGATGAACAGTATGGGTCAGGGAGGGTCGTGGCCTTGGAGAAATGCACTAATAGGTCAATCAGTGTGACATGTCATTCCTCACATCCAACAGAATAAGATAGTCAAAGTTGATTATTGATTACATGAGTAAGCATTATTGTATTCACAATACAATAGTGGAGTTTACTTTGTCCAAACCAAAGAAAAGTCATGAGTGTCATAAAGTTTTATGAAGTGACTGGTAACTCTTTTTTTGGATTGATTGTGACTATAAACCTGAAGTGTTTAGGCTGTAGACGTGCTGGGGAAAATTAAAACAAAGTTTTACAATTGACTGATTGATTGAATTGAATTGATTGTTTTTTTAAAAAAAGTATAAATATTGATGCAGTAGAATAAGAGATTTCATGTTTTTTATTCTGTGCATTCTTCCTTCTTGTCAAAACCTAGTGCCTACGTTACCCACAGTGTAACTCGACAGCCAACAGTTCAGTCAGCGATTCCGGTGTGTTATGCTAGTAGTGACTAATGTAACCTTTAGCCTCTAGCCTCAAGCAGAGATGAGCTGAGAGGTCTCCAAAGTTTACTGCCAGCAGTTAGGTGAGTGAGTCATATTTTTAAATAGATAATGCATTGTTCTTGGAGCCAAGGAAGTATTTTTGCTCTTACTTCTATTTCTCCAAATTAGGAATGCCCAGTTCCCTGTGGTGGTTTTATTACAGGAATAATATGCTCAGATTTTCTTGTCCTGGTAATCATTTTGGCCGCAGCATCTTCAGCTGAAGCCTTCGTGCACTCTTTTTGGAAAGTCAAGTGG
Source organism: Micropterus salmoides (assembly GCF_014851395.1). Classification (NCBI taxonomy): domain Eukaryota; kingdom Metazoa; phylum Chordata; class Actinopteri; order Centrarchiformes; family Centrarchidae; genus Micropterus; species Micropterus salmoides. Next base: position 12,962,942 of record NW_024040040.1, read on the forward strand.
AAAGAACATTACATTAATCTAATGTATCTTTCAGAGTCAGACTGGAAGAAGAAGCTTCTGTAAATGTATAGATAAATGATATGATTTCGAGAGTTTAGTTAAGGATTGATGGACAGAAAACAGGCGTTACATCTTTCATTTATCTGTACTCAGATGGTGTGCTTTCCTCATTTGAACAACTCTGCAGTAAATTTAATCTCTCTAGAAGCAATTTCTTTCGTTGTATGCCCTATCTTTGTGCAACCCAAGTGCTGCTCTCTTAGAGCTGCCTCTATCAGAGGTGTAATTTCCACATTGTATAGCACACAGGTGAGTCACTTGGATTTTTTTTTTGGAGAAAGTTGGATGTGGGTGAAGATATTGCAGAGGAATTATGGCAATCTGTCTCTCTTAAAGAGTTCATACCTCTAGCCAGGAATGGCATAATGCAGTGCAAAACTGTACAAAACAGAAAAGGTCTAAATACTTCCCGGACGTTAGCCCATCATGTAAATGATGTAATTCCTCTCCCACTATTCAAGCTCATATGTTCTGATACTGTGCTAAGATTTTTCATCTCATCTTCTTTAAAACAATCTCAGAATTCCTGAAATAAACTACGGCCCCTGCCCATTTATAGCCGTCTTTGATGCCCCTCCAGACCCCTGCGTACTGTGTAAAACTGAAGTCGACTATAGTGTAGTAAGTACACTGTAAGTGTAGCCTAATTTTATTTATATGGAAAGATGCACACCCACGTACCTTTACTCACTGGATCAAAGACGTACTGTACATTCTTAGAGAAAATAAAAAACTCATTAAGGGGCTCCACAAAGACCTTTTTAAAGTATGGAATCCCTTTCTTAACCATATTAAAGAGGAAATCCAATTACCCGCTGTTCCATAAAAAAGAGAAAGTCAGAATTAGCCATGCTCACTTTTTTTTTTTACAGAGACATATCAGATAGCCTGCTATTGTCTTTGCGAGCATTTTTATTTATTTATTTACATATTATCATTATGCCCATTTTGTTTTCTCATCTTTTTTGTGTACATGATGTCACTGAATATGTCATACAGCAGGCAATTTCTTGGACTGTGGGCCTCCTCTTAGGAAAAGGCATTCCCTAACCCCCCTTTAGTTTACTTGCTTTGTTCTACTCTGCCTGTGAGATTATTATTATGTTATTTGATCCAACAGATGATCAATAATTGAGCCAAGATATCCTAATATTGCTGTTTGACATAACTTCAGACTACACCATATACATTTTTTTAAAAGGTCTGTCCTAAGGCATTTTGTGTGTTTCTGACTCTTAAAAAGTGGGAAAAGTAATTCATCAAAACCTGTACCTCGGAACCTTTTTTTTAACCAAATCACACATGTGTAGGCTGTTGTATGTAATCTCCTTTTGATAACTTGTTTCACTTCCATTCACTGAGACTCCCCTGAAACAGTTTGTCAAACAGTATTGTACCATTGTACCAAGAATGACACTAATCAAAGTGTTTTCCAAAAAAGTGAAGGATTTGTTAAAAACATACCAGATATCGGACCTGTTGACTTTGTTCACGAGAGGCGAAAATCAAATTGGAATTGATCTCCTGCCTTTGATCCTTATTAGTACAATGCTAGGGAATCCTAGAGTCTTTGTGAAAGTGTAGAAAGTGTTGGAACATCCAGTGGTCATTGTCAACAGTGCGGCTTCAGTAACACCTTTATTACAGCATGTTTGGTTTGACAGGCATAGGCAGGTCCTCTTGTTCGTGGGATTGAGTGTAGGGAACAGTTGTGAGACTTTAGCCACTGCATCGTCACTGGAGTTAATAAGAGGGAATAAGATGGGAAATTCACCACAGTATCTATTTATATGGGGGAGTAGAAAGACTGGATAAGTCAAGTAGAATATTATCCCTGTAATGTGACAGATTTTATTGAGTGGCAGATGTCTTACATGTATTTGAAGACAGGAGCCTATCAGGAGATCTAGTATAGTACATCATTTTCTCAATTACAGAGAATAGCACCTGAGCATTATTTTTATAATCATTAATCATTTCAGAGATGTGGAGTCACCTCAAAAAATCCATCATCTTGTTACAAAGTACAAAGTAGATTTATTTATCATTTTACAACTCAGGATTGTATAACAAGATGAAGTTGTAGTTCCCTTTATTCTCTTCACAAAAAGTAAAATTTTATATACCTAAATGGGTGGATAAATAACAAGACAGAGTAATACAATTATTTTACATAGTGCGGTGCTGAGGACAAACTGAGGAGTCTCACAGCCTGGGGTAGAAGCTGCTCTGAAGTCTGGTAGTATGGCAATAATATAATGGAAAATTATATGGTAATCTCTTGCCAGACAGCAACAGAATGAACAGGCTGTGACTGGGTGGGTACTGGCCTTTTGTATCCTTTAGGCTCTGTGCAGGTACCTCACCTATATCTCAGATGCTCAGTAGATGGATAGCAATGGTCTTCTGGGCGGTTTTAATCACCCGCTGCAGAGCTGTTTTCAGAGCTGCTAAGTTTGTTTTTATAGATTTCATAACTTGCACTTTAGTCTTTCATTATTTCATTACTTGCATTCAGCCTCCTAGCAGGTTCTTTGTAACATCTTATTCCTCATTTCTCTAAGGAGCCTTCAGTGTTCCAGATATCCTTTTAGTTTTGGTCTGACAGGACACAGTAAAAATTCCCTAACAAAGTTTCACATGCTGACAGAACAGGCAATTTAAACTTTGTGTACTGCTGCATGTGCAGGGCTAGGGATAAAATGCTTATTTATGAATATGGCTTCATTGGAACGGTTAGATACACAAATGCAGCCATGCAGGCAAACAGAAACTGAACAGAAATGAACCTGCCTCTGCTCAGCCTTGCATGCCTCTGTGGCCAATTTACCATTGAAAATCTTTAATTTTGTACTTTCAAATGTTTATCCTCTCTAGCATCTCTTGAATGTGTGTACAGTTGACTTAGGCTGTTGAATAATTTCATTGGGTGGATAATCAGCAGGTTCTATGAATAGGAGTATTTCATCAGATTGCAGAATCAATATTCATTCACTGCAGGCAGGAGCATTTTTCTGTGGTATTTCCATTCTGCAAGATGTATGGATTAAAAAAAAACACCCAGGATGTTCACCACCACAATTAAGCTTTTTGGTCTGCAGAGATTACACAGCCTGAGACTATACTGTACAATATCATTCCCCTAGCGGACACACACACTGTAATTGAAGAAAAAACATTAGCATCAGTAGCAGGTGGAGTATGAAGATATATCATGTATAACCCCATTTGTTGGCCGGCTGCTGGCACTTCCGCCCCAGTTTTACAGCGTCTTGACTGTTTTATAAGCTCACATCAGTGTGTGTGTGTGTGTACATAAAAATATATATAGTCTCCATGTACACATGTATCCGCATGTATACACTAAAGAGAGAAAAGGCTTTTCCATTGCCTCGTGCCCCACCAGGCTGCCCCGGTGCAGCTGAGGAGGAAGACCAGAGACATTACTCAGCTATTAAACTGTTATTCGCAGGTGTCACCCTCAGTGGGGTCTGTGTTGATAGAGGCGAAAGCGCCCTCAAGGTCCACAGCTATATACACACACATACACACAATTCCTTTAAGCAGGGGTGTTAGAGGTCCGGGCTCCTGGCTGTGGCTCCCTGGCTTGATGGGGCGTAACGGGCCAGAAGTGGAGCAGACGGGTGAGCCAGATCGGGCCAGGAGGAGGGCAGCGGGACACCAGAGGACAACAGGATTGGGCCAGTAGGGAGGCCACCTGCCACTCCATTTCACCCCTGATGAATTGGCCTGGTTTCATCACTCATTGCCTTGTTTCTGTTGGAGACTCTGGGCTTCACTCTGACGAAGGGAGAGTAATTTGTCCCATGCACACAAACAATACATTCAGATACAGAGACGGTATGTCTGTTTTACTATATACTAAACTAATCTTGGGAAGAAAATTGTTGTATGTTGTCTTTTGTTGCTCTGGGGGGGGGGGGTTGAAAGACGTGGGCACTTACCAGACAAGGAGGGTCTAACAAACGCTGCATGCAATTATATATTCTCTTTGCTGATTGGTGTTTGAACCTCACCTGTTTATATAAATTGCCATTTCTGCTGTTTTGATTGCGCTGATGTTTGTTTTTGCCCACAATTAACAGGAAGACTATTTGTCTGTGAGTGCTGGTATTCTGTTTGTTTTGGTCCTTTAATCTGCTTCTACAAATACAACAGCTAATTGCTGGAGTCCCCATTTAATTCATGCGCTTTCAGTACATATTGCATTAAATATGATTGTTTTTATTTCTTCTCTAAATGTGAATTCTTCTTCTTATATAACCTGGATCCTAATGTTTAAAGAAGTAATCTTAGACTACCAAGAACTGCCCCCCTCACCACAATCTCTAATATTTGTAGGAGAGACAAGTAAAATGGATCAGGGTCCTGCCAACTTGTGTCGAAAACCCATTCAGGCAAAAGTCGAGCTGTGTCAGACATACATTCGTCCTTTTTGCTTCAATTTATCGAGTTATTTGTCTTCTTTTATAATGCGTTGGACATTAACAGCTTCTGGTATATACGCAAACAACATTGGTGGTTGAGACACAACCTAGCTGATAAGTGACTCGTGTTTTTGCAGTCCATTATGCTCCAGCTGTGCTAGCTGATGTTTTAGGAAGCAGGTTCATTCATTACCTGCTTCATTAGTTCTGTCCCTCAAGGTATGGCACCTTACTGTGTTTCAGTTTTGTTCCCCTCTAACAACACATTTTGTGGACTTTGACCAAAGAATGCCAGACAGGCAGTTTCCTGTGCTATGTCCCTGAGGAGCTTTATCTCAGAATGGGAAAATACCATCCATGGTGGAGTAACTGGATCTGCTTGACTGAGCATTTGAAAAAAACTCAACATGTTCCATTATATAAATGGCAAAATCATCAATTTATTCGACATTGTTCTTAAAATTTGATTCCATGGTCAGTAGAAGTATTATTGTATGCCCTTTCCCTGCAATAGTACAGTAATTTCAGTTATGCATCTCAGTATAATACATACCTGAGAATGACACCTTGTATCTCCTGAAAACCAAATTATGATTTTTCAGTTTACCTCGTCCACAGAGGACAGGTGCAGTGCAAAAAAGAAAGTGGGAATGACACATACAATATATTTTGGTCTACTGGAGTCCAGGTTGCCTTCTGTTATAAATTCACAGCACGCAGAAGCAAACGCCTGTTGTGAAATCTACACAAAAAATAAGGGACTCGTCATAGCAGGAAACACCCCGTCAGCAACCATTGCTTGTTCAATGCAGTTGGAGACTTCTTCCGGTGTGATCCAAGTATTTTTTTTTTTGTGTCTATCACAAAAATAAACACTGCATATTATAGTGAATTGCTTATTTTTGCAATTATGCCTTGAAGATGGATTTAGATAGCTGACATGTTGCCTTTGATTGTGTTTACCACCCATTGCTCTCTTAATTGGATTCCTCTAATTTAGACAACTTGCTTGTTGAATGTTTTGTTGAGTGCCAAAGATGCGTGGTTGCACCAAACAGCACCCTGCAGAGTAGCAGAGAGTTATTAAGACTCAGACTTGGGCAAGATGCATGTGTATGCAGCCACACAAACATGCATCATCTGAGATGTTGGAGGGAGACTTTATGAAGTCAGCCCAGAGCTGCTGGGCTGAGGCCTGAATGCTGTTGCTGCGGGCCTGATGCTGGGGGGCCAGTTTTGCTTTTGGCACGGTAGTTTGACTCTATCGCAGAGCTACACATGGACTTGCACACTCTTGGCTCTGCATACTAAAAAAACAGTAGTTCTGTGGCTACAGTATCCACCTTTTTAAATAAAGATTTATGTAGTAAAGTGAAAACAAATGAGTTGAATGCAGAAATTCCACTCAGTATTTTGACAATAGCTTGACTGGACCTGACCAGATGTGACATGACCAGACATGATGTCATGACTAGATGGGAAGGGACGTGATTCTCCACATCATGTAACAAAATGCAGCGTGACATGATAGGATTTGGTACCCTGTATGTATCCACCACATGATGGGATGTAAAAACTCATTTTCATATTGACAACACTAAGTAAACAAATGGTTTTGTACAGTGATAACATCAAAATTCAACCATATCTTAAGAGTTACATATGAAGTCAGCAAAGATTTTGTAGTATTTGAATGTCTGTGAAAAGAGAATACAAATACATGATCCACCTAAAACTGTCAGGTGTATAGTCTTTACTGTTCACCGTCTTTCTGTCTGCACTTACTCATACCGACTCCAACTCAGGATCAGAAGCCAAAGCCGCTGTTGATTGAATCGCAGCAATGCTATAAGCTGCGGCTCCTCTTCCTCCCACCTTTACTCCCACTTGTCTTCTGCACATCATTCCTGCAGTTCTGTCGAGGCTCTCTTCTTTGTTGCAGTCATTCCTCACAGTGTGTCTTTCCTTTGTAATAAGACGCAAATGCAGGGGGTTTTAGCGTTTTGTGGAAAATGAAATGTTGTTGTTTATCTCCTGGATGTATGGGATAGCTGCTTATCTCCTGCGTCAGAAACAGCAATCTGAACCAAGATGCTGGACATGTACTCTGTACGCTCAGTGCGTTCACATCATTGCACGTAGCATTCGCTGCACTCTGTGTTTGATTTGCTTTGCTTTGAATGAAACAAACTTCATTTCAAGGGCTCAGCAAGATACAGTATTTAGTAATTAAGCTCCAGCATGCCTCTCTATCTAAAACTATTAACTTTCCAACCAAGTAATGTTTAAGCAAGTCAGCAGGTCCCAAATATCATCTCAGAAATATTCACACCTGGTTACCCTGCTGCCAATCTGCAGCTTTTTTTAACCTCCACTTTGACCATGATGCTTTAAAATTTGCCATGAGAGATATGTTGTCAGTGCTCCTCCCTCTATATTCAGCGTCCGTCACTGCTTTATCCTTTACATACTAAACAGCAGAGAGCCTGTGGGCATGGACAGATACTGCAGAGACTGTGTGTGAGTGTGAGAGTGAGATAGACAATGTGCTTAGGTGCATGTATAGCATGTTGCCGGTGGTGCTTTGATCTGTACATCCTAAGGGGGGATATGGGCTGGTACAGATACGGTTTGTCTCCACACACACACACGCGCACACACACGCACACACATGAACACACACAGGCGATGCATTGTTGCAGCAGGGTGGCCTAGAAACAAAGTAGAGAGACCGTGTTTTGACCACAGGACCTAAGTTCAAGAATTCACAGTGCTAAAGTGTCCCTAAGTAACAAACTTAACCACAGTGTCTGACCTTTGAACTTTTCTAAGAGGGCAAGCAAATAAGAGAACTACCCTGTGGGGGAAAGTACACTGCTGTATTACATAACAAACAGTGACACTCCTGTGCATCTCTGAACTTGGATCACCACCCAGCCCATGTGGGAGTAAAAAACACAGGCAAGACGTAGCCTGTCATATTAAAGCAGCCAGCAGCAAATTGCACATCAGGGCTAATAAAAGCGACAGGGAAATTGCTGCCAGCAGATTTCCTCCAAATCTCCACAGTAATTCCCCATGAGCTCTGGCATTACTGCCTCACTACCCAGCCTCAGATTAACCCCCAACCCCCACCCTCCAACCCCAGGTCTCACAGCAATGCAGCTCAGGGCTTCACCATGCCAGTTTGGCCTCTTGATTTCAATGCTTGTACATTGTCCTTTTAATGTCTTCAAAGGTCGGGCATCCAACTGGCCACCGTCAGACGGTTGCCAATATATTCGTGTAAGTGCGTGCATATTTGATACTTGATTTTTTTAAGTTTGTTATACAACAAAAATGCCAAACATTCACTGGTTCCATCTTCACAAATGTCCCTTTTCTGTTCTATAGCTAACTGAATAATAATAATAATATGTATACTGAATATCTTTTGTTTTTGAACTGTTGGTCAGACAGTTTAACAAAAGTAAACAGATTAAATGATGATGAAAACAATTATTAGTTGAATCCCTAAATGCAATAAACCCCTGAAGATGTGACTGACTGAAAGAGGTGACTCTACGGATCCCTCTCCATTTCTTAAAAAATTCCCACAGTACATACAGACACTAGAGCAGCTGTACCCATTTACTCTGACTCCACCTCATGTCTCCACTCCACTCCTTCAACCGTCTAGGTCAATTGGCCCTGCTGCGCTTCACCTCTGAAAGCGTTTGACCTAGACCTGGTCTCCAGCCCCGCACTGAGTCAGTCGGCATTCAGAACATCTCGTCTGCCAGTGTCCAGCACAGATTCCAAACAATCTCTCAGTATCCCAGCTTGCAGTGCGAGAAGAGACTCAGCAGCACTCTACCTTCACTCTGCACGTCAGTGTTACTGCACAGCAACTGATATTAGAGATTCTGTATTAGACCGCTTTAGGAAGCCTAATCTGTGTTTTATGGATTCTCTTTCTTCTCTCACTCAGGCTGTCTCTCTCTATATATATTGATCTATTGCTTTAACTCAGTGCCTCTCACTCTCTCTTGCTCCAAACCTCCTTCTTTCCCTTCTCTTTTAAAGGAAGAGAACAAAGTCATTTTTATACACCCTGGCTCTAGGGACGGCTATGGAAACTAGTGGATAGATTGCCATGAAATGCGGGACAGACACTCGTGGTGTCCAGAGGATTAATTCCACTGACTTTACTGATCACCTGACTTTTCATCTAGTGACACCAGCAGTGAAATTTCAACATCTACAAGATGAATTGGCACAAAATGCAGTACAGATGTTCATAATTACAGATGATGAATCCTAATAATTTTTGTTTGTGTTAGTGCTAATTAGCAAGAGGGTTAATATGGTAAACATTATACCTGCAAACATATATCAGATATATATATATATATATCATCACTGAGAAGGTTGAATAAGTGACGTGAGTGAGTTATGTCAGTGGGTACTGTATAGACCCTTGAAGTTCCAGTGAGGCAGAGGGGTCTTGCATGACTGCAGGGGCTTCATTTCAGTAATAATACATTATGTTGTTAAATTAAAAAGCTTTGGAAGATTTTTATTTATTTAAATAAAAACCACTGGAATGAAATAAAGGTGGCAAATACTAAGCTCAGATTTTGTAAAAGGACGCAGGATAATAAATATAATATTTCCTAATAATAAACTGAGTTTTAAAAATGTGTTTGATTTGTTCACAAATAAATGGTCTATCAATATTTCTTCATATCTTAGTTATTTAATATTGAATAAGTTGCCATAGAAATCAGCACAGAGATGACCAAGATGAAAATAAAAATGCCCAGAGTGCTGCCCAGAAATGGTACAATAAACAAATAATAAGTTTTCTAAAATAACATCAATGTTTCATCCTGTCAGGGTTGGCAGACTGTTTGCTCTTTGACTGATACATATAATATTATTTTATTTACTTTTCATTTAACATTAGACTTGTTGTGATTCAGAAGCTGACAGACATTTAAAGCCAGATTAAACTTAGACCCTGGTTAAAATAAAATACTAGTCCATTTTCTGGCTAACGGGGGAAATAAATTATATAAAGAGTAGGGTGTATATTTAAGCAGCTGTTGGTCCGACTGAGGAACGTACATGAAGATGCATCTGATAAATGTACTAAAGACAAGGCAAGGCTCTCAGGTTATCAAGAATTCAAATACTGTGGCAGCAGCCGGTCAGAAGCATCACTCTGTGGAATAGCAGAGTTGTTTACCTGCACAGAAAAGGAGGGGCAACAGGCAAGATTGACTGAAAGACAAGCGAAGGGAAAGAAAGGGAGTAGGCAGTGTAATTTGATCGGCGCATGCTGGGAACTCATCAGTATGCTTGCCATGTACGCCTCCACCCCTCTGTGCTACACACACAAACACACACGTACACGCACAAGGATGTAGCACAAGGATGCCAGTCAGGATACACAAATAACAGACTAATGTAATCATGTAAACACTCCATCACTCTCATTGTCCCACAGATTCCACATTGCCAGTCCGTAAGCAAACACGCACACACAATTTTGTCATAATACACGCAGACACCTAGCTATTCCCAGATTCTCAAGTCTGCTTGATTTTTAGGACTGAGTAATGAACCTCAATAATTCTTAATGCAGAGTTAAACGTGTCTGTAGCAAAAGTTGGCATTATTAGGTTTGTTTACTTCAGGAAATCAGGACATGTTTTTTATAAGGGAAAATATTAGAATAGTAGATATTTATGTTCCACAAACTAAGGTGGGATCTTGGGAATTGTATTGGCACTGGTATCAATGACAACCAGACCTACTTTTTTTAACCCATGTCATATGAATATCTAATTGTTAAGGGGGTATTGTTGTGATTTAGTATTGCACTTCAATTGAGTTGGAGACTTGTGAGAGAGTTAAAATTTTCAAAGTTGATGCAGTCGAAAAAATCCTGACTTTTATTCTCTTCTATGGATCAAGCTCCACAAAGATTGGATCCTACAATTCCCATAATGCAAAACAAGAACATCATTTTGTTAGACTCCCCCTGCCTGGTAAACACCCTTGTCTTTCTAAGAAAGAGATAACCCTGATAATCACTATGACATCACCAGAGTTATCTTCTTAGATTTGATGAATGTCTTCTAAAGACATTGTTTGTGTACAATTGGTGTAATACCTCTTCTAGCAACTAAAATGTAAATGCTTCGTATTTGTATAGTGCCTTTCTAGTCTTTTCGACCACTCAAAGCGCTTTTACACTACATCCACTCACTGAGCCTAAGTGCTCAAACAGAAACTAACATTCACACACTGGCAGAACAGCCACCAGGGGCAATTCCAGGTTCAGTATCTTGCACAAGGACACTTCGACATGCAGCCTTTAGTCACACTTTTCACTCATTCAATTTTGCTTGAAAAGCCTCATCTGAACTGATTATGTGGGCTTGAACAGAGTATCTGATATGTTTATATTATTTCTGATTTTATTGGAAATCATGCTGATACAGCAATTGCGATATTTTATGGATTATCACTGAACACCGATCACACGGTGGATTTGGGAGCACTTAAATCTCTACAGTAGAGAAGCTGCTGGTCTAACAGTGGATGAAGCAAATAAGCCCAAAAGCTCCTAATGTGCCTGCTGGTTTACAGATTATAACAGATTTTTGTCAGTTTCGGTGGTGAAATGCAGTGGCTGCAAACAGTGATAAAGGGTTTTTGGTGTTGAGTGTGTATAACATCACTGTGCTGGTTAAAAATAAAAATGTTTTTTTACTGTGTACTTATGGGGTGATTTTCCTGTTAAATTGGACCACATCTGTGTGTTTATCATTTTTCTGCACTTGTTCTGCTTCTCATATCTTATTATACTATCATCGAAGGTCACTGGACATCAGTGGATGTGTGTTATTCCACTGTTCCAGACCACATATGTTATCAAATGTTTTTCTCATCCATAAAACATGCACACATTTGCATTTGTGTGTTATTTAAAGCATGAAATACACCAGCGTGAAATGCAGATGTGTTCTGATTCTCAGTCCCCCACTGTTACATTCAGGGTACAGTGCATGATTGACAGATCAGCACTTGCACTCTTAAATGTATGCACACACCATGATATCCTCCCTTTAAAAATGTTTTCCAACATAAGGTCATAATTTACCTTGCCTCCAGTTACTTCCTCTTCCCTCCCTCCCACCTCTTGATAGTATTGCTTGTAATTTATTGTATTGTTTTTAATTAAATGGATGGCAAGGGGGTTTAAGTACCCAGCAGTTCCAAGATGTGCCATTTCTTATCTGAATTCTAAATTCAGCGCACACCTACTGTAAAGAGGGACTATAAAGCTGAATAGGTCCCAAACTGCTGCGCTGCATGTTAGAGGGATTGAACAGTTAGACAAATGTCACCTTTAGAAGAGAAGAGCGAGGATAATAAAGCGACGGCTGGGTAGTGGTGAATACAAACTTCACAGACATCAGGATACCACAGATTCACGGCTCCAGCAGTCTGGCTTGTGTGTATTCTCAGTCTGGCATAGAGGATCAGAGAGGAAACAGCCTTGGATTACAGAGACGCTTGCCCTGATAAAGAGGAACTTTAAATTGAATGGAGTCACAGCATGTGCAGTGCAGGACTTCTTCCTTTAGCAAAAACCAAACCACAGTTCCACACATAATGTGTTACAAGATTTCAAGAATTTCATTTAACATGTTCTACAAACTGTAAAAAATATCACATCTAATTGCTTAATTCCCCTATCTGTGTCTGTAGTCCACTCCTTGCAGCACAAACCTCGGTCGGACCATCAGAGTGCTTAAAATATACTGCAGCAAGGGGTCGTGGGTGAGATGGAGCAAATCAATTCGATTATCCACAGTCTAAGCTGAGATGTATGTCTGAATAATCAGAGGGTGAGCTATGGACTCCAAGGGTTTATTCTGTATGACTGGCATTAAATGTGATTTCCCCATATATCAGGTCATTGGAGAGTATGCCTCAAAGGTTATTTGCTCTAGGTAGCCATTCACAAGACTGATTTTATTCTGATGGTGATCTGACATTCAACAATCACGGCATGATGACCTTCCTGACCTTACAGCATTAAAATCTTTTTTATTTTGCAAATGCACCATTCAACTAGTCTTGTCAGCGCCCCCAAGGAGGATTCTTGTCGCCTTTCACATGGCAGATATTTCCTATTATGGTGACATTTTGTCATCCCCAGACACTCGTGTCAATCTTATGGTAATTTATCCAGATGGATACATGCAGGGCTTTTAAACATGCTTTCTCATCATGCCATGTTTATCAAATAAACATTATCAATTTGACATTTGAGTTGGAGTGTGACAGTTGTACCCAAATGGCCCAAAATCCTGACATGCCCTTTTTGAACATGTGAACATGAATTTATTTACCTCCATATGTTCATGCAAATTGGAAGGACAGAAGCATAGGTAATACAAATCACTCCAATTACTCTGCCTATGCACCAGAACACCACACACACACAAAGCCAGAGATCTCTCACTGTGCTTTTCTGTGAACATGACGGACAGGGACAAAGCAGCAGGACGCTGTGTAGATGATGCCGACTCTCACCAGAGCTCTAACCTTTCCCTCAGCGTCCTTCCTGCAGAGTCTCTGTTTCCTCCCGGCCTCTCTGTCACACAGTCCTATTGTTTGTCTCTGTCCAGATTTGGCACTCATTTTAGAAACCTGTTTATGCGCAAAGTCCCAAGACATGCTGCAAGGCATGAGAGAAAAGCAGAAAGGTGAGGTAGGAGACAAAGGAGAAGAAATGAATAGGGTGTGTAGAAATAGAAAAGAAGAATGAACAATGAAAAGACAAACTGATGAATTTGGAAGTCATGACAGCGAATATACTGGTATGGATTATTGACAGTTCAGTTAGCCAGTTAGCATCAGCACCTGTACACGTAAATGACATTTGTAAATAGGGCTAAAACAATAAGTCAAATAAGCAATTGGTCAATAGACAAAAAAGTAATCAACAAACCTTGAAGCATCGTCATCTTATCTGCCTATGTATTTTGAGAGAACATCTCAGTACACGAGTTCCTACCTCTAGAGAGCGACAGGCCCACCATGTTAACCTTGTTCTCTGCTGTTCCTGCCTCCCCCTGGAAACACGTGATGCAATGATTTCCAAACCCCCTAACACCAGATCCCTCCTCACCTCCTCCTGCAGCTAGATTTGAGGTGATACTTTGCAGCAGCTTTTCCTCCTGCTTTTTCAAACCTGTTCCACTCATTCACTTCATGTTGCGGCATCGGTTAAGTCGCTGTCAGACTTCCTTGCTCATTCGGCTCACATGCGCTGCAGATAACCCAAACACGCTGCCTGCTGAAATGCTGGGGAAAGCACCTACAGTCCCAACCACTCTGCTGTGTCCTGTTTTCATTACATGGACTCCCCAGGAGAGGGTATGGATATAGCACTCTCACTCTCTCTTGCTCACTGAACACAGTAAGCTGTTTTGATCTTGGCTGGTGAGTTTGCTCCACTGGACCATTTAGGGACTGGATTCTTTTCACAGATGGCTTTCGAGACAAGGGCCACTCTGCTGCAATAAGGTAGATCCAATCAGTGCTTTGGTGAACCCTTGGACATGTGAACATAAAGTATAAAGAATGACGGCTGTAGCTCAGGAGGTAGAGCAGGTCGTCCACTAATCAGCAGCTCGAGGATCTGATCTCCGGCTCCTCCAGTCTGCATCTGGAAGTGTCCTTGGACAAGATACTGAATCCCAATTTGCTCCCAATGGCTGTGCCGTCCATGTGTAAATGTATTAGTTTGATGAGCACTCTGTTGGAACCTTGCATAGTAGCCACTGCCATCAGTTTAAGTATGTGTGTGTAAATGGGGTGAATGTGACACATGCTATACAAGTACAGTTACCATGATGGCCAGAGTGATAAATGATAAATGAAAGTCTGTATGGTTTGAAGTATGTGGACAACCCTGCCCACATTTTTTTGTCTGGTGCAGTTTTTGGTTTGGTTTTGGTTTGCGCCAACTAATGGAAATCTTAATGCTCTAGCATACAAATGTATTTCAGACAATAGTGTTCTTCTATCTTTATGGCAAAAAGGCCCTTTCCTGTTTCAACATGACAACGCGCCCTTGTTCAAACATGTTATCCAAAGTTTGTGTGGGAAAACTTTACAAGCCTGTATACAGCTGGGATAATTTTGGAACGCCATCGTGACCGACCTTACTAATGCTTTTATTGTTGGATGGGAACAAATCCCCGCAGTCAAGTTCCAAATCCTGTGGAAAGCCTAAAGAGTGGATGCTGTTATGGTAGCAGATTAATACTTATACTTTTGGAGCAAGACGTTCAACAATCACATGTAATGTGTATCTGAACTCTAAACAACATATTTGCCTATGCCAGATCAGATGATCATGGTCACAACTGTCCAACAATCATGCTGTCTGATGTAAAAGACATAGTTAAACTCAGCAAGCAGGGCTTCCCTGTGGCTTTTGGGTTAAAACACCGGTCATGAACCACAACATCCCTAGTACTACTAGGGATGTTGTACTACTGTCAACTCACTAATAAAGGCATACAATTCCTCAAAAGATAAAAACCAAGCATACGATGGCACATGCTTGTCTTGCTATTAGGGCTTCCTAATGCATCATAAATCTAGAGTCGCTCCCCAACATTTTGTGGTGCCTGACACTCATTTTCATTCCCTGATGACCTTGCATCAGGACATTTCCAGAATCATATTGTGTGGTCTGATCCAAGAACAAATTCATATCCAGAGTGTTTGCCTCTGCAGCATCTGCAATGTAAAATTATATTTTTAGGTTTGTGTACATGAAGTGACTCCCTTCAGTGGGAATGCATTGACCTGTTTTAGCTTGTGTGAGTAATACAAATTTTTTTTTATGCATGTGTAAATAATTTAATGCTATGTTGCACATAGTTTTTATCATTCATTTTTATCATTCTTTTGTCAGTTTCATATTTTTATATTTATATATTATGTCTCTTGTTATACACCCAGTCACCAAAGCAAAGTGTAAAAATTACTTGGCAATGAAGCTGATTCTGATTCTGCACTGCTGCAATTTGTCATGACTGAACCACACAGGGGCAAGAAATAGCATTTCATAGATTCAGCAGCTCCAGAAATTCAGCCATGCAACTGCCATGAGTCATAACATTTCATCATTAATAAGCAAATTCGAGTGTACATAAGCAAGGCTGGATGGGACCTTTTGAGCAGTAAACCTCCACTTTACAGGAATAGATTTAGTTTCCAATCATGTAGCACACTGAAGGAAAGCACATGAAGGTGTGTGCCGTCTGGCGGTAGAGAACACTTCACATCCCCTGGACAATAGTTAAGAAAATAATTCATTGAAAGCAATGCTAAAATGGGCCCAAGCTGAGCATCTAACCACAGGGAGCTTCCGCTAGGAAATGGGACTGTTGGGGGTGTGGGCACGCTTCAAAGGTGAACCAGCAAGGCCTCAAGGAACCTGCTATTTAGTGCCATCAGTCCCTGATTTGAGTGTGTCTGTCTTTCTCGCTCCCCTCCCATTACATTTTCCATTTTCCTCAGCTCTCTGGTCCCCCATCAGTAGCTAAACTACATGGTGCCACTTAGGGATTCTCTAGATGGCCCCATCATTCTGCGCTAAGCTCGCGAGGAGTCCTTCCTCTACCTGCGTAGCCCTGCACCAAAGCCCAGTAAGCGTTCAGGTCCTGTTGGTATCCAATCTCTGTCTTCTCACTGTGAGGGATCTTTTTTTTAGATTGTCAGCTAACAGCAGCTTCAGCATTTCAGACTAAGAATCAGGTTGGGCAAGAAGACAGGGATTTTAACAAAGTTTCTACATAACTCTTTCCTCTGTATCCATGTAAGTGACAGGCCACTTTCAAATGGCAGGAAAGGAAACATCTTTATATGTCTGAGGACATGGTTCATGCGCTTGGATCAGTAACAATATCGATGGGGGGACAGACTGACAAATGATTCTGTTTAGGAAAAGCAGAACAATATCCAATAAAGCCATAATAGGCACAGCCCATTATGATTCAACAATGCCTCACAAAACCATTAGTAAAAATAGTTGACACGGCTATTCCCATCATTATCTGATGCTTTACTAATTGTGGTATTACCTTGTTTCTTCCATTCAATGTGACATTTGTCTAATGTTTTGTGAAGTACCCTTTAAGTGTTTCATTAATGTGTAATTAGCTTTCCATTAGGAGAATTCAACTGTGACTTCTCCACGCAAGATTATAAGGAACATGAGGTTTAACATTGGTAATGATTCTTTGCTGGATTCGGTTGCAATAACAGGCGCTGCCTTTGTGCTAAAGAACGTTGTGTTATGAGAACATCAATGCAACGAGTAGGTGTTGATCTTTGCAAATGTCATGCTCTGTTCCTCAAGGCTCAAATTGGATGTATTATTCACCCAGCCTGTTTGTTTCCCACTGCCCTGTAATATTCGTCAGTTACCTTACAGTATATAATTCCTAGACACGACATGAAAATTGTAATTTACGCGACACATCGTTGAGCATTTCCTTTTAAAATTGCCACATGTTAACATGCTTATAAAATTCAGAAAAAAACTTTTAAACATTGTATTATGTCTCTTGATATCTGTTTTACCTGCATTAATTAAGGGGACCAGCAGCAGCAGTTTGCCTGCTTATGGATAATGAGGAGCAATACCAAGTATGAATAACAGGAAATTGACCAGACGCGAGGGGGGGGACGCAGCTAAATGAATAATGAACACAGCACAGTGAATGGCTGCCTTAAAATATGTGTGATTGGAGAGGTTAAGGCTGTAATAAACAAAATAAAGTGAATGCTGAACAGAGAGACAGTTAAACTGCTACATCTGGCAACGCCGATGTGAGTGGGTACCCAGCCACTGCAATTACAGGGCTCCATCACTAGTGTAACCCTTTACTGCCTGGATGTTTTGCTGGAGCAGATGAGCTCACGCTCAGTCAGAGCTTGTAAAAATGTTTTAAGGAATCAATCCATGTTGCCCACTGTATCTGGGAAACCCCCTTTCACCATCGACAATCACATTATCTACTGATTCAATTCCTGGGCTTCTTCTCAGTCCAGATCAGCCGCTCGCTATCCTGCTGATCACAAGCTACAGGGCAATCTTCACATCCTTTTATGTAGAGCCCAGACTGTTTCTTTAAAAGGAAGGACTAATTAGAGAGTAGAGGGAACATCAATTCGGCTGGACGAACGGAGTTTTCCCCCAATGCCAGAAGTGACAGAAGTGTCATTCTGACATTTAGTAAAGAGGTTTTGGTTGTGCTTTAAAAGCACAGGCTGTTAATGTTGTCCAAAGCAAAAAGGCTATGGCCTTTTACGACTAAAGAAATAACTTTAACATTCTACCTCAATAAATTCACAAGTATACACAGATGGGTGTCAAATTGAATGAAAACCCAAAATAAAATGCCTTAATAAGGTATTGGGTCACCATGAGCCTTCAGCACAGTTCCACTGGTCTTACGTATAGATTCCCTAAGTTTCTGGAATTCTAATGAAGGGATGAACACCATTCCTCCAAAAGATATACCCTCATTTGATGTTTTTATGATGGTGGTGGAAAGCACTGCATAACATGTCTCTCCACATAATCTTCCCCAGCAATTGAATTGTAGATGTTCACATTTCTTTTAAAGGACATCCATTTGTCAACTACATGATCAATCTTAAAGTTTCTTTAGATTTTTAAGTATTTGCCTTATGCGATCTTCCAGGCAGCCATTGGCCTACATTAAGATATAAAAGACAACTTGCAGAAAACTCAAACTTGCTTGCAGATTACAAGTAATTTTAAAAGTGCTGTTGCTGTGTGCAGCATTTGTCGTTAATTGCCAGCTCATACATTGCTTCCCATTTCACCAACAACATTAAACAGGAAGCTATTTGTGTCCTCAATGCTGTTGAGATTGCAAATGCCCCTTCCTCTTGCCTCTCTGAAGTATTATTCCTGCTAGCTGCAAGGCTTAATTTATTAAAGGCTGTTAAAAAAAGAAAAGAAAAAGAATGGCTTCCCTCCTCAAGAGCCGGATTGTTTGGATCTGAATGGGAAACACTGGTAGATTAACTCAACATGGATGGTGCACACGCTGATAGATCTGTAATCTATGTAATCTTCAGCACACATGGGTTCACTCTGTGTTGGAAGTCTTGCACATCTCCATGAAGAATGTTGTGTTTTCTCCCTTGTGTGTGATTCCTCTGTCTAGCTCTTGTTTCTCGCTCACATCCACACTGACAAGCACATATGCCCTCTTTCTCTCATGCTAGCCTATACCTCTGTCACATGCACATAGACGCAGACAGAAATGCATAGATGTCAGCGCCCTCCTTGTCCTCTTCTGTGTCTCTTTCCCTGGTTTTCCGCTCCTCAGTGGTGTTTCATGGTTTCATAGCTTCCAGTCTTTCTGCTTAGCCACGGGAATCTTTGCTGACGTCTCCATCCTGCAGCCATAGCCACTGAGAGAGATGCTCTAGAGGCGAAAGGAGATAAGAGAGAGGAGACAATCGCATTAACCCCACCACCACCACCCCCCGACCAAGACCAGAGTTGGGATTTAAATGTTAGAATCTGTGCACTTAAGTCCCTTCACAGCTGTTGGTGCATTTCCCAAACTGAGCACACGACCTCTGCCCGTGCAGGCTTAGCTGCTCACAATAAAGCTGGCACAAATTAGCACGCCGTCGTTAAGGGAACAACATGCAGCCATATGCATGAAGAGCCCCTTGGAATAAGTGTTGGAGAGTGACACCACGGCTGTTGTCAGCACTGCAGTGGAGCTGTCAATGCTACAACACAACATGCTGTTCGGATCCACGGGTGAAGCCTCTTGACATCAAAGGTGGCACACAAAAGGATTCGTGTTTCCTTTTACTGATGTCTGCACCTGTCAAAATGGTGTGTTTTTGTTTTTTGTTGTTGTTATTGTTTTCATGTGTTCCTCCTGCACACCAGCCTGCCATCCTGCTCTGTAGCACAACAGAGACCCCTGGTGGAATGGGGAAGTACAGCAATGTGTGTGTGTGGGGGGGGGATCCAAGATAGATCCTAGCATCCTCTCTTACACACACACACACACACACACACACACAGCCCTTGTCTCTCAGCTGTGACACAAAAATGCAAAAGCGTCCTCCAAACTTGGGGCCTTTTTTGAATCTCCAAACCAGATTTTCCCTGTTATCGCTTTAGCTATCTTCTGAGCGCGCTAGACTGCACTAGAGGGCCAAATTAGAGCAGGCCTTGGTAAAATAAAATCCCTATTATCTTTGAACTAGCAAGTACCCAATTATACGCCACAGTTATCTCCCATCTCACAGACTTCTGAGTCCTCGCCACAGGGCCAATGAGCAAGGAGTGCTAATGAAGAGATGCTGAATCACCTTTTTGCCTTCCTGGACGCACAACTGGTGGAGCCTCCTTGATCCTTGGCGGCTTCTTTTATGGATCAGAGTCATTCCCAGGCTTTGATGATGTGGTTCTTTTATTTTTCGCCCCTGGTGAGCCTGCCGCAGCACAGGCCACACACTCATGGATGCGCTGTCGGCTGCAGCATGTGTGTGATAAGTGTGAAAGAAGAATGAGAGGTCTCTAATCTGAGGCAGGGGGAGAAAACAGGTTTAAAAGGGGTTTATCTGTTTCCAGCCACATAGGATGTGTGTGCAAAATGAGCCGAGCAGAGAGAAGAACCCCTGCTGATGTGAAGGCAGGGAGTTTGTTGATGTGTTTTCTCTGCACTTTCCTACCCCTCTGTTCTCATGGTCCTCATCATCACAGGAAGCCTATCTGTACATCACGCTGCCTGCTAGTACAGAAAAATGACCTTGAATGTCTTGATAGCTGACTTCTCCCTCTCGTATTCCTTTCAGTATTCTTCCAGTCTTGCGTTTGCTTACTGGAATTTCTTTTGGTGCTTTTGTTTTAACTGCCTCAACTTTAGCCATCCATCCATCCATCGTCAACCGCTTATCCTGCGTACAGGGTCGCGGGGGGGCTGGAGCCTATGCCAGCTGACATTGGGCGAAAGGCGGGGTACACCCTGGACAGGTCGCCAGTCCATCGCAGACTTTAGCTATCACTACCATATAAATCTGTTTAAAATGCTCCCAAGAAACATTTTAGGACATTGCATTTGTTTCAAATAGCCTATTTCACGTACATCATTTCAGTAGTATTGAGCACATAAACTCAAGCCATTACTACTTAAATTCTTCAAGGTGAAGTTGTTACAATTTGTAGGAGAAACAGGTTGGTTGGACCCAAATGAAGACACGGGAAACAGGAAGGTTCAGTTCAAGAGATTTATTCCAAAACTAAAAGCAAGCACACTTACAGACTGAATGGCTGAGTCCAGAGAAATCCAAAGGCATTAAATCCAAATGAGCAACGAAAGTTCATCCAAAGAAAATCCAAAAAGGTAATCAAGACTCCATGAGACAGGCAGGAACATGAGCTGGGGAATAGCTGGACAAAACACTGAACAAGACAGGGAAACTGAAGCCACGACAGACAGAGCATAACACGAACAATGACAAACAGAAACACCAGGTAAATATACACAGGGACTAAAGAGCAGGGCGGGAACAACACAGGTGACAGGTATCAAGGTTGACGAGGCAGCAGGGAAAACAGAGAGACAGGCAGGCAGAGTGATAACTGGGGAACAGACGGAACAATTGACAGGTTGACATGGGGCAATTTTAATAATCAACACAGACAGAACACATGTTACAAAACACCAAACAAGAATCCAACTTCAGAAAATAACAGAAACCCATGTAAACAGACAAACACCAACCAACTATAACACAGGGGTCATAACAGACAAAACCTAAACGAGAACACAGAGTACAGAGCAGACTAAAGCAAAATGATGCAGAGAAAGAACTAGAAGCAAATACTACAACATGAGCTAAGGCACAGGACTAGGAACTAACTAAACAAGACTACACAGAGAAACACAGAACCAAAAACAGACTTAAACAGGAAAGACATGAACACAAAACTACACTCCTAACAGAAGTATGTGGGAGCACTTGGATGTGACTGAGGTTTGGTTCAAACCTTTAAGCTGTAGTAGAGGCCAAAAAGTAAATATCAACTTTCCTATCTCCATCTATTTCTAACGGGAGGTTGTGTGCAGAATGGTCAAACCTGCTCCTCTTTGAACTCCAACTCTTGTCAACATGCTTTCTTTGAAGCTGTCACACCTCATATTTTCTTTTTCTTTTTGTCTGTGGTATCTAAAAGAATCAACCTCTTCGATCCTGTTATGTTATCATTTTGTCTGACGTCAGTTTGCAGGTTTCTACTTCTGCTTAGCAACTTCCCAGAACTTTCTTGTCCTAAAACGGTGGTCATGGTTGCTAAATAACCACCATCGCTATGCAGTCTTTATCTAATCGTCTCACTTTACTTGCACATTGTTGCGGCTCTTAAACAGTATTTGAAAAAAAATTGAATTGCTACAACTGGGATGCAATCAAGCAACCGCACTGCAGCATTGACCTCTGCCGGCAAAGCATAAACACCCTTTATTTTCTCATCACATACACACTGACAGCTACGTGTTACCAATAGCTTCTGTGTAGTTCTTCTGGGGAATGATGGTTGACTCAATTACAGTCTAGTTCAATGGACCCACAAGGGCAAAAAGCATCCCATCATCATCACAGGAATGCAGGTATAATTGAGTTGACAGTGTACAATTTGAACTCCTGCTTAGTGTGTATAGAAAAAGCAGAAATCGGTGTGGATTGTGAGTTTTACATATATTAATTCATTAGTAGTGCAAATGACTGTCCTTAAAAGCTATGCCTTACTTTTACATATAAAATTTACTAAAGGACTTGAAATTCAAATATACGGTCTGACAGAGAAAGGGGCCTGCTGAAGTGTATAAGAGCTTTTACGAAGGTACAGCAGTGCTGCGAAGTTGTGGTGAAAGAGTGTTCAGGAGAGTGCTTTAAGGTGTAAGAGGCCGTCAGGGAATTTAAAAAGGGTCTGGTATGGTTTAAGATGGCACCCCTGGAGAGCGAGGGATGGTTTTAGGAACTGAGGGGAATCAAGAAGGCTGTTACATTGTTTTTGAAGAGAATGGGTGTAATAGCAGTAAACGCATATAATTCTAGGTGGCTGATGCTCATTGATGCAGTATCAGAATCAGATATGACCATTTATCCACCACCTGAGGGGCACAGGGAAAAAGTACAGATGTTGTGGTCATTTTTAGATTTTTCATGTTCAGCTGCTGGCCATGTGGCCTGGTAACTCTCCAATGCACGCCACTTACAGTAGATGTTGCTGGAATAGTATTCATTGTGTAGCTTTTGCTTTCTTTTGCTTTTATTTTTTTTATATGTTGCACATTTTTATGGTGGTGCGAAAACCACAAAGCAACATCCAATCCAGGGTAAATCAAATTTTACACACACTAGCAATGTCACAGACCATTGCTTCATTTAATGGACGTCAACTGACGCTTGTAGCACACACAAACGAATGATAAAGACAGTAGTAGTCAAAGTACAGAAAGTGCCAGGGAGTAAATGTGATAAAATTGCTGTTTTTGTTTTAGAGTTGACTCACACTGATGCTGTGATGCTGTATCCTAATGCATTACCGCACATCATAACCTAACATAGATTTGGATAGAAAACTGATGGTAGCAGCATCCGTTTCGGTGCACCAATACTGTTTTATGGTTCCCCTTGCTTTTTTTATGTTGTTGATCACAAAGGCCCCAGCACTCTGTATCAACATTCCCTGCATACCACCTGTTGTGCAACACATGTGATGTTCTTGGTGTATTTTACACATGGAGTGTTGGAAAATAGTGCAAAGAATTTGAATACTCTGGCTATTTATTAATTAGGGAATCAAAAAGTAGACACAGCACTAACAGTCTAATTTATACATTCTCATCTTCCATGACGATTCATGCGGGTGTTACCTCATATCCTGTGTCTTGTCTCCCGCAGGAAATCCTGTCAACCTGACGTGCAGAGCGTTCTTTGGATACAGCGGAGACGTCAGTCCACTTATATACTGGATGAAGGGGGAGAAGTTCATCGAGGATCTGGATGAGGAGCGCGTTCAGGAGAGTGACATCAAGTAAGACTTTCAACATCTACACCTAAGATGGTTTGTTATTGGCGATTAGGATTTAAGACACAAAACATAATTAAAACCATTAAATGGGCATATATTCTGAACCTATAACAGGGCCCGAACAACATATTATGACAAATTCATGAGGTACCCTGGGGCTGAAATGGTAAACACCTATTTAAACCCAGTTATCACAACTGTGAGACCACACATCAATACACACAACAATAAAAGGAACTTTTCACTACCAGGCTATCATTTCAATGATATTCATAAATGCTTTATGTGACTGTTTAATAATGTAGATAGCTATGCATTCTTTATCATGTACAGTATATATGCACAGTTCAGGCATTGCTTCATCAGCAATCAGTGATTGCTTTGCATTGAAATCTGAGTGCAGGCAGCAATAGCAGAGCAGCACAGCAGATGGAATCTCCGATTGAATGTCCATGTTAGCTTCCTTTTCTATTTCGGTGACCTCCATCTTCTTGCTCACACTCATCACTGGAAACAGAGGTCTGTTTACTCGAAAATCAGGTGAAACCCTGGCGGCCAGGCACACACTACCTAAAGCTGGTTGACCATCCAACAATGCCACCTAATTGGCTGGTAGGAAGCTGTTTTTTTTTTTTTTTAAATCTCTCCTTGCTTTAGGTTATGATGTATTCCAGTCATATGAGGAAAAACAACACCTGGGTTGTTGTCTTCAGGTTTCAAGTGGTATATAGAACATTTTTCATTTGTGGTTTAAACTGCAGTGCTTGGTGTGAAAAGTCTGGTAAAGTTAATCAGGAGAGGCCAGACTGTACAGAAAACACCTTCAGGGTATTACAACTTTGCAGCTAGCATTTGGCTGAATGACAAGTTGATGTTTTCTGAGAGTGGTGGCTTTTTGTTTTTGGCTGGCGCTCCATTCAGGTCATATTGGGACAGAGTCGGAGAAGAGAAGGACAAAGTGTTGTTTTAGCTTGAACACACTGACATATGAAACTCATCCAGAATATTAATTGTTGTTTATAATTAAAATCAACCATACACAAACTACAGCAGATATAACTTATATAGATATATATATTATTATTTTCACCTTGATGGATTTGCATTTAGCACATGTTACAACACTGTTGAGTAATTTATTGAACCATGTATTTAAACATGTGTACAGCCACACAAGCAGAACTGTGAGACTGTAGTTAGGCACAGAAGTGCGTTAAGCTATATGCTAACATTAGACAAAATCTGCAAGTGAGAAACTTAATTATCCTGCCTAGATGATTGGCTGGTCATATCATGTGTGATTTGTTACTAACTCACAGGTTAATTGATCTTCATTTGCTGTAATCAACATCTGGGAAAGGTCACTGTTTGTCTCTTTGGTGGACTGACAAGAGACAAGCAATACACTGACAGTGTGCCTCACCCTCAATTTATTTCTAGATGATGAGCTGATCTTCAGCCAGTGAAGGCCAATCAAAGCAAGAGTCGAGTGTTGACCCCACCCCCTCCTTATAAGGATAATCAATTCTCCTCATCAATGGAGAATTCCTTAGTCTGTTAATACACATAGTGGAGATACTGCTGTTAGTACTAAATATCAATTGTTAACTCTCTCTAGTCAATAAATACAAGCAACAAGCACAATTGTCAAATTGTCAAATTAAGTGGGAGTAGGAAATTAGTTAGGAAATATCAAAAGAATTATTAAAATAAACAGAACATATGTCTTGACAGACATCCACATGGGGAAGGTGTTGCTTCAGAATTAACATAAAGTAACTGAATGTCATGTATTTGTGCAGTGGTGCGGTCACAATCTCTCAGATGCTGTTACCAAAATGTGAGCAACAAATAATCTGCCCCTGAGTTGTAGAAGAAATTCTTGATTCTTAAGAATGTGTTTTTGTAGTGGTGTCATCACCAGGGCATTCAGAAAATAGGGTGGAGGAAGGAAAGTGCATCAAACTAAGGAAACAAAATCATAAGAAACCACTCCCTCTTTAGTGGTATACAGCCATGCAAATAGGTTTTGAGATATCTGTTTCACCCCAGTGTTTCCACCCAGGTGGAGGGACAGTCAATGGAATTTTGTTTGTGGTGCTTACAGAGTTGGAAAAAATGTACCACCAAAATTGTTTTCCAGAAAAAACATCCTGGTTGCTGTGAATCTCCACAGACCTCACAAGGAATAGTTTTCATATGGATATATTGTTTTGGTAGAGAGGTGTGTTTATTATCCAGACTAATGGGGACATTGTTTGTGCGAAGGAATGGTGCTCTTGTTGAAATGTTATTTTTCAATGTTTAAGTATTGCAAATTAAATTTCATTCACTTCCATTAAAATTCCAATGGAGGTATAAATCTCAGAGACAGAAAAAAATAAGCTGCTTTCATGAGATACCTCTAGGGATAAGTTGTTTTTTAATTTGGGTTATATAGCCAATCGAGAGAAGGAAAGTTGATTGTAACCATAAACAAACAGGCAGGTGGAATTTTGTGCAGCAGACAGCTACTTTGTCAGAAATACAACACAACAGCATCTGGTGTATCTGTTTAAAGTGCAAATATGTTTCATTTCCTGTGGCTGCTTCACAATAAAAGCCACCCAATGTTATTTCAGATGAGTGCTTTTAATGTGAAGTAGCAGCATTAGGAAATATTCACCTTTTAATACAGCTCTAATAATACAGTAGGAGAGTGAGATTGAACAGTGAGGTTGATTTGCGGGGGATAACGTTAACAATACATCATTTCCTATTTCCTCGTGCGTAGCTAGTCAATTTGAATCTAGCACGGGAATGGCTTACTACCACCACTAACAATGAAAACTATTTTATAGATATTAATGAATTGAAATAGTTAATGCTGACCAACTGACAAAATGCTAATACATTAATAGCATCAAGCAGGGTTTGATTTTATGGTAGTATTAAGGATTATAACTTAAACATTTATATCATACTAACTAAAGTATTTATAAATAATTAATTCACTGTTAAGGTTTTTTTTTAAATAAGTATTTGTTCAGATAGGCATTGTAGGTGGTGTTCCTGTACTGAGATACACACATCACATACATTCACACACTGTTTCATGTCCTGCCCCACTGTACTCCTTTGACGGACCCCAAGTATGACTAGAAAATCCCTGTTGTCGACAAATGCCGTCTAATGAAAAGGTTAACTGTAAGCAGCATGACAAGGCTGGGAGGAGAGTTAGCGGCCCAGTCAGTGACCTGGCATTTCGAGATGTCTCTATTAGCCTTCTAGCACACTGCGTCCAGCTCTCACCACTGCTCTCTGTTGTGAAGGACACCAGGCCAATTAGAGCCTACAGGATATCGTGGGTGGAGGCGACATTGGGTAGGTGGTATAATAAAGATGAGAAGGAAGAATACTGAGGAGTGCGTCACATACGGTTAGAAACCATGCTTTCACTAGTCAAATGAGGTAAAAAAGATCAAAACTGTGACCCTGAGTTACTTTGAAAGAGTGTATGCGTTTTTATGTGTGCGCAGGGGAAACAGTGAGGAGGCTTGTGTGCATACAGTGGATGCTCACAGTACGTGCACGTTCAAGTTTTTCAAATGCATTTTTTTGTTGTGTGCCACCGCGCCATTCTGTCTCCCTGTGTGTGTTTTTATTTATTTTATTTTTTGTTCCAATTTGAATGTGCACCACTTCAGACCCACTCACTGACATCATTCCATGAGCTTTTAGCTTTGAAATGGAAATTAATCACACAGGAGTATTCCCTGAAGGGCTGCCTGTAATACATGAAATGGAGCTTTTGGCACAATGTTTCACCACTGAGATATAACATTTTGTGGCTGCAGAACAAGACTTCGTGGATCTCAGAGGTGAAGTAACAGCATGGAATACAGACATAAAGGCCGTGCAGAAGAAGTTTTAGTCCCTCGTGCATAGGCATACAGCACCCTTTTGAGCAGCGGTTCAAATGTAAAATTTCATTTTCTAACTGTAATTAATGCTCTGCACAGATATATTCATGGGAAATCAGGGTACTTTAGTCCAGCAATGCATCCATTGCTAAGCTAACCAGCTGATGGCTTCACCTCCATATTTGCTGAACAGACATGAGAGTGGTCAATCAATCTTTTCATCTTACTAATGGCAATTGAATATGAATATTGACAGAATATTTCCTAAAATTGCCAAACCATTCCTTTGAAAACTGTTAAATAAATCCCTTGCCATAAAGCGATATTAATATTAATATTAATGTTACTAGTTAAGAAATGGCTAGCTGAAGTCTCTCTTACTCCACTGTATTGCCTCTTTTCCTACACAGTTTCTCAACATACCAACTGACCTTTACCTTGAGCAGCACAAGGAATTTTCAGAAATTCCCATTTTCCATTTATCCATTTTCTTGTAGGTCAGGGTCACAGAGCAACAGGGTAAGCACAGCAGTCCAGACATCCTCTCCTAAACCCAACTTTTGTCCAGCTTCTCAAGGGCTTATTCATGCATTTCCAGGCTGCAGATATATTCCCTTCAATGTTTTCTGGGGTCCCCCTTGTCCACCATCAGAAGATAAATTTATCAAAAAGCACGACTCCTAGAGGCCTCAATAGAGTTTTTGCAGTCTGCCTTTTTTAAGTGAGACACATGGCCTGTAATGGATTATACAGTATTAAGTAATAGTTCACTGGGTATCATATCAAATTTGGCCAGACAGAGAGAAAACTGGAACACTCACTAATGCAACAGTGAGGCACAAGTATGCTAACTTCAAGCTGATGCCTACTGGGGGATCTGTCATTGTATACAATTCTACATTTCTCCTTTTTAGCTCTGATCTAATTCAACTCCACCTTTGGGGGTGTACTCAGAAGAGTTGCAGACAGCAGGCGAGGCATTTGGAAATATAACAAAGCATGACAACATGGTAGAGTTCAAAAGTTCAGGCGTCATTGTGATTATAAAAGATAATATCAGCCAAAGATAGATCACAGTGCTAAGAGATGATGATACTATATGATCCTGCTGTAGCACATTCAAAGAAGGTGTTGTTGTACAATAAAAGCTTCCAGGCTAATGTAATGTATGTGTTTGTTCTATGTTTGAAATGAATAATGATGCTGTAATATTATGCCCCTCAGCCACGACGCAGGGTGCTTCCCCCCTGCTGTAGGAATCTTTGGTAGTTTTACCATATGAAAGGTAACACAAAACAAACTGCAAGATGTTTTTCTAGATGACCCTGAGGTTGTGTGCATCTTTGAGCATCTCAGTGAGTTATTGTGTTGCCTCCTCAGTATGTACAGCATCAAGGGTTCTGGCATACTTTCATCTCCGCACAGTTACACGGCACCATTTTACCGCTGCCCTCGACCTTTATGCACACCACCTGCCAGATTTTTCAGTGTTCGTGCTTCCTCTTTTCCAGGAACACACACTTTCTCCAGCTCCTGTTGATCTTCCTCACACACAAATCCTCACTTGTATGCACAAACACAGATATTCCTCCTCTCAAAACTTTCACTAACAAGTACGTCTGATAGGAGGCTTTTTGTAAATACAAGATAGATTTTTCTTTCTTTGCCAACACCTACAGCATTTCAACTCAGTGTATGTTGAGTCACACATGGATGCCATCCTCTTTAAAAAGCCATCAGCATGGATCTATATCCCAACGTTGTGGAGCCCAAGGTCTCTGCCTGACTGGCCGCACAGTGGAGAAGGATGATTGTTAGAAAAGCTCACGGGAATTAAGAGAAAAGGCTAAATTAATTTCCCTCCCACATACATACTTGGACAAGCCTTGGCCCAGGGAGTAACCTTTGTACTTTCCTGCAGACGAAAAGCTTAAAAAGTACTACTTCATAATTAGTTTTTATAAAGCAGCTAATCCATGTAGCTACAAAATGATTACCTCTAATGGGTCTTCATTGTGCGTGGTCAATAAAAGACATTTCACGGCGAGAGTGATATTTTCTGTGTGGGATACCAATTATTAGCAGCACTTTGTAAAGCTAATGTAAGATATTGCCATGGCAGCGGTGGTTGTATTGTAGTTTGTCTTTATCTCCCCAGCACTTCACAATCTGCTTTGTTTAGTCCATTCATTGATCAGCAAGAATTAGATTAGCTTTCATATTCAGATGCCCCGCGGCAGGCAGCAGATGAACACCCAAGTGGCACTCGTACCTTTTCGCACTATTAGCCCCATGCATCATTAAACAGGCCTTTGAAATAGCTGCAATTTTTGTAACCTCAAAAAGATTATC
Source organism: Micropterus salmoides (assembly GCF_014851395.1). NCBI lineage: Eukaryota > Metazoa > Chordata > Actinopteri > Centrarchiformes > Centrarchidae > Micropterus > Micropterus salmoides. Next base: position 12,992,890 of record NW_024040040.1, read on the forward strand.
TGCTCATATATCATTCCTATTTTTGCACAGCAGCCCAGCAGGAGAGATTCAGCTTGTTTAACCATCAGAATTTTCCCATTGTTCTCTACTTGTCATGAGGGTTTTTTACAAATGTTTTAACCAGGCTTTCTAAGTACAGCTTCTTTACTTTGCCATGTGCAAGTTTGTTTCACAGTTGTTTTTGTTGGACTTTCTAACATTAGCTGATTCTGAGGCATCGTGACTACTGGCTGAAGGGAATAACATTACATACACAAAAAAGGGCTGCATTCCTTATACATTCTTCGAGAAATGCTTCATCATGTTAGAAGCAATTCTTTCCTTCTGTAAAATGATTTTCCCACCTTAATTACGTTTGCTTAATAGTATTTTTTCACATTTTTGCGAGTAACTTACTCCACTTCTTTTTAATGCAATTATCAAATATATGCTAATATGCTAAATTAGAATGGTAAACATTATACCTGCTTAACATCAGGATGTCACTGAGAGCATGTTAGCATGCTGATGTTAGCACTGAGGTCAAAGCTCAGCTGTGCCCAAAAACAGCATGTGTTGTTGTAGTAAAAGTCTATAGATTTCTGGGAAATTGGCAGATTTCTAAGCAACGAAGCATCAAAAGAGTTTTTTTTCCCTCTCACTAGCCCTCATGGCAAAATGTTGTGTGATACATGGCGCTGTAGTGCATCATGACAGTCACACTATTATCCCTGTACCAACATGTCACAACCAATAGACATCAAGAGCCTCAGCAAGTCAACAATGGAGTATTTTTCATGGGGGAAATCTGTCATGACTCATATGATGCTGGCTTCTTGTCAGTCATGGACTGTCACCTCCTACCTTTATTATGTAATTTTGTTTTACTGATGAACTAAAAAGTTACCTCTGAAAAGTAAAAGCTGCCACAAATGTCAGCAGATTATAGAGCTTGGAATTAAACTAAGGTGCTGTCTGATGTAGTTATCTGCATAATTACGATTGAGAAAGATAGGTGAAAAGTGTATAGTAGTTTTACCCACAACATGTCACGTCTGTGACAGTGTCTCAGAATTGCACTCCACCCAAATGGAGGCTTATAATTCCAAGGTCATGATTTATGGATTTTAGGATGCATACTGTAGGAACTCAAATTTCCTTGGGGCAAATGTTTCTTTTTCAGAAAAATCCATATTTTATTAGAGTCAATCCTGTCTACTTATGGCTTTTGACTGCCTGCAGTCTAGAGTTATTGTTTTCCCATAGTTATTATTTTTATTTTTTTGTATGCAGATTAAAGAAATGTGATCTGACATTGTTATTTAGAATCTGTAGTCACAGAGCATACCTGCAAACACTGGGACTGCAAAGTTAAAAACACATCTTGCATGTTCTCTGAGTTAGATTTTTTGTTTTCTGTTCCTGATTTTTCTGTATCCCAATCAGAATTCTTAGGCAGACTGTCAGAAATTACTTTGATGTACACCTCACAGTAAGTAATGAGGCGGCCAGAGTCTCTGTTTGGGCAAGTGTTTGAAGTTAGTTGATGTTGAAATGTTCAAAAACAGCATGTATGCTTGTTTTGTTACACCAGCCATGAATCATAAAGTTGTAAAAGTTTAAAAGCAGACAGCGGTGCATCAGCCGGCCCTTCCTTATTAATTGATGGTCACTATCCACCATCAGCAACCTCATGATCAACACTTGTCTTTGGCTCAGACAGGTGAATCCTCCTTTCATTAATGCCACATAACCACAAAAGTCCAGTATTGTCTGATCTGTCTGGGTCCAAATCAAACAGCAAAAACAGCATCAGATTGGGTTTGCTACAAAAGTCCACAGTATCTACTTTGTCACACCAGGCAAACACTTTCTGCATTTATTTCTTAAAACAAATGAAGGGGAAGTGAGGGGAACAGACCATTATTCTTGACTCTTTCACTTTCTCAGGTAAAATGACTAAAGCTTGAGTGAACATAAACAATCTGACCATTTCTGCCTTGAAAGACGCAAAAATACCCCATAGAGTTTAGGAGAGTCAAGTCATAAATAATCACTTTCACATTGGTCATTTTTCTGTGTGTTGGTTTAACTTTAGTGTGTTATGCTGGCTCTGTCTATATGTACTGAACTAAATTCCTAAAGAATTTAGTCAACCACATTAATTGCATTTTAGACAAAGTCTTCATTTAGCTGTGTGAAATATTTTTTCATGAGAATAATTTCACAAACATAAAATTAATTCGGTCATGTTCAGGTAATAAAAAGGTGTGTCTGGTCTCCAGTGATGGCTCCTCATCGGCTAGCTTTGTGGTCATTAATTTCATGACCACTTGTATAGCCAGGCCCCACCCCTCTCCTTCACTCGCTACAAACCTTGCTGCCAATGTCGCCGTGTCTCCTCCGATATCCATGCGTCCTCTTTCCTGTGCTCTCTGCCGCCCCCCTGCAGGACAATCCGGGAGCATCTGGGGGAGCAGGAAGTTTCCATCTCCCTGACCATTGACTCTTTGGAGGAGAGCGACCTGGGCAACTACTCGTGCTATGTGGAGAACGGCAATGGGCGGCGACAGGCCAACGTCCAGCTCACCAAGAAAGGTGAGGCAAAGAAGCACATACATTGTAAGATGAAAAAAAAGCTCATGTTATATAAAGCATATACAGTCTTTTCCCAGGAAGCTAGCAGATGGATATAGAAGCCTTGATATTTAATAATGGCATGTTACAGCTTTGGAGGTGAAAAACACCATTTATTACCACAGGCCTTCGCTCAGTAGAGTGAATCTCTCACAGCATTTACGGAGTACAAAGAAGAACAACTAGTGGGATTCTGGGAATTGACCAGTTGTCTCTGGGAGGGAAAAAAATGGGACAATACTGTAGATAGTGCAGAAAGCCTATTCATCCACCTCAGCCCAAGGAGGCATTAGTTTGCAGAGAAAGAAAAGGTGCTTTTGGAGAGAGGCAGCCTTCGGTGTTATAATGCCAGACAAGCTGTTTGACTGTCTGGCAATGACCTCTCCCATCACTCACACACACACACACACACACACACACACACACACACACACAAATCCTCCTTTGATCGTCAAACTCTCACTCAGACATTTTCTCATCTTTCATCACTGGCTACTGTTGCCTTTCCCCCTCCCTCTTGTCTTTTTATTCAAGCAAACGTTTTCAAGTTTTTCCTCTGATTTCGCCTCACTGAGGATGACTGTTTGAATGTTGATTCCGTGATGATTTTAAATAGAGATGCATTGCCTGTGTGGTTATATAAGTGAGGGGTTTTTTTTCTTAGCAAGACTAGGGGGGTCTCTGCATTAAAGTTGTCAGTGTTGAATACATTTACATAGTAAGATATTTTTCCTCTCTTTTAAGCTTGCAGCTTTGGATCCAGCTTTGATGGCAGCCCAGTTCCCCTCCATTTGCTATATTAAAGGGGTTTATGCTGCACAGTCGAATCTCATAATAAACCGAAGAAGATTAGCCTGGGTGCTTGCAGGATTGCGTGTATACGAGAAACCGACCTGTTCCCATGTTTTTATTTGCTGCATCCATGGTGTGGTGCAATTCAAGGCCAGTCAGTGTTTACACTGCCTTTCAAAAAGTTCTCCTCGCTTGTCTCTTGAAGCTGTGAGAACAGCACATGACACTTCAAATAAATTTGGTCGTCTCAGCGCAGCATCAGTCAGAATATGTCTTCACTTACATGTAAAGTTAGCATGAAGACAACAAATTGTGATTCTCCAAATCCTCATGGCCAACTTTTTTTCAACAGCAACATATCCTCAGATAATGTTTTTCTCTCACAACAACAGCAGCAGCAACATCAGCTAGTAGACAGCTGCCTATACTGTATATGATTGTTGATAAGATTCTTGATTTGTGAACATGAGAAGCAGCAGACTCAGCTTTCACAGCTCTCCCTGTCCTCCTGTTTTATTTAAACCATTCAACCCCTGCTCTGCCTTCTCCTCTTCTCTCTTTTCATGTCCCTCCCTAGACAACAGAGAGAAATAGAGGGAGAGGAAGGGGTGATGAATCGCCCGATGCCATGTGGCTCCATCAAATCCAGCCTTCTAGTCTTCAGGAGCTAATTTGTCTTAATCCGTCCCACTGCAGCGCCGCTACAATATGGATGCCAGGCAGAGAAGAATTGGCCTCCTCCACTGTTATCTCTGCTGCTTGAGGAGCAGCTGGCTCGTTAGACTGTCCAGATATCTGAGGAGAGAAGCCGTGTTCACTGAGGCGAGAGGGTAGAGCCAAGGTAGAGAAGACAGCGAAGAGGAAGTGAGGGTAGAACTGGAGTTTCTTGGATTCTGCTTCTAGCAGTGCCTGTTAGCCGCAGCATCTCTCTCAGAAAATCTAACTAATTCAAGATGATTCCCAGGCTGAGGGGAGAGAGAACTTGAGACAAGAGGAGGAAGGCTCTGTGGAGAAACGTGTGTTGATTCTCCCCTATAGATTGTTTGCTCTTTTGTTCGCATACGTGGGCGTATGTCCATCCGTACGTTTTGGCTGAAGGTCGCCGCTCAGACAGGCGTGATGAAGCAGCGCGGGCCTCACTCGTTAGCTCTCCAGAACATCATCCTTCATCATGGGAGCTGTCAGCCTGATGGCCGCTGCAGTAGAGTGGGCATCACACACTCCAACGAGGTTAAATGTGCATCTGTGATGGATGGTGATGCACACGAGTCCTATCCGTCCATGTTTGTGTGTGTGTGTGTGCGCGCGTGTGGCATGGCAGCGATTCCAGCCTTTTACTGTTGTCCATTAGTCAGCAAATGAAGGCTGACCACCCAGATTTTGTGAGGCGTAGCCAAGAGGAAATGTTGAACTGCAAAAGATGGAGTGACATCCGACAAAAAACACTGTAAAAAAGAAAAAAAGCCTTGAAAAAGAGACAAGATCATGAAAAGACAAAGCAAACGACTTGGTTTTCAAGGCAAATTACTAGACCATGGAGCTTAATGGTTGAGTCCATTGTCTTGTGTTGTAAAATATCTCCTTTCATACTCCTGAATAATACTACCAGTCTGGCTTCTGCTGCAAGTAACACAATTTAGAATCATCTGTAATACTGAAATATCAACAGTGAAGTCCTGATGTTCCTTGAATTTAACTTCCACTGATGCTTTTCACGAGTTCACGTCAGGCTACAGTGATGACGGATGGCAGGGACAGTGGACCGCTTCGATCTGTCGACAAACAGGCGCCTCAGCTAACAGCCAGGCACTTTTCTTCACCTCGCACCTCTCTGCAGCCGTACACACACATAACCGGTCTTAATAAGTGTGGCGGTCTGATCTGTCATATGCTATTGTTGCACCACTTGCCTTTTTATTATCCTATCAAGCCAGGATGCATAAAGTGACAGGTATAGAAGTGGTTGTACTTTCATCCCAGTTGGAGTTATCAGGATATGCTCTAGCCACAATGAGAATAAAAGCAACATAAAAAGATGGAGCGGAAAAGCAAGGACAGGTAACAGAAACAGAGACTGAATGAATGCAGCTGCAGGAGAGGCACAAAACCCTTTTTCAAACCGATGTGGAGTTGCAGCAAAGTCAATTCATTCAACATAGAATCTTCAAACAATAGCTAGAGTAACTGTTCTCATCCATCATGACTGCATCATGCATTATTTCACATGTATTGATGTTCTGAGGTTAGCTTTTTAGCTCACAGTGTTATCTGGTGTTCGGGCTCCTGTGGATGCAACTGCCAACTCTAATATACATTAGAGCAGAGAGAATGCGGAAGATTGTGATGTGAAATATAGCCTCATAGCATCAAATGTCTGCAGCAAGACCAGAAAAAATTAAGTTAAGATAAGTTATAAATGTGAGTAATCTTTCATACTCTTCCACAAAACCAAAAATCCCAATAAATGTAATGATTTTAAGATAATTTTATATGCTAGCTTTTTCTGAAATCAACAAAACAACAAAAACTAGAAATAGATCATAAATAATACATAATCTGACATTCTACAGAATACATGGATAATCAATGGCTGGAGATAGATCTTTCCACACCGGTATGAAACTACGGTGTTGTGGTGAACCTACACTCTTTCAAAAGGCAAATTAGAAGCATCTATGTTGTCTGCATTGGCTGGAAATAACAGGGAGTTAGAGTTGTGCTAGAAGGACAGGCACAATCACAGGAGAATTTGACAAATCTTAATTAACTTAATGCTTTATGTGATTGGCATTTGGTATCTTACTTTCACTTAAACACGTGTTTGAAATCTCTGTCTTTTTCTCCCTGTGTTTGCCATATTAGCAGAGCTGATGTACACAGTGGAGCTGGCCGGAGGTCTGGGGGCCATCCTGTTGCTGCTGATCTGCCTGGTGACACTATACAAGTGCTACAGGATTGAGCTCATGCTCTTCTACAGGAACCACTTTGGCAGTGAGGATATAGACGGAGGTAAGATGAGATAAGGTGCAAGACATGATTTAGTTTCCAGCGTTATGTAATAATCTTCAATAATCTGTGATACCACCATGTTTTCTGTTTAGCACCTTACACTGCTGCGAAAACAGCCTTTCTGTCCTCAGTAGGAATCAAATCCCAAAGCTGAGCAGTATCAGTGTTGTTCTGCACGCATATTTATTTTTTCCGAAATTACCTGGGCTATTTTTCATATCTTAAACTACATGTGGCACTGTTGTGTGTAATGACAAAAAAAAGAGCCTTCCATCAATCCTAACTCTGTTGTAATTCTGTTGTCAGTTTCAGGGAATCTTCTCAACCCCACTGAAGAGAAATTTGTAATGCAAACTATTCTGTAAACTATCTCCTAAACTGCAGCAAAGGACTCACCAATCTTTGATGTGGTTCCTTTTCTTTTCACATTTGCTTCCTTGTAAAAACTAAAGCAGCCTTGTAAGAAATCGTCATGCTGGGTGCTGTTTCCTGACATGACAATGCAAGACTTCTGGGTAATGAAGTTCAGCTTTTCAAACAGTTCCCTCTCGCTGTGTTTCAGAGCCTCCGACAGGCAAAGTTGCAGAGTTTAGCTTTAAAAGAAAGCAGACACTGCAAAGAATGCAACCTTGATCCCTTAAACACTGTGAATACAGCAGCTGCCAGTGATGTTCAGGATACATTTGCTTGTTTTGTTATTATTATTCCAGTAGATAAGGGGCAACAAATATGTCATATTTTCTGTACAGTATATGTCAATGTTATGTTGTTTATCTCTGTAGATCTTGACCTTTTGGTGTCAGTCACACTGGAGGAAATCCATATAGCGGATATTGTTTTTCCAAATGACCTACAAATTAGAAGACCACTGTCCATACAGTTACGGGTCCACAATGCTTTCTGTATCAGCCATTTGCAGAAGACGCACACCTCTGTTGATCACTTGTTAAAAATGATCTAGCCCTGTGTTGCTACACTGCACTAGGAGAAGTCCATTGCGCAGGGATAGATTTACCTGTTTACTAATGCCATGGCTCTGCTTATTGCTCCCAAACAAGCTACCAATTTATAATTATTATGAGTGTCTTGCTACAGGTACCAGTGACAGGATAAGGAGGAACGAAGTCGTGTTTATATTATACACCCGTGATTTTGGAAGCTTTTCAGATGCATTGCATTTTAAAATACAGTACTTAGAGACACAATACACATCATTTGATGATTTTAAATAGTATAATTTTAACAAAGCTGCATTTTTTAATGCAGTGGTAGTTTGGGTGAAATCACGGCCCAAGTGGTGCAATTTAGTTTTTGTCGAAAGGGAACGTGTCGCTGTTGATCTCTATGCTCTGCTATATTGAGTCACTTAAGGCACATTATCCTGAGCTGAGGCAAACTTGGACAACATGTTGTCAAAAAATAACCTCTTGAATACTCTGAAAATTAGAAATTACTGCTAACGAACAGAATTCTGAAGCAAACATTTTAAATTTAAGAGGGGTTGGTTTGTGATTCTGTAGGTGTCTACTGTTGATGTGTCTGCGTGCAAACTGCATATGAGCAAGTGCTGGTGTGGAAGGATATTATATTCTTCTAAACACTCTCTAAAAAGCAAATTAAAACACAGTCCCTGTGCCAGACAAAAACATTAACTCTGAGACCCCATCAGCAATAGTAAAAGGGGGGGAAAAACCTGTGATTGGGCTTGGTGGATGAGTCTTGGTTTGAGAATGCATCAAACTGAGACAAGGGGCAAATTTTAATTTGATTTCCCCTGTAATGAGTCTCTCAAGTACCAGCGCAGCAGTGAATTCAGGGGGAATGAGATTAGTTCAGAGAGGCTGAGGGACTGTATGTAGTGGAAAGAGAGACGGCGAGAGAGTTATGAGTGTTAAAAGGTAAAAAGTATTCCGTAACCCACTCCTCTCCTCATACTCTCTCCCAGCTCTGCTTAACTGTTTTTGGCTGCTACATCAGGCATTTCAATGAAAGTCATTACCTCTGGCTGTGTTGGGCGTCCGGCCCCGGAAAGCGGAGCTTTGCCGTAATGGATGGCCCACAGGCAGTTGTGTTGAAAAAGGGGAAGAAAAAAATGTCAGGGCTTGAACTTAATGCCAAACAGCAATTGTCTCCTTTAATTGTGCCACCCAAGTGAGTGCTTGGAGAGAGAAACAGATTTTCAATTTGTTCTCCAGTATAAGGGGATCAGGTTCAATAAGACACAGCACGCTGCCTCTGGAGCTCTCAGGAGACCCCTGATACTTTCCTCCATGCTGCGGTCGATTAGATCACTTCACTGCCACCTCTGCCGCGCGCACTTTCGTAAGCGTGCACACACTCGCACGTGCACGTCACAAGTCATCTCCCAGTTCAAATGACACTGTACTGTAGGTGAATAGCATAGGATAAGACACTAAATACGAACCAATACAGACATGTTTGCTAGTTGGAAACAGTCTCTAAGCAATGGCAGGAGGTACTTCACAGAGATCCCATCTCTATGGTAACCACTTCACTGACAGGGAGAAGTAGCTGCATGTAAGATATAGTTGCACACACACTATTTTCATTAATAAAGCCCTTAAGGCAGTGTCTCGGATGCACAGAGATTTTTTCCCCCCAACATAAATCCGCACACACTGCCAAGAAAGTGCTTGTGTTTCATTGTGACCACTCAAAGAACTAAATGAACGCCTGCCTCCTTCTTCTGCCAGATGTAAAATTGTAAGCTTTAACGTAACAATAGGAGGGACTGTCAGCTATTTGTCAGCAGCGCAATTTAGTTAAAGACCACTCAGTTGTCACATTGTGTGGGTGTCAGTAGAATCAATAATAGCCTTCATGATGACAACAGCCGAGCAAGCTTGTCGAGGAGGTGGGAACTCATCAACACTCTGCCATAAATACGAATGTCAGTGTTGTCAGCGCGGTGTGGAATTATGAGGCGCCGTCTGTGTTCAGTGTAGTTTGGCAATACTGAGCATTAATAGTTTTCACATTTCACACACACAGTGACTGTAATACATCCCGTGTCATTTGCATTATTGAAGATGCAGAGGTGAACATTGCAAAGTAGCTCATTTGTAATCAGAAGGTCAAGCGGCGTCTTGTTTTTCCAAAGTGAAATTGTCAGATATAATAAAAGGAAGGAGACAAGTGGAGAGGTTATGCTAAATAGCTTCTGTGTGGGGGAAACACTGATCATCACAGATAAGTATATATAGATTTAAAATCTATTAGTCTATTAGTCAATTAATTGACTGATCTCTTGAGGTCGTTTCGGTCATTTATCAAGCATTAATGCCTTCAGCTTTTCAAACATGAGGATTTGCTGCTTTTCTCCAATATAACTATTTTTGAAAAACAAGACATTTTGGAGGAATCACCTTGGTCACTGAGAAATGGTATTTGGTAATGCTAATTTCCTAGATTTGCGCTGTGATTTAGTACTAATTATAGAGAAATGCTCCATTTAAAACATCATCCTTTATTTATTGCCGTAAACGGTAATCTCCATATTTGTTGAGACAAATGTCACATGTTTTTGTTCAGGTGACCTGCTGACTCTCTTAGTTACAGAGCCATTATTTGGAATTAGGTAATTGGGCTTAAAACATTATTTATTCTATGTTAACTCCTCAAGGAGTATGTAGATATAGTTGCATGTAAAAAAACAGTAGACACCAAAATAAAGTAGGTGGACAGCATTACATGTTGCCCTGTAATGGGCAAATGCAATACAATAAATACAAAATGAAATCAATAAATTGATTCAAACTATCAAACTTTGGGTAAATATTCAGTTACTTAAAGGTAGCCAATCTTATTTTAACATCTCCTGCAAGACTGGTTAACTCTCAAGACTGATAATCTCAGTGCTGATTAATATTAAAAATTTAGCAGTGCTTGGACTAATTCTACAGTATTGTTTAATCTGGTTCTTTCATCCTGAGGACCAGGACAACTTAAATATATAATTAAACTCATCACCTTTATCTCCTGTCAAACACAGAGTACACATACAATGTACCAATTTGACAATGTGTCTATTTTCCCTATAATTAGTACCAAATTATACAGTTTTTTCTAGGACACTGCTTGGAAGTTATTTGACAATACAGACTGGAATCCTAAAGTGTTACTCGCTTTTTTCTGACATTCTATTGACCCAAGAATTAATGGAAATAATCGTCAGGCGCAGACCTATATACACTCATATATTAGTCACACCTGCAGCGTAATTCAACAGCCCTACCATTGTGAAGTTTATACTGTTCAGTCTTTGTTGAAACTGTTTCCGTGAGGTATTTATGGTCATTTTTGTCGTCTGTATTTGTCGTATTGTATTGTGGTATACTGAGAGATGTTTCATATATTTAGTGTGCCCCATTTATTTCAAAACGAGTGGAAAAGGAGTAGCAAAGCACCGAGGACCAAACTAAATGTTTAAACAAAATTCAATCACTGTATCTCAATGGCAGTCTGCTTTTTACTGTCTGATGCAAAGCCATATTCTTCTGGCTAAATTAAATTATGGAAAACAAAATGCTATGTTTAAAAAACAACTACTCATTAGCAGTCCACCCCATGTGCTTTTGTAGTTTCAGAGTTAAGTATGTGTGTTACTTTCCAATCTACTCTCCATTAAATGTAATGGAGCCCAGAGATATCCCAGAGATTACGCCTCCAACTCTCTTGGCGCTCTCCACCGCGAGTTCAAGAGTTCACAATGTTACTGTGGGCTCTCTGTGCACATCACATGCATAAATTAACCCCCCCTTCCCCAAGTGCAGTGAGCATAAGTCAAGCCGCTCCCTTTGCAGTCAGCATGTGGGATGGAGGTGTGCTGGATGCGGTTTCAGAGGTGTGTTGCGCCCTCAGATACACCTCACCAGAGGAGTGACTCCTCAAGATGCAAGAGGAGGGTCATTCCGCCTTCGAGATTCACCTTCTGCCTCTCCCTTCTCTCTCTCTCACACTACAGAGGAATGAATCAGCTCCACTGAAATACCTTTCTCTGCCTACATAGCTTTCATTTAAAGGCTACCAGAGAAAAACAGAAAGGGAGATTTATGTCACCGTGAAGTGGAATATAAGCCTCAGAGATGGTTACACTAAGTGATTATGAGGTTACATTTCAATTATTTTTACATGTCCCTGATGTTGTAAAATGAATTGCACATTATAAAAACGAGTTAGATTAATTACATGGTGTCATGTAAGAGTGGTGAGCACTTGCCAAATATCAAGATTACCCTCTGGGAAGTGAGTGAATCTTATTGACAGTCTCACAGCCCAGAGAGAGGTGGTAGTGTAAAATGGAGAGGATATTAAAGGCTTCAAAAAGAAGGAGACCATACTGAGAATTGATCCCAAAATCCCCCCTCTTGAACCCATTTGCCCTTCTGCTTTTCTCGACCCGTCTCTCTCATCCTCTGCTCCCCTGTTCTCCAGTGTCCTGGCGGGTTTAACATCACCCCGCGGCTCTTGCACTGCTGGTGACCACTATAAAGCAAAGACACAAGAGTCATAATGAAAACACTCAGAAACACATAGATCCAAACCCTGCCCGTGTCTCTAATGAGTTTATCTCAAAGGCTGTGTTCACATTGCAGCTCAGTGTCCCAATTCTGATTTCCCCTCTTTTTGTGGCACAGATATGAATATATTTAATGAATAAAGAAGTTTTTATTTATGATGAATATGACCCCCAAAATATGATATTATTGTGCATTGTTTCTGATTCCTGATTTTAAAATCCCCCTCCAAAACCTTTGACTTCACCCTAGTACAATGGAGAGGAAGGGGATTTAATCCAAAACAAAATTTACATTTGAACACTTTTCTAAGGGACTATTTCTTTGGTCGTTCTAATAAAAACTTGAAACTGATGTGGGGGCTCTGGCTCACAGCTGGCTCTCCAATTCATCCCAAAGATGTTTAATGGAGTTAGGGTTAGGATTCTGAAGGCCAGTCAAGTTCTTCCAGGCCAGAAAAAAAAGTTCAATCAGCTTTGAGCACAACATTGGAGTTGAGCTGTTACTGCAGGATCCAGAAGCAGTTATCTCCTTCCTATGTACTGAAGTGCTCCAGCTTGAGAAGAAAAATTAAAGTCTCCCCTCATTTCTCACTTTCCGTCTCTCCACTCATTCCTTTCAAATCCGTCATCAATCAGAGCTTTCATGTGGGTGATGGACCTGTGCCATGCGGCCGCCTAGCAAGCAGTGCTGGGCATTTAGCTCAGGCTGGAGTCTAATTTGTTTTGCCTGCAGTGGGCAAAGTAGCTATCAAGGTAACATTATTCGTCAGTGGGGACGGAGCTGTAATGAAAAGCACTCAGATGGGCAGAGGTGCCCAGAGGTCAGTGTAATGGAGGCATCCTGTCTCAATGAAGTCTCCCTCCAAGTGAATGAATAGCTCTCTGTATACCAGTATGAAAATGGATTGTGAGCATCTGGGGTATAGCAGTGTAAGACTTTGCTGACCAAAGCAGGAAACATAATGTCTAAATCATAAAACATATACGCATTTAATTGAGGCAAAGAGGTTTTGGGAGTCTTTTTTATGGCCATACATGAAGTGATACAAGTATTCAAGGGAACAGGTTTCTTTTATACAGTTTGCTAAGACCAAGGCTTGTATTCTCTCTTTGCCCCAGCTATAAAGCAGGGGCCATAAAACTAAAATAAATGGTCTGGTTTGAAGGATCTGAGCACAAGATCCTTAAGACTCTGCTAACCTTGCTGGTGTGCCTGGTGGATACCTGGAGCTATGATATTTCACCCATCTCTGTGTGCGTCTTCCCCCTCTACCTGCAGAAAACAAAGACTATGATGCTTACCTGTCCTACACCAAAGTGGATCCGGACCAGTGGAGCCAGGAGACCCGAGAGGAGGAGCGCTTTGCCCTGGAGATCCTCCCCGACGTGCTGGAGAAGCATTATGGGTATAAACTCTTCATTCCAGACAGGGACTTGATCCCCACAGGAAGTAAGCTCTCTCTCTCACGGCGATGTCAAGTTGTGTCGAATGCTCTGTCGCTTGGTGTTGCTCGTGTTGTCAGTGCAGTGGTGATATGCCTTGTTTGTGGTTTTTCTGTTATGCATTTGTGTTGTGGTGTAACTGGACCTGTAAGACCATCATTGTTTTAATCCAATCATTATAAAATTAGCTTTTTCTAACCAGTGGCTGAACTTAAGTGGATCAGTTTGACATTTATGGGTTCTTCAGTGTACATTTTTGTGGGGGGATAAAAGGAAAATACGAAAGAAAACTAGAGTGTCATCATTTTCCATTATACTTTCTTCAATGTGTTCTGCAGTCGCCAGATGGTCCAAGGAAAGATTGTGGAGTAGCTAAATTACTATTATACTATTATATATTATTACTATTATATACAAAAACATATCCAGATATTGAGTCAGCTGTAACACCTGAACACCAAGTGACCTTGGAACCGTCAGCATAGCTAAAATTAATGAATAAATGGCTTAAATAATTAGCTAAAAATAAAAAATAAAATATATATATTAAAAAAAACTAAAGTTAAAAGTGTTAGCAAAAAGGATTGGATACACAGTTGAAATGGTTAGCTAAAGTATTGGATAAAGAGTTGAAATGGTTTGCTAAAGTATTGGATAAACGGTTAAAATGGTTAGCTAAAGTATTAGAAAAATAGTTGAAATGGTTAGATAAAGCACTGGATAAACAGTTGAAATGGTTAGATAAAGTATTGGATAAACAGTTGAAATGGTTAGATAAAGTATTGGATAAAGAGTAGAAATGAATTGGTTAGCTAAAGTATAGGATAAACAGTTAAAATGGTTAGATAAAGCACTGGATAAACAGTTGAAATGGTTAGATAAAGCACTGGATAAACAGTTGAAATGGTTAGATAGAGCACTGGATAAACAGATGAAATGGTTAGATAAAGTATTGGATAAAGAGTTTAAATGAAATGGTTTGCTAAAGTATTGGATAAACAGTTGAAATGGTTAGCTAAAGTATTGGATAAACAGTTGAAATGGTTAGATAAAGTATTGGATAAAGAGTTGAAATGGCTAGATAAAGCATTGGATAAAGAGTTTAAATGAAATGGTTTGCTGAAGTATTGGATAAAGAGTTGAAATGGTTAGCTAAAGTATTGGATAAATAGTTTAAATGGTTAGATAAAGCATTGGATAAAGAGTTGAAATCGTTAGCTAAAAGTATTGTATTAACAGTTGAAATGGTTAGCTAAAGTAATGAATAAATGGTTGGAATATACATACATACATACATATATATATATATATATATATATATATATATATATATATATATATATATATATAAACAACCACTAATATTTAAGATTATTAAATAAAGTTGAAAATCATCCAATTCAGATGAACGAATGTGTAACAAGATGGGTGGCATCCATGAAAGGGTACAGTGTAAGTTCCCCCCCATGGTGTCATAGTCTGACAAAAAAGTTTGGGATCCACTGCTAAGCGCACCTCCTGACAGCAGTTTGACTTCAAAGAAACCTGCCAATCCCTGTGGCTATTCAAGGAACATTTAGGTCATAACAGGAATTTTTTTTGGTCTTGGAAGTATCCCAGTGTTTTAAGCAGCGCCTCTGAACCCCTGAAGTTTAATTTGGCTTTGTTGTAATAGCTTCTCCCTGCAGTAGTATGCATGCTGTGCAGGAAGGCTTTATATTAAGAAAGTGGGTTGAAGAGCAACTGATTACACGTGACAGTGTTTCATGAATCCAACACTAAAAAACTAAATGGTAATCTATTGTATATTGTAATTGATAATTACACAATGCAATTTTTAGCCTGCACATGTGAAGAGATATATAGATAAATCATACTTGACTTAAAATAACTTATGCTTATGTGAAAAGTAACTAACTACATTTACTAAAGTTCTCATGTACATTTGGAGGTCCTTATCCTTTGATTCCATTTTATGTTACTATATATATATATTTGACGGTTATGGTAACAAGTTACCCTGCAGGTTTTTACCCAAATCATTTAATCATCTTATAATATATGGTGCATTGTTATGGATTAAACTACCCAGATATGTAGATACATCATTAAAATGCTGCCTGCACTTAAGTAATAATACAGCAATAATATAATATACCTTTATTTTATGAAGGTGAATTATGAAAATATACATTATCCCTTAATAATATAAATAATATGCACTACAAAAGGTCTGGACTTATTAGTTGGTTCTTTAAGAGCTCACGTATTTAAAGTTCATTATCTACACTACCGAAAGCCTGTGGGAGGCATACTAGCCTATATTATATAGGCAGCATAATTGGCAGAAAGAGCCAACCCTATTATTACAGTCCATGTTCCTGATCCAGCTTCATACAGACTGTACCTCTGCATGCTGCTGTGTAATGGTGTCAGCTGTACAATCGAAAAAGCTATTTATGCATGGATATAATGCATGTTTTGACACAGTATATTTCTAATGGAGCATCTCGCCATGCCCCCTGCTTATCTTTGATTAACTCATCACACAGATGTGTTTGATAATATCATTATGTTATTAGCCTCCATTTGAATACTTGCATCTGCCTGTCTTCCCGCACATACCGCCATTACTAATTATGTTCCTCTTCAGTGGCATTGTGCCAAGCTTATAAACTGAATCCCTTGCTGTGATTGCGTGCTCGATGCAGGGGGGGACTGTTGTAATATGGGAAAAATGGCATAAAAATGCAAGGATTGAGACGAATCTAAAATGTGTCTGCCGCTACTCCAGCACGGTGGCACAGCTCGCTGGCTTATTGTGTCTATGTATAAACATTTAGTTCCCATTGGGAATGTATTAGCATCTCAACAGTCAATATAATAAAGCATAATCCACAGCTATAGATAAACACAGTTTGGCCATTTGGGGTTCCAGCATGTGTCAACAATCCCTCTCCTGAGCTGCTGATAAGTAACCTGTTATTCCACAGTTATGTTGGATTATTTTTAACATCTCACCACTCTGATAGATTTCTGAAATATCTATATTCAGTATTGTTTATTATATGGCAGCTAAAGTACAACCTGGTTTAACTCCTGCCACCAAAACAAAAGGCTTTTCCTTTGCTTTTTTATGCTACATGTCCCATATTAAACTGGAATAAACTGGTCAGCGCGATTACCGTTTTACAATCGCCAGTGGAACACCAGTGGAGAAACACAGTTTATGCCAGCGCCATGTCCCCACATTGAAAGAACTGTTTTAAAAAAAAATGTGTTTCTGCAAAATCTTACGATCATACTTTGAATGTAAATATCTATGTTTAGGTTTCACCAATGATCATTTCCAGGATGACACAAGACTACTTAGAGGTACTTTTTCCCAAGATTTTTAACGCTCGTGTCAACACACGTAATGTAGAAGGTCATTTTGGTAACACTTTATAATAGTCATACATTGTACTGGTTTATACATTGTTACTAATGGCTTTATTAGTGGTTAATAAGGTAATGGTCTGGTTAGTAATAAGCCATTAATACCTGGGTTGTCAGGTTGTAAAAAATCCTTTTACTTGGCTGTCCTATTGATGCGTTAATAAACTGTTTATTAACCATTCATAAAGCCATTATTTACAAATTATAAAGCCTTCATAAAACATGATTAAATGCATAATTTGTTAAAATAAATGCACTTGCATATACCTGAATTGGAGATTGGTCACACAGTTTGTTGGGGGGGGGGGGTTTTTTTTTGGTGTGCTTACAAAATTAGATGTGTGGCGTTTTCTGCCTCAAAAACATTTAAGCAGATTGTCAGTCCCAGAGATATATTCATATTTTATTGTTGTGTCTAAACTTTATACCTGTACATGATACCACATACCTAACGTGAAATACTTTCCACCTAGAGTAATGCCTCCTGTGTGCTCCTGTCCTCCACACGCCTCCTGTGTGTTCAAAAAAGCAAAATCAGGTGTAAGAAGCCTATAAAAAACACAATTTGGATAAAAGAGGCAATGGGAATTTTATGACAATCTTTTAGTCTCTTATGTAGTGAAACATCACAATCTATAATCTCCCTCTGATGATGTAGTTGTTGCTTTGTTTGGTGCCAGTAACTCCATTTGAGCAGATCTCAGGATTTAGCTGGTAAATTGCAACCTCATTGCAAGTCAGGTTACCACAAATAAAATGTGGAGCGATGATGGCCACACAGTGTTTCACTGACTGACATATAGCATTCTTAGCATAGAACTCTAAATGAGAATGAACTCTTAATGCAATACAACTAAGTTAATGTTTTGTTTTTTGTATTTACACCTCAGGTATGTGTCACATGATACAGTGCTGTATACCAGAGTAATACTGTGTAATATCTGTAGGTAATTCTGCTTTGGTCTTCCTTACTACCACTGTACTACTGAGAATTCAGACTTCCATCACATATTTATTTAGTTGGAAGTAGGAATTTCTGGCAGTCCAGTATGTCTTGATTAGTTGTCAGCATGGGCTTTTCCCTTTACAAATTTGAGAGAAACTATAGAGAGTAGTGATTCTCTGCCTCATGTAATTAAGTGTTGATTTTATTTTTTATGTAGACAGGAATCAATTACTAAACAAGCGACGCTTTGAATGTAAAGCTTGTGAGATCTCTGGACAGAGGAATTGAATCTATAAAGCTGTAAAGTGTTACCAGACAGCACCCCAAGAGGGCAGATTTACTTTCAGTTGAATCAATTCAAACCATAAAATGAAACTAGGACTCATTAGCTAATTATACAGTATCCATTTATCCATTCCCTTTAGTTTTTTTCATGATGACATAAAAGAAAAACTTGTTTTTGCCTGATTGGTTTAACCTAAACTGAACAGTACTACAGGGGAGTTGTAGCTCCAGGGATACATTGTGACGAGTTTCTGCATGAGGACCAATTAGCAAACAGCGAAGAGATTGACTTGTCATGTTGAGGTAAAGGCCGACTTCAAATCCAAGTGTACTCTAATCAGGTCTCTCTCGTCAGGAAGCCTCAGGCAGAGCGTGACATGAAAGGAGGAGTTCGTTCGCAGAGATATGGAGAGGAAGACACAGAGGAGATGTGGCATTTGTTTACTTAAAGACCAGCAAGATATTATTCCTTCACACACACTCAGTGCCTCTTGACAAAAAGAGAGAGGGAAACACAATTTTCCGTCATGCAGAAGACACACAAACACACAAGAGGGTCATAAGCTTTGATTGGGAAGTGAAGACCAGTTAATCCCGTCTAGCTGCTGTTGAGGAGCCACTCTGTCTTTGTCTCCTCCAAGAAAGGCTAAAAGCAAGCATTAGCTGCACGCACACACACACACACTCCCCTCTTCCTCCTGACACCCAGGACAGGCCTGGGAAAACACTTAATCACATTCATCATTACACAAGCAGCTGAGCTACTCATTAGGGACATGGAAACAATACTGTATTTACTGTAAACTCACACTTATTTTATCTTCAGGTGTTGCAAATGTAGGTTCACAGCTTGGCTTTGAGTGTTTTATGTTTGTCATCTTTTAGTCAAACCAAATGATCCCCTTCCTCTTGTTCCAAAAACAAGAGGAAGGGGATCCTCTTGTTTTTGTCTATTATTCTGTATAAATACATCTCATTATTAAATGCTGCAGAGGCTTTAGATGCTTATTTAAGTTAGAATACGTTAGAATATATAATATCTATTTTCTTCTTATGTATCAATATCCTCATGTCAGAACGTGAAATAAATTAGTGTTCATGCAGATTTTAAAACTCGCCCGATGTTTAATTTAAACAACTTCAATCTTTTTAAAAAACACACTTATTTCATCTGAAGTAAATTGGGTTTGGATGTGTGAAACGTCAATAAAAGGGAGTTTGATAAGCAGTCGCTAAGAGAGTTCTTCAAAAAGCTGGTGTGATATTTTCATCACCCATTAGCTCTGTGTACTTTCATGTACAACTACAGTTACCCTGAAAATAAATACAGTAAACAAGCAAGTAGAAATATGTCATACAGAGAGAGAATACGCGTTTCATTTGTACTGTTTATACAAATTTATCTTTGTATCTCTCTGTGTATTCAGCCTACATCGAGGACGTAGCACGTTGTGTGGACCAGAGCAAGCGCCTCATCATCGTGATGACGCCCAGCTATGTCGTGCGGAGGGGGTGGAGCATCTTTGAGTTGGAGACGAGGCTGCGCAACATGCTGGTGACCGGTGAAATCAAGGTCATCCTGATAGAGTGTGCCGAGCTGCGTGGCATCATGAACTACCAGGAAGTGGAGGCCCTCAAACACACCATCAAGATGCTTACGGTCATCAAGTGGCGTGGGCCGTCCAGCAACAAGCTCAACTCCAAGTTCTGGAAGCAGCTGCTCTACGAGATGCCCTTCAAGCGCATGGAGCCCCTGAGCATCTCCCACGAGCAGGTGTTGGACGTCAGCGAGCAGGGCCCCTTCAGCGAGCTCCAGACCGTCTCGGCCATCTCCATGGCGGCAGCCACCTCCACCGCCATGGCGACGGCACACCCGGACTTGCGCTCAACCTTCCACAACTCTTGCCACACCCAGATGAGGCAGAAACACTATTACCGTAGCTACGACTACGACCTGCCGCCCGGCGGCACCCTCCCGCCGCTCTCCACGCTAGGCAACCAGCACACCTACTGCAACATCCCCATGACGCTCATCAATGGACAGCGGCCGCAGTCCAAGTCGCCGCGCCAGCAGAGTTTGGAGGAGGCCCACGGCAACAATGCCATGCTGCCACTGCTGCCCAGAGAGACCAGTATATCCAGCGTCATCTGGTGACAGAGACGGTGCCAGGCGGGATAGACTGTGGATCTATATGATGTCCATCACAGGGAGGACTCACCACTGGCACTTGGACCCTGAATGCACCGGAGCCAGATGGACCTGAATGGCACTAAGCTACTTGCTGCTGTTGAATTTGCACCAGGAAACACCAGGGGGAAGGGACAGAAGGGAGGACAGGGCATCAGATACGCTGGACACACTGGCGATAGAGGTGGTGGCAGTTTTTCTTTTTTTGTTTTGGTCCAATAAGAGCTTTTATTGAAACTGAACAACAAAAAAAAAGAATCAAGGAGAACATTTTTGTATGCCTGTATAAACACTCACGTAACACAAGCCAACACCTATGATAATTTACCCAGAAAGTCAAGGAATACAGGGTCCTGTACATATGTTTTTCTAATTCTTTGTAGCATCAGTGTTTGGGACATGTTTCTTGTTTATGTTTTAACATCAGTTGGGACTCTTTTTTTTTATTATTTCTTTTGTTTCCGTTTGTACAAAAGTGAAGCAATGGCCTGTGCGATGTTTTGGATAAACCGTTGTTACCTTTATCTTAATTTGTTGGCTGGTGTAGTTAATAAAGCTTTCGTTTTTTTCGGGGGTGGGAGGTAAAAGTCACAGCTTTCAGGAGATGAGAACGATTTGGTTTACTGGTTTCACTGCTGCTGTAAGGGTTGAGAATCTGGATTCAACCAGAATATGCAAAATATGGAGTCCAGAGATCGGGGAAGAGATGGGTTTCCCAAATCGATCATATTCCAATGCTTTCAGAAAAGTCATATCTATGAGGGGGATATGAAGAATATGGTGCTAGGCTTCTCGTTTCTTTCACAATAACATTTACTTAAAAAAAAAACAGCCTTGCTATTTACCTTAACAGATGATTATTATCACCGAAAAATTAATTATGTGTATTATTTTATGAAAAAACAAAAGTCTATTTTTGTAACTGAGGGATATTTGCTTAGAGAAGTTATACCTATGCTTAGAGAAGTTATACCTATAAAGTTTCTGATGGAAGTATTTGGGGAAACATAATAAAAAAAAAACAATGTTTTGTTATGTGGAACTGCACAGCTCACGAAAAATCGATAGGTCATTCACTAAATGTCTTACCCTTATATTGCAAGAGGGGGAAAAAAAGTTTATTTGTATTTTCATCATTAAAAAAAAAGGAGTTTTGACATTTCAAACACACCGCGGATTGCAGCTCATCTGGCTTTTTCTGTTCGCTGATTGAACAGTCATTGCAGCGATTCACAGTTAATTTAACACAGATGGAGCTCCGCTGTCACCTGAAGCATTACCTGTACCTGGTTTCCTCTGTAGGACCAAACAAGGCTGTCCAGGGCTAAACCATTATCTCTGTTATTCATTTCCTCTTAAATGACAGCTCTGTTATTTGTCTGCCATCCCCCTTCGTCAACGGAAATGATTTGTCAGTTAAGTAACACTGTGGGATAAATAAAATAGGGCTTTCACATCTTGGTTCTGAACTAGTCAACTCGGGCCCTGGCTGCTTGGGACCTAAGGATCATAACGATGAAACAGTTTCATTCCCAAATGAGTCGGAACCTCTGAAACACCTTAAAGCAGCTGCTTACTTGATGCTAAACTTGAAATGTTATTAATGACTAGTTATTCACATTAACAAGTTAACATTATAGAGGATGTAATCAATTGTATTTTTGGCCTACTGACCTGTAATCATCATTCTCCTAAATACCAATAGCCTTTTAGAATGAAACCCTTCCCTGTAAAAATGAATTAATGCTTGAGAGGGTCAAGAAAGTATTTAAAAATGCTAATTAAATCCTGGAGTATAATAACTACACAATAGAAATGCTACTTAGAGCAAAGTTAGACCAAAGCAAGCTACAGCGAACCCTTCTCATTCGCAAAACGGTCTCTTTCTTTCACTGAGCGAAGCTTCCATCGTGATCTGTACGATTTCATCAAATCATAAGAAAGAAGAGCTATTCTCACACGTCCACTCAGACCTGTGAAGGCGGCCGGTGTACTTGCTCCTCCTGCAGCTGTGCCATGTTATTTGTTTTCCGAGAAACTAACCTCACACTAAAATACCTGCAGCATCTCACAACATAGATGTGTTTCATTTAGTGCCATAAAATATGCAAAGTGATGAACTTGTAAACAAATAAATTAACACATGTGCCCCCCCTCCACCTCCCACCCCACCCCCATCTTCTTGCAATCTGCAGTTATTGGTTTTTGATTTTACTTTTACAGAATATTTCAGAATAGGCCAGAAAATTTGAAGTTTCAAAGTGTTTGCTGTAACCCCTAAAATCCACTGTAAGATTGGCATTTCAGAGGCCTCTTAATGCGAGATCAACCAATAGATTTTTAGAGTTAGGCCTGTTTTTATCCACCTACCTAATGAGAAGTAACTACTTCTGAACAGACGCGTTTGTTGTGCTCTATGACATGGCAGTGTGTAAATATAATCAAGACAATGACATGATTCAAGATGAAGACAATCGAGCCATATTCATGAAACCAATGGTTATTATTCACAAAGGCCTCTCAAAGTAGACACAATAATCTGGACTGGAGGTTAACGCGTAGAATCGATGAGATTTTGACAGGAGTTTGGCATCGGCGCTCCTGCTTTGGGAGGCTGTGTCAATACACAAGCGTTGGCATTTTCTAAGTGGGGGCGATACACATTTTTGTTTCATGATGACTTGAACATCTCTGGCGACTTGGCTTTCATGATGAAGATGACGACGAGGATGAATAACAATGACAATATATAGCACAGAATTATTCCAGGCACTTTCACAACTCTTGAGACGACGTCTCTCCTGTTTCTGATTTATTTTCTATTATGTATCTGCAATGTTCATTAAAAGAGATACTGTTATTATTAATAAACCACATTTATGGTAATGTGATTTCTCAGTCCTGTGTGTGTGTGTGTGTCTGTGTGTGTGTGTGTGTGTGTCTGTGTGTGTGTGGGTGTGTGTGTGTGTATGTGTGTGTGTGTGTGAGAGGGTTGTATTTGTTTGCAGAAAACGCCACACGGCTCACTTTGTTTATGGAGCAGTGGCATGGATTGCTGACGATGCCCGGATCCCTTTTCCTGGCGGGGAGCCGATTCAGCCCCAACCGCCATAACTCTACCGTCTCCCGTAAAACCTTGAAACAACAATCAATACGTCTCCTTATTCCACTCAGAGACTGAATCAGCCCGGCCTCATTTTAGAATAAGACTAAATCAGGAGAGCCAATGCATTGAGAAACACTTTAAAAAACCCATGTCCTGATTGTTGTTTGACCTTAGTGCACTTTTGGCAGCAATCACACACACAGTTGGCACAGATCGGCCCCCAGACGCAGGAGATGGATTTGTTGTGTTGTGTAAAAGATGCTGCCCTCATTTTATATCATCATGTAAACTGGGAATAAATTTTAAGAGTTTAAATTTTGACTCAAGCAGTATTAGTTTTTACCGATAAACGATACCTAATATATATGTGTTTCTAGAATTCAGCTGAAGATGTGGAGGGTCAGTTGCATGAGTCTACTTGCTTTTTCAGTGGGGAATTAGTTAATTGAAAACTACAAGCACGTTTGCTCAGTTAAACTGTCACATATAATGTCTCTAAAAAAACAGCATAATTTTTCTTCTTGCGGGCTTGGAGGCAGATAAACAGTCCCCCCCATTGCCTCAGTGCGTTCTGCCCATAGTGTGCCCATAGTGCAGCCATTTAATTATTTTGCTGTGATCAAAGCAATGGCATTGGAGAGAAAGGAAAAACCAAAGGCACATGGGGAAGAATCTTAAAATCCTGCCAGACAGTGTTAATTAGCCTCCATATGGTCCTCTTGAATGATCAGAAGTTGGTCACGTTTTGGTTGCACAATGGTCTCAACTATTGGGGTCAGGCAAATAAGTAAACACCAATATTACATGTGAGTGTAGCTGCAGTGTTTCAGCAGTCAGTAGTTTAGAATATCCCTTTCTTTACATTATTGAAATGTTTAAGTATTGTGGCTCATAACACAGGCAGCAATGAGCTTTAAAGCCATCTCTGAACGACTGTAAATGTCTGATGAATTCTCTAGCTGAGGGATGTTGGCAGCTATTGCCAGTAAAGTCTGCATAATTCCTATATTCCCATATACACTCTCATATTAATCTTGTTACATGGGTAAATTACTTATTTTAATTATCCAGCAAAATCTGTGAAAATCATTTTTCCCCTTAAAAAAAAAAACCTCCTGTTCACTAACTGTATATTTGTTGCAGCTCTACTCCAGTTACAGAAAGCCAGGCTTCAGGTATGACCTGGAAAACCAGTTTGAAAGAAATGTGCAGTCAAACAAAATGGGACTGAATGTAGCTGATTTCTGACACTTGCCCCTAAAATGTCACGAGCCAGGGTGACATTCTCTGCTCACACATCCACGCTCCAGACATTTAGCTTGATCAGCCCCTTCACACCACACTGATGTCAATTCATGTGCACTGTTCCTGGTGCAGGTAAATTAATTGTTTAACATTTTGGGTAAATGTGACAATGGAACCAGCAGCCGTTTAGCTTAGCTTAGCATAAAGACTGGAAACAAGGGGGAACAGCTAGCCTGGCTCTGTCAAATCTGTCAACCAGCACCTTATTTCATGTGTTTAATCCATGCAAAAACCAGTGTCAAGTTTTACAATGTGATGGATTATTTCTTGACCAGCTGCAGTCACTTTGTAGAGTATCTGCTGGTTGTCTGACATGTTAACCCCTCTTACCTACAACCTTAAACCTAAACTTTGGTTTTACACTTTGTTTTCCCTAAGATATTAAATTGTTCCTTTAAGCAAACGTAAAATACAGCAACATGTGATTTTCATGTCTACCATGTCACCCACCATCTTGGTTCAGTCCAGTACAGACCAGACTTGCCCTACCCAGACTCTTACCCTCCCTTAACCACACCAATCCCTTACCTAACATCTGCCATGAGAAACTTAAACCCTAAACATGCATAATCATAGTT
The DNA here is from genome assembly GCF_014851395.1 of Micropterus salmoides. Lineage (NCBI taxonomy): Eukaryota > Metazoa > Chordata > Actinopteri > Centrarchiformes > Centrarchidae > Micropterus > Micropterus salmoides. The sequence continues at coordinate 13,018,135 of NW_024040040.1, forward strand.
TGTTGATGCTATGTTCCCAGTTGTCTTGTTATAATTCTGTGTGGTGAAGCCAATAAGGACTGATGCTTGGATTTAATTATTTCTCTCACAAAGCAGCTGACAAGAGGTTTTCAGAGTTCCCCACATATGAAAGTAGCCACACTAGATGAGTCAGACTGCTGTAGAGTTGAGCAGCTGCATCCTGTTGCACCTCGTCATCATGTTCCCTATAGCATGGCTATAACATGAAGCTACATTCTAATCATCTGTGCCCAGGTGAACATAGAAAGCCGCCAGATGTTTTCATCTGAGCCAACATGTCGCCATATGGTGTGTGTGTGTGTCTGTGAAAAAGGGGTAGTTCCTAGGTTTCTGCACTTCCCCCCCCAAATGAAATAATTTTCACCTCATTACAGTGTCACAGCATAATGAGCATGTGACGGGGAGGTGGAGGGGAGACGTTTGCTGCAGTGAGAGAAGATCAGGCTACGAGCATACATGCATAGATGTTTTGTTTCTTCCTCTACCTACACACGTACACATTCACACTTACTAGTGAAGCGTATTACTCACTCTGGCAGGTATACCATGCCCCTCCATGTCCCACTGGGCCTTGTTACTTGGAGCTCTGTGCCCTGTGTGGCATGTCTTCCACTCGAAGAACCAGGCCAATTGTCTGTGCATGGATAGGTGGCAGAGATGGCAGAGGCTGTTGTGTGTGTGTGTTTGTGTGAGAGAGCAAGAGAGCTGAAAGCATTTCTAGAGTGGATGCAGGCAGCTGTTAACCCAGTTTTGGAGTAATTCTGAACTCACCATGGTTCAGCACGGCATAATTGCCTGTGTGTGGAAGATGCAAGTCATGGATCACTGATCACTCACCAAGCTCTTCAATTTACTATTACTTCCTGCAAGAGCTGAGAGATTTAATTTATTATTTTACAATAGTATCGATGTCTGTGTGGTGAGGTTGGATATTGATTTGACTGTTGACATATCTGGCTTATCAAAGGATACTACACTGCTGTTTTCATGTCTTAATTAAACAAGTCAAAAACCAGTGATATTATATTAATTGATTAGAATCAGAATAAAAAACATTGAATTTCAGCAGTGACTGGTTTCTGTCCTCCAATTAAAAGCTACAGGGAGAAAAATTCAAAGTGAAACGCTGTCATCTGCTGGACATACTTCACCCTGCACATCAGCTGACTCAGTCCCTCACGCAGTAGGCTGGGAGAGAAGGACCCAGTGTGAGCCATTATGGTGAAAGTGGGGTGATTGGTTACAAATCAAATACATCTTCTCCAAATTGCCCAAGTTGAAATCTTTTTGCCATCTGAAACCTATAAATGTGATGAATGAAGGTCTGAGCATTTTCCTTTAAAACAGTGCACTGCCATTAGATAACAAGCAATCATTTTTCCTTTGTGAATTTAGATTCTTTGAATAACAGACCAAGCACAGGGTGAATATATAATGAAGGATACACTATGGTATGTTAATTTGGGCCTCACACTGTATATCAAAGTATTAAATGAGCTCAGATTGATGACACTTTGTATCCACAACTAAAGTGAAACGCTCTTTTTATCTTTGTATGTTTGGGAATATGAGTCTGCAAGGCATTTTATTCTGATGGGACAGTGGCTGCATGATTTAGAATGAATCCTCAGTTTATAGTCAATATTTTACAAAAACTTTTCAAAACTTGAATCTGTCATGTTCACATCATGGTTCACATCCACTGACAGCTTGGGCTTTACATAACATCAGTAAGGCTAAATCACTTAATAATGCTTAATCACCTGAATTTTTGTAGATGTATCACTATTAGTGTATTAAGATGGTTAATGATGCATGTGAATATGCCCAATCCAAGGCAAACTCTCTAAGGTGCATGATAGTGATTGCGGGCTAAACTCACCAGTATTTCCTCACTGCTAAATCCGATTGCAAAGTTTAATATAACTTTCCAATGCATGCATAGGCTACTACACGGCAGACGTGTGTGTGTGATGTTGCAGCCTTGCAAAGTGAAGTTTCTCTCATAAATACTATAATGTCAGAAAATATTCAAGTTTTTTACTAGTAGATTAATCTTGGAAATTAAATTCTGTCTCGGATTATTAGCCTGCCCCTCTTCGCTGGCTCCTTTTCTTCTATTACAATTGACCTTATGTGCAGTTGTGCCTTTGTGCTTTCACACCTGCCTCGTTCAACCGAACTACCGAACTACCTACTCTGGTGCGGTTCGCTTGTGGTGTGAGAGCAAACGAACCAAACACAGGATTTTATTATAGCAGATGTGATCTGAGCATTATTTCCAAAGCTAAACCACTAATAAATCCATCTGCTGACAGCAACATGCGTTCAGCGATCTTATAATTGATCTGAATAAGCCGCTATGTTTATGAAAATCATTTTATAAGGTAAGTTAGCCTATAGCCTACTTTTCAGTGCGGGTATTTCCCTGATTAATAGGTTAAAATCTGTTTAAAAAAGAGGTCAACTAGCCTAGTATTCGTTTACCCTGTCAGTTCATTAAGTCCATAAATGTGTGACAGCGATACCACAGCATAGCTACTAGGCGAAGAAGCCCCGAATTATTACGGTACATGTCCTGTTTTTACGTTATTTTTCATAATAGGCTATGCGGTCAATCTGCTGTCTAGCATTACTAATCATACTTATAATAAATTATCACTTCGTGAGCTCTTTGTGATACAGATCAGAAGCGTTAAAGTGCTGCACAAACTTCTGTCAGTCACTGGAGTTTGATTTTCCCCAGTGGGTCCTGATGATGCAGGATGACAATCGCAAAAACTGTCCAATCAACAAGTTACCTGTACGTCTGTGTAACTCATGGTTATTTCTCTGGTTCGTTGGTAAAACTGCAGTGTGAACATGAACCGGACCAGAACTAAAATGCAGCAGTGTATCATTTTTTTCACTTGGTCCAGACCAAATGAACGAACTACAGGTGTGAAAGCGCCCTTAATCATATTACACATAAAAGAAGAGTCCATAAAATACATAATAGAGAGTATTTGTATGTATTTCCCAATAAGAACACTGGGAAGATAATTAGGCTACAAATTTACTCCATGCATGCCAACAAGCCGCCCTGGCTTTGTCGTCCGCCACGATATTAGATTTGGATTTATTCCTTGTACATTCATAATTTGGGTGGGTGGTGATAGCGCAATGGATAAGACACATGCTTTTGGTGTGAGAGACCGGGGATGAATCCTGTGAGCAAGACACTTAACCCCTTGTTTCTCCAGAGGCGTGCGACATGCTGACATATACAGCAATTGTAACTCGCTTTGGATAAAAGCGTCAGCTAAATGAATAAATATAAAATTTTCAGACACTTCCAACGTGCATTCTTCTGGAGAAATACGTTGCGAAAAAACTTTGCCTGCACGGTCGAACGCGCACCAACTCCAATTAAGTTAACACGGACTCAACTAATCAACATCTTATCCACCGTTGTAGTACCGTTTAACTCCAGTGTAGGCGGTCAGATTTTGTCAACCCTGAGTTTGCCTGATAACCCCGAGTTAACTCTGAGTAGGTTGAACTCCCTTCATAGTACAGGCTACAGGTAAGCACCTGAACCCGAAGCATCATAACCTTAATAATACATATGCTGTGGCTTGTTAGTTTTACTTGAATTATTGAAACAACGGGTGGTTGGTACAGGTGGGAGTAGCTACAGGCCTTTGGAGTTTTATCATCTCCGTGTTTGACGTGGTAAAAAAAAACAAAAAGTCTTAAAACATACTCAGGCCTAGGCTACTACTGGAAAATAGGCCTACCATAGACTGTATAAAACAGGCAAATATAGGTAGCCTATTTGACATGTTAGCTCGTTTTATTGTTTACTTGGAGAAAAGACGTTTAAATGACAAGCTTTCCTAATTAAGCCGGAAAAGACGTCAGGTGTGTGAACTGTGAGCGCAGACTTATGTAATTGACGTAAAGGGCTTTCATATCCCAACGTTGCTACTGTAATGGCAGGTAAAATGGGAAACATAACGTTACAGTGTGTTCTTAAAAGCCTTCGTGCTGACCATATCTGTTTTGAAGTTCAGCTTGGAAGCAGTAGTTTAATTTGTTTATTTAACAGGTACAGTGCACCGAATTAACATTGCTGTAAATGCGCCAGTTAATCTAGCCAAAATGCTACTTTTCATCTGTGGTCCCTGGACAGACTTACAATATGATTAAACGTTTGAAATGGGATGTAAACATTCAGGGAAGTAATAAAAGATAGGCAGACATTTTTATTGCTCTGCTGAGACTTATCTTACTTTTTGCCAGGTAGCACTGTAGCATAGTTTGCATGTGCCTAACATTAGAAGTGATACAGACAAGTTATGATAAAGAAGTTGCTGTGTCAGAATTTATGAACATTTTCCATTAGAACTTAACACTGACATGTGTAAACAGGCCTGATGGAAGCCTTATTTAAACCAATGATAGATAGAAATTAAGTTTTGTGGTGTCCTTCGATGAGAACATCAAATCACATTGTCAGAACTAGCATGGCAGTGAATCTTGAAGGGCTGTAAGTAATGATTATTATCATTATTGATTAATCTGCTGATTATTTTCTAAATAAACTGTTTTAATTGTTGGAAATATTGTGTGTGTGTGGGGGGGGGGGATTCTTTCCATTCCCCAAAGACCAACCTTGTCTTGTTTTGTTCCACCAGCAGTCCAAAATTTTAAAGATGTTTAGTTTACTGTCATGTAGGATTAACAAAAGCAGCAATTATGATTAGCTGTAGAGAAGAGTTTGGCATTTTTGTCTTGGGTTATAATGCTGTGTATTTGTTTCAGGTTAAGGTTCATTTGTACCGTGTGTGAAGTCCACATTTAGTGGGGAAGTATGCGTTTGTGTGCTCAGGATCAGTCTGTATTTCTGAGATTTTGTGTTGAAGCCCACTGGCTCTGTTGTTTGCGATATGAGATCCCGCACCGAAAGGAAACCACAGTAATCTGAGGCAAGCTTAGCTGGTTTTAGACTCAGCTGAGAGGAATTCTAGCCATTAATGCAAATGCTTAATGCAGATTGTGGTGCTAATACTCAAGACTAACCTTAAATGTCTGTTGCTGCCTTGAAACGCTGCATCCAGATGAAAGAAAAGGCCCAGAGAGAGAACGAGCTCAGAAGCTGTGCTCAGCATTTGCTCATTGTCAGAAGCAGTTGGCAACTTTTAGACTTTGATACCTGACTTTTAACAATGCAGAGCCGGTGGTCTGACGATACATGCTGCCTTGTCGAAAAATGCTACCGTTGCGCAAATCGATAGCAGAGTCACTCTGCCCTATCGAAAAATGCTACCTTATGTGTTCCCTTTTCCAATACCATGAAGTTATAACTCTCACAGTATAATGACATCTTCTGTTTTTTGATTATATTATAACATAAATTCAGATGTAGCGTATTCTGACACTAATATCCCCTATCAAATAATGCTCCCACTAAAGAATCATTTTATATTGCACCACTACTCACTCTATGTGTACTGTAAGGAGATGGGGAGCATATTGAAATACTTTATTATGCCATCTTTATTGAAGATATCAGAGGCAGCGTATTCTGATATCTTTTTGATATTGCTGATGATCAGCCACTGTCTTGACGGCATGCCCAACAGCAACGTTGCACAGATTTATGGCCGTGGAAACAGACCACGCTTGTGGGTCATACGCATGCGCAGAACCGCTAAGAAGCACATCTCGATAGGTAGTATAAATCGACAGAACATCTGTATCCTGGAGGGAAGATCGAAAAGCTTATAGTGAAGAAGTCCCAGAAATGTAAAGTGGTCTCTGCGATTAAAATCTTGCAATGTTTCTGTATACTGTAAGATTGTAGTATCTGTGTTTATGTCTAAGGACACTTCACTGCTTGTTTATATAGCTACCTATAGGAGTCAGACTATTTATATTAATAGCCTGTCAGCAGTGATACAATTATAGCTGGACTAACAGCTCAGTGCTATATTGTGTGCTATCTTGTTTTAACATTCTTAATTCTGTGTATAGTAGGTCCTTGTGGCATAAACAGCAGCTCATTTCATCAGGCTGTTCAGAATTTGATCACAGAATGTTTCTATACAACATTAAATCCATTTTAAGATGCAACTCACAGATTAATTGACCATCTAAATATCTAAATATATTAAAATGTCTCTGATTAAGTGGGGTTTTTCTGTGTAAAATGCAGACATTAGTGTTTTGACAGAACAATAACAAACAATAGATTGTTTTCTTTGTGTTTTGGATTGTTGTTTGGACTTAAAGGGAATTTGAAGATCCCTCTTTGGGTTCTGTGAAATTGTGTGGCTGGCTTTAACTGCCTGCTAAATGAATAATGAACAGTTGTCAGTTGCAGCTGTAAAACTAAGCTAATAAGTTGTCACATAATTTTAAACCAACAGATTTAAATTGTGAAAAGTCACTAAAAACACGAGCAACATAGTGTGGTGGTTCAGCAGTTCAGAGTATCATGATATAATCACATCCAGTTTTTGAGCTTTAAATAACACACAACATATCCTCAAGTTAAGACAAAGATTGGGAGGTAAGTGTGTATCATGGGAGGTGATTCACCATGAAATGTTAATTGACATTATGATCACACGCTGTCCCGTTCCGTCAGGGGGGATAATGCGGTATCATTTCAGTGTGGTTTAATTCAGGCTGGTATTTCCCAGGTAACAGCATCCTCCAACACCTGGGAGCAGCAGGAAGAAGAGAAACAGCTCAGCGCCGGCTCCTGACGATATTAATGAAACGAGACACAAGCGAGTCCTCGCTGAGCGGAGATGTATTTACTGAAGCTGGAGCCCAAACCACCGGTGTGTTACAATATAGCTTGTGTAGCAGCTGTTTTGACACCCATCACTTTTTTTGTAGGTGTCAGAATGGTGATGAAGTGATGTGTGTGTGCTTGAGTTCAGCTACAGTTTGGGATTATTTAGATAAGAATTTAATTTAGACATCAAGTAAGTGCTAATGATTATGAAGCCTGTCTGCAAAATGTTTAAGGGGTAATAAGTTGGATTTTACAGCCCTGCAGGAGTTTTAATAGCATTGTCTATTAATACTACAGAATAATTTGCCAATAAATAGCATATGATCCAAAAATTACTTGGCCAAGAAGTTTTCTAGCTTTTCAAACTCACTAACTTGTAAAACCAAAGGATAAAAGCCGCTTTCTATGACTAATTGTAAGCATTGGCTGTTTTTTAATATTCTTTATATGCTTATCTTTTTCAGAAAGTCCTGGGCGTTTGTCTCCACCAGTCAAACAGCATAAATGGTAGGAACTGATTCATAATTTTGCTCTCTAAAGCAGTGATTCTCTTGCTTATCTTGCTTTGTTTTCTGAATGTAACTTTTGGGATCAGATTAGGCAGTGCTTTTTTGCTGTTTGTGGTTATTGATGGGCATTGCATTTGGTGGTTGTATTTGGTCTCATTTTTCAGTTTTGCGGAAGCAGATGTTCAGCAGCTGTGGTTGATGTCAAGCTACAGGTGGTGTAAATGGTTGTACTTGGAAGTTTTTTGATTTGCAAGAGAAGAGTTGATCGATGACTCATTGCAATATATGGTTTTGCATTTGTGTGTTATTTTAGTACTTATTATTGTTTGTGTGTGACTGTTTTAGACTGGACTGTGACAAACTGCATTTCAATCCAAACTGTGTTCTGTACATATGGCAGCACTGACAAATTGTTGACTTTGACTTAATATATGGTGCTGAAGGAAAGGAAGAGCATGTCAATTGTGAGGTCTGCCTGTGTTTGGACAGATGTTTGCTGTAAAGTAGTGCTCTTCTTGAGACTGGATGCAATTCCCCACACTGCTTTGCAACCTGGTTCCTGTAGTCTCATCTTGGCTCAGTCCGATCTCTGCAGAATCAGAATGGGATTTATTCAGACTGTTGTAAAGCTCTAGGGAACTCTGCCTTTAATGGGAGTTGCAAGCACAAGGACTGGGATATGCCAGATCAAAGAGATTTGAAGGAATCATTGTCATTCTCATGGTGTCTTTTATTGCAGGGATCCTCATTGTCCTCCATAAGAAGTCATGATGTACAGCAGGACTGTTTTTAGCCAGTAGAATTCAGAATGTGCATGATGTTAATAGTATTTCTTTAAACACAAAAGATAAATATGAACAGATAGGCCTATAGCTTCACGATCAGAATACATTTAAAATATCGCGCCAACACGCGCCAACAGGTAAGACACAACAACACTGACAGTGTTGTTGTGTCTTACCTGGGGTGAATAGTAGGCTATCGCTCCCTTCAGAAACGTGTATTCTCCGAGGCTGATCTGCAGTCCTCAACTTGACCAGAACATTTGGATCCCCTGTGCATCACTGACAGGCACCCCTGGGTCTTGAATCTTGCTTAGTGCTGTAACAGACTGGGCTGCTGCGTCTCCACCGTGTCCTGCATCATGCGCCCAAAACCAGCATCTGCGCACAACCCGGTGCTGGTCTTCCGCCGGCAAACCCTTCCTAAAAGTTTTCACAAGCACTTCCGATACCTCTTGGAAAAGTAACTGCGGAGCCCGAAATGCCACCAGTTTCCTGATGGAGCTGGAGCAAAGCTGGTGCGCAGCAGCCGTCTCCAGCTGCGGGCACACAGCGCCTCTGTTCAGGATGCTGTAGAGGATGCTCCCCTGTGATGGATCTTCACAACACTACGTCACGCTTCTCAAAGCTGACCGCTTCATGATCAGCTTTGCTTTGGCGAATATCATGTTTTTTGTGTATTCAAGGAGGGCTTGTGCCCCAAGTGTAGTTGTAAAAAATAGACGTCCGGTCATTGTTTCCACAATAAGCATCACAACGTAGCAGCACGTAAATGTACAACTCAAACGACAGTTCTCAGTTCCGCTACCACATTGACACATAGTCACTCACTTTGGAAAAAGAAAATGAAAGTATGCTTATTTCTTTCTGTTTAGTAGGCCTATATAGCCTAACCATATTCTAAACAACTTGAGCTTGGATATATGATATATATTAATGCAATTAAATTTGAATAGAATTTGCTTCATTGGTCAAGTGGCTATTTGTTTACATTCAAGGAATTTGGTTTTAAGTTGCTGTCAGTGTACATAGACACATGTCCCAGAACATTTGCAGTAAGATAGAAATATACATAGAGCTAAAAACAAGGACAACAAAGCTGAGCAAAGGTAAATATAGAACTATTGTACAAGTAGGTGAAAAAAATAACATCCAATGTCTACAAGTCAAGTGTTACAATATAAATAGTACAAAGATAATTAAGAAAATAAATAGATAAATCAAAGAGATGCAGAAATTAAACTGTATGCGGTAATATGCAGGGGCGTAGGAGCGATTTTGAACCGGGGGGGGGCAATGGAATGGTGGGGGGGGCGTTTTTAAAGGGGCATTATGGAGTTTACAGTGGCCACTAGCAGTGCGGTTTTAAGATTGCAACCAGGCGTGCGCTCGTACACATGCTCACTTGAACTCATGAGTGAGCGTAATCCGAAACGCAACCACTTTCATACAGAAATCCTGCAATAAACGCAGGAACACCAGCATGCAGGCTGTGGCTTTTCACTCAGACAGGTTCAGGCTCTGTTACTTCAACGTTCCCGTCTCAGAGGCAGCTCAACACCAGCTCCCTAACGTTACTTCATTCAGCGCAGCGAGCCGCATATCTGCACAATCCTCCCAGATAAAAAGGCAGAGTGACAGCGGCTATAGACAGGCAGGGAGACAGCTTCACACAATATTCTGGAAACTCAGGTAAACCCCTACTGCAACGTTACAGCAATAGTTTTATCAGCTACAGGTTTAACTAATCCATGCTCGTTACATGAAAACGTTACATTTAAGGCATTTAGCGGACGTGCTACTTTGTTAGCTCGCCTGCTGCTTTCAGTAACCATCTTTATTATCTGTGTATCTTTCCCCGGAGGCTCAGCAATGTCAGCACAGCTAAATGTATTGGATGATAACGAAACAGTTAGTGAGCTGGGCTGAATATTATGAGATTGTGTCACACTTTATAATAATAAGACCGCAGTAAGTAAATGTACTGTAACTAGTGTTAGTGGATGGCTCTTCCTCTGGGTTGTATATTATGTGGGTCACATTAGTTACAGCAACTGAGAGGTGGAGAAGCTGTTTACCTGAGGATTGGTAAAAGGCAATAAATCTAAATTGAACGTTACGAAGCAACAGCGGCAGGTCCGAGCAAATGTAGCGTTAGCTGGCTGCTCCTGGCTGCATCACTATAGGATAGTAAACAAATCGTTCCACATTTGCTTTTTACAGTTACATAATTTCTTGCAGGCTTTGACATTTTGACATAATATCTGTGGTACACAGGATATTAACACGGGTCGTGTAAGTTGGTGAATTAATGTGGAAAGCGATATAACATTAGCAGCTGCTCGGCGTTAGTAACGTGACTTTCTCTGTGTTTCTCCAGCTTTACTAATGCTCACTTTGTTCTTACTCGACATCATCTGAACCCGTTTGGTCTGATGGGCTTCAGCACATAAACCTTTATTGTTGTTTTCTATCCTTACGTGGAGCCTGTGTTTTGCTGTGAGCCGGTTGTTTTATGGTGTTAGTGGGCTGCATGTTGTTTGCCGCCGTGTTGTCACTGGAGTACGAGAGCGCGCCCGGAATCCCCACATTAAAAGCAGAATAGTGGCTGATGCAAGCAATGGAGAAAACAGGCGTGTGCTTCATTTCTAAATGAGTTTTGAGCCCACTGACAATAAGGCAATGATAAATTGATTTTTAAAATCAAAAACTTACATATAGCCCTTTTTAAAAGAAGCTCTTAAATGCCCATTTCTAATGACTTTTGAAAACAGAATATACATATTAGTGTGGCTGAAAGAGTCTATTTGCAGTGACAGTATAATATAACTAGAACAAAACTCCACTAACTACCTACCATAAAAACCATGGAACAGCTGCTAGTTAATGTAGCTTGCCACAGTACAAATGCATTTAGTTGTCCTAATGTTACACATGAGCTGTGATATTTCCTGTGTCTCACTTGGCCCTGACTCTCCCTGCAACAAAACTGTCTTCAATTAGAGGTGCTCCAATCAGGATTTTTTGGGCCGATCACCGATTGCTGAAAGCAGTATCTGTCAATACCAATCACTGGGTCTATTTGGAGCCTTTTATTTATCATGTAGCATTAAACAGTATACTGTGTGTTTTTATAACCAATTATATAAATATTGTATTAAGTATTAAAGTTAACAGATGATAAAGTATCATGAAATGACAACTGTTTATTTTATTGCCAGGAAACATGAGCAACAAATTCCGCTCAATCTGTGTTAGAGACTTAAACCATAGCAGCCTTTGCCTGGTTACTGTGAACATCGTATAGCTTAACAAATATAGCTTTACTGTGGAATAAACTACAAAAACAGAACAAACAGCATCTTTATAAATTTACTACAACCATAAAAACTGCAACAAAAAAGGCTGTAGCCAAAATATTTAGGAGATAAAGGAGCACAGGCATCATGAGTCGATGATAAACTCTGAAGTAGCTGCTTTTTGTTCTGGAAAGCTCAGGCAGGTTCTGTGGGCTTTAGTTTAAATAAATAAAAATAGGCTACAATGTAAATTCCATATTATACAGTCAATTGCTAATATTACATAGGCTACTATATTCATTGTAATTTCATATGGTTTGCCATTAGTAGGCTATAGGCCTTATATCATTTCAGTGGATTGTTTTCATTTTTTTATCCTTGTGCAAGAAGCACAGTCTACATATTTTTACATGCTGCCACCGACTTTACCAGAGGGAGAGTAGCAAACACTTTAAATACGGCCAGCAGGTTTTTATTTGATTTCATAAAGGTTAAAAATACGGGAGATTTACGGGGAAACATTTAACGGGTGGATACCGGGTGAGAACGAAAAAATACGGGAGAATCTCAGGGAAAACGGGAGGGTTGACATGAGAAGAGTAGAGAGAGGAGTGGGGTAACGTGATGCTACATCCACGCTGCTACGTTTTAAAAATAGTTTTATAACGAAAACGATCTTCTCTTCAGAGTCATGATTGTCATGATTTTCTTTGCTCGCTTTACAGTCCTCTTTGAGTATAAAGGGAATCTACTGTGGGGAGTGGGTTGCCTATGATTTTGGATGCTTTGTTGACAATCCGATGTAATTTCTTTCCGCTTGGCTGTCCGTGCCACCATACCGTACTGTAATCAATTATGTGATAATGGACTCGGTGATAGCGGAGTAAAACAGAATAAGAGTTGATGCTTGATCTGGAATTTTGAAGGTGCCTGAGGAAGTAAAGTCTTTATTGAGCTTTTCATGTCCCCTTGCCTCCAGAGAATTTTGGCTCCTACCTGTTGTTGTTTTATGGGGTACAGTTGTGAGTGTAAGGAGCACACCTGCAGACAGTAGAGTCAAGAGTCTGATGTGAACCAAGACAGAGTGAAGTTGGGGTGTGTTACTGTGTTTGTCTTGTTGGTATTGATTTAAAGATTCACCCAAGACGGTGTAGAGATAGTGCTAAAAATAAATAATTGATAAAAACATTGACTTCCAACCCATCCCTGCAAACAATTCTTGTTGTATCCACGACATTTTACAGTAATTAATTAATTTCAATCCACATGACATTTTTTGGCCTAATTAAGTATTTTTGCTTGTGGCAAAATATCAGTCTTACTCTGGCTCTCTATAGCTGGCTTGATGCAATCTCCAAACTTGCTTATTGTAGGCTAATACAGGATTTGATTTGGGGTTCTTGCCTCATTGTATTTATACCATAAACATCGATCATCTGTATGTTTTACATAGGAACACCACAGGCTTGTTTGTACTGACTGAACAGATCTAACAGAGCTTATTGTACATTCTGACTCTGACTTTCATATACTGTAAAAGTGATGAAAACCCCTCTGCTCGGTCTTGGAGGCAAGCTGTTAGCAAGTGGGTATGCTAAGTCCTGTTGGTCTATGCAAAGCAAGTCCTGCAGATGTGTTTCAGAGGGCAGGATGGACTCATGTTAATATGTGAGTTAATTACATTATTTAACACAAACATGTTTGGCAACAGCCGCATAGTACAGTGTTTAAGGTTTAATTCAGACTTTAGCCTGTTTCTGGTCATCTGTTGCCTGTTAGATCAGACAGGGTTTCATAAATGCACACACAGTTGTGATTGTAATGTCGGCAAGTTACATTTTTGGTCCACAAAACAGCCAGTATCTCTGTCAAGGTGACCTTGAGTAGGAAATGTTGATCAATCTATCTGGATTATAGATTCTTAATGTTTCACATTTTGATGTTTAGCCAGTCAGTATTATTATCTAATTAAAGTAGGAAACCATATTCTTGTGATGTAGTTTGTGATTTGTTTTTCACCAACCTGCCAACCAACCTCAGTAACAAATTACTTGTAGAATTACAGTGATCTGATTACAGAACATTTGTCTTAAAAAACAAGAGTAATCCATTTGAAGCTTGTTTTTAAATGTGTGGTTTTATAGTCCCCAGCAGACTTTTGCTCGCTGTTAATAATGAGAGTAAAGCTAATGAAATTCTAGTACCCTGAATAACTTTGCAATTTAACTGCATGCGCTATTACATTTGGTTGAAAGGTAAGCACTAAAGAAAGGGAATCTTTATGACATTTGAGTGACCCAGTGGACCAAGATTACTCTTCATTTTCATGTGTGTTTTGTAAGTTTCTCTGAATGTCCTGAGACCTTTTGGGGAGGAAAATCAAGTTAGGCAGTGACAAATTCACTTGAAGATCAATAATCTGCTAATTCTTTCTGTGAAACAAATAAAGTTTATTTATATTGCGTGTTTAAATTCAATGATACCAAAACAAATCAAATTTCAATAGGATCAGGCTTGATCAAAAATGTATTATGGAGTCTGGCCATGTACAGTCTTGTAGGTAATGTGAGGACTTTCGGCAACTTTAACTCAAGTGAAGCAGAAGTAAAACAGAAGAAATTTGAGATTGTTGAGTAGTTTTTCACAAGTCTTGATGCAGAATTTTCCACTTTTTGTCACATTGCGACATTAAAGTTTTCTGACACTGAATCAAATCGCACCCGATCAGTAGTTTTTTCGACAGAGGCATCTAGCCATTAGAGTTTGATTCCATTTTCTCAGCCACAACTCTCAGAGCAGCAGAGTGACACAAGCATAAAAGGAAATCCGCTCTCGGTGTGTAATTGCCTGACAAGGCCAGACGTTTCTCTTACGCAGGAAATGGTTTCTATAGTAACGAAGTGTAGCAGAAAACATACGTCTCAATTCAACACCAGAACAAATCATGATGATTATACATCATGATCATCTTTGTGAGAAGGGAGTAGGATGGACATTATGCAGGATTCTGAAGGACTCTGGCACTTTTCATCAAAGTATTTGCTAATGAACCTGAGAAACTGCATATCTCAGTTCTTTATGAAGGGTTTCATATATCATCAAGGCCTTTGCACCTTTTCACATGGCACTTAAACAAGCTCCAGGGCAGAGAAAAGGCTTGAGTCAAAACATACGGAGCACTCCTTTTTGTTGCAGTTTTATCTTTATGTCCAGTTCATGAGAAGACGACCTTGTGCTGAAACACGTAGTGCTCAGACTGAGAGAGTATATATAATGCAGTCCATTGTGAAACACTTGTGCTTTATCAGATGGCTTTCACCATCATATATTGTAATATATTGCATTATTTGCTTTGTACGGTGCAACCACTAACACATTAGATATCAATTTTATCTTACCTTTACCTTACATTTTTTATTATACTGCTTTAAGTTCTAAACTTTAATTAAATGTGAAGGACATAATGTTTGGAAGAAAAGTGTTTAAGAACAAGTAGAACAACATCTCTGTTTTCTAAGATGATTTTGCAGAACATTAAAGGCACAAACGTGCCTGGATTTGGCAACTGCAAACTCTAAAAAGCATATTAATAGTAGGCTATGTTCATACTGTCACATCAGATTTACAATTTAAGCTTCAGCCAATAAATTGTAGATAGAACAGTGGTGGAAGAAGTACACAAAGTAGAAGTTTTGAATTTAAATTTCTACTTGAGTCAAAACACAAGTACAAGTACCTGTTTTAAAAATACTATTAGCATAGTTGTGTTTGTAAGGGGTTGCTGACATGATAAACAAAATTAAAAAATACAGTAGTCTAACTTTACTATTAAACAGTGGCATTCATTTTAATCAGGTTTTAAGGTCTTTTAATAATAATTCAAGTTACTCAGGTGTGTGTGTGTGTGTGTGTGTGTGTGTGTGTGTGTCTCAGTGGTGGATGAAGTATTCAGATCCTTTACTTAAGTAAAAATACTAATACCACACTGTAAAAATGCTGTTACAAGCAAAAGTCCTGCATTGAAAATGTTACTAAAGTAAAAGTATGTAAGCATAATCTAAAAATGTATTTCAAGTATTAAAAGTTCAAATACTCATTTGAGAAAGAAACATTACCTTATACCAGTATATATTAGATTATTATAAATCATGCATTCATGTAAAAGCAGGATTTTACTGTTGTACTTGTTGAGGGGAAGCTCATTTTGTATCGTAGTGCAACTAATGGTTATTTTCATTATGGATTAATCTGCTGATTATTTTCTCCAATAATCAATTTTTAAAATAGTGAGAAATACAGTCACAGTTACCCAGAGCCCAAAGTGACACCTTCACAATGCTGGCTAGCCAATAGTACAAAGCTCAAAAAATTATTACAAAGAACTTAGAATAGAATAATAATAATTAAAAGGAAAAGCACCAAATCTTCACATTTGTGAAGGCGGAACCATGAAATGTTTTACATGAAGAATGATTAAACAATCAAAGTTGTTGCAAGTAAATTTCAAAAAGTACAATAGGCTACCTCCCTCTTGAGATGTAGTGGAGTAGAAGTAGAAAGTTTCATGAAAAGAAAATACTTAAGTAAAGGTCAAGTACCTCCAATTTGTGCTTAAATACAGTACTTGAGTAAATATCCTTAATTACTGTCCACTGAGATAGAATAATTAATTTGTAATAGAATAGTAATTATTAGAATAAGTAGTAGTAGTAGAAGAATTTACTACTTTAATTTGAACGATTAACTTTTAAAATGTTTCACAAATCAGTTTTACAGACTTTCACCACTCTGTCTCCAGATATTTTGTGTTGTCTGTGTTAAGTGTTATGAAGTAGTGAAAAGAAGCCTTTGATAATTAACCAACAGGTTACAGCTTCTATTTACTTGACAAACTCACGTTAAGCTGCTACAGTCTTTGCAGAGGAATTATTACGGTGGCTCAGGCAATATCCTAGTGAAGACAACGCTTCCAATATCCAGTAAATCAAAACAAGACAAGCGCCAGAAAATGTTTCACGAGTGGCGGCTGACCTCTCATCATATCACAGGATTTCCTGCTTTCTCAGCTCAAAGGAACCAATTCATAACGAGGCGCAAGCAGTGACATATCTGTGCTTCAGAGCCAGAGTACACAGTCAAGCAGCCATCTCTGCAAACACACTGCGGAGGAAAAACAACTGTCCGCCACGAAGCGAAGCCCCAAGATGAGCCAGCAAAGTCCCTGGTCCGTTTAGCACCGAGTTATTCCATCGGGCCCATCTGTCTTTCTCTTGAGGTAAAACATCAGTCACCTATCAGCTCACCGCGTCTCACAAGACTGATAGGTTCAACCTTGGACACAAGGACAGCCAGGGAACGGACAGGCAGCGTATCACTCCTGTCAGGGGAAGACCTTTTATCGCCAAACTGTCAGCTTTTCAGGAATCTAGAGGAAAATGGCCTGTTTTTAAGCTGAGAGACGAAGGGTCAGAATTTTCTCAAGCTTTCTGGTTCGACATGTTAGCCTGACATCACCTCAGCTAGAGTTACCTGTCAAAAAAATGTGGATAGTGTGTTGCCTTATTAAAAAAGCAGAAATTGTGACCCACAATTTAAAAAAAAAACAAAAAAAAAAAAAAAAAAACTTTAATCTCGAGTCCGATCAACTAGCCTGTGTCTGTGTATTTTGGCACCACCATCATTGAAACCTTTTTCTTCTGCCTGTTTGGGATTTTGCCCATTTGCCTGCTCCTCCTTTTGCCTCTTGAGTTTTGCTTTCAAGTCCACACCACATCTAAAAGACAGTATGTCAAATATGACGGGACGATCTGGCCAGAAATGGACTTGCAGGCCATCACCAACCCTTGCTACCGTTCATGCTTGGTGGCCTCCGGTGCTTCCCTGGGGCCTCCCAGCAGCTCACTGCAGCAGCCCGGTTGTTCCTTGTCTTCATCTACCCTGCAGCCTGTCTCCCAGCCGGCTAGCCTTCAGCCTGCTATTTAGTTATTGCTATTCTGTTGCCTTAACCTCATCATTTTACTCTGTATATGTGACATCCATTGCATGTCTCTTTTCTTTGGAAGAGAGATCCTCCATGTATTGCTATTCCTACGTTTTCTCCATGTTAAAGGGTTTGTTTGTGGATTTTTCTCCTAATCCAAATCCAGCGTCTAAGAAGAAAGGCTGTCCAGCTTGCATCTCCACCTGCTAGCCTCAAGCCTGAGTCCTCACAGCTTGTAATCAGCCTGATGAGCCAGCAGTGGACCAGTTGAAGTGTGAAGTCCGTAAATCCTAGCCTTGTGTAGTTGGTTCCTAAAGGTCTTAGGTTTCTCCACTGCCCAGACTGCTCTGATCAATAGCTACACGCCTGCCCCGGTCTCCAGCTGGCTGCCTGCCTGCCTGCTTGCTTTCCGACTCCCAGTAGTCGAGCACCCTGGTATCCCTGCCTCTTTCTGACCCCATCTGTTCAGCTTCCTGGCCACCCTCCTGCACAATGCCATGGACATTCTGGCATCCTGGTCTCTTTTGTCCTTTCTGCCCAACTGTCCAGTGATCTGATTGTCCTCTTGACAGTTGTCTTCCCTCCTGCACAGCCTTCCAGTCGTCCTCCCAGTGGTTTTTGCCCACCTGCCCAACCTTGAAATGGTTTTCCCGACTGTTTCCGCCGGCCTTCCCAGCCTTTTGTTTGTCCTACGGGGTCTTTCCGCCCGCCTGCCCAGCCTACTGGCCGTCCTGACTGTTTCCACAGGTCAGCCAGGTTGCCTGTTGCTGACCTGTTTTCTTAACATTAATGAACAAAACAAACCTTGTTCTAACCTTATTTGGGTGATTCTCATGAAACCACCTAAAGACATGTCCGAAAATGAATTATTGCATATTTTCACATAGAGGATGAAATAATACATTTTTACTACAATGTTCACTTAATTGTTTTCAAATATTAGTTTTAAAAAGTATTTTTTATTAGTTTTATTAAAAACTTCATTACCGTAACATGTCCGAACACAAATTTAGCATTTTGCTCTCTTACAGCACAATAAATAATATATTAAATATTAAAAAAACATTTAAATATTGTCTCTTTTAAAATATTAATTTCCAATAGCAATTTTGATACATTTCTAAAACATTATTTCTATATATGGATAAAACATTGTGTCCGTGTACATTTATTTCATTACCGTAACACATTTTCACACCCCTCCAAACGACTGAATGTATTTATAAATACATTTTTATTGAAAGGCAAAGTTCCACAGAGCACAGAATATTCAATATGGCTACAAGGCAAGATTATCTGTTAACATTTGATAGCTAAAGTCTCTACTTTTGCTTTCTTACACCCTTCTTACCCCACCGTGGGTGTACATTACCCTGTACACTGTAGTATTTAGTACTTCTCTAACAAATATTCATTATGAACATAACAATAGGAAGGATAGTGTGGGAATGTAGTGATGGAGTATT
The DNA here is from genome assembly GCF_014851395.1 of Micropterus salmoides. NCBI lineage: Eukaryota > Metazoa > Chordata > Actinopteri > Centrarchiformes > Centrarchidae > Micropterus > Micropterus salmoides. The sequence continues at coordinate 13,036,982 of NW_024040040.1, forward strand.
ATTTTTTGCTGTCATTGTGTTTCCCCCCATTTTATGCAGCTAAGCTAAAGTGCATTCATTACCATAACACCAGTCTTTCATTACCGTGCCATTTGCTCTGACTCTAAGCTTTGTTTGTGTGCACACTAGTCTTGCCTGAAACATCTATGGCATTATTTGTGTCACATTCCTGAGAGCACAGAGGGACATTCGTGCAGTTTTACTTTAGGCAGAGCTGAGCTTGCACAAACAGATTTTTGTTCGCTCAAATGTATATTTTCTCTTCAAAGTATAATTTGTGTGCTCACAAAAGTGAAACTGTGCGCGCACTAATGTCCCTCTGTGCTGTCAGAAATGTGACACACAAATAACGCCATAAACATCCGGAGTTAAACATGTATCATAATAAATGATTGGAACTCATCAGACCTACTTACTTTCATGTCTTGAAATGAAATCTACTATAGAATCAGTTCCTCAGTGAGGTTCATAAGTTGTTGCTCTGTGCACATAATTTAAAGGGCCGGTTCACATAAATTGCAGAGAAACACAATCCGTCATGTTTCTGACTCCACCCCAATACATTGGACTTATGTTTGTGGCGCTTGCAGCATAGAATAATTACATTTAAATTATTCAACAGCAACATCTCCATCCAGAATCAGTGTTCCTGTCACTCTGGATAATCCAGTTTATATTGAGACTGTTTCTTTGGTAGAAAGCAGTTCTAATAAAAACTGACAGTGAGGTTATCCAGGGAATAGAGTATTGTGTGTATGTAAGAGATGTAGCTGCTTGTTTAACGCTTTCAGCGCTGTGGAGGAAATTCCATTTACCTCCATTGTACTAAGGTGGAGGCAGAAATGTCAGAGACAGAAACCACAAAAGTGGGCCCAAACTATCTGCACGGCTAGGTACCACTATAAGTATTTGAGAAAGTATTGTTTTTTGGTAATTTGGGTAAGCTGAGACTTTATTAATAGTAGTCAGTGTTTTACTTTTGTTTTTGCTCTGATTCTGGCGTCCTGTTTCAAACTTCCCACACTGCACCACTCATATTGTTCTTGCATCACTTGCTTATCTGATTGAAGCTGTAGACAGACACTCAACATGTCCTTAATGACCAAACCTCAGTCTGCTGCTTTTGCTATTCATTATTCTGAACTTGGTGTGAACTCAGATATTCTTTATGGTTGTGCTTTTAGGGGCAACCAGCGTGTGTCTGAAAAAATTAGACTTATTTGTAGTCCTTGTGTCTTCCATTTTGACTTTACTGTCAAACAGACAAAAAAAGGGACATCAGACAGGACAAAATGTGGTTATGTGGTGACAAAATCAGTTAAGCTTTTGAAATTGAAATGAAATGGTTTTTAGCTGTGAGCAGTAGTTTAAACAACTGAATTGAAAAGAAACATGTTTTACTGCCGTGGGACCAACATTTTGAGCTTTCTTAGGGAACTTAATGTCTCAGTACCACTGAAAGATTGTGTTGCACACTGAGGACTTTGATATACTACAAAAGTTTATTTTTGATGGTGCATATCAGAGCAGAATACATTTTATTGGCCATGTAACTGAACCCCCCCCCCCATACTAAATGTTAAATATGTCACCTTTTAATTAACTGCATGTCCAAATACATTTAAGGCCTTTGATTCAAATAAACCCTGAACAGATTCCACTGAAGCTTTGCAATCCTCTTTTAATGACCAGACACTTGTCTCTCCTGCAATTCAAATCAATACAGACGCAGAAAGAAATTGGTTTATTAGGTGTTCCTGTATTACCTACTTAACCAGGGGCCTTGAAGCTGTGTGAACTTAGCTTTATTTCTGCACAAGTATGTCCATGAGTTTTCAAAGGAGGAGGCTGGTGCAGAAAGCGAAGTTATGACTATAGCAAACAATGCAATATTGTATTTATGAGAAGAATGTGATTTTATATAGACCTTCATTACACTTTCCTTGTGGGCATGACATTGAATATAGAGTAGATTTACATAGTCGTGTCTGTATTAAAATCGGATCATTGAGAAATCCAAAAGATAACTCTTCCCTCCTTACAACAAGAGCAACGACACAATATGCAGAAATGTAGTTTGTTTTGTGAACAGTCTCTTAAAAAAGCAGTTCTACTGTGTGTTAGACTGAATTAAATCCCTTTTCAACTAAATAATCTGTAGTAAAACACTCAAAGTATTTACTCACACATTAACTGGCACACTCGCAAACACACATCAGAAATGAATCAGAAGGAAGACGAGGCAGTTTACTTTAAACACGTAAAAGGAAATATATTTTTTAAAAATGAATTAACAAAAAAGAACAACATTTCATACAGAAGAGTTGCTTTTGTCATTTGCAGAGGTAATTTACACAGGACTTGAAATGAAAACACTTTACTTGAGGTGGAACAACAGCAACCACACCACACAGTTGAAAACATTGACTTTTTTTGTTAGACCTTTCAACTGATGTCCCTGCATACGGAGTTACTGTAGGTGGGGCTGCGTTGTGCCACTTCTGGTAAAGCATGAAGAGGTTATGTCACATACTGAGCTTCTTTTAAGGATTATTATACACTGGCTCTTGGTAATTCACTCATGACGTACGCACCATTGAAACATTTACACACAAAATTTTGAGTTATTTTCTCTCCCTCAAAATAAGAATACTCCTTATATTTTTAAAGACGACAGTTAACAGTTCCAAAATGGTGGCTCTAGGATTGGATTTCTCCCACCTACATGAAGCTCTCCCCTTCCACATAGACATTTCTATGAACACTTTAATTTTAACAAGTGTGGCTCACTATTTGAGTATGAGGAAAGAAGAAAATGGTCGTGGCGGTCTGCCTGGCAGAAACCAGGGGTGTGCATAGGTGTTACCGACTTCTTCCCCGAGGCTCTGATATGGCAGTTTATTTTCCTCCTTTCTGTTATTTATTTTTTTGTCTTCCAGCTCAGGAGCCAATGTTTAGTGGTGGATGTAAGTGCTTTTTCATATCTGATCATGCACCAAGAACAATATTCCAGGTCCACTGATTAGCATTTCATGTACGAAAAGAGAGGGGTTAACACGGCCAGAGAGTTGGCAAGACAAAATGGAAACTATGAGGTGATGAAATGCAGTGTGTCTTCTTCATTGTCCATTGTGTGCAAACTGAGGTGTAAACAAAGACTGCCAGAGGTTGGGAAGGGAAGCATGGTACAACAGGCTACAGCAAAACACGGACAGACAGCATAGACGGATGCAGTGTGCTCCTTCAACACACGGACAGGCACAGAGGGGCAGTGAAATAAATAAAAGGGCTGGGGGGGGGGCAGAGTGAGGGACAACGAAACTGCTAAGTTTCCTGTGCTTTGTTTTGCTTCACTCAAACTTGCATGTGGAGCTGAGGGAGCAACTTGTCGCCACTATAGCAGCTTCTAATGTGCTTCAAAGTTCGGCTTGTTTGTCACAGGGGCCGAGGAGATTAGGAGAGGAGGACACAGAGTACCACAAGTAGTGCCTAAAAAGGTCAACACACACATAGGCACCCACGTAAGACGGCTTTTATGGTCATGCTCGCTATTGCCTTTCCAGTATTACCACCCATCCATCAATTACAAAAGAAAAGTACAAAATATCTACCACACTGCCCCTCCACTCCCCACCCTTCAACTATGTTAGGACAGAACCATGTTCACTTAGTTTTTTATCATTTATATATATATATGTATATATGTACACAACAATATGCCTTTGAGGCTGTTGAGAAAAAGGGGGTAGGGGCAGGATGAAGTCTCTGTAGTGAGGCATCAGAGTCATTAGTTTCTTCATTTCCCTCCTTTTTGACAACAGTTTATCTACAGAAATGTATGATTCTGATGAAAGAGACGTGATTCAAGGGGATTTGACCAAAGTTTAGCATCCATGTTAGATCAGAGATGGATTGTTCAGGCTGATGAGCTCATTGCCGTTGAGTGTATGTCAGTAGACCCAGGAGACGGGGACCCACTGAGAAGTGGTGGACACCAGGTCTACGGCCTCCTCCAGCAGTCGGATGGTGTCATCAATCTCATTGTTGATGATGGTCTGGTCAAAGTAGTGAGCGTAGGTCTGCTGCAGCATCTCAGATTCCTTCTGGAGCCGCTGAAGAGAGTCATCCTGTGATTGAGATTAAGAGAGAGGGAGTTCAGTGACTGGTTTTGGTTTGTTACATGTGATGTGCTTCAAGGCTCCATTTGTGGTCCGGTTGAGAGTAAATTTTTTTTTTTAAAGAAAATTTGTGATTCTACCTTCTTAAATGTAAATATTTTCTGGTTTAATTTCGCCTTTGACTGTGAACTACATATCTTTGGGTTGTGGACAAACAGACATTTGAGGACGCCTTCTTGGGGTTTGGGACACACTTTCCCCAATTTTCTGACATTTTTATAAGAAATGTATTTTATTCATACAATAAGGTTGTAAGATGTAGTTACAGAAACTAAACAACTAGGCTAATTGAAAAAATAATCATTTGATTAATCAACACTGTAAATAATCGTTAGTTGCAGCCTTGTTGTCTGCTCCGGGCTCAAAATATTTACACTTATGGTATAGGTTTTAGAACACCCTGATTTTTCTAGTTTGTATTTAAATATAAATACTTCGGGTCCAGTGATAAACATATACAGATATGTCTATGAAGATTCTCAGTCATCCAGGTCATAGTTATCCAACGAAGGTTAAAGTCAAGGGCAACTGGACTTGGTTGAAGATACTGGAAGACGTTTCGTCCCTCATCCAAAGGACTTCTTCAGTTCTGACTGACTGGCAGGGAAACTCAGCTATTTAACCTCAGTGGGGTCGTTTGCCAGGGTCATCGATACTGCTGGGTCGTTAGTGTTCCTGGTTGCTGTAACGACAGTCGTTAGCGTTAGTGTTCCTGGTTGCTGTAACGACAGTCGTTAGCGTTAGTGTTCCTGGTTGCTGTAACGACAGTCGTTAGCGTTAGTGTTCCTGGTTGCTGTAACGACAGTCGTTAGGACTACCGGTGGCCAAGACTGAACGACCATCGTTGGTATCTTCACCTGAGGCCAAGAGGTTACGTTTGTTGAGTTTCCTGGGAAGTGATGAAAGGACAGCATTGTAAGTGGGGGATAAGTGGTGGCGTAGACCCCCTCCTCTGTTCAATGACTGCTTCTCGACCCGGGTGTAGATGGCTTCCTTGACACCTCTTTCAAACCATCCATGCAAGTAGACTGCAGAGTCTTGACCTGAGGAGTTGGCCCTTCTGTGTTGAGCCATGCAATTGTGTAGTGGTTGTTTAGTCTCCCCAATATACAGATCTTTGCATTCTTCACTGCATTGGACCGCATACACTAGATTGCTTTTCTTGTGTTAGTGAAGTACTAAATACTACAGTGTTCTGTCCTCTTCAATGTGTACAGCGCGGTCCAGGAAGGCCAAACTGTTGTTGTGAACTTGATATTACTGTCCACAGAGTTGATGTGTTCTGTGAAGGCTTGCACTTCCTGGCTTTTAATTTTGACCCAGGTGTCGTCCACATATCTGTACCGGTGGCTCGGTGCTGTCCCTCTGAAGGAGATGAGGGCTTTGTTCTCCACTTCTTCCATGTAGATGTTTGCCACAATCGGGGATACCGGTGAGCCCATGGCACAGCCATGCTTCTGTCTGTAGAATCCTCCGTTGTACTGGAAGTAGGTGGTGTTTAGACAGAGGTCGAGTAATTTACAGATCTGGTCAGGGCTGAGGCTAGTTCTGTTGTCCAGGGTGTTGTCTTGTGTTAGCTGTTTCCTAACGGTTTCTACTGCCTCTATGGTGGGGATGCAGGTGAACAAAGAAGTCACGTCATAGGATACCATGGTTTCATCTGGATCCAGTTTTAGTCCTCGAACTTTGTTTACAAAGTCAATAGAGTTTTGGACGTGGTGAGGCGTGTTTCCCACCAATGGAGCTAAGATGGTAGAAATGTGTTTGGCAATGTTGTAGGTGACAGAGTTAATGCTGCTGATAATCGGCCTGAGTGGGGCTCCTTCTTTGTGTATCTTGGGTAGTCCATAAATGCATGGAATGTCTTCTCCATGCTTTTTAAGTTATATTGCTGTAGAACTTGACTTGAAGCTCGTTATTTGATCCCTGAAAATGTCCTCTCTTAAAATTGACATTATTTTTCAGTTTTGCTTTGGTTATTCTGTAGCAGTGGAAGTAAATGAAGCCTTAAAGTTGATGCAAAAAAGAAATTTCTACAGCTGTCCCAATCTGTAAACACCTTGGTACAGCCTGCTTTAATACATCCCAGAAGCTTTATTTGTACAATAAAGCAACTAAAAAGGCGATTAATGACGGAAGACAGACCAGTTAGTTATCAATTGAGCCTACAGTGAAATAATGTCCCTGTTTTGGTGCTTGTTTTTACTTTGGCAGTTTGCTGTTTACTTTTGTACTATTTAAGGCTTATCACTGGACTTGAACTACTAATATTACAATACAAACTAGGAAAATCACGGTGTGCTAAAACTTGAGTCTGGTAGTGTAGCACCACTGTGAACATGAACACTTGCTTTTTTTTGTTTAAGACAAACAGAGCTGCGAGTCGTTCTCTAAATAACAATCTAGCTGATCACACCACAGTATTGTCGAGCAAATAGTTATCCCCTAGCCATGTACCTTCAGTTTTAAAGTATACCATATCACTATTTTAAGCCTATCAATTTGAGGCAAGACCTCCGGGTGTCAGGCCTTTGAAGCAACTGGTCCCGTCCATCTGTGATGTTAACGTTAAGTAGCTACAGTCCAGATTTGCCAACGGTAGTTATCAGTTAGTCAAAAATTTAAAAATATTTACTACAAATGGAAAACTTTGTAGTTGTTGCCAATAAATATAACACTTCTTTATTGAGTACTGTACCAGTAATATAACCTCATACAAAGTGAGCTGAATTGTTTGTTTAAATTGACAATGCATAAATGCATAGTATAAACTTGTCTAGTTTAATAATATGTAGACTGTCAATGCAGGCCTGAAGTTTGCAATGTAAATCACAGTATTGATCAGAATTGCAATAAGGTATTTCGCCCAAATTTATCCAGGATACAGGAGGGAGGGTAAAAATTAAACAGAGGTGTAGACTTGGGTTAGAGGAGACAACGAAGCATAAAGCTGCAGCAAAAGTAAAGACGCGCCTCTGAGAAAGCACAAAATTAAGAGGATTATTAGAGGGATTAGAGGAAATCAAGAGGAATAAGAGTGGACAGAGTTAGACAACTGCTAGAGCTGCACAAACACAGAGGCCAGACAAGCCTTTCTACAATCTCCAAACAAGCTAAACTCACGCCATTTAACTAGTACTTACAGGCAGCTTCCTGCACCACTTTGGAATCTTGAGTGCAAATGAAAGACGGCATGCCAAAGAAAACACAAACATGCATAAAGCACACAGGGCACGTGCAGTTAGAGACACAGTGAGCGAAGCAAAAAGGATGACAGAAACAGAAATTGAGGCTGTTTTCACACTGGCTTTGCTTGAATACAACAAGCAAACCCAGTGGCCCCTGCTGGTCTGCTTACAGAGTTATGCTTTTCCTTTCTTCAACAAAGTGTGGTTATTTTGATCTCTGTAGCCAAGATACGCATCTGTTTTGATGTATGCTAGGAAAATGTAGTTTCAAATTAGGCTTGAATGTAATTGTCTACTCTGATTGTCGAGGCATCGCATCTGTTTTTTGCCAACAGTGCTAGTTCAGAAAGTGTTCTTAGTATGAAATATTTAGGTGAAATGCCTCCGAATTCAGACTAAAGTGACTGCATTTGGACTGATTGAGGGTTAGTACATCCAAATAAAGTGAAGTTGAAACTAACTTGAGTGAGAGTGGATGCAAGAAAGTATTTCAGAGCATACCTCAGTCATGCCTGGGGTGATGGTGGGCGCTGCGATGAAGACAACATAGGGAGCAAATTCAGCTGTCCTGAGGATCTTTAGTGCCTGGGGGGGGGAGAGAGATTTTAATTCTGTAATTGTTACACCCGAACTGCCCAACAAAGTAAGCAAAATTTGGTAAAACTACAGTAAAAAAGAAAATGAAGTGTTTAAACAAGGTAAAGCTAATAAAAGGTGCTTTCACACTGCCTTATTTTCGCCAATCCATCGGCCCACTGTGCTGTATGAAAGATACGGAACGGAAAGGGGGGGGCAGATTTGATCTGCCTCTGAGCCAGGAACGTTGGTAATAACAGAGGCGTAACGCTGTCTGTCACAGTCGGCATGCCAGTGTTGTATTACACGTAAGCCTTTTTTTTACGTCACAGGTTCTGGAAAGCCACATTGCTATGTAAAAGCACACATGGTTGGAGGATTGTGGCGGAAACATTTTTCCAGTATGAATAAGAAAATGCGGCATATCGGCAGATATGTTTTTCCACATTTAACACAGGATCTCTGCGAGTAAGCGGCTAAAGATCTGACTAGATAAACCAAAACTGGAAATCTGCCTCCATTCCCATGTAATGTAAAACATATTTATGATTCAGTAATTATGATATTCAACATTTTAATAATTTAGTAATTTAAGATCTTTAAATCCCATACATTGTAATTTGTATGAAAATAGAGACAAACAGGAAACTAACACTGAAATGTTCCATAATGGTGTAAGTGAGAACGCATGGGACTGTTACACATCTGTAATGCTGTGGTGGCTGCACGATATTTGGCCTCTAGTACATAAAACACGAGTCTATAGAGTCTTGATCAACAGACATTTGTTTTATGTCTTGTCATTTACATTTTCAAATTCTTCTTTAAAAAGATAGCCTATATGGTGTCACGTGACATTAATGACATTATTTTGGGAAATTTACTACACTAAAAATCACATGGTCAAATTCAGCATTTAATTAAAATGCAATAGCAATAAGTTATTCCAGTCAATTGGAAACTGTTTAACACAAAGACAATAAGAAGGGTAGTCTACAACAGTTTGGCCCTATGCGTAACCTGAACCATAGTATTTGATGTAGCAGGTTTGTTGTAGAATGTGAGTCTCCCTCTGTGACATTATTTTAGCCATAATGTGACCAGCTAAGCATTAGTTACTGAAAGGCTGTATGTTGTGTTCACTGTCACATGCGTGTGTCGAAGTCCCTGTTCATGCAATATTTAATTCCTTGATACATAAGAAAAGCTACTTAAATGACTTTTATAATGTTACTGATGCTATGTTAAGGTGCTTGAATAAATCTGCACATTGTCCCAATGATGCATGTTTGAAAATGGCTTTTTAATTCCTTTATTACCTGTGGTTCAACATCCAGGATGGAGATCATGCCCTGTGCATGGATCTGCCTGATAGTCTCCAGCCGGGTTCCATACATGGCATCCTCATGGCTGCCATACTCCAGGTAGTCATTGTTGCTGATGTCCTGCATCATCTGGTCATGAGACACAAAGTAGTAGTTCTTTCCGTTCTCCTCGTCCTTCTTAGGAGGCCGAGTCGTATCTGAGCAGAAAGATGGACAGTTAGGAAGAGTGAGAGAGATGAAAACGGTAGTGCTCAAAGAATCGATGATGAGTGTGTGTGTGTGTGTGTGTGTGCGCCTTTGTGTTACATAGGGTGATACATGAAACTGACTACATGATTGTGTCTACATTGCGTCAATTAAAATCAAACTCTTTCTCTCCTCGGATTGTAACAGTGCTCGGTGTTTTCATTTTTGTGAATTTATACTGCAGGTTTCCTGCAGCAGTTTTAAGGTATTTGCGATTAAGCAGCACAGACATGTTGCTTATAATTTCTGTAGATCCCCTTTGGGTTCCTAATTTGCTTTTCACACCTGACAATCTGGCCACCATTGGAGCTTCAAACCACTTCAGTAGACTGATTTGTCTAGATGAGTCAGTTTATGCATCGCAGGTGATCTGATGCGCCCTAAGTGACTACCTCATGCTGTTTTATTTACACTTGGGTGGTTTTTATGAGTATGTGTGTCTCCTTACGAGGGATGGGGTAGGCAAAGCGGTCAGGATGTTTGGTAATGAGTGTGTTCTTGATGTGCCTCCTACCAACTCCATGTGCACCTGAATGAAAGGAGACAGCAGAGACAATAGAATTAAACAAGAGGTTGGTCAATCCAGTAACAGACACTTCTAAACTATGACTTAGACCCGTTCCCAGTCAATACTGTGTCCAGTTTTGGTCTTGAGTTCCCCCAGTGTTCATTTAGTCTATTGTTAGGGGTTCTTGCCATTTCACGATGAAGTGTACCCACAGTTATCGCCTGTGAACTCATACACCACTCCAGTTTTCCTCCCTGGGGGGTTTTGGTCACTGAAACCACTTCTCCCACCCATACTGTGATGTAATATCACCATAGAGGGACTACTCTGTAAGAAATGGGGAAGTACACAATCCGCATACCTGTAAAGTTCAGCTGAAGCTAATTGGAGGCTTCAGCAGTCTGAGTTGGCCAAGTTGATTAGTCATTCTAGTCTTTTTAGTATGAAATTCTCTTTCCGTTTCCTTGCTAAGCCGTGGTGGAGGGACAAGTCCTGGTTGACAGAACTCAAGCAATAACCTTTTAAGATACTGCCAGAAACACAGATACACACTTGATTTATCTGACCCTAACACTTCCATTAGCTTTGGAGGAACTTTGGATTCTGTTTTCGGACGTAAGAACTGTGAATTTTCTCCTCCATTTCATATAAAGTAGTGCCTCGACAGTGGTATTATTTGACCAACATTATAGTGAAGCAAATCACAACTCATTAAACTGTACATATTGCATCTCAGTGTTTTACAAATATATACATATAAACAGTCCAACCCCGTGCTTTAAAAATGTAGTTCTAGGTCTGTCATAAGTGCAGACTCCAGCCATATGTTCCAAACACTTAAAGGAGTCACTTTAAGTGATCCCCAGTGATATAGTAGTGTCCATGATGGTTGCGGTCAGGAATTCTCATTATCCACTTCTTAAACTGTACATCTTTGGCTTTGTTTCCCCTGGATGTGCTGCCTCCCCCTCTCTATCCTCCTTTTTGCTAAGATGTTCTGCGAGTGATCCTTTATGTTGTTTGTGATGGAGTTAAAACTTATGGTTAGATATATGTTGTGCTCTTGTTAGCCAACATCTCATTAAATGTGGTGGTGATGGTGCAATGGATAAAATGCCTGCCTTTGGTGTGAGAGACCCGGGTTCAACTCCCCACTGCAAGACTCCTAGTTGCTCCAGAGGCGTGCGACCTCTGACATATATAGTAATATTCTGTGTTGCTTTGGATAAAAGCATCAGCTAAATGAATAAATGTAATATATATAAATCTACTTTGTACCTTGAATGGCAACTTACCACCCTCAGACTGCTCACCTGTAATCTTACTGTGAGGGTTAATGTTACTAATATTGCAGCTGTGCAGTTGGGTGTCATATAGGGCACCAGATGTCATGAAATAAAGCGTGTCAGTAGTGTAGTGGTTGGATGATCAGATCCAAGCTGAGGTTGGTTTTATGTTGCCAGCTGTGTTTGCCACTATTAAATGGCATTTGTTACTTCCTTAATGGAAATTCTAGTAAACGGCTTATTGATATTAAAAAGGATACCAGTTACTGTGACAGGAGCAGTTTCAAGTCCTTGATCTTCTAGACAATATTCCTACTATTTATAAGATGATGTACCATGCATCCTGGCAAAGACTTTCGCTGAGCAGTGATCCTACCAGTACTGGAGATTGGTCTGAGATGTACACCGGTTTTATGTTCCTTCGATAGTCCATAAAACTTTACCATGTCATGTGCTGTCAGGTTTACGTTACTGAGGTGGTCTGTTAAGGTTGCTGCAAGCTCAGGCATGTATTGCTGTCTGACTTGAGTTTAATGTAGGTGTTACCACAAAGAACCATTTTATTTCATACGTCAGTTTGAATTATCATCATTAGAAGGGTTATCTTCCAGTTGTCAACCAGTACGATGTTGATGGAAACATCTTTCTGAATAGCTGTCAGCGTTACTCCTGGCTACATGCAAAAAGAGTCCACTTTGTATTTGTTTTTAACATGTTGACATCCAAGCTCAGTACCTGTTGATTTGATATGAGAATTATTTTATTCTCCGTGACTTCAAAGTTCATACCCTTACCTACCAAGCAGCTCCCATTGAGACGCTTTCATGACCCATTGGTTCTTAGAAACGGTTTCTTGCGTATATATTTAAACTGAACAACTTGTGTATTACTAATAGTTTTGGCTTCTTTTTGTCCAAATGAAAGAGTAAAAGAGAACTGTGCACTTCCAGAAATCTTTATTCTGGCTTCCTCAAAATGGTGTCTGCTTTATATAGATTTTCCTCAAGTCTATCTTAACACATTTCCCTCACCACAGTCATTTCTCCTCACAATCCCTTTGAAAAACGACTACACTGAGATGGGAGTCGAAATCTTCAGTTCTCGGGCCATGCAAAAAAGCATTCAGCTTTAGCCAAATTGAATGGTATCTTCGTCCTGGCAATAACATGTGGGTTAATTGCCTGGCAACAAACCAACATGTGACTGCCAAGAGGCTTTAATAGTGAATTTCACACTTTCTAGACTGTAGCTTAGCTAAAGCTGAACATTTGTGCAAAGTGTAGTCTTGCTACAATTGTATTGCTTTTCAAAGGGGGATGATTACATCGATCCGTGACTTAAGTATTGTATGAAAATAGACTTGGAAAAAAAATCGGAATCTATTCTTCGATGCATGTCATTACGATGCCACTGTGTTGGAAAGACTGTTGTTCTTCTACAGTGCAATTTTGACCAATCTTTTCCCTCTTCTGTGTTGAACCAACACAGCTGGGTAATGTGACGGTTAAACAGGTAATGTATTGTGTATGCAGTAGCATCGAACAAACATGTAGAATGCTTCAAAGCCTACAAATGAAACAGGACTAAAAATATTTGGAGTTGAAGATTGTGGTGTGTTGTTTCATCCTGCTTCTGGAGGGGGAGAAGTTTGAACAACAAAGTTTATGCCTTGTTTTTTCACCTAGCGCAGAGTTGCGAGAAATCATTCCAGGAGACAAAAAAATGCCAATAATATGAAAATCTATGCAAGAAAAAGACAGTTACAGATAATAGAAACCAAGTTTGACACTGTTTATAAGAAGCTATGGGTCATGAATGCATCTCTACAGCTTCTGAGCTTGCCTGAAGACAAGAATTTAGAGTGGACCTTCGTACCTGGAGATGTAGGCAGGATTTTGAGTAACGCTAAAAAGCAAGCAGAAATGAGAGCTCCAAGGATTATTCCATCATCACCGTACCAGCAGACAAATGGGAGTGTCAGTTGTGATGAATGCTGAGAGGTGAAACAAAAGTCCACATTTTTCTTCTTGGGGATAACAACACTAGGGCTGAAGCGATTCATTGATTAAATATAACGCAAAGAATTTGCGTTGATGCTTCGTTTAATCCATGTAACTTTACGGCACGGTGTTTCGCACAGACATCTATTACTGTCGCACATTGCGGTTATGCTGTGAACACGACGTGATTATGATGGAGCTGTTTGCAAAGTGGAGGAAGAGAGAAAACACAGCGAGGGACAAAGAAGAAAGTGTCCAAAGTATGGGATTATTTCAACCTAAAGAAAACAACTCAACAACAACTGTAATGTTACTGTTCATCCACTGTAAAACGAAACTTATGTCGCCTCTGCAACAGCACCTTATCAGAAAGCAGCCGGTGTTCTGCCAGCGGACCACAGACAAGGTAACAGTACCAGTAACTTTAGCATTTAACTGAAATCATGATTGTTGAGTTGATTATCCCAACTACTGCTTCTACTCTACCTGACATAAAAGCTGACCTGCCCTACACAGACAAATTAACACCACTTGTACTCTTACCGAGCAAAACCAATGTTTTCCTCTTGAACGATGGCAGTTTGACCACTTCCTCATACGTCACCAGATCTAGTTGGTCGAACACTGCAGAACACAAACACTTGGTTAGCATGGCATCACCTGCAAAGGGCTAACATGGTGGATCGTGTACGTAAATTCAGACATTAGATGTAAGTTGGTTATAAGGACAGTAAACGTTTTTTTATATACACTCAGTCATCAGTTTATTATTAGGTACAAGTACACCTAACTCAACCTAACAAGGCCTAATAACTATCCTGTCATAAATCCTACTTTTGTTGAATTTTTGTTTAACCAAAGTAACCAATAAGTTGAACAAACATGCATGTAAAATGTTCGTTCAACTTATTGGTTATTTTGGAGGCTGCAGTTTGTGGTGCTGATGAATTGAGTTATATACTGAGGTGTTTTTCTACGCATTAGTATGTTAGGATGGACAAAATATTAGAAACCTCAGTATAAAGGATTAAAATTTGAGAGCACTATAAGCTAAAACCTCTCTGAAAACAGTTTAAACAAAAAGTCAACATTAAAGGATGAAGTTAAGATTTATTACAGGGCTGTTGTAGCACACTGCATTAGTTTTAGCTGAGTGTACATATTTCACAAAACACTTCTCAAATAAATGCAAACCTAATACAGAATCAGAGGGGACACAAGCAATGCTAATGAGATTAACATTAATTTCAATGTTTTGTCCCTTTGGCTTAAATCAAGCGTGGAATCCTCAATCAAATGGGTTTTCAATTTAATAGCAGAGTTATTTAAATGATGCCAACATGCACGTTAACTGCTAGTTCAAACAAGCAGATATGATGAAGGTCAAATACCTTGAGAAAGCATTAAAACGTGCTTATTTGTACTAACCTTGGTCAGATGAAAACATAACAAAGCTGTGCAATTCTAAGCTGACTGGTTTGTTATAAGCAATGTAATGCAAATTGACACAATGCCAAACAAAGCAGCATCAGGAAGAGGACAAGGTATAAAAGCCGAAAGAGGAGGAAGAAAACCACAGAAGCTGGACGCCAGCTGTCTGGTGTTACTTACATGCAGCCATGTCATTGGGTAAGAGACAGCATGAAATATGGACAAAGGGTGGGAGCCGAAGGGTTAATAAAGACACCATAAAAGAAGACAAATTGAACAAAAGACACTAACAAAAACTGTAAACATCAAAAGCTGTTAATTGCAACTGTTAGTTACTGAAAAACAGGGCAAAATTGAGACAGCAGTAGGAAAGGTCTGTCAGAGGGAAAACACAATAGGCGAGCAACAGTTACACATACCTAATGTTACAAAGGTGCAACAACGTCCCACATATCCCACATGCCCTTTAAACCCTAGCCACTTCAATCCCAACATCTGATTTTTAAATGGTACAGAACTACTTACAAAATCACTAGTGAGAGAGAGTTGCAAGACGCATAACTAGCAAGTCCCTGACACAAAGTGTTACCTTCAGTAGAAGTGTAATTTGAGAGTGGATTACACTTTTGCCTTAGTGAGCCACCAAATGAAATGCTCGTAGTGAGTTAGCTTAGCTCTGTTTGTCGGCTTACCCGCATTGTGCTTGGCCAGGTACTTGTCTTTGTACTGTTTCTTCTTTTTGCCAAACCAGGTACAACTGGCCTGCTGTTCCTGTTTGGTCTTTTCCATCGCTATACATGCCACACGCCTGAAAAGAACACATGTACTGATAAATTGTATGGCCTCGTCTATGGCTTTAATGCTGAAGACTTGAAGGGTATACATACAGACAGTAAATTTTATTTATTTTCTGGCTATTACTGCACACACATACAAGGACCAGCATTTTAGCAATGTATCCTGACACAAGTAAAAGCCAGAGCTGTATAGGTATACTGACATGGTTGAGTGGGCTGAGCGCTGTAGGGAAGCTTTGTGCTAAGTGTACCTAATAATCTTGCAACTGAACAATGTAAACCCATAAATACAGCACAGCTGAAAGGTTTGTCAGGTGTTCTTCTCACCACTCCTGTAGCTCAGGTGAGGGGATGAGGCCTGCTGTGCCGTTCTTCGTGTTCTCCAGCTTTCCCTGCCACCAGTTGTGGTCGTCCTTGGAGATAATCTGAATGATGTCACCCACCCGGAAGCGAATGCCTGCCTCCTTACATGGGATGAGGTCGTCTTTCGCCGGGTCATACTCAAACTGAGCACGTACATAAATCTGTAAGGACAGGACAGTGAGACAACAAATGTGTTAGGTGCTGACAGATGGGCCAAGCTGCCCATATGAAAGGAGACTGGCTGCTAAACCAGTAAGATAGATAAAAGACAGTGGAGGGAAAATCAAGAGCATATAAGCCAAAGCAGGAAAGACATACAGACATTTAGATAAATGAACAGCAAGACAAAAATGATTCAACACGGCCCTTCACCACATCTGTTTCCGTGTGTATTGGGTTTTTTTTCCCCGGCTTATGTGCATACATCCACATTTTTTGGCAGCTAGCATGGGATCTAGACACCACTATGATGAGGAACCAAAGTTTGCGATGGGGTGGGAGGAGCTGGAATCTACTTCTACGAAGGGTCCACTTAGAGACATCTTACCTTGATGGACAATTTGTCCTTGATAGCAGGTCTGGAGATCTATGGGGTTGAGAGCATCACACACACTTACACATATATCATGCAGTAGAAAACGTTGGGGGGCATAAACAAAGGAGGTGTGATGAGGGACCCACAATTGGATGCTAAATCTAATACACTAAGATGTTTGTACTGCATTTTATGTGTGTGATTTTGGAGCATGATAAACACATCGTGAAACAGACAAATGGCTGAAATTAACAAAGAAGAGACAAATCAGGGTTCCTAACATTTCCATCTCAGGTTGTGTTACTTATCACAGACTTTTCACTTGTTATGAACGAATTATGTCTGTCCACAAGGCTATATAACACTACAATGTAATATTTTCCTGACCAGGATTTTTTGTAACAACTGTAGGAATCCTGTCCAATGTTCAAGGCAGGCCAAAGCAGAATATAGTTCAGGCCCAACATTGGACAATAATACTTGATGTTAACAAAGTAGATGTAATGGGAATGGACGTACATAAACATCAGTACGTACATGCAGATTTGGACTTGTCGGGATGAGTGTTAGTTTGTCATCAGTAGCAGATTGTAAGGCAAAAGGAGGAGCAGACAGTTGACCTGGAGAAGTGCAGTGGTGATGTAAAGAATTAGGAAATCTCACCAGACGGCCTTTGGACTGGATGGTTGATGGCAGGTCCTAGGTGGGATGACAGAAGTTTTTGTTAAGTACTTGTTTCACAGGATTGCACACAACAATATAAAAACATGGCAAAGTTAGCTTTAAAGGCTTTTGTGATGACATTGTATTTTTATTTTGACAGTTACCAGTTCGGGGAAACAAGATGTGATTTGACGGTATGAACCTTAACCTCTGACACACTAGCTTAGCACATGAATGACTAATATTAAAAAGAAACCTTATTTTTTTGTTTTTAATCTGGCATTTTCTTTTCTTTCCTTGCTGCTGCTATTTCTGTGAATCAAAGTGAGAGTGAAAAGGAGAAGCAGAAACATACCAGGATGGAGCTAGTGACACTGGCGTGACCATTTGCTGGTGACTGTTGGGACAAATCTGGTGACTCTTTCTGCAACAGAAAATACAAAATGAACAGTTGTTTCCCAGATAGAATATGCAAAAATGTATGCGTGTGTGTGTGTTTGATTGTCTACCTCACAAGACATGGACTGGGACCGGTAACTGGGTACAATCTTGAAGGTGATGCTACCCCTCATTTCCCTCTGTGTGGACAAGGTAATAAAGAAATTGAGTGTGACAAAGCTCTTTCAGCCCGGTGTCAGAGCTGCTGACTTTTATGTTGCAAACAGTAATCAAATAAGTTAACTATAATCTACCGTAAACCTGCAATTAATGGCCGAATCCCAAATGGCCTACGAAGTTTACTGGCCTGGTGTGGGTACACATTTTGACAAATAAACGCACGTCTCCATTAGACGCCTGGTCTGACTTTTATAGGAGTTCTTAAGATGTATAAAACCCACAAAAACCTGCTGGGTCGCCTGCTTTAGCTGCTTCTGCTGCTTAGATTGTGTATAAATATTAATGTTTCAGCCTATGATCAATATGTCGTTGTGGACCGGTGGACATGCTACACATCGTTCAATCAGGTAGATTATCCACAATTCAGTCGTTCAGTTCGTTTAATGGAAACAATGAGCCCCAAAGTCTAATTCATATAGATTTACCGGTGTAACCTACGCGCTCATTAAGTCCGAATGTGTCCATTCCTTGATTATTTATATTCCTTTACTCTGTAAGGGTCCACCGATCTAAAGAGCTTTTCATAAAAATTAATCCAAGTTATAAATACTCTCATGTGAAGTCCATCGCTCTCTGTCTGCTAACTTTTGCGACACTTCTCATCCTGCACAGTGTTGAGTATGTTTGTTTTCGTTACCTTGCTGCCTACAAAATAAAAGTGCATCAGCAGTCTGTCGGCACTAGATCTAATGAATGACATGTATTTGATATTATTTGAAAATTTTTATATATGTAATATTCATACTGTTTGAAATATTTAAACTGTTTCATAGTAGCTTATTTCAGTTTTGTGCGAAAGGAATTAAAGGCCTGTCTCATAAGGACGTCTGTCCCAAATATAGTCAGGGTCAATGCAGTGACTTTAGCAAATAAAAGCCCGGGCTATTAATCAAAGTTTTACAGTATACATATCTATAATACATACTCGAAATACTGGTTAGATAAAACAAATAGAAAGGAACACTAATGACGGGTAAAAGAAATTAAAAAGACTGCCTGCACCATCCAAATGTGGGGAGTCGGATCTGTGTGACTTACCAGCATCTTTTGGAGCTGTTCTACCGTCTGATTGGCAACACTGATGCCATTAATCTCTCGGATCTCATCTCCTACATGCAGAGTCCCTGAAGCGGTGAAATAATGAATTAATAAAGATTACAAATGAGGCTATTGGGTGTTGAAACTTGAGCGCTTCACAAAGCAAAGGCCTGGGAAAACCCCAGGGGTTGCTGAGATGACTCCAGGGGGTGTCCAACTAATGTAAGGCAGAGTTACATTTCATTGTTATTTCAATTACCAGAATCTACTTTATAATCTCTGTGATTAATCTTATTTTGAGAGAAAAGCTCACCACACATTTTTTTATGGATGCATACCTTGTCGATGAATCATTCCACCATGCATGATTCGGGCCACGATACAGTGGTTGAGCTCGTTCATTTTCAGAGTAATGCCCTAGAAGAGACAGAAAGATAATTGACAGTGGAGAGTGACAATTCCGTCTGCTGCATGCAGCACAGTCTCAGTACAACACACTTTAAGAGTCACTGAGGCTTGAGGTTTCACATGTGCATTCCAGGTTACTTTCATCTAACAGATAGCAGTCTCACGGATTTCCTTCTGTTAAAAAAGAGCTGTGCTGCTGTGGTATGCAAATGTTAAAGCAAAAGAACACTTTCTGCTGCTTTACAACCAATCACTCCAATTTACTGTGAAATGGTTAAGGGAAGCGTTTACTTAGTCAAAGGTTGGCGACTGACTGATTACTTAATGTTCAACAAAAATGGGTCCACAACTAGACTTTCATCTTTTGTTGGATCATATATAAATATGGTCTAGGAAGTTAACTAGTTAGATAAAAACACAAAGTAAGTAAATGTAAATTCATCTGAAATGTGATGCAAGAATCTGAATTAGGGCTGAAACGATTAATAAAATGAAACGATTCATCGATTAATAAAATGCATCAACGCAAATTCTTTGCGTCAATGCTTCGTTTAATCCATTTAACTATACAGCACAGTGTTTCGCAGGGACATTTATTACTGTCGCACATCGCGCTTATGCTGTGAACACGACGTGATTATGATGGAGCTGTTTGCAAAGTGGAGGAAGAGAGAAAACACAGCGAGGGACAAAGAAGAAAGTGTCCAAAGTATGGGATTATTTCAACCTAAAGAAAACAACTCAACAACAACTGTAATGTTACTGTTCATCCACTGTAAAACGAAACTTATGTCGCCTCTGCAACAGCACCTTATCAGAAAGCAGCCGGTGTTCTGCCAGCGGACCACAGACAAGGTAACTTTAGCATTTAACTGAAATCATGATTGATTGTTGAGTTGAAGGTTAGCCAAAGTAAGCCGCAGTCCTCAGCTGAAAATGTTCACACGTGTTTGTTGTTCTACTTTTTGGGCCGTGAGTTGTAACCTCACAGTCATGTGTTAACTGGCTGTCAGGAAGCTGCACCTTTTTACCCACCGCCAGCTCTCTCTGTAGCTCAGACAATCCCTGCTACCTGCGTGTGCTAATCGTTCCTTTCACCCATATTCTTTGTCTTTATAATCCCTATCTTTATAATAAGAAACAGCTGTTTCGTGTGTAGGATCGCTCATTTCCCGTTTCACATGTGTTTTCTTGACAAAACGTGTTTTGGAGACCTGCGTCGGGTGACACAGCCGCTGTCACCGAACAGTTATGCCACAGCGACTTAAAGACTTCCGTCACAAGACAGCAAGTTGTGTAGTGTGAACGGCACGGACGCTGAAAGTGTTGTAGTCTGCACGAGCCTCTGGTATAACTTTTATAGCACTTGGGTGGTGGGTGATTGTGTTTCCCCCCCACCACTGCCAAGCCAAAGTACTTCTTAAACGATGCATCAATGAATTGTTGAAATAATCTATAGAAGCTTTGAATGCTAAAATCATTGTTAGCTGCAGCTCTACTCTGAATACATGCGTCTCTCTGTTTCAGTCTACACACCATGGGCTCGTCAGTGTTCTTCTGAAACTGGACCAGGCGAACCCTGGTGACGTTCTCCAGGTCCATGTCTCCGTTGGTGCTGTCTGGGGAGTCGCCGTTCAGGTAAGGTGAAGTGGGTGGGGGGGTCACCCTCAGCGCCTCATCACTGTAGACCTCGTGGGCCACCACATCGTGGGTCTGCAGCAGCGCCTGGAGAGTACACAGTCAGTCATGAATGTTGGGACTCATACGTCCAGCTGCACAGTAAGCTAGGTATCCCTGTTTTTTTATATATGCGACTCCACAGGGACTGATGCCCATTAACACTGCAAGTATTAATGCCAAGCTGTACACACAGGACAACACTGTGGCAGCTACAAGCATTGTAAACAATTGTTGTGGGTAGTAATGTTGAGAAAAGAGTGTCACATTTGTGGCTAAAATGCCAAGTTGGTCTGGAGAAGAAACCCTCCTGTGTGAATAACTCAAAAGTGTATAGCTCCAGCTTTAGAATGAGTGTGGCTTACACTAATCCTCTTTTGGCACTAATCATGTTACTGACACAGTGTGTTTTTACAAACACATTTACTAGATGTGTTTGCCAAATGATCACATCTGGTCATCAGAGCAGCAACATGACATGATGCATGACACGTCATGGAGAGCTAAAACAGCTGGCACTAAAGCCTTTTGACTTATGGTGAACATTAGTGCGGCTGAAAAGAACAACCGTCTGAAATAAAAAGATGTTTACAGAAGGCATCAACAATGGATTGCAGCAAGTGTTTGACATTGAATACCAACAAAATACCGGCAGGAACAAAGCATGCCCTTGGATCATAAGTCATGCACTACATAGGTTTAAAGTGAAAGAATTAGCAAGTGAGACATGTTTCTTCCCATGTGTAGCCTTGCAAAAGCCCTTCACACTCATTGTGCTAGCAGCACTGTTAAACGTCTGTGGCAGCATGAAAAAGCCAGCCGGTCAGGTCAGAGACCAAGGCAGGCTAATTGGATTGAACCAAACCTAAAGGCGTGACAGCTCCCCTAAGTGTCAAAGACTGAATCAGCACAGGGATCCACCTCAGCCTCTAGTGCTTCTGAGCTAAATCAGGGTATATACACAGGAATTCTGAAGTACAATTCAATACCTTTTCAACATATTTTAAGACTGCCGCGCCACTTAGATTAGCAACCGGTTAAGTCAGCCTCACACCTTTAAAAAGGGACATTGTGGAGTTTTTAAAATGAATTTAAGTTAGTTCAATTTAGATGTTAGCTTGCCTGCAAACGCTGACCAATTTATAATTACCTCACATAGTTGTGATTTATTTTCAGGCATAAATATGAAAAGGGTGTACTGTTGGTTGCAATCTCAAACTTTAATGCTAGAAGCCACTAAAACTACACAACGCACCTTTAACTTACATTTACTATAAATTGATTTTGAGACTGTAAAACTAAACACTCTTTTTGTGATAACTTTCATTGACCAATGTATAAATAATTCATATAGATCATAATAACAATTTAAATAGGCCAGTAGGGAACAAAGTTTAATAAATGTATGTGTACCACAGACATTTGTCATCAACAACTGCTGTCTGCATCCTAAAGCTGATTTGTGTAGATTTTTAGAACAATGACTTTAGAAAAACAAACTTTTTATGTTCCGCTTCTATTGGCCTGTGATTAATCTGATCACAAAAAGTGACACTGAAGAGCGCATCGGCTTTATGAAAAGTTGAACGCATTTCAATAAAAAGGCACAATAAAAGCCACATTGCCAGCTAAAGCCTGGTTCATACTACACGATTTTTAGCCCGATTTGCTGATCGGAGAGCTGGGCGACTGTCAGGCTGTGATCGGGGGTAAATTAGTAGTCCTTGGTTAACGTTAGCCAAACCCATGCAATGCTTATATTTTCCCTATAGATATTCATCTTACCGCTTCAACTGCGAACGGCGCATCACACCCATGTTTGAGTCAAAGGGCTGTTCAAGCGGCCCCAGAGCTCAGTCGGAGTATGTTTTGAATGATTACCATTGGGGTTCCGGAGCAGAGGAAGAGTAACTTTACATCTGGTTGTACTTGGAAATCAGTTTTCCGGTTCGCATGGATCTATTTTTAGGGGCGTATGAGAGTAAAACACTCGCACTGTAGATCCCTGCGCCTCACGTTACACAGAAGAAACACACAGTCGCTACCTTCACACACACTTTTAACATACAATCTCTTTGGTTAAAAATTATATTCACATTGGCAAAATATCTAGAAAATTTAACGGCCTTAATTT
This sequence comes from Micropterus salmoides, assembly GCF_014851395.1. Taxonomy (NCBI): domain Eukaryota; kingdom Metazoa; phylum Chordata; class Actinopteri; order Centrarchiformes; family Centrarchidae; genus Micropterus; species Micropterus salmoides. The sequence goes on from NW_024040040.1 coordinate 13,059,953, forward strand.
TTGCAAAATTGATTTATTACCTTTTAAGAGTTTTTAAGACCCCGCCGACACCCTGTAAATACATCTCAGTTTCATCCTACATTTAGCTGCTAGGCAAAGTATAAGTGGCAATAAAGCCAAAGAATACATCTACAAAACAACTTGCGTACAGTGAAAGTAATCCCCTCACTGAAAAATACATTTGCTATTGTACTGTTGTAATAAGACTTTACTGAGTGGAAAACTGCAGCCACAAAACAAGCTACACTCCTAGTGTGGCAATTACAGACTCTGACTATACCTTTCATGAAATCCACTACTGATTTCTTCTGCCTCAGTTTTCAGTTTCCATGTCCCTCCATAATATACTCCCAAATTGTTCTTCTTGTCTCAGCTCTGTTTCAGCCACTAGACCTATCTGACAAACATGGTGATATTGATGGTATATCCACACTGACGCCAGGCTGAAGCCCCTCAGCACATTGTCTCTCTAGCTCTTCTACCGCTCTAATGCGTCTGTCTGTTCTTTTTGCTCTGCAGGTGGCTACCTCTGCCTGCGAGATCGCCAGGCTCACGTCCTAAGCAGCTTTATGGCCAAGGGTGTTATGTGGAAAACCCCTACTCGTTGACACCAGTAGCTCTACATGCGTAAATCCTGAACCCGTCAAAACAATAAGAATGTGTATGATGCTGTATAACTGTAATATCCTACCATGAAGTGCGGCTGTGTAAGGATCCTTCTGAGCTCCTTGGCCTCCATGTTCTCTGGGTAACATGAGATGGTTTCCAGTACCTGGTGACGAAAACAAAGACATGAAGGTGACGCAAGTTTGTAAATGTGTGTACTCATCTCAAATTGCCCCTTTATTTATTAAGCATGAGCAGCAAGTTACTTACCTCTTTGGCTCTCTGCACTCCATCACTTGGAGGATTTCTGATCTGAGGGGATGACCTGGTGTTGATTTTGTCATAAAGCTGAAATGACAAGAATCATTAACATATAATTAAGCCCTACTTATAATGCAAGAGATGGAAAACCCAAACAATACTAAGTGTATAGGCCGGTAAGTAGAAGGTACATATTAGACAAATACTGTATGTAGCTGACACCTACTGGGCACTTGTGATATTACAGAGGAAGAGGTTCTGGTATTGTGGTTTACTCACATCTAACAGGGTATGGAGGTGCTGATCCTGGAAGACACTGTGGAGGAAGTCCATATCTTTTTCACTGCAGTCCGTCAATGCATGGATCTCCTCTAGACTGTCCAAAACTTGTGATACTGCCCCTGTAGACACATACACATGTTATACACTCAAGTAGACTAAGTCACAAGCACAGAGATACACTCACAAGCAGTCCCTACAGACATTCAACACTACAAAAAAAATGCGAACACTTAACATGACAAACATTTATCCACAAACACACTACCTGTCACACATCCACAAACAGGCAAAAAAGACAAAACAAGAAATGCAAAAACTAACACCAAGAAGACAAAAAATAAAAGTCACAAATGAAAAAACAAAAACACACACACGAACACCCAGAACTATTTAACCCCAAGTACCTGCTGCATCGCCCACACATGCAGCAAAACCAGAGAAACAGCGGTACATTGCATCAATACAACATCAGAAGAAAGTCACTTCAGAAAGTCACAGTTTGGATGATGGGTTAGGAGCAATACACCCAAGAAAAAAAAGGAGAATAAAAATAATGTAAAATGCTGTAATATGCAGAGGAAAACAAAGAAAGAATTCAAATCTGATACACAAAAATAAGTGTTATCAGGCCAAAAGTCTAGCCTTCCCACAAATTAAACATGTACTGTATATGTAATAACGATAAAATATCTAATTTAAAAAGTTTTCAAGAATATGTGTAGCCTACATAATAAACAAGCTCCTTGTTGATAAAGAATGAGAAGATGTGACATGTTTACATGATGGACAACAGTGCACTGTAGTCAGAATACATTTCCTCTCGATGAGAGGAATTTTACTTTTAAAAGTAATTCAGAAATGAGCTTTGACTCTGATACATTTGAACCTGCAAGCCAATCCTGAAATGGCCGCAGAATATTAGTGGTAGGTAGGTGATATGATTTTACACAACTGGCAAACCAGAGAGTAACCTCTCTCTCTTGCACATGTGTTAAATTTAGAGACTAAGGATTACTCCATCCTCAAAACTTTCTAATCCTGCAGTGACATGGTCTTGAATAGGACAACAGCACTGCCTTAGAGGCCGAGTCGATTAACAATAAAACTCTAGAAAGAAGCCCTGAAATAACAGATGCACATGGAGAAAATAATCCCAACTGCATACATGTATAATGCTGGCCGAATAATGGAATAGAAAACATGCTATTTAAGGTGTCAAGTAATTTGGTAAAACCTTCTTATAGGTCTGTTTTCATGCAGCGTACTATTCCAATTAGGGACACCAATTTTTAACAATTTCCTTAATAGATTTCCAGCCAGGAAATAGATTAATGTCCTAGAGGAGTGGCATGCATTTTGATTAACCAAACAAAATAATAGTCACTTAAAATTACTGCCCCTGCTCTCACTCTATGGTAAAACAAATGGCCAAATAAAAATGTAAGCTTTAACAATAACTGCAAATGTTGTGTGTAGTATTAAAGAAATGCTTTAGCAGAAATCTGATTGTGATAGAATATCCCATTGTTAGTCAAGATGCTGAAGCATGTAAGCATCTTCCCCTTCGTTTTGTTCATCTCACAAGCTAACAATCGGAATATTTAGTTATACTGTGTGATTGGAATAATTAAGATGCATGTAACGGGTCAAGAGGAAGCATTTGCATTAAAAGCACACTCATCAAACCAAATAGAAAACAGAGGGAGACACAGAGGAAGCCATTTTGGAGGATTAGGACAAACACTAAGAAAACTATGCACATGATGATGATGTCATCAAGATTCAATGGATGGGGAGGGGGATACGTACTTTCAGCAGCTAGCAGTCCTAGAGACAGCACATCAGAAGAAAAACAACACCAAAGAAAGAGAGGCTGAGATTAGAGGTTTACAGCAGTTATGGAGGTAGAGTTTAACACCTCAGAATGAGAGAGGAAAGAAAAAACAGTCTGACAATAAAGAGACAGAGAGACAGCAGTGTGAGGAATCATGGGGGCAGGTAGAGAATAAATGGATCTAGAGGGGAAATAGAGCAAAGTGCAGCAAACAAGCAAAAGCAGCAAAGTCTTTGAATAAGCTGCTGCAAGCATCTGCTATACAACACTATGTCTACAATGGTAAAAATAAACCAGTCACCAGGAAGCATGATTGCAGCAGACTACTAACCTCAGCAGAAAAAACACATATGTGGGGTTTAAGTACATCTGGCTGCAGCTGCTACATAAAAACCTGAGCAGAAAATATGAAGAGCTTAGCTCATTGCAATGATTCATTAGGTGATGATGTAACACGCTGCTCATTTTCCAGTTTGTGACATGAACACAAGTGGTTTCTGTATGCTGATGACTATTGACAGATTCAGCCTGCAGTCTTATCAAAGGAATTGAAAGTCCGTGGCTGAGACAGGGAAGTGAGGCTGTTGGGAAACACCTGTCTTCATCCAAAAAAGAGGAAGTTCTATGCAGACAGCTGGAGATCACATTAAGACACTACAATAGAAACCACGAGAAACGAAACTAGGCAAGAAAGTGAACATGTTCTTTAGGTAGTGTGTTTCATCTTTTAACTCGCATGACACATCAGTGGATATTCATGTGCAAAACTAAATTGTAGTTTGCACATTAACTACTATATTACCGTAACACCATATTATTTATTTTATTGTCCTTTAGGTTTTATTATCCAACAATTCGATGAGTGTTGAACTTCTTTAGGTTGCTTATGCTTCTTATGTTCTGTTGTGTGATTTACCTGAGGAGGTGGGGTCATCTGAGAAGTCATGTAGCTCCTCTGGGGGGTCGCCATAGTAAGAATTAAACTTGTGGCTTGAAACAGCAGCCAGCACTGCACCCTGAGATACAGAGTAGGGATAATAAAGCTATTAACTCAACAGACTTACATGTTGTGTCGTGTATACAGTCTTTGTATGTGTTTGTACATGAGGCCTTAAGGGGACAGGCCTGCGGAGAACCTAAAAAAACATTTGACAAGAAATTAATCTGGGTCAGTCAACAGAAGCTGCTGCACGCTGTAGAGGAGGTGACACTTCCTCATCTCTAGTTGCGTTGAGTCAGTAGAATTTTTAGAGTTGAATATCAACACAATGCCGACCTTCAGCTTCCTCCTGGCGTTGAACTTCCTTAGCTGCTCCACTGTTTCAGGCAGGTGGATCTTGTAGGCATACCTGTCCCTCTCCTACACACGCACACAAACACAAAATTCCACATAAAAACAAGGACAAACCATAAACACAACGGTGAGGAGGACATACGGAGTTACTGAGTGGATGTGAAAGTATAGTTGTGGTCAAACAAAAGGAAGTTTTTAAATCAACATCTGTAAGACAGGTGGTTTAAAGGGGACTTTGAGATGTCAAAGATTATTTAGTTGAAATATCAAATATCCACATCTAATTGTCGGTTTCTTTTTTTTTTAAATGTTACACATGATCACAAAACTAGAAGTTAGAGGAAAATAATCTGCTAAAGGTAGCAACATGTACAGTGAGAGCTCCTAACATGCTGTGAACATATTACTAGCAGGGTGTGTGTGTGTGAGAGAGATCTTACCTTCAGCCAGGGGTGGTTGAGGGCCTCGTAGACGGTGATTCTCTCAGCAGGGTCCAGCATCAGCATACGTCTCACCAGGTCTTTTGCGCTCTCCGAGATGTGGGCCCACTGGCGCGGGTTCATCTGAACACGAGTGCGCACACACACGCACACACAGTAAAGACAAACACTGTAACACTGTAGCTGTCATCACCAGGTCAGCAATGATGAGGGTATTTATAAATCCTTGTTTTGAATATCACTGTTGTAACGTGACTGTCAAACCAAGTCGCAGTGTTGAAAGCGCTCATTATTTACAGATAATATTTTTCTAAATAAAATCTGTGAATTTCTTAGCAGCTGTTTCGCAGCAGCTTGATGGACGACACTGTGGTGGTGTCTTCCATCAAGCTGCCTGCCGTGACCGCATCTGCCACAGATTAGTGCACCAAGCAGGAAATTCATACTCTCAGCTGACAACTGAAAATTAGAGACCTTTATCTCTGTATCTTCTGCTGACACTGTCACTTTATTCATTACATCTCACTGGCTTTTGTAAAAGTGAGAAGTAAGTAACAATTACCTATTTGATGCACTCACTTAACATACAATGAGGAATACGTATGATGAGGTCATTGCAGAAGTAGCTCAGTACAGGCATTAATTAATTAGGGCTGTACCAAACATGTCTTGTTGCCAGAAGGACAAAGACAGTAAAGATATAATACATTTTTGTTCAATAACTGAACAACTAATAACTTACATTTAACTGAAAGAAAAAATATGAACACTTCTGAAGTGATGTAGCACACACTCTGTACTGTTCAGTTCTTTGTAACCCAGGAGCTCAACATTGACGCACATTGCAGCACAGTGACAAAGGAGAGTATCCTATTGTGCTTAGCTGCAGCTATAGGGCACAGCTTTGGTGCAGTGACGAACATGTTCAGCGTGCACACTGACAGACAATGATGATGGTGTAGGCTCCCACCTTGTATTTCCCCTTAATGATAGCCTCAAACAAACGCTCCTTGGTGCCGTAGAATGGAAGGCAGCCAGACAGGAGGATGAAGAGGATGACTCCACACCCCCACACATCCACTGGTTTGCCGTATGGCTCCCTCTTGACTACCTCTGGGGCCATGAAGTGGGGAGTGCCAACACGACCTGAAGAGAGCAGAGAGCCAAAGATGTTAATGAAAAATAGAAACATGGTGGAAATCTGGAGACAGAACTGGTGTTACAAGCATAGACTGTATAAGAAGTGGACGTAGTCATCGTGACGTCACCTGTTTGAAGCTTCGAGTTTGGCCGATAGGGCGCCGCCATGTTGAGTTTTTGCAACCAGGAAGTGCCCGGATGTGACCATATTTGGACGAGATGGTGGAGCTAACGGCCGTTTGTGGAGCTAGCTAGCTAACTTAGCTAGGTGCATCTGTAATTCGCCTTAACTGTCATTTTAACTGGGCTGACAATTTTGTCTGGCGAACAACACACTTAAAACAAAGGCTACGTTCATACTGCAGGCCAATGTGACCCAAATCCTTTTTACGACAGTGTGAACAGGCCAAGTCACATGGAATCTGATCTTTTCCAGTTCGGAATTGGGCCACTTCCATATGTGGTTGTGGGGCAGTTGCGTTGTACAGCGCCAGAAACCGTATGGAAAAGAACAGAAAGTTGTGAACACTTGTCATAATTCGGGAGAAATGTGACCTGTGAGAGGACAATGAAAAACTCTCCCGCAAGCTAACATCTGTTGCTCGTTGTTTACTTCTGTAGCCTGCAACAGCGTGCTGCGTGTGACGTCGGGTTCTTCTTCTGCGCATGCGGGTCACTTTCAGGCCGCGGACAGTTCACTCTGGAGTCTGATATGGGCCACATTTAAACGATAATGTGAACTGGCAAATCAAATCAGATCTGGGAAAAAATTGAGGAATTGAGCATTAAGGCCTGCAGTCTGAACAAAGCCTAAATGTACTCACCAGAGAAAGTGAACAGCCAACTCCTAATGTGCTTTTTCAACGGCACTGGTTAAATTTACAGTGCCGTGGGTATAAGTAATTCTAGCCTGACTGACAGGTTGCCATGGTAACCACTTGTTAATCATAGATAATCCCGCCCTGTAGCACCTCTATTTTAAAATAAATGGGACTATAATGTACTAAATGAACATCATTTTGTATTGAACAACACCTGAAACTAGCGACTGAGACCATAAACTCATTATGAAAGTGTTTACTGCCAAAAGCCAAAAAGTATCCATTTTGTAATAATGTGGAAATTTAAATAAGCAAGCAATAGTTAATTAACCAGATATCAAAAGTATAACTAATTAATTGTACATCCTTTGACTGATTATCTAATTATTTCAGTGTGTGTCTGTGTCTCAGTCTTTTGAGTTATAGAGGGAAAAAAAACAGTCTGTACCTCCAGCTACTAAACCAGATTCTCCCAGCTGTATTGCCACTCCAAAACCTCCCAGCTTGACGGGAGCAGAGTTCTCCTTTGAGGCCAGCAGCACACAGTGGGGCTACAGAGGAATAAGAGAGACAGGTCAAGGTGGGTGAAAAAGAAGTTAAAGAGGAGATTTATAGTCCATATATTTTAACAGGTTAAATAAGGGACTGTCCTCGTAGGTCCTCATTCAACTGTATGAGTCACTGTGCAAAATATACCAACTCATAACTGTCATGACTTTTTACTGACAGAAAAAAAAAAACATTTCTTTGCAATCTACAGTAACTGTGCAAAGCATTGCTTTTCTCTTTCTGTGCAGAAGTGCAAAATCCCATGTTCATTTGATAGTAAGTGAACATTGGTTTCACTTCGACAGCAAGTCGCGCAGCATAACCACAACTTTATTATGATGCCGATACAGACAGGATACAGTATTACCCTTTTAAGGGATAAAAAGCATTAAGTGAGACGTGATTATTTTTCCTCATCAGAAAGATGTGGCTCTCAGAGAGCCGTAGAGCAAGTCGCATTCTATTGATGAAGAATCACGTTAATTTAGTAAAAAATTAATTAATAATAATAATTTGATATGAGGTTCTTGCAATGCTATTTAGAGACAATTGTTTTTGTTCTACAGAGAACAACCTGTTGCATTACTGGCAGTGCTATAAAACTGACAAGAGAGGACAATGAAATTGAGAGAAATGTCAGAGGACAAGCAGCAGATATATATGCTATAGTCCATTATATGTCCTGAAGTAAATGTTTTGCATGCAAAACCTCAGAGCTGCAGTTAAGAATGCAAACTGTCTCTTTGGACAAGACTTAAATTATAGCAGGAACACTTGGTGTGCTTTTGGGACTGTAATCAATTCTTTAGTTGAGCCGGAAAATCACTCACATATTGTATGCACTCCAGACAAGATTAAAGTCACTGATCTGTACATGAAATATTAAAAACACCTCCCTTAGAGAAATAAATTGTGTTAAAATGTAGTATTCTTGCCAATTTAAGTTGTTTCACTCTAAAAGGAACTTCAGGGGAGCACAGAGCTGCATGACAGATGAAGCTCAGTAATACGGCAAGTGTGTGAAAATAAGTAGCAGTGGTGGGCCCCACTTCCTGTCTTCACATTTTTGCACTTGTCATTATGGAGAAACTGAGGGGCGTGGACCGGGTGTTGACCGAGATGGTGCGAGAACAGTGCAACGCAGTCAAAGGGGAGGGGGGGGCGGGAAAGAGAGAGAGAGCAAGAACAAGAGGCAGAGGCAAGAAGACCGGCAGACTAGACAGTCCAACTGTGAGTGCAACAGACAGTGGAGAGGGTAAAAAAAATAACTAGAGCTTTTCAATAAAGAAAGAGAGTACAAGGACCAATACGGAAAGAGGGAAGACAAGCTCAAAAAGAGAGCTGAGAGGAGGATGGGACACTTTCAATAGGATGTGAAAAAAAGAGTCGTCTGCAGAGACTGAAGAGAAGACAGGTGAAGAAGGCAAAGGAAGTGTTGAGGACAAGGACTGTAGTTTAATATCCTATCACATATGTCACTCAAGTTTTTTAAACAAGTTACAGCTTGATGGGAGGAAAAAAATCTGGACTGCTGTGCTCTAACACTTCTCTGCACGTTATTGCACATTTAAACTGCAGCTGTGCTGACTCTCCAGTGGAAAGAATATTAATGGTGAGTGTCCCCCTTAATCCAAACACCTGTGTGTAGGAGTCAGAGTGACTTTGCATGAGTGTGTGCATGCATGTGTGTCTACACTTTACTGTAATACCATGGGACTGGAATGTATGTTTTAAATAGGCATGAAAGTTTCAGTTAGTTCTGACTCCAGCTCCCACCCATAAAAAAACTAAATCTATGAACAATAGAAAAAAGAACTGCTGTTCGGAGGGACATCTGTACATTTTCCAGAATATTCAATACCCTGCGTCTGGAGCTCTTCTTTTGTAGGATGCTTTACTTTTTTCAAGGCATTACATAAATTACTATAATTTCTATTTCACACTGAGTATTACACAGATGACCTCTAAAACTACAACCCACATATTACTTATGTCTGTGCATTACTCATAAAATACGTAACTACAGTGTCACTGTGAGGGTGTTTCTTCTTGCCTTTAATTTTAGCTGTTTAAAAAGTTGTATTTGTTCAGTGACAACGTTTTTCTTTTTTCTCAGCATACTGATGAACAACCCTGAAGTTGTCACTCCTCAGTCACAATGACCACCTCCTCCTCTGCCTCAGCCACAAGGACTTCCTTCTCCTCTGCCGCTTCTTTCCCCTTCACTCTTTCAGCTTCTGCATCGTCTAACTCCTCTCTTCCTATCGCTACTCCATCCCTCCCTGTTTCAATGTCTTCCTTCTTCTTTACCACCTCTCTACCCCCTCCCTCCGTCTCCACCTCTTCAGTGGCCCCAAACCAGACTCTGTGTTCAATTAATGACGAGGCCCTCCGCCTGCCGCTCGCAGTCCTATACTCATTGTTCTTCCTTTTTGGGCTTGTGGGTAACCTTTTCGCCCTGTGGGTCTTCCTTTTCCTACAGTCAAAACGCAACTCTGTGCGGGTGTTCCTCATCAACTGCGCTGTGGCGGATCTGGTCCTCCTGGCGTGTCTGCCCTTCAGGGTGTTCTACCATGTTAATGGAAACCAGTGGGTACTGGGATCTGTAGTCTGCAAGTTGGTGGGGAATCTGTTTTACATGAACATGTACATCAGTATTGCATTACTGGGGCTCATCAGCTTGGACAGATACTTGAGGATAAAGGGGAAAAGCAGAGTACGGAGAGGCATGAGGGTGACGGTGTGGGGTCATGTCTGGCCTTGGAGCTGGGTGGCGTGCGGGGTTCTGTGGGGTATGTCACTGATGGCGCTGGTGCCCATGATCGCCACAGCAGAGGACAGTGAGGAGAAAGACATATGCTTCCAGTACAAGCACCGTAGCAGCAAAGCCAAAGGGAAAGCCTACTTCAACGGGGCGCTGGTGTTGATGTTCTGGCTCATCTTCATCATGCTGGTGGTCTCCTATGCAAAGATTGCTTCTCAGTTGCTGAGAGTGTCATGGGACAAGCCGGACCTTCCCAACGCACAGAGATACCAACGAACCGCCAAGAAGTCCTTCTTTGTCCTCTTTCTGTTCACCGTCTGCTTCGGGCCGTACCACGCCTTTCGCCTTGTCTACATCCTCTCCCAGCTCAGCACAACAGTAAACTGTGAGTACTTGCAAATGGTGGACCGTACCAATGAGGTGATGCTGTTATTATCTGCCTTCAATAGCTGTTTGGATCCTGTAATGTACTTCCTGTTATCTGGCTCAGTGCGCAAAACCGCCCTCCAAGCACTTGGACACCGTCTTGGCAACCGGCTTCTCTTCCTAAACGACGGAGCATCTAACAGCTCGACAACGGAGTTCAGGCGACAGTCTGTGCCAATGGCTTTACCTAAACCTGAACTCAACACCCCCTCAGTCACCCCGAGAACAAGCATCTGTGTCATCAACACCACCCTCCGCAGCACAGCGCTGACCACGCTTCCACATTCTGGTCAACACTGATCACAAGTTTTGTCTGACTGCAAACTATGTAAACCTGAACACTGGAGAAGTACATGCCGATTCTCTTTAAAACTGAGTAAAGCCTTTTTACACATACCTACTTCTTTTGTTAAAAAAAATAAATGTATTTTTTACTTCCGAGCTATTCTTACTGTGTTAGCTTCTGAGCATCTGTGCTTAGTGGGAAATCCGTGTTTAAATTCTAGTTTCCCTGAGTGAAAGACTGAGGAGATAAACTGAGTGACTATTGTGACTTCAGCTATTCTAGGAATACATGTCGTGTTTGTACTTGTATTTTATCAGAGAGTGTTATAATGTTTCTTAAAAAGGTAAATGTGTATACTGGTAAAAATGGATTGGATGAATAATGTTAAAACAAAATTTGCATTTTTTTGCAATTATTATTACAAAAACACCAGCAGTAATGTGCAATTACTATTTCACACAGGTTTTAACCACCAGCTCACACACATATATTGATTTTACAATAAAAACAAGGTTGTGTTGATCCCTTTGGGGGCTGTGTTGTTAAATGGTTAGTGTGTGGATCAAGAGCCTGTTTCAGGACTGCTCCATCTGGTAATGTGGCCTGTGTTACATGGCTAATCCCGATGGAATCATTGGTTGATGCTAATCTGTCTATAAGAGTTCTTAAAAGGAACAGACTAGCATTTGAAGTGTGATACAACCCAGCAATGGTTTGCAAAATACAGAAGACTTCTTGAAGACTTGAAAAATGCTCATTCCAAAAGCCACAAATTACCTAGAACTTGATATAAGGCGCGGATGTTGAGGGGAGAGTTTCTAGGAAACAGACTAATGCTTTTGACCTTTAGATGGTTATCTAGACCCACAGATTGTCTAGATAACCATCACCTCAGAGCTGCAAAGATATGAAAGTCTATGGTATAAAGCATATTTAAAACCCTTAAAAGATTTTCCATCTCAGTCAACTGGTGTCAGTAGGATGACACATTTGGTGGTTTCAGTGGCTTAGTCTGGGACACATGGGAAAGATCTCACCTTTACATCGCGATGAATCACATTGTTGTCGTGGCAGTACCGAAGTGCCTCCAAAATCTGCCTCATGTAGTGGCTGGGTAGACAGAAAGCAGTAACAAAGAAGTTTAGGGCGTCCATAAGTTGTTTGTTTCAAGCTAGATAAATATCTAAAATGTTCTAGCCACAGCTCCAAGACTATGTCCCCTACCTGGCCACGGCTTCGCTGTATACAAACCCAGCATCAGCTCTCTTCACAATTTCAAAACACAGGTCTGCTCCGTCCATACTGAGGAGGAAGAGAAAGGGGAAGCAGACGTCAGAATTGGGGCAAGTCAAGTTTTCTACCGAAGAGCAGACAAACTAGCAGCGCTTAGAAAAGTGTTTAAAACAGAGTGCATCTGTCAGGGAGCAATTTTTTGACCTGCTGTCACTAGTGTAAACAAAGAGGCACTATATTTTTAGTTTTTTGAGCCAGTACAATTCCCAGGGAAGCTTTCAAGAGGATATGGGATACATATTTACAACATAAAATCCACACAGAAGAAACCAATTACCCAGGCAAGTTGATTAAGAAGATTATATTTACAACAAAGGTAGGGGTGGAGCAGCAGATACCTATTCTCTAGTTCTCCAATCTCTCCTGTGGGTTTTATATTCAACACTGATGTTTCAGATTACAACATGTTTATTATTTATTTTTATTTTTTTCAGTTTTTTTTTATCATTACTGTGCAATTAGGCAGGGCAGCAATAGCAAAATCTATTAGATTCAGTTTATAATTTTGTGTTTGTTGCCATATAATCGCATTTCAGCACTTGCCAGGTTATTTTAACAACAAAGTTATAATAAAAAAAGACAAAATTTCAATCATCCCCAGTAATTTTTTTTTTTTTTTACTTCTATAAATACAGCTGGGAGATATAGGAAAAATATATCCCAATGTTTCTCATGGTTTTAGAAATATATATTACGATACACTTTATTTTCCCCTCTCTATCTAAACACATGCAAATATACCATTATATAAGCATAGATCTTCAGTTATATGTCTACTAGATCTGTGGATTAGTTCTCACTCAAATTTTGTTTATGTCATGGTCATTAAATAAGTGTGAAACAACAGTGAGGGGGATGGTAGTTAGAATTGGGGTGTGAAATTACCAGCAGCAACCATCTGCCAAATGCTGGTGAAATGCGTCTGTAGTTGTTAGATTTGTGTAATTTCCATAGGCCATATATATCTCTTATTTTCTACTCGGGGGGGGGGGGGGGGACTGATTAGCAGTTGTCGTGGTGAGTAAGATGTGGTGTGTTTCCTGCCCTGGTTAATAACATGTAAAAAAGATAAAAAAATCAATCCTAAGAGTGTGAAACGCACTTGTCTGGATAAATGTTGCATCACAGCTCACACAATGTGAAGCACGGACTTACAATTCAAAGACCATGTAGAGCATGCCATCAGAGCTGTAGGTCTCAAGCAGCTCCACGATGTGGGGGTGTTTCAGCATGTGGCAGATACTGGCCTCTCGCTTCAGATCTGGCAGAGAGAAATGAGACAGGTGAGACATTCTTAACATCCAACAATTAGGCATTTCATTCCAGCGGAATTATAGTTCTGTTACATGTAGTGAGGGAAGATGTTAATTTTATTTCATTCAAATTTTTAATTACACTGCTCAAAAAAATAAAGGGAACACTAAAATAACACATCCTAGATCTGAATGAATGAAATAATCTCATTTAATACTCCTTTCTTTACATAGTTGAATGTGCTGACAACAAAATCACAAAAATTATCAATGGAAATCAAATTTATCAACCCATGGAGGTCTGGATTTGGAGTCACACTCAAAATCAAAGTGCAAAACCACACTACAGGCCGATCCAACTTTGATGTAATGTCCTTAAAACAAGTCAAAATGAGGCTCAGTAGTGTGTGTGGCCTCCACGTGCCTGTATGACCTCCCTACAACGCCTGGGCATGCTCCTGATGAGGTGGCGGATGGTCTCCTGAGGTATCTCCTCCCAGACCAGACTAAAGCATCCACCAACACCTGGACAGTCTGTGGTGCAATGCCAAACATCCTGCACGGTGTTGGGCTGTAAGTACAACCCTGACCTGTGGATGTCAGACCCTCATACCACCCTCATGGAGTCTGTTTCTGACCGTTTGAGCAGACACATGCACATTTGTGGCCTGCTGGAGGTCATTTTGCAGGGCTCTGGCAGTGCTCCTCCTGCTCCTCCTTGCACAAACGCGGAGGCAGCGGTCCTGCTGCTGGGTTGTTGCCCTCCTACGGCCTCCTCCACGTCTCCTCATGTACTGGCTTGTCTCCTGGTAGCGCATCCATGCTCTGGACACTACGCTGACAGACACAGCAAACCTTCTTGCCACAGCTCGCATTGATGTGCCATCCTGGATGAGCTGCACTACCTGAGCCACTTGTGCGGGTTGTAGACTCCGTCTCATGCTACCACTAGAGTGAAAGCACCGCCAGAATTCAAAAGTGACCAAAACATCAGCCAGAAAGCATAGGAACTGAGAAGTGGTCTGTGGTCACCACCTGCAGAACCACTCCTTTATTGGGGGTGTCTTGCTAATTGCCTATAATTTCCATCTGTTGTCTATTCCATTTGCACAACAGCATGTGAAATTGATTGTCAATCAGTGTTGCTTCCTAAGTGGACAGTTTGATTTCACAGGAGTGTGATTGACTTGGAGTTACATTGTGTTGTTTAAGTGTTCCCTTTATTTTTTTGAGCAGTGTATAAATCAATGGCCAGAGTTTAGAATTTCTGTTTACCGTTAGTCAAACATTAACTTCTTAAATTTATGACCAACATCCTATTGTTAAAGTGACCTTAATCCCCAATTTGGGTGGATATATAAACACTAAACAGACAGATGTGCTGTCAGCCACTCTTAATCAGGTGCCGGGTGTCTGCAGAAACAAACATACGTACTGTAAATCATGATTTATCCACAACACACTGAAATGATCCAACTCATTAATCTTTCAAATGCACCAAACAAATGTAAACCTAGTTTAGAAGACATCAGATGACCTTGATGATCAGATGAGAAAGCTCCCTGGTGTCTATTTGAGAAAGAACGATGGCTTATCTGCTGTGATGCTCATTTGTGGTTGGCTGGTGCCTTGTTAAATTCCTTTCACGTCCCTTGGTGACACGCCACCCTCCTCTTTTCACACCTCAACAGACCTGCCGCATCTCAACTTCACCACCAGAGGGAGGTACAGAGTGTTTCATTTACAGACAGAGGGATTCCAGTGTTCATAGATCCTGAGCAAGCAAGGTGAGTTTTAACATGTTGGGCAGACAGATAAACTAGCCGACATGCTGGTTTCTAGCAGAAAGACGAGCAACATCAGATGCAGCAATGCTAGAATCCCATTTTAAATGCACATCTGGCTCGCACTCATCAACATCATCCCCTCTCATTATCACCACATCCAGATGTAATTACAATATATACAATTACAACATGACTGTGTGGCATTATTTGTCTTTGACTGCAGCGTTAAAGGAAACAACACTGAAGGGAAAACACTGTTAGGAGGCGTCTTCTCCCTTTAAAGAAAAGGAAATACACAATATTGAATAGCATGGCTACCAATTGGCGAGACAAGTGATAAGACATACTGACAGACGGACAGTAATGTGCTGTTATTGAGCTCCTCACTCCATAAAAACCTCATTTACACACTCCACTCCCCATCTGCAAGTCTGATCTTTGTGTGTGTGTTCATTGTGTCGTGACAGACCAGTGTCATTATGCAACACAGAGAAACGACACTGTGTCCCCACTACAGAGCCCCCATTCTACTGTTCCTTTGCTTTCATTATTTCGCTTCTCTCCTCTTTAGGCTCGTCCTCGATGAGCCTCATTGACTATCTATTCTTGAACTCAACAATGCAGCCCAGTGTCCGCACGGCAACGAGGAAACCACTCAGAGGGAGCGAGCCAGAAAGGACTGGAACAGTCTGAATGAAACCAATGCCAATCACTGAGCCAATTCCAAATCAATTCTTACATGGAAGGTCTATGCTAGACTAGGCGCTGTGATGTAATGTTAAATAATTTCACTCTCTAATATGTGATAGTTTTGAGGAACAGGTCTTTGCACCATTTGCATCAGATGTACTTCGCATGACAGTCGAACAAAACCAGCTTATAGAAGTCACACTGAAAAGTGCTTGGTCATGCACTATGGTTAGTTTGTCTCGGGTGCTGATGAATTACATTTCCAATATGTTCATTACCTAAACTTACAACACACATCTAGCCGATAATACTGCAAATTGCACTATTGGATTTTTCTCTGAAATTCAATACCCATAAAGCGTTAATGTTGATTGAGTGCGCTCACCAGTTCACTCTCTATATTCATCTTTATTTAATTCTACAAAGCCAGACCTTCACTCGTTCTGCTTTTGTTCAATACTCTCAAACTCTTAATTACACTATTAATCATTTGTTCGTCCAACTCCCTGACATGCTCACACATACATATCTACGAATTTTCGTTACTTGGCTTGTAGCAACTTTTCCTTTTCACTCACATTTATGCTGACACAGATTCTTTCTTAATAAGCTATGGTATGTGGTCTCAGGAAACCACTCTCCAAATCTGGCTGCAATCCAGTTCTCTACCTTGCCGGCCCCTTGCTTATTTCTTCTTGTGATTCTAAAAAAATGTCACATATGTGGGTGCGAAACAGATAGTTAATTCTAACCTAAGGTGAAACTTTCAGTTTAGATGTTTGAATATTGACTTAATATTTAGGACAGTCAAAATTTCAGCTTATGATGCGTCATTTTACAATATCCCAGGAAACGTGATACTTCAAGATAAAAACACTACAATAGTTATTTAATAATGGTTTTCACTTGTGCATTAATTAACCACAATAGAACCACTCCCACACTACGATAACTGACAATCCAGAATTTGTAGTGCTGAAATGTTTAGTCCATTAGCCAGGTGACAGAAAGTTAATCAGCAAACATTTGAATAATTGATTAATTGTGCAATTAAGTTTTTAAAAAGGCAACAATGTTAAAACAATTCACTGGCTGCAACCTACCACAAATCAGTCACCTTGACACTGCCTTCACCTTGGCTCTGGACACATGTCAGACATTTTTCAGTATTTTCTTAATGATTAATCAATAAAATAAATGATCGACATATTAATCAATAATGGAAATAATCATTATCCCTAAATATCTGTTATGAAGGGTAAACAATGGCACAAAGTTTGCTGCTGTGAGAAGCATTTTCACATAGCTAAAAACATTTCTATACACATAGATCTATATATGGATGCTGTTGCACATCTGAAAAAAAACACAGTGTGGCTTTGAATATCTTTATTGTAGGCTGCAACATACACAAGCAGATTGGTACATTGCAACTGCACATGGTCTGTTCAGACTCACGTTACAGCAATACTGTGTTGCGGCTGCTCCAAATATTACTTACCAAACAGTATACTAATAAACATTAGGCACAACTCCTACATTTATACAGATTAGTATTCGGGCTGCAACTAACGACTATTTTGATAGTCGATTAATCTATCGATTATTGAAACGAATAATCGACGAATTATGACTGGCAAAATTACACAATGCGTCTTATTTAACTATCAGCTTTTAAATGAAACTTGAGGTTGTTTTAGCCATGAGCTAATTAACAGTCAAGACAATAAAATAAATACTGTTCAAAAATGCATCTTTTAATGAACGTTTCTGCTGCAGCAACAGAAAGTTCCTCTGAAATCAAGTCCTGATCTCAGCAGCTGATCTGCTGTTTAGTGACTGAGCAGTTTACACGCCAGTTCTGCAACACACCGGGACAAACTGACACCATATACAAAGAAAGGAATAACGTCATACATTATATTTACAGGGGGTCAATAATATAATAATAATAATAATAATAATTAATTATTAATTAACGATTTCATAGTAGACAGCTTTTCACAACATTTATATATTTTCCCCTAACTCAACAACTCACAAAACTCTGATTTTTTAAGGGAGTTTGGGGCGGACTGTTTTCTCTTCTTTAGAAAGTATGAAATTGTCCGGTGTTGTCTAATCTTGCACACTTGGCACCAACAACTTCTCCAGCTGGGAACGTTGCCATGAGCGATGCATCGTTTATGACTGTAAAGTCAGGGCACATCTGGAATGCGAACACGGCCGTTGTGTATCAAACTGTATAGAAAACGTTACAGCTTATAACGTGAAGTAACACGGCTTTAATGGGAAACTAGCTCGTTAACTAGCTTAACTCATCATCTACAGAGCAACAACATTACGCGTCTCCTCTTCAGATGCTTCGGTGTTTCCAGGAAAGCTCAGCTTTGCAGACGCTGCAGTTCACAACCTTTTTGGCTGAGTGAAGAGTGACGTGCTGCCACACTCTGGAGGTTTTAGGTGGTGAAGGTGTTACTGCAGCGCAGTAAGCATCTGAAGAGGAGGCGCGTAATGTTGTTGCTCTGTAGATGATGAAGACTTGTCTCGGTAAGCTAGTTAACGAGCTAGTTTCCCATTAAAGCAGTGTTACTTCACGTTATAAGCTGTAACGTTTTCTATGCAAATTCTTTGCATCGAGGCTTCGTTTAATCCATTTAACTATACAGCACACTGTTTTGCACAGACATTTATTACTGTTGCACATCGCACTTCTGCTGTGTGAACACAACGTGATTATGATGGCACTGTATGCAAAGTGGAGGAATAGAGAGAAAATAACGATGGACAAAGAAGAAAGTGTCCACAGTATGGGATTATTTCAAGGTAAAAGAAAACAACTCTGTAATGTTACGGTCTGTCCACCATAAAACGAAACTTATGTCGCCTCGCCAACAGCACAACGGCATCTGATCAGAAAGCCCCCGGTGTTATGCCAGCGGACCACAGACAAGGTAACAATAACTTTAGCATTTAACTGAAATTGAAAATTGTTGAGTTGAAGGCTAAGCCACAGTCCTCACCTGAAAATGTACACACGTGCGTTTGTTGTTCTTCCTGTTGGGCATGAGTTTGGGTTGTAACGTCACACTCATGAGTTAACTGGGTGTCGGGGAGCTGCACCTTAGTATAACTTGTAAAGCACTCGGGTGATGTTTGTGTTGGTAAAGCAGTTGTCTGGTTGGTAAAGCAGTTGTCTGGTGATGTTGTTGGTCTGATGTTTGCTGTATGACACTTGTGGTGAAAGTGGACAATCATAAGTCCTACCCATTATCTATTTGATGACTTCTGCATATTCTTTTCATTACTTATGTATACTGTGCTAATTTTAACATGTGTGGTGCAGCTGACCACAGGGCGCATGCTACATGCTGGGAGTGGCTCAGGAGACTAACAACATAAATCCAAACAAATCCAAATTTACAAGGTTAGAAAAACTCTTCGGGTTTCAGTAAATGTATTTTCAGGATAATAACATACTAACATCCAAAATTATTTAGGACACAGGCTTTGTTTTGGGAAACACTGATATAAATCTCCACTTTTGTTATTTCCTTGACTTGCTGTTATTGGCAACCAGGCTAATCTCTGACTGGGGCATCGCAGATGGCACACAGTGAATGCCAACATTAGCACCAACACTCTCTCTCTCTCCCCCTCTCTCCCTCTCTCTCTCTCTCTCTCTCCCTCTCTCTCTCTCTCCCTCTCCCCCCCCCCCCCAAACAAATACACACAGGCAAACAAATGCAGTTCATCAGTTCATCTGGGTGCAGCATGTGTGACATTATGCCTCATTTATTTGTGTGTGAGAATGCCATTATACACCTGTGTGCCTGGTTGTTTGATATCTTAGCCAAATAGTATTTGTAAATGATTCTCAACATTTGTTTTAACTGACAAGGAGAACAAGGTGGGTGTCGTTTCCATTACAGAACAGGAAACGATTTAACAAGTTAGTGGTCAAAGATGTAAGTCAGTAATTCTCTGTGATTGACAACATCCCTGACAACTATCCTCTCCTGTCCTGATTCTGTTAAAGCCACCCATCTGGTGCTCCAAATGCACAGCAAACACTAAGATTTAAATGCAGCCACAGTGCAAACCAGGTCTGCTGCGCTCCTCACCTTCTGTGCTGAGGCCGGGGCTGGAGGTGAAGCTGGCCACATCAACGATCTTTACAGCAAACTGCTGGCCCGTGTCCCTGTTGATGCAGCGCCTCACCACGCTGAAGGGGCCCCTGCAACACACACACAAAGTTAGTCACAGATACCTACACCAATCCTGCGCGTACAGGATTTCTCAGATTTAAAACACGGGAATAGCCCCAAGATCAATCAGCACTTACCAGAAACATTTGTACACATAATCATATGCACACAGCCACACCAGCCTAGTGCAATGGGCAGAGGGTGCCATTTTTGAGAATATTCTGGATTTACAGTGGGTGGTTAGCTACGCAACGTAGCCTCTGTGCTCATGCCAGTGGGAATTATAGAGCGGTGATGTGCAGCACAGCTGTAAAAGCTCAAATAAAAGCTTTATTATAGAAACCTGAGCAAGGGAGACCTACGCTTCAAGGTTTCTTCCTGGGCAACTGAGGTGGCAGACAATGTAATGTTGTGTTTCCTAATATAACTGCAATGCTGCTGACATATGGAAGCTATAAAAGGCACGTTTTCCTTTCCGGTGTCCCAACCGAATGCAAGACATTTTCAAGATTTTGTATTAAAAGGTGAACAAAGAAGTCTAGCCATGACTTGCCTACCCAGACGTTGTCCAATGTATGGCAGCCCACCCAAAAGCTTAGAATAACTTGCAATTCAAGCTGCAATAACAAGGCTTTTGCATTTAAAATTTATCTATATTTATTTATCTATTACTTTTCAAGAAATAAATGCATCATGCATTTAATGTAAAAAACAATGACATGCTTTTCACTTAATAAATCCATAGACTAATAATCAGATGTCTTTGATTTACAGATTAAACGGTCATCAGATTAATCAGTGCAACACTACTTATGAAACTGTTGTATACAACCCTGGACCCTCCTACAGACCTTCTACAAGTATTTCCCCACCACCCAAGCCACATTAAAGACACTCCTCACATGAACTCACAGGTCAAGTCCATGTAGAAACTATAACACATTTCATTAGTCTCACAGATGTGATAATGATTTCTAATTCTTCCAAGCATGAGATTAAATCCATAACAAAGTGGTGGGAACAGACACTGAAAGCTGAGACATTTGCACAATTTCTGTCTCCTGCCCACTGAGAGCTACACACAAACACACACCCCTACCGTGTTACAGCTGTCTCTACATCTCCCAAGTCTACAATCCTCAGAGGCAGAACCAATGCTACTGGACACACACACACACACACACACACACACACACACACACACACACCCCAACACCTATTTTGCTAAAGCAAAGTGGTTGCCATTAACTGAATTAGCAAATTAACTTGCCTGACAATGTCAGAGTCAACAGTTTCAGCGTCTGTGTGCATGTTTTGAGTATGGATGGGAGCTGCAGCTGATTTACTCACACATCTGCCGCAATGATTAACCCAAACAGACAAATGCAGGGAGCATGTGTACGCTCTGGGCTGCGAGAACCGTAAAACAACACTCTTCTCAGCAAGCACTTTCACAGAAGTCCTGCTATGATCCGACAACCCCACTGACCTTTGCCCTCATGGGTTGACGTGCTGTAGCAGCTGTGTTTCTTATTACAAACAGGGCCTCAGAGGTGTGAGGTGCTTCTTGAGGGCATGATGGAGCTTCTGACACCTCCGCCCGTGACTTCCCTAGTAAAGCGTAGTTCACACTACACGATTTTTAGCCCGATTTGCCGCTGTCAGGCTGTGATCGGGGGTAAATCAGCGGTTGATTGGCGGTCGGCAGTCGTTATTGTGTGAACTACTCAATGACGCATCAAAACGGCTCCCCGACACATTTCTGACACATCGCCGACATGTGCCAGATATCTAGCATGCCAAATATCTGGCGGAGTCGGCCGACTCGACATCCACATCCAGCCAATGAGAGCAGGCTGCTGGCAGAGCAGGCAGCTACTTTTTCACCGCAAAACAATTATTACTCCCCTCAGCTTTCTCTGCAGCACAGAGAGTCCCTGCTACCTGAAAGTGCTAATCCATTCTTTCACACAGATTTTTTGTGTTTATAGTTGGAATCTTTATAATAATAATCAATAGCTGTTTCGTGTGTAGGTTCGCGTTTCACATTTCACGTGTGTTTTCTTGACAAAACGTGGTTTGGAGACCAGTGTCGGGTGACAGAGTCGCTGTCAGCTCGTGTAGTATGTGACCCCGTCACCGATCAATCACGTAGTGTGAATGCCACAACGACTTCAAGAGTCCCGTCACAAGACGGCAAGTTGTGTAGTGTGAACGGCACAGCCATTGGCCAACGCTGAAAATCGTGTAGTCTGCATGGGCCTTAAGAGGCAGTCAAAGGCTGCAACCACAGGGACACAAATGATGCAATGAAGGTAAGGCCATCTTGGCACTGATCCAATGTGTGTCAATAAAACTCATTACCTTCATTAAGCAATGAGGTGGGGTTTGGTGAACTTGCCAGATTTTATGTATCAACCCCATTTGTTATCGTAGCTGTCAATTCAATGGAGCTACAAGTAGAATCAATTCCTGAATGGGGTGTTTCTACAACAGATGTATACTGTAAGTGAAAGGGGTTTGGGGCTGCTATTTAAATTAGAATGCAATTCATCTCATCTTCTGGAAAATAAAGAATTTAATTACCGTTTCAGCCATGTACAGAGGCATTATAAGAGAGCAAGTACAGAGAGAGGGAGAGGGTGTGTCTGTGTGTGTGTGTGCCTAAGCTGAGAGGCCGCATGCCATACTGACATCACCACAGCTGTGCTGAGTGGGCTCATACAAAACGCCCACACATGGCTCACATCCGAGAGCGGCAGTCATCAAACATTAGCCCAGAGTGGCAATCTTTACAGACTGCTCCTTGGCTCATTTAAACTCTCTGCTCCATGTAAATCAAAGACTGGCTGTTACGTGGATTTGTAACATCCGTCCTGGCCATGAGCCCATTTTCCTCTCAGGCCTCTGTTTTTTTCTCTCTCCCAAACAGGGACAAGACACATCTGTAGCTGCAGACTCAACATCACCAGTACTGCTCTCCTGAGAGAAACCATCTTTGCTTAAAGCAGCATTTTGCTCTTTAGCTGTGGCCAGCATCTAGCATCATTAACTCAGTCTGTCCCAAAACATAATTTGTAGTTTCTCAGGTAGGCAAACTATTGGTGCTGTTCCTTGGTTCTAACCCCGAGCCAAGTAAATTGCATCTCATCTGGTCTGTCATTGTGCACAGTATCATCAGTAGCATACAGTAAAGCCTACACCGGTAATTTTCTCCACACCATCATCTGAAGTATTTTGTGAATAACCCATTACATTAAGCAAACCTCACTACTAACATGCAACACCATAATGATTTCCAACACAGTGAAATCAACAGCAACATGTCCAGAAATATTTAGTGGCCACAAATGGTTTGAATCCAAGTAAATGATTGTTTAACGTGTAAACAAATTAAAGTTCTGGCATTAATGTTACTGATATGAGTTAGTGGTGAATCCTATTCTGTTTTTTTTTCTGCATAGAGGAATTTTAGGAGTGTCTCAAAGAGGTTTAAGCCAGCACCAAAGGAAAATCACCAGAGCCAAAACAATAAAACAGAGTAAAAATAGCAATTCAAATCTGAATGCATTTAATAGCAATTTAATAATTGTTGAACAAGCAGAAAACCAACTTAAATTCAACTCCCCTCATTCTCTGCCACTATATTTAACACATGTGGCAGGTGCTGGATAAGCCACCTAAGCTCAATTGTTGTGAATGGACCAGAACGCTCCGCTGTGAAGCTAGAGCGAATGAGAGAGAGGACATCTTGTGATTTCTCATAAAATAAAAGCCGGGACTCTATAAAAACATGGAGATCAGGTTACATTGCTGCTCTCTGTGTCATGGATGTGTAAAGAGCCACAGGTTGGTGGACATGTTTATTAAACCACCATGAAACAATCAAAAACATGTTAGGTTCTTCAGTCAGTGCCATTAACCAGACACTGATAAATATGTGGAGTTGCTCCCTTGAGGGATGGGTTAAAAGCAGAGAATGGATTTCGCAACGTGTATGTGACTATAAAAATATATACATATATTGACTGCAATTTGAAAATGACCAAAGGCCATATTGCGTTGTGATTTCAATAAAATTTCGATTAACTGTTGTAACATTTTTGTTTATCAAATGGTCAGAAATAACAGGAAACACAATGATGATGAAACAGACTCATTGCCTTTACTGCGGCGTAGAAAAACACCCTTACACGTAATACAAAACCAGCATGCCGGCTGCGTTCCCGGCTCAGAGGCGGATCAAATTGGGTCCCCTTTCCGACTCTGGAAAATAAGGCAGTGTGAAAGCCGCTATTGACAACGGACACGTCTTTGAATAGCCCCTCCTCTTCATGCACAATCTGAATCATGTGATCATGTGCTGAATCAATCTGGAATTGAATGGTTAGTATCATGAATGCCAAATGCATATATTCGTCCAAGACTGATGCATTCAAGTTAACTAAGTATCTATGTTCTTAACAACGCTGTCAATCTCTGAGACTAGCTATATTAACGTTAGAATACAGCTGGGTTGTGGAGGATAGAAAGCTGTATATAGCTGCTAGTCATCCACTGTGCACCACAGATACAATGTCATTCTGTGGGAAACACTGACAATTGTCTATTCATTCATTTGTACAGAGGCATGTGCTTTGAAAGGGAATAACAAAATGTGATTCAACAGAAGGCTTCTCAGATAAGTGCTGCGTGCTCTACTGCCCAAACTGAGCTCAAGTGCAAAGCTGTTAATTTAACAAGTTCAACAAAGTTCAGTGCTGTTCAACTGTGAATGTCTAAGCAACAATAATCCAGAGTGCTTCCTTATGCAAATTAGAGGAACAACCCTTTGAATATTACCAGGGAAATTAGCATTCCTGTTGCAAACTGGAATTTAGAGCAGAGATACCCTCAGGAGGTTCTGAAGCTTTGGAAGAAAATATTTTTCTCTACTTAAGCCAGAAGAGGACTCAGGTTTGTTTAAACCACCCTGTAGAGTCTGGCTTTGTAGTCTGAAAGAAAACTTCAACTTTAAACCATCCATTCACAACTATTGATCTGCTGTGTGTGGACACCTTAAAGGAGCATATACTGTACATGGAGAGGAAAGTTCAAAAGGCAGACAAGACGTTCTCTAGTGAAAGAAAACAATGATGATTATTATACTATTTAGGCTGGGCAAAGTAAAAAAAACAACTGTGTACACAGCGTCACAACATGACACTGATAATAATAATAATCTGTATTTGTATAGCACCTTTCATACATAAAATGCAGCTCAAAGTGCTTTACATCATGAGCACTTAAGCAAAAAGTAGTACATAAAGAAATGAATAAAACTTACAATATAGCAACATGTACATAATCCACAAGCACAAAAACACAGGTATTAAAACTGGGAAAGGGTAGCAGCCAGGGCTACAGTATGAAATAAATACAATATAAAAGTATAAAATAGATAAAAGCAAAAGAATAACTATAATCAGTTAAAAGCAAAGGCATAAAAGTAGGTCTTGAGCTGCGTCTTAAAACTATCAAGACAGGTTGCTTCTCTTATTTATAATGGGAGTTTGTTCCAAGCCATTGGTGCATAGTAACAGAAAGCTGCTTCACCAAACGTTTTACTGTTCGTTCTTGGGACATTAAGAAGACTAGCATCAGAGGACCTGAGAGAGCGAGTTGGAACATAATTCGATAAAAGGTCAGATAGATAAGAAGGTGCTAAACCATGAAGTGCTTTAAAAACAATTAAAAGAACTTTAAAATCAATTCTAAATGCTACAGGAAGCCAGTGGAGAGAAGCTAAAACTTTAGTTAAAACTCTTGCTGCCGCATTTTTAATTAGTTGTACTCTATTAATATATTTTTGGGGTACAGCAGTAAAAAGGGCATTACATTAATCCAATCGTGAAAAAACAAAAGCATACAACAACTTTTTAGCATCTTCCAAGGCAAGGTGGGGTCTAACTCTGGCAATATTTCTTAAATGAAAAAATGCAACCTTTGTAACACTGTTAAAATGTGAGTCAATAAGGACACCCAGATTTTTAACAACACTCTTTTCCTGCACAGGCAGGCATTTCAATCTATCGATTATTGAAATGAATAATCAACTATTCGGATTATGGATCGCAAAATGACACAATGCCTCTCATTTAGCTATTAGCCTTTAAATTTATCCTGAGGTTGTTTTAGGCATGAGCTAATTAACAGTCAAGACAATAAAATAAATACTGTTTTCAAAAATGCATCTTTTAATGAATGTTTCTGCTGCAGCAAAAGAAAGTTCCACTAAAATCACGTCCTGATAAGCAGCTGATCAGCTGTTTTAGTGATGGAGCAGCTTTCACGCCAGTACAACAACCCGGGACAAACTGACACTGTATACAAAGAAAGAAATAACGTCATGCATTACATTTGCCAAATTTACAAGAGGGGATCAATAATAACGATTTTGTAGTAGACAGCGTTTCACAGCATTTAAATAGTCAACAACTCAACAACTCACAAAACTCCAGGATTTTTTTAAGGGAGTTTGGGGCGGATTACCCGCCGCCTCACGCATAGACAGGAGAACTGTTTTCTCTTCTTTATTATGAAATTGTCCGGTGTTGTCTAATCTTGCACACTCGGCAGCAACACGTTCTCCAGCTGGGAACATCGCCATGAGCGATGCATTGTTTATGATTGTAAAGTCAGGGCACATTTGGAATGTGAACGCGGCCGTTGAGTATCATAATTATGTGCTACTCACAGCACCATTACTGTAACAATCAAATTGACCAACTGTATAGAAAACGTAAGGTAACACAGCTTTAACGTGAAGCTAGCTCGCTAACTAGCTTACCGAGACGAGTCTTCATCATCCACAGAGCAACAAGGTTACACGCCTCCTCTTCAGATGCTTCATTGGCAACAAATTTAATAATCAATTTTTGTCGATTACATCGATTAGTTGTTGCACCCCTAATTTGAAATAATTTGTCTCTGTGTCTTAGAGCCAACCACAAGAATTTCTGTCTTATACTCATTTAGTTTAAGAAAATTTTGACTAATCCAAAATGGAACGGAACGGACATTCCACTAAGTGGTCGAGAGCTTTGGGGTTGTCTGGTGCAACAGATAAATATAGCTGCATAAAAGTGAAAATTCACTCCATGATCACTGATAATTTTTCCAAAACAAACAGTAAAGGACCAAGAATGGAACAGAGAAACAAAATAACTTCTGCCAGTCAGATAGGTATAGAACCATGACAGGGCAGTGCCAGAGATACCAACCCAGTTCTCAAGACAATCTAAAAGAATATTGTGGTCCACTGTATCAAAGGCAGTTGTCAGATCAAGGAGTACAAGAATGGAAACATTTTTACAATCAGAGTTCACCCTGAGGTCATTGACAACCTTCACAAGTGCTGTTTCTGTGCTACTACACAGATACTACTTTAAATATATTTCAAGCTAAAGACAACCTACACAAACATTTCTCTCTTGATATCTTATTCTACAAAACAGATTAAGATGACACACAGTAATGTGATACTTTATTGATCCCAGCAGGAAATCAGTGTCTTGCTTCAGGACACTTCAGCTGAGTGGATGCCAAGAAGCTGGGGGCTTTCACCCCTGGGTTTTCCAGCTGAACGACAGTCACTCCAATCCCATTTCCATTAATCAGACATCTTCATATGCAATGCAAAATAGCACACCAACTATGGCAATCACCATTCAAGGTATCCAACTCTAACACAATGTCTAAAAAACTAGAATGCCAAACAAAGATATGTTTTACTACCTGCTATTGCAAGGGATTGCCTAAAACTGTACACAGGTGTACCTGATAAACCGGTAACAAATCCCTGTGGGTTGTGGTTAGTTAAATATATAAGCTCTGAAACAATTAACCCAAATACAATTAGTTAAAAACTAACCAGCACATATTTTAATTATAATGGTTTACGTGATTTAAGTGATTTATAAAGCAAAAAAAGCCAAACAGTCCCCAGATCTAGCTTCTCTAATGTGAGGATTTGCAGCTAGTCTCTGTTTTTCCCTTTACTGTAAATTTAACATATTTGAGGTTTGGACTGTCGGCTGGACAACTAAAGGAATGTGAAGACGTCACCTTGGGTTCTGCACAATATTTTTTATGCCATTTACAGACTAAAGCATTCAGTGATTAATCAAATGACAATCTTCATTATTTGCAGTCCTAAACTGCACTGAAGATACTCTCTTCTCATCACATGTTGACACATCAGTCAACATGATGAGGGCTACATCAAGCTGAACAAGTCACATTAAATACTTCCTAAATAAATGTGCCTTATTTAGTTTGCTTGTTAAACCAACCTGAAGCTGCTAAAAACATGTGATAAGTGACATCTGAAATTTTACTTTATATGCTTAAAGTTACCAGTGGCTTAACAATTTGGCCTTCCTGCAGCAAAACATCTTGCAGGTTGCATCTGTTTAGACAAAAGCTTTTAATAGACGGCTAAAATCTACAAAACAATCAGTGAAAATGTAAGATTTAGATGTCCAAGCAATTTAATTATCCAACCCCGAATAAGCTGGAGGACTGATCACTTCATTGGTTTAGTGAGTTGCATATCTCAATATTCTTGGCTCTAATGAGCACCTCAGGGATGAATTAAAGTGCACTGTGACTCCAACCTAAGTCCTATTTAAACAGAATCATATGGATTAAATTGCATCAGCACTTTGCCAACACTTCAACTAGAGTTGAAATCTCAAAAACAGCCCTGTGGTTAGTGCACTATGCTAAGATTTACTAAGTAAAGTACAAACAATGAGCACGTAATGATCAGGGCCTGCACTGCCTATGCCTGTTCAATAACGCGTGTCATCTTTCACCTGCGTCGGCACCTAATCGTCTGATCTTCCTATATTGAAATAAGGCTAGTATAGCCACAAGCATAGACACAGGAGAGTGCATTTACACTCATTTACATGCATGAGCTGTAAAATCAGACTGTCAGTGTTTCTCTTTACAGTTATGCTACACAGACATATATGCAGCTCTTGCTGTTGCCATGCAACTATAAGCCCTGATGAATAAGTGGTCCGACTTGCTAAAAGTTCAAATATGTTTGACTTTTTATTCTTTGGCTCTCAGTTCTGAAACCTTGCTAAGCTCTCTGCACTGCCAAGAACTCAAAAGCACATCTTTCCGGTGAAAATAATGAGAAGAAGAAAGCAGTGCTAAAAGAGGATCCCTGTGGACAATGAGCATATGCTGGTACTTAAACACAATCTGAATTTATGCTCCTATCTTGTAACTCTATGCCATCACAGAGACAGGTTACACCTTAAAAAAGCTAATCAAGAATACATCAGGAAAATTAGATGACAAGGGGAAGTGTCAACATAAAGTCTGTTACATCAAACATTCTCCAAAAGAAATTACTAACCGTCTTTCAGTAGAAATCACCCTAAACATGGCTCTTTTGAATCCATGTTTAGAGGAGTTGATTACTGGACAGTGATGGCGTCCCCAATGCTCTCAATCCCACCCAACCAGGCTGTTCCTCTCCGACACAAGCCGATCAAGGACAATAATAGACGACTTCTCTGAGCAACAATAGAAGACTGAAGGAGGGACAGGATAATAGGGTTTATGTACAAGTTTGAAAGGAGCTTAGGTCGAAGGTCAGCAAAGCACACAAGAGTATATAACAACACCAAGATCATCTAATTATGTCAGACAATTACCATGACAACTCTTCAATTATATGGCAGGAGGTAAAGGACAACTTACAACAAACTTAGTAGAGATTTGCCTAGCTCATTTCACTGACCCTCAATTAAAGTATTTTTCAATTAGTGTGCCCTGTCAGACACTGCTGATGCAGCGTTTGTGTCAGTGCCGGGTTTTAAATTTTAGATTCATGTTGATTGGACATTTCTAAATCCACTCAGAAGAAGTAATCAGTAAAATATTAAAGAACATGAAAAAACAAACTAATGAAAGCCTGGAGGAGGTCTTCATTTACCAATGAATGTCCAAATTATGGACTTGCTTCCATTACAAAACATACTTAGGGCCCGTGTCCACCAAAGCGTTTTTTTTTTTACTCCAGCGTCTATTTTCAATTCATTGCAATGGGAGCGCCGCATTTTTCCAAGCTGGTAAAAACGGCAGGAGCATGACGAGGCGCTGAGCGTCTTTTCTGCGCTGGGCGCTGAGCGTTTTTTTCCGGTCGCCGAGAGTTGAAAAATGTTCAACTTTGGGAGAAACGCTGCACTCGTCACTGTCACTTTTTACCCAGCCGTCCAACCACAGTGCAGGAGGGGCGGGACAAACACCACACCGAGCACATCCGATCTTAAACGAAACAATGTGCCTTGTGTGTCCTCGCCGCAAAATCTCATAAACCCACGTCTGTGCTCTCATGTTTCAGCCTTCTCTTCATGCAGAGCAAGCAGGCCTACGTACTTTGTGGTGACATTTTTACATTCACTAAAATTAAGTAGGCTACCCTACTTGCAACACATCGCCTCCACGGAAATGATGTATCATAGCAACCACAGCGTCCCGAAAAAAACACTGCGCCTTCAAAACGCACCCTAGCGCTCCTAGCTAGGCATTTTCAGAAGAGCAGGTGGCGTTTTCAGCTGGTTAAAAAACGCTTTAGTGGACACGGGCCCTTAGGCTAAAATGTACGAGAAGGAATATCATCTAACCAGAAAAGATAACATGAAATACGGTTTTCATGATAGTTTCCTGTGGCTAGAAAGCATTTCCATCTTAAATTTTAATAAACATCCCCATGTTTCAGCGGCCTGCCATGTTGTCCACTACCTACAGCAGTGCTGAAAGTAAAACATGACGTTAAAAACAAAGTGGAAGATGGCAGAGTGCTGCAGTCAATGTCTGCTGGCATTATTTATATCCTTAGCCTCAGGGCCATCCCATTCCCAACTCCACTTGTCTCCATTGATCTGCCTCAGCCTCCATTCTCCTCCCACCTCGCGGCTGAGGAAAAATCCCCCCCAACACATCCCAAGACACCAGGACTCGACACACTTTATCAATCAACTGCGGTTCCACAAAAGAACAGGCAGTATGAGAGGGATTTCCTGGTCTTTTCTGTGACATAAATGAGGCAGCCTGCATCTTTACTAAAGGTTAAGATAGGCTCCAAACTACTGTTCCGAGTTTAAATTGAGAAGTAGGGTCATTTTGTCATAGACTCCAATGCAATCTGACTTTTTGTGCAAACAGTGTAGTAGTTGCCCCCTGCTGGGCATTTCAAAGAATACATGTTTAAGGCACTTCCACACAGGCTGAACTTTTCAGACCCAGAGGTTGCCACTTGGAAGTACCAAACTGATGGTTACTACATTTTGGTGATAAAAAGGTAGCCTGGATGTATTTACCTCTATAAATGTGGTCTTCCAGGCAGGCTACATAGGTATTGCCATGTAGGTTGATAATAGCGGGAAAAGACATTAGGTGGAATCAAATGCAGCTTAGCTAATATGACAAACTCTGTTCACCTCACAGTTATGGTGGATAAAACAAAACAATCAAAAAAATTAAAAATATTTTTTGGCCCAGGCCTGGTGTAATAATTTAAAATGGGGTAGCACACTTGCACAGCAGCAGGTGTATTCAATATGTCTACTTACCTGTATTTACTACCCTAGTTATGCTGTATTGTCAAATTCAACCATGCAAACTTGTAGACGGTTTAGACTGTTTCCACACCAACTCTCCCCAGTGGTTCATTGTATCTGTTACTGGGACTCCAAGGTAGTGGTCCTTAATGCAACCTTCAATTAGTAACCAAGGCAACAGGACATCTCAGGATAAAGGACAGGGCCTGAGGGTCTGGAGAGTGTGTGCCTCTTTCCCCTAGAACAAACTTAATGGACCCTCAGACCTCCAGTGAGTGACGCCTGCAGGAGGGCGGGGGTGGACTGATAGTCCTGGACTGTGATGGGGCTGTCAGCCTTCCTGCCTCACTTCCAGCAGGAGCAGAGGAGGCATCTCTGACCACACTGAAGTAACATGCATTTTCCTGGCACCTTTGCATCTCATGGTTTAAATATGCCTCTGTCAGTCTCCTTGTTTATATGAAGACATAACCACCTCGCTGTTGTATCAATAAAGCTATGCCTCCTCTGACACCTAAAGTGAGTGTTTGACCGGTTTGCCAGTCTGCCTGTAACTGTATCCAGGTATTGCTCGGCTACTGCCAAACAGGGGGATTAGGAGGAGGAAAATCCTGTCTGCAGACATTCTAGATGTGCAGCCAGATGAGTTTTCCCACATGTCCTGTGTTTCAAACTGCCAGTCTGCCAGATAAGTTTTAGGATTAATTTACTCATTTGGGAGACACTTTTATCCAATGCGACTTACATTTGAATTACATTACATTTCTTCACAAACTGCAAAAAATGGCATTAGTGTGGATGTACAGGAGAATATTTGAGTTTTTCAAATATAATGGTAAATTTAAACAAAGTAGAAGGTCACCAATACCTGTACTACTCCACCTTTTCTACCTGTAATCAAAGATATTGTCTGACACAAGTTCCTACTCATGTACATTCACTTTCCTGCAGGGAGGTCATGATGTAAGGCACAGTTTGTGCCTCTTCATATTTTAGGCAATGGTGGGCTTGCTATTAAACCTGATGTGTAGTTAAATGGCACTGCACTTTGAAGAGCGACCTCACCTAACCCACCCAGTGAACTTTCCCCTTGTAAAATCCCTGGGCCTAAACACAAAAACAGTACCCAGCTAAATTAAGCACGGCCCTGGCAACTGTATTGTGTGTGGCAAGAGGAAAGGTGATACTGTAAAACACCCCAAATAATCAAAAGACAAGCAAATAGAGAGAGAAGTGGGTAATGTCAATACTTACTTGCCAATCACCTCGCACAGCTCATACACATCCTCGAACAGCACGTCGTCGTCCGCCATGGTCATTTAGGTAAACGAGGATGCTCTCCTCAAGATATCCCACCCACACGGGTTTTGAAGGAATCAATGATACCGTGTTTTCTTGCTGAATTGACTTAGTATTGTGCCAGACCGCACACACCTGCTAATTTAAACCCCCCCCAATGTCAGTGACGGGAACACCAGTGGCCACTCAAGAGTCCAAGTTAGCCGGCTAGCCACATTAGCTGGTGTCCAGGCTGTCGCTCCGCGGCCCCACCTTCACTTCAGCTACTCTCCCGGTAGGCTGGCTAGCCACCGAGCTAGCTAAATAGTAACCACAGACCAGACCCCGGGGCGCGGAGATTTCCTCGCTCGTTTGCAGAAAAACACCCCTCTTTGCATGCCTCGAGTTTGAATCTTACTGTTGGGTACTGCCAGACACAGGACTCCCTCAGCAGCATCCACGGACGCTTCCCGCACCGACAAAGATGCTCCCGTCACCGCAAGCTAACGGGGCTCTCGAAAATGGTCGGCTAACTGAGTTAATATGAGTTAGCTGTCGATGGAATGACCGGTTGGCACTCGCCGTTATTGCGCTGTGCACACCCAGTGTATCACAGATGGCTTATCCCACGGAAAACGTAATGTGACCAGGCTGCAATATGCTTCAGCTTCCCGAGCCAATATGGAAGACATTCACCTGCATGTCGACGACTAACTCTGTTGCATTCACCGTCTGTGCTTGTGGATATTTAAATTATATCATATTCCAACACACGGGCGACCCTTCGTCCACCGTTGCTCCAGTTCCTACGCTGGCTCAGATGCTGGCTGGCTTCGACTGGCTGTTTCTCCGACTTCCAGAAATGCAATGCTCCTCCCTCTAAAGTCCAAGAAACTGTTCCGTCCAGAGCCGAAATGGCCCGTGAGAGCGGGGACCCAGCTTCGTTATTTTAGCGTGGGTCGAGCCAAGATGGCGTGCGGTGGGGCCCGATTTAGGCGCAGTTTCCTAATCTCCTCCAACGGTTGCATCCAGTGGATCCCGCGCAAGCGTCAACCATCCAAAAACCATCACCTTACGTCAGCCTTTCCCCGTCTTATCTCCATCCTTTTAACATGCAGTTTATATTTCCTCTGTAAATTGTCTCGTCTGACAGTAATAACGTGTGTCCTCCATAATGACTGTCTGCCATACGAATAAACTGATGTATTTTCCCCACAAAGAATATTAAAAAGGGAACCTTGCAATTTACAGTGATCCCCATGGGTCCTTAGGGAGGTTCCTCAGCAAATGGGAAGCTTAGTGTCTTTTATTATTTCCGTAATTTGACGCTGACAATGGGATACTGACAAAGGTGATTATTATATAATGGTCTTCAATACCCCCTGGAATTTGATTATCTAGCAAATCTCAAGCATTGTGTCTTATCAAACGGGTAACACTTTGGCGAAAGGCCCTGGAGAACCGTGTTGGAGGCGATTAGTGTGTAATAATGGCAGGATTAAATCGATTGACGTTCATGTAATCTTTCTGCAGGTGCAGCAGGAGTTTCCCCCATGGTGCAGGGACGCAGGTGGATTTTTCTCAGGTGTGAGAAGGCAAGCCCTGAGGTGTGTTGGCGATGCCCCCCAAAGGTGATGAAAGGAATCACATACCTCCCACTGCTCCATCTTGAAAATCCTCTAATGACATTTCAATGTGATAAAATAAATAAATGTGAAATTCTGAGACCTTTAGAACGAAGAAAATTTAAACGGGGATAACATCACTTTCTAATTAGAACACTGGGCTAACTCGATTAATTTTTACCCTCTTTGCCATGAATTATAGGTATAATGAACTAAAATATGTTTATATAGGCTATGTCACATTTTCTGTAAGCAAGACCCCACAGAACAGTTCACCTAATATATAATTATCATTTAATATTATCTAATAAAGTTGTTGAATTCAACTTTTCCACTACAAACATACACTATAAAATGTATTTAACAATAAAAGACATTGAATTGTAGTCAGATTGAAATGCAGTCCTTTATTGTCATTGCACAATGAAATTGAGTGCAATCCTGACGTGTGCATTATATCCACATGGTAAAACAACATGACAACACAATTTAAAATACAAATACTTAAACGTAAATAATTATTTAAAAAAATAATTTCAATGTTGGGCAACCATTCAATGTTAATTTTATTTGACTAAAAAGTCCTGTAAATGAAAACCCTAATATCCCAGGATCAAAGAGACTACCAATTTAATAAATTAATGTTGAATATTGAGAACCAGGCCTTTCTCCAGTGCCCATCAGAGACAGCAAAATTATTAGTAAGAAGCAAAAAGAAGAGTTTGAACTGGGAGGCAAGTAAATAAGTAGGCTACCACAGGGCAATGGAAGTTCTCTAAAGCAGAAAGGTGAACTCATCCATGCAGACATCTGATGCCACTAGAGTGTGCTGTTCTCCTGTGGCACCCTCTGCAGTTTCCAAGGCGCCGCATCCCTCCTCCTCACACATCATCTGCAAGCTTCCTCCATTGGTTGAAGCCCACCAGCAGCTACCGATAATCCAATTGGCTGTTGATGTGGTCACCACACTGAATGTATGGCGGTGTATGTGCTATTGAACAGTGCTCCATTCAATACACAGGCACTTGCAAAACATATGTACATGCTTAATAAACAAACACTAGCTCACACAAATGTGAGGACAAATGGAAGAATAGAAACAATCAATATGGAAGAATTATAAGAATATATGCTTTAAAAAGGCAGAGAAAGAAAAGACAAATAGATTTAAAAAACAGAAAGAGCACAGTTTCCATGGTAACAGGGAGGGGAACGGTGGTCGTTTGTGAAGCCGCAAGTGAAACATGCACACACATCGATACAAATACACACACTTGCTGTGTTGACTTAACCATAACCACTACACCTTAAAAGATTGGTATTACTATTAAAACATGTAAGAGACTGCTGAATGGTTTGGATATAAAAACCACCATTGTTTCAGTTAGGTCTAACACTTCCCCTCTTGGATGTTGGATGTTGCTGCTTAAGCATGAATGGCAAGTTTTAAACGCATTGCAACCGGGGTAGCTGCCAGTCCAAGCCTTATTTTTATTTTTGCCTCTTTGTGGCTGCGATTGTGCAGATTAAATAATTAATAACAATTAATAACTCTCTCTGTTCTCTAAAATCATAACTTGTAAAGTAACTAGTAACTAAAGTTGCCAGTTAAATGTGGTGAAGTAGGCTAAAAAAGTACATTATCTCCCTCTGAGATGTAACGTTAATGGAGTAGAAGTAGAAAGTGGCATGAAAAGAAAATACTCAAGTACAGGTGGGCCTACCTCATAGTCACATTTGTACTTAGTACAGTACAGTAAATGTACTTAATTACTGTTCACCATTGAATTTAGTTTATATTTTATGTTCAATTCACTGTGAAAATAATAATTGGTGTTAAAATAAATAAATAAAAATCATAGAACAAAAAAACCACTCCCTTATTGGAGTAATGCGATTGGCTGATTCTAAACGCGCAGACTGCTGGGAAAGCGCCATTTTCAAATTTGTTTCCGGTTTCATTCTGCTGCGGTCAATACGCCAGACATGGAGCTGCATCATACCAGGTAAAACACTATTCATTTCGTACTAAAATACTTTTCTACAATATGTTTGCCTTCGCGACAACAGAAATAGCACCGTTTTGTCAACCGTGCACTACGGTTCCTCTAGCCCCGACACTTTCAGTTGTCGTACGCACGAAGAGACGGTCACGCCAAATAACATTCAGTAGTCGAGTGATTTAATGTAGCGTTACTTTTAATGAAATCTATCAATTCTGTACAGTGATATACAATACGTCGTTTGAATTGGTAACTTCAACTTTTCAATTCGGCAAATATCCCATACCCAAGGGAGCCCTACTCTAAATCGAAATATCACATTTTACAATTGTTTCTCTTCTCACAATGACCTTCCTCCAAAATAAAAAGAATGGGAGAAATGCGTACTGAAGCTGTTTTACATTCACTTCTGTGCGGCTTTAGTTTTTAATTACACGTTATGTTTTCTCTACAAATGAAAGAAGTGCACGTACAGTACCAGGACAGTGGGTTTTCTAAGTTATGTTATTGCGAAACGAACATAAGAAAGCAGTAGCCTTAGCAGAACTTTGGTTTGTGTGTGCTTGCTGCTGCTGCTAAATAAACATTAATTCAAGTGAGGCCAATTAATCTATAGCCAATACCCAAAGTCTATTTGTTGAGTATCAAATATTCACCCCCTGTCGGATGGTGTCATTTCATCATGTAAGTAAAAGTGAGAGGGTATGGTCACTACAACGTCTGTTCTATTTTCAGGAGTTTTGCTTCTTAATACCCACATGTGGTTTACAAAGAGCAATGCAATGACCCCCTCTATTACTAACTAGAACCATTGGCACCAGAGTAAGAGCTGATGTGATCATCTGTGTTTAATTTACAGTGTCACAAGGACTCCCCTCAACAATGTTGCAGTTCAGAGGAAGAGCAAAAGTAAGAGCTACCGACTGTCCTACCGCAGCTGCCTAGGTACTGCTTCACGACTCTGCTTAACTCCAGCATTGACGGCACGTAGGCTGAACACCAGCAGAAGGGCTCCAAAGTCACTCAATATCACTGTAAGTCAACCCAGGCCGTTGTTCTTCATGTATTTAATTTCTGAAGAGACACAGAATGGTCATCTTCTCTATCCTCTCTTTGTCAAAGGACAAGGTGAATCCAGAGCAGCTGGCCTTGATGGTGAAAACAGAGTGGCAGCTGTCCTACGTTACTCCTCTCCATCAATTCAGACACACCCAGCTGAAGAGCTACTCCAGGCGGCTATCAGCATTCATTGCTGCGGAAAGGCAGCAGGGTTTAGCAGTGGAAGTGGAGGGACCACAGAGCAGCTTCAGAGTCTCCTTCGCTCTGGTGCCGGGTATGACCGAGGCGGATGATGATGCTGAAACTGTCATCATACAGGTAAGCACAGTCTATTTGAAATATTTAAATCCTGAAGGTACTTTCATTGAAGTGTCACCTGTAAATGAGTGAAGACTTTTTTCTTTTTTCCCACCACAGATCCATTCAAAGCCATTGTTTGCCAGGCAGGACGAACCACAGAGGTCAGTATGGAGTGGTTGGCTGACCTGCATCAACGGCAACCCTGAATACCTGCGCTCACTTCCAAAGGACTTCATCTGCCTGCCGCTCTTCGGCAGCAGTGGGGCAGAGGGTCTCACTACTTTGGTCAAATCCTGGTTCCAGCAGACCTTCGACTGCTGCTTTGGCCCACTGGAAATCAGCCAAACAAGCCTACAGTGGCTGGTGGCATTATGGACTAACTGCCACACAGAGTCCAGCATCCAGCACCTCAAAATGATTTGGACTCTTCCAGTTGCGCCACCACTGAAGGTCACCTACACAGTAAATCCTCAAGATGCCTGGGTGCTGTGGAGCAGTGTGAGAAAGGTTCCACAGGAGAGTAGAGGCGGGAAGGAGGTGGTGGAGGAGGAGGAGAAAAGTATTGATCTTGAGGAGGTGATTGAGTTCATGCAGGGGCTGAAGAGCCACTTCTACAGACACTACAGGCTGGATCTGTCAGCGGGAAGCCTGAACCAGGTTTCCACAGCACTGGGCTCAGCCAAGTACAACGGCAGGATCAAGGTATCATCTGACGGAAACGCCTCAACAAAGTTTTTCATGACTCTTCATTGTTCAGAAACACACACAGGAAAACAAATTGTTGTACTAATATTTGTTTCTGCTCCTTTCAGATCTCCAACAGCAGATACATGATCACCACCTTGACACTACTGACAGAGTGCGCCCTCCTCAAAATGCCCATCTGAGTGCCAGAATAGACATTTTTATGCCATCAGGAACTGTAACACGCAATATCCGTATTCATTTGAAAAGAAGTTTTGTATTCTGGATTTTTTTCATTTTTAAAACCTCATTTCCAAACATTAAATGGAAAGTTATGACAATATTCATATTTTCTTCATTTTCCTGCATCTAAACACAGGAAATCTTTACAGCCATAATTATGACTGGGTATTGTGGAAATCATGCTAGTGTTCCTAGTTCACAATGTTTTCCACTTTGTCTTCTGTGGTGGCAAACATGTTTTGTAAATACTATACTGTGTTTATTCTTGTACAGCTGTTTATTTTTATACATATATTCATTTAGCTGACGCTTTTATCCAAAGCAACTTACAACGCACACCTCTGGAGCAAGTAGGGGTCTTGCTCGGGACACAATGGTGTTTCACAGTGTATTCGAACCCAGATCTCACTCCAAAGGCATGCGTCTTATCCACTGCCCCATCACCACAAAAATCATTTGAGTTGTAAATAAAAGGATGCAGTTTGACTGGCGCATAGAGGGAAATTCAACAAAAAAACAAAACAAACTTAAAACAGTGAACCCCTTAAAAGCAGCTGTGGGTGGTTTTGGTGTATCTGTAGGTCCATTTGTGGTGTTGGCCAAGCATAAAAGATTATTTTGGGTTTTGCCCTGTAATGTGGGTTTTCATTAACATTTGATTGCTCAGTCAACACAATATCAATAGTGAAAAATTACACAATTACATTAATTCCCCCCTCTTTGCAACATTAAATTTGACATACATAAATTGACAGGTTTCCCCATCCCTCCCCAAAAAAAGTTATTCAAAATAAAATCAGGCAACTTTATTTTAAAAGAGACACCCAAACAAATTCATACAGCTCAGATAACAAACTAACATTAAATATTTTTTTTAAATTAATAAAACAATGAGGAAATATGAGCTTACAAAATGGCAAAAAAGAAAACTACAAAAAACACAGATCTGACACATTTCTGCATATTGCACTTGTATAAAAAGGCAAAAATAAGCAACATGTGATCAACTTAAGTGGACTTCTAGGAGTAGATGTCCTTTCTAGGTAACGTGATACACAACTCTGCTGCATCGCTGTTGTGTTATTATTACACTGACACTACTAAATGCACAATGACAAGAGCGAGGGGCGTAGGAGTCACAATCGCTGTGCCATTATGTGCTTTAATGACAGCACTGGTGTCTAGCTTGTGACGGTGGTAATTAGGGTACAGCAGATGCTCAGCCTGTCATTAAAGGGCATTGTGGAGCTGAGGATTATGGGAATAAAGGATGTATATTTAAAACCTGTCAGTGTTAAGTAGAGAAAATTTAGATGCAACATTTAGTTGGGATTTATGCTCATGATATGTGTTGTATAACAATAACTCCTGTTCAGAGTGGAAAAATAACTTTGCTTAAACCCCCAGCCAGTGTGGCAAACTTTAAACGCTGAATTATGTTTGCATACACGCTTTACTCGCACATAAACTTGCCAAACTTCACAGCTACATTAAAAAAATACTTCTTGGCACTAGACTGGGGGATGGTGTTAACTTCCCACTCTGTTGCCTTCCATGTTGTTCACATGATATTTTGTCTTGTGTGTGTATTTACTGCTCTGAATAGGGGGTTGGCTATATATTTACAACAGCGCCCACACATGACAACTTATAACAATCTGAGATCAGCATCCATCAGGCAAATCCACGAGGGGATGGACAAGACTCAGATTAGTGATAAAAAAGCAGTGAGGACTCTGCTAGTTTGTAGCAGCTTGACATATTCAGCAGTCTAGTAAAGATCCAGTATGGGTCCCACAGAAGAAAGTGTTCACAGTATAATCCAAGCACGCACACACACTTCAGAATCAGTCCTCCCGAAAGGAAATAATTAGCTAGGATTGTTTTAAAACAGGGGGGAGTAGAACAATGTCACAACAGATCATGCTTTAACGTTCAACGTAATCCCCCCCCCCCCCCCCCCTTCAGTTCAGTAGGTTAAGAGGTGAATCAATGCACACATGAGGCCGAGAGGTAAACAATGAAGAGGAGAGTGCAGCGGTGTGATTCATAGTAAGTGGAGACTGCAGCTTGAGTGGTGGCTTTACGAGGCCAAACCCAGAAAGAAGCCACCGACGAAGCCGCTAGACAAGACGATGTTCCTTTTTATAAAGTCTGTGGCCTGCGTAGGGGGAGAAGAGACGGAGAATGAGTGGACAAGACAGTGTTTCCCCCTATATGCATTCAAGAGCGGCGGTGCGCCGCTGCTGAATCATGACCGCTGCTACTAAAATTCTCCACGATTATTAAACTATGCACTACAAATATTTTCACTCGCACACTGTGCGAGCACAGCAACACTCAATGCTTGGCTATCTTCCTCTCCTCGTTCTATACAAAACATCTACGTGACAGATGGTGTTATAAGAGCAGCGTAACTCCTGTAAGGAATCGGGAGGTGTGTAGCGAGTATTTGATTGTCCGAGCGGCAGAAAGTGACAGTGAACACGAGCGGGGGAAAATATTCTGGCCGTTAATGTACTGTGTAGGTTACAGCGTGTCAGCTTCTCAAGACTAAGAAAAGTCTGTTTGGTTTCCCACCTGCTGGAAAAGTGAAGCCGGTTTGCACTAGCATCTCCCCTCCCCTTCAGACTGCGCAGCTGAGCAGGAAAGCTTCTATAACATTACAGTAGGCTACGTTTTATGGCTCTCTGTAATTTAACATTAGCTCAATTTATAGAGAGTAACTGGTAGCTGTATTTTATTACTGCCTACCTGTCCAATGTTGAGAACATCAGGTACAAACTTAGACTGGTGACTTAACTTAACTGGTGTAGCCTGCAGCTCTGTCCTGTACAGACTGATTCATCCTAAATTATTTTTCAGGTTTCAGATGAGTCTGAAAAAGTGGTTGT
Organism: Micropterus salmoides; assembly: GCF_014851395.1. Classification (NCBI taxonomy): domain Eukaryota; kingdom Metazoa; phylum Chordata; class Actinopteri; order Centrarchiformes; family Centrarchidae; genus Micropterus; species Micropterus salmoides. The sequence goes on from NW_024040040.1 coordinate 13,101,597, forward strand.
TAGGAAAAGAAAGGACGGTGGTGACTGGAGGAGCTGAGGTTAGTAAAGCAAATTAGTGATGCAAACTAGTCCTTTTAAGCTAATGAGGAGACGTTTCTTTTTGGATTTTAATGCACCTCAGAAGGGAGGTGGTTTCTCGTGTTGCCATTTTTTTTATATTAATGTCTAAAGATAAATGTCAAAAGCTGTAAAAACAAGACACAAAAGGCAAACATGAACAGTCGTATCTATAATGATTCTGAGGTCTTATTAGCAGGGTTTTAGGGGGTGGTGCCCAAAACATGCTGTGCTATAAATGTAAAATCACTGTGGAGAGCATCATAACCAACCAGATTCCTTTCCACAAATCTAATGGTTGTAGTTCCTCCCCAGTAGACTGATCTTTAAGTGTTCGTTATTTATTATCTGCTCTAGCTTTTCCAACTATTTGTTCAGCAATATGGTAAATATAATTGCCCAAGATGATGAAAAATTACATATTTGTCACTGGAAAACGTAAAATGTTCCCCCAAACCCCACAACCATGACTTCCACAACCACCACCAAAACATTCCTATAAAGCTCACATAAAACTAAATTTCCAGCTGTTCCAATGTGCATCATCATTATATTCAGACAAAAATTTTGCTACACCTCCGCTGCTACAACTCCATCCTAGGGGAAACACTGCAAGAGTTTAAAAGCACCATAGTGTACTAACCAGTGAGCAGGTGTTAACTAATGGAGTGTTACTGAAAAAACAGCGAGTAAGCACAGCCTGGATTAGCTCCTAACCTATAGATGTATATTTACTGAGAATGTATACACCATAAAACATCTATAATGGTTCAAAAATGTATCTACCAGAGCTCTCCTAAGCCTGCTGTGTCACAGCCAGCTGGTGTAGTATGGCTATCTGTACACTAGAGGGCATTGCTGGTTTGCAGATGAAGAAATAAACCTCCCAAAACCAGGACATTAAAGAAACAAACATTCATTTAAGTTCTAATTAACTGCATTTAGGTTGTTGGCCTTGGGGATTTTTTTTTTCTAGTATACAGAAAGTATGCAATACTATTCAGAAATGTTTGATTCCATTTTAGCAACTGTCAATTAGAAGCAAGCAAAAGTGTGAAAGGAAGAGCAAGCTTTGTTACAGGTACCTTTACCTCCTCAATGAATGTGTTTATTTCAGGGGCTGCTTTGTTTGCTTTCTTCTTCAGGTGCTTCTTTGCTTTGTTCACGTCCTTCTCCACCTTCTTCCAGTCCACCTGCACGTAGCCACTATGATTGGCAATCTGTGGGGAAAATTGATTCATATATTCAGAACTCATTCTGCGCAGATCATTTGGAAATATTTAATGACAGGGGTTTTTTTGCACTGCATTTGTTTTTGTCCCTGCTTTCCACTTTGAAGCACAATATATCTTTACATATATAATATCTTTGCACAAATAATTAAGCTTTTGTTGCACTCTACAGAGCTACCGACTCCTTGTCTTGTCTCATCAACTGATTTCTTTCTGGGTTATATTGCATCACTGTCTCACAGTTTATGATGTTGATTCTGTCGCTAAAATCCAACTTTTAAAAAGGTTGTGTCCTTCTTTGAGTAATTACCAGTGAATAGCGCTGCAGGTAAAATCCTTTTTTGGATTTAAAAGGAAAAGGTATGATGCACCTGCCAACTTCACAATATATAAATAGGTATTGAGGGAACATTTGGTCCAGGAGGTGGTTTACCTGACCTTTATGAAACCTTGCAGAATCAACCAACATACTGTAAATGATCATCTCAGGCTGACAATAAGTGAACTCTGGGGCTCTGAGTGAATAATAAAGTTAATAATTGAATATCTTTTTTCTTTCTGGGTGCAGAAATCTGTCTTTGTTCAACACATGAAACCTTGGTATGCGCAGAGAGATTCATGGCTTTGTGAAAACCAATGTTTAAGGCACATTTTACATCACCCAATTAGCATCCAGAAGACCTGCATCCATCTAGAACCAGCTGCCACACAATGCTAGTGTTTCTGCTGTAGAGAACAGACCAGCTTGACATCGTGCTGTACAGCTGGCACTTGTCAACGTAGATGTAGTAAATATCTAATTACTGAAACTTGTTAAACACAACGTTATGGTACTCCCACCTGTAAAAGAAGGAACCCTCCTCCAACAGCAGTAGCAGCTATCTTCCCAACTCTCTGAAAGAGATATCCAGCACACCTGTATGTGTTGAGACGAAGAGGGGTTTATTACACAAATGGTCCTGCGTTTGTGCTTCAGAATTGGCACCCTTGCCTGTCAGATCTTTCCACAAATCTATTCTACCACTAACAGTTCCTCAATCATTACTGAATTGAGTCAGTCAGGTAGGTGTAATGTTCTTGTGTCAACAGAAATTTTGGAGTGTATTTTAGTATCTTTTGTTACATATGTGACCTAGCAGCAGATAGATCCTCCTCACGCCCTACCATCCAGTCACCCCTCCCATCATGATCTGGGTGGCCACGGAATACTTCTCAGCAATTGGGCCAGAGTTGTTCCCAAACACCCTGCTCCACCACTGGTGCCTCCGGGCGTATTCCGTCAGGTCCACAACCTCGTAAACCTCATCTTCACTCTCTGGGTCATCCTGACCTGCTAAGAGACAAGGATGATAAGATAAAAGTTAAACATTAAAATACTCAAGACATATTACCACGAGCCCTTAAGAATAAGGGGTGCACTAAATGACACTATACCTAGTAGAGCTGAGCCATTTTGAATATTTAATTGCTTTTGAGTGATAATGCAATTGTGGTATGATTTGTGATACTAGGAATGTCATTTTGACATCATTATTCAATTAAAATTAATTATGGTGCGATTTTTGTGGGTCTGTCCCCAACAAAGATGTCTTATTAAGTCTCTACAATAATCGACCAGAACATCTCTGCAGCACAACAGTATTTAATTTAAAGTGGTATTTTGATACACATTTCCCCTTTAACAAATATTGCGCTCCATATTATATATTATAAAAAAATTCGTTAAATTATACCTAGCCCCTTGTCTCTATTCTAAACACTAATGAACGCAAAAAGAAAAACAAGCATTTACATTAAAAACGTGTTTTAATTGACAGTTATTTACAGTTCCCTATATTTGACTGTTTGAACGTAACGTTAAAAGTCTTCCTTCAAACCTAATACACTCACTGTATGGGCAGTTCAGCTACTCTCAGTGCGGCTTGTTTTTTATTCATGTAAATGACTTGGGAGGCTAACTTATTAGCTAGCTGGCTAGAGCCAAATGGCTACCAATCCAATAACGCTGCCGATTTCCTTTTCGGACTCTTAAAAGCACAGAGTTCAAGACCGCATCAAAATTTCACTATCGTTGGTAGAAAACGATCTAAATTCCTGAATTAATAAGGGCAACAGCGCCGGATTTCTAACACACAAAATCACTAACCTTCTCTGTGATCCACCGTCGCCATTTTGGAGAAACGAGTTATGTCACCAGGATGTTGACAATAATAAACCACGCCCACATTATGATGCTTTTGCCACGTCAATTAAAATGCTTTGATCTCGTTTAATTAAGCTCAGAAATTTAGCAACGTTATTTACTAAAATGCTTAAAATACTTTGTTTTTTGCATGATTTAGATATAGTACAAGTATGATGGGTAATTGGAAAATGTAAACAAACGTTACATGGTGTTAAAAGCTCTTAACGAATGATGTATTGCAGTTATAATTTAACCAGTCTGTAAGCGAAAACGTCAACTGACACCTAAAGTGTCAATACATATTACTGAATACAAGATATGTTTGCATTTGTCAGGGAAACAAAGCTCTTTCACTTTAATACATGTGTGTGACAGACACGTTCTGGTAATAAATATTTTTAAATAAGCTTCCAGAATAATCGTGGTATAAAAAATAGAGTAGTTTGCAGGGAGAATATGAATATTTGAGATAAAAGAATGATATAGCAAGGAAGTCATATGGTGGGCTGCGGACGCTTCTATTGGCTGAAGAGGGGGGAGAGGGCGTGGCTAGAACGGCGCGTGGGTTCGCTTGGGTGACACAATTATAACAACTTTATCTTCGCGTCCGAAACGCATTTTATTGTGAAATACTCACATCTTGGATATTGTATTCAGTTATTCGCATTCAAATAGCTGCACAATATCACTTTGTGATGAAAAATGTGACGTTTGAGGAGCTACCCGGAGAGCGCTTCTGTCCCCCCGAAAGGATTTACTATATCGAATCGCATCTTTTCATCCTGGAAAAAAAGTTTTTGATCATTTTGTTTTCTTCAGTTTTTCTTTTTTGATTCGGCGGAGCAAACCGTTTGTTTCCGCGTCGCGATTTTCCATGCAATCGTGCGGTGTGTCTCTCGCCGTTGCTGCCTGCGCTGCTGCTCGGAGTCTCGGCTCGGCTTCTTCTGGTGGTGATGAGGGAAAGAAAATGGCGGCGGGAAAAGCGAGTGAAACAGAGGAGGACTTTCCGACACTGACAGCCCAGGAGAGGGACAGTTTGGTCGGGATCGACAGGTCGGAATAGTAACCCCGTGCACTCACACAAACGCACAGTTTGAAATTTCATTGTTTTCTGTCCTTGCATGTCGAAAATGTTTCTGAGCCGCTCTGCAAGTGATTCTGAGCCGCCTATGTTGTGTTCTTGCTTGCAGCTCACTGTTTGGATTTCAGAAGCTTCATGAAGATGGCGCCAGAACGAAGGCCCTGTTGATGAAGGTAGCAAATCTAACTGGATGTATTTTACAACCAAGCAGCACCCTGATACACGGGACTTACTCCAATCTCCCAACTATCATGCACGGCAGTGACTTTGCTCTCAAAGTAGAAAGGCAGTTTGAATGCAAGTGGCCCACTCGCTATGAAGACCAAGGCCAGCTAACCGCAGCCCCTCTTTTAGCCAGGCAATTAGCTAGCTTGCTAGTTAGCTACCCTCATCCGATGAACATCGACCCTGCACCTGCGGCTACGCCGCGTCGCTAGCCAGCATAACTGTTAGCCAACCAGCTAAGGCTCTCTTGATTTAACTAAGTTAGCTTGTTAACGTTAACACATGTTCATGTTTGTTAGGAAACCGCCCTTCCCTGTTAGCTGGATAGCTAACGTTATTCCATACAGCGGATCCTTGTGTACTTGCAGTTGTACCACCAACAACACAACGTCGTCACTGTTTTGTGTAGCATATTGATTACTGGAAACATTGGACTTAAATGAGGAAAGTTTTATGTCGTGAGATTGCTTTATTACAAGCGTTAGACTCTCACATCTAACCTTAAAGGCAGAAGTATCCTCATCGGTCTACAACTGTCAACGGATAACGTTGGTGGAAGTAACGTTCACGTTGTAGCCGTCAGGGTGCACCAAATACAGCTTACCAGTTTACGTTATTTGGTAAGGTTAGCTAGTGCCCGTAGCATTTGCATTGATCTAGTGTCTTGGCCACACTCTGTTGTGTTTTTTGTGACATTGCATTGCTGTATTGAAGGTACGTCAGGACGTGTTCTGGTCGTTTTTCGTTTGGAGGCAGTGTGAACGAGTTGATAAACGTTACAAGTAACGTTAATGGCTGGCTGCCTGTCCAAGATGGCGGGACATGGCGGAGTGACACCGATAGATATATAACCAATTTGATATGAAGATATGTCTCCGAATCATTTGTGTGTTGCTAAAGTGTGTCTTAAGTTTTCTCACGGGTCTTGACTATTTGTAAAGATGTGATCCTCTTGCAGAACAAGGTGGTGTCAGGGTCCTTTGTTTACAGTTTTCACTGCCCCTGGTTGGCTCTGCATGTGCTCTCGGACTAGAAAGCTACGTGTTAAATGGGCACAGTCCCACTGTACACACTGGTGGGCTAATAAATCAGCAAAACCCCTCTGTTTTTAATATATCTTAAACCGTGGATGATGAAGAGAAGATGGTGTTTCTCGCTAGGTGGTGTGGGATGCCTAGGATGTCTAACCACTGATTTAGCATTAGCTGCACAGAAGCAACAAAAACCACTGGTGTACCATACATGCTGGAAAATATCGCCAACAATCAGTGTATTAGACTTGAATCAAACTGTATAGTTAATATGTTCAAAGTAGAGCAAGCCTATCAGTGTGTGCAATGGTTTAACACGCAAGTGTTATTTAGGCTTTGATATGTTTTACATGCTTTTTTTCATAATACTACCATAAAGAATGTGCACCTGCCCTCTTGAAACAGCCCAGCCTGTCGTTTAAAAAGGTCTGTTTTCTTAGGTACCCAGCGGAATTGGTTTGGTGTCAGTGGTGCATATTGTGCGGCATGTTTAAAAACATTTCCATGTCACTCTTAGTGCAGACACAGGTTATTTGTGCAATATGTGTCAAATTTGGGGCTGATAACTATAGTAACAGTATTGTTTGACATTGTCATAATCCAGATCTTGGTCCATAGTACGCATCTGTGGCCAGACTTTCCTGTTACAGCTCTACGCTTGTACATCCTGGTATAAATACACACAGGTCCTATGGACACTTAACCAGTCCAGCTACCTAAAAGCCTCAGGTGTCTTCATGTGTTGGGTATTGCAGTCTGACAGCTACACCAGTCAAATATGTCAGGTAGCTAACATGGCTGATATCACTGCATGGGAAGGAATATACTATGTTTGAGATTTGCAGGTCTGATTTCGATAAAGCTTATTAAAGCTGTTGGATGGATGGACTCTGGAAGTAGACACAGCGTGTGCCCAAATGCCCGTCGTTCTCCTTCATCATTTCATCAGTCCAAGCATGCCTAGTCTGCTGTTAATACACCACTTAATACCAAGCCTACCTTTACAGTGTTTTTCTTTTTGTGATACAGCGATCTGATAATCTGGATCCGTCATCAGGGCAATGTTTGTAAGACGTTGAGCTTCTTTACGCAGTATAATGTGAAATGTATGCTGAGTTAAGTTAATGAAGAGTGGAGAGAGGAAAACAGAAGTAATATCATGTTACATCTCCATGTTAATGTCCACATAGAAGAAAAGAGATTTTAAATTGAAAAAGAGAGGGCTGGGATTGGATATGCTAATACCCAAAGTTTGTGTATTGAGAGGGAAATGTTAGATCCATTGTTAGCTGCAGACACTAGAGAAAAGATAGACTATCAAATAATACAGAGCACACATCACAGTATGAAACATTATGGAAATATGGCTTAGGTCAACTATATTAGTATGTCATTTTTGCTTATTATTTTTCCCCAGAGGCAAAGAAACTGTTAGTTCTTGGCTTTACTTGCCTTCAATAACGGATTTCTGCTTGTGTAAAGATTCCATTAGACACATTGCATTTGTGACAGATCTTAATTCTTGTGCTCTCACCTGAGAATGGCTTATGAAAACAAAATGGCAAATTAACCAGAATGCAGCCAATTAACCTCAACTATGTCTGACTCCAGTGTCAGATATTCTGCATTGGAGTTCACTAAATGCCGAAATCACATGCATGGTCTGATTTGTTACATTGTCTTTAAATGAGGATTTTTGTGTGTTCTATTGCTCGATTTCTGCTCATAGCTTATTAGTTTTGAGTGACTACCCAGTCTATCACTTTGCAATGGCCGCATCGCTGCACTGTTGCGCCTCTCTACATGACGATAACTGTGGGTTCAACATTTCTGACAGAACTAGCTCACTATATCACCACCAGTAACTAGGTGGCAATGATGTGAACTTTGAAAAAAGACAGAAGATGAGCTTTGAATGTGAGTGTTATGTTATTTTTATTATGAGTGTGACAATATCTGTATTTTATTTTTGCGTTGCACTGTGGCACTTTCCTCAGGATGGGCTGACCCACACCATTTTAACTGAAGTGTGCTTATTTTTCCTGTGTTAGCACGGGGTTTGTCGAAGTCATGGAGGCCATGCAAAAGGCATGGATGTTCGGTAATGGGATGGCTCCTGTAATGCCATTGATTAAGGCACTGGCTGAGAGTTGCACTGTGGCTGACCTCTGCTACAAAATGATTGAGAGGTCATTCGCAGGAATTAATAAATAATAACTTAAATAATACCAGTTGCATACAGCCATCTGTTTGAATCACTAGCCTGTACACTGGATAGAAAGCCATCTGCCATAGACATATGATGACTTGGGTACTACGTTTGTAAGTTGAACAGCAAGCCAGTTCTGATGCTACAGCTGTAGCATGAAACTGAAAGCATGCTGTTTCACTTCATTTTACCTGTGGGGCTCAGTGTTATGCACTGTTGCCTAGCATAGGCTAGATTGAAATCAATCAGGACACACGATGCATAGACATACCTGGTCCATGAAAAGCTAATAGGACCATTGCATTATTTATCACTTAACAGTACATAATGTGGCTGGAATTGTTGAGGGATAATCTTTTGTCATGTTGTTAATAGCACAAACTGGAGGTATAGACAGTGTGTTTATGTTATATTGTCTTGCAGTTATCTGAATATCTGCAGGTCAATAGCTCAACCACAGCTGGGTAGTAGTATCTCAAACAGTGATGTAGTGTGAGAGGTTTAGCTCCACTTTTTCTTGCAAAGTTAACGTGAAATAAAAGAACGGGAGTGTCTGTTTTTGGCTAATACGGAGAAAGAAATACTTGACAAATAAAGGACAACACAAGGATTTTTAAAAAAACATTTAAATTCAGTATTGACATAACAGCTGTTAAGACCACTTGTAGATTCTTCTCATATGTTGGCAACATTGTCTACAGTGGGCTCCATGCACCCACAGAAATGAATGGGATACTGTATAGCATGTAGGGGTGGGAATCACCAGAGGCCCCACGATACGATATTATCACGATGCTTATGTCACAATACAATATTATTGCGATTTTAAACATATTGCGATATATTGCAATTTATTACCTTTCCAACTTCAAATTGAACTCCCCAAAGGAAAACTCTTTTTCTCATGGATTGAAAAAGCAATTGATTTTATTATTATGGTACTAAAAATTAAAATTCTCATGTACAATTTGTATATTAAAAGATTAATACTTGACCTCCGTGTATCGATACAATATAGCCATGGAAAATATTGCGATACTATGCTGTATGGATTGTTTCCCCCCACCCCTAATAGCATGGCATATACAGTATGGCTAAATCTTGAAAAAGTTAAGTTAATATTATCTCAGTGTGTTTTGTCATATCACCTAACCATACTCGCAAGGGGTGGAATGATACTCCCTAGTCCCAAACATGTTCAGGTTATTGCGTAATGCTGCCAATGCTGGTACTTGCTAGTTGTTTGCTCTAGATGTCAACTCATAGTAGGAAGTATAATTTCTGATAACAGTGTTAACATTATTTGTTTTTGTCTAAAAGGGTGTTCTTTTTTTCATAAGTGAACCTGCATATTTTTTCAGATCTTGCCTTGATGCCACCAAAGAACTGTGTGACAAAATGTTGGCTTGGCGTTTCTTTCAAACTAATCTAGAAGGTGTGAGTACATTTAGGCAGGAGAAAAACTGCAGGCGTGTAAATGTATGGTTGATGATAATGCTAAATTACACTAAGATGGTGTGGAGAAAAACAACTATCAGCACACTTTTCTTCAACTCGAGGACATTTTACTAAACTGATTAGTAATGCAGATCTAATTGCCAAATGGGCAAAGACATTCATTTTTACTCTAAAGCTAAAATCAGTATACTAAATTTAGGAAATTGTTAGTTGGCCTTTAAGACCAAGAAAAGACAACATTTAAGCTATTTTACAAGATACCCCAGTCCCAGGTAATATTATAGGTGTCTCCACAGATTTAAAGATGTAGCTTCCAGTATAAAAAAAAATATTACTCCTCACTTACAATCATTATATGACTGTAGAAATGTCTGAATGCTGCCCAGGTTTACACAAAATGGCCTCTTGCCGTTACCTGTAAGTGAGGGGAAAACTTTCACAAACCATCCAGACTAAAGTGCTGTGTCAGCACAGCCCTCTCCTGCCAGTCAGTCCTTCAGTGAAATAACTCATCCATTTAGATGAGTGTTTTTTTGACCATGAACACGCATGGTGTCAGTCTGACAAATCCTACTGAAATGTTTTCACAATTAGCAGGAAAAACTCCCTCATGAATTATTTTCACATGCATTTGTGTCTATGTGCATTAACATAGCTGATTGCTCATTGTAAGGGCAGATGGGCAGTGGACACAGTAACACAGTACCTGCACACATTAAAGGTGGTAATAATAATATTTCAGTTATGATTTGGTGATTTCCCTGGACTGGATCGGTCTCCTGCCTCTACTTTGAATACGGTGTAATTGACCCCCGCTCTGTGTAACTCCTCAGCACAACGATTGGTTTAGGGATGAGCAGCTGACTTTAAAAGCCGTTGCTCTCGCCTCCGTTGATTGAGTTCCCGTAGTCTGTAAACTTAGGGCATTTTCAGTGGCGTAACTGATATTGGGCATGTGTGTCATCATTGAAATAGATCATAAGATTGTGATGTTTATTGCAGCTTCAGAATTATCTGCCGTCTTTGCTTCAACTCGCAGCGAAACTCGCTCACAGGAGCAGCTCCATTCTTTGCCCATCTGTGGCACATCCGCCTCGTAGACAGCATATATACCGCTGATTTGAATGGAGAGCAGTGAAGTCAGTTTTGCACCAATAAAATACTACTACAGGGCCAATTCCTGTTGGCACCAGCGTCTACTGCGCATGATCACGCAGCATAACTGTGGTTTAATGACGTAGAACAACGGCAGAAACACCGTAATTCTGGTAGCTGCGTAGCTGCACCAACAAAAAGTCATGGCTCAGTGTGTTTGTCTGACTCGGATCGTCACTGATTAATCAGCCCACCTGCCAAACACAGCGCAGCGTCACTGATCACTGTATAGTTTTTTTTTAGATTGCTGAGAGTTTATAATCTAAGAAATACAGTTACATCTCTCATGTGCGACGGGGTGTCACAGGGTTTTGACGTCATTTATGGGCCTACATGGATCCCTCCATGCAGGCTTTGGTTGGCTTCACTGTCCGATCTCTGGCTTACCCCGTTGATCCGCCTTAAGTGTTGATAGGCTGGTACTTGTGTAACCAATCAGGTAATGCTGTAGGCGGGACAATGAGCAAGGCTACAGAGTGGTGACATCCACTCTACAGGCGGCTACATCCGAGCCAAAGCAGCATATATTAAAATTAATTTAACCCTAATCTAAAATCTTTTTTTTTTTTTTTTTGCTTATCTGAAAAATGATCTGAGTTCTCATTTATAAACGGTGCATAAGTACAAAACAAGAGTGGAAACGTGTGTACGCAACTTACCTTAAAGGTTGTGATCTATAAAAACAAACTTGACGAGAATGTGCGGTCCTGTAAGTAAACTCTGAACCATGCGTACGCACATAAAGAGGAGAAAAGAGAAATTGCGACTCACATGGCAGATGAAAAGGTTTTGTAAAATAAATATTACCTCTGAGTTTTATAGGCTTAAAGCCTTTCTGATAAACAAACAGCCGTTTGATTTTCCCTGAAGTGCGCAAAAAACATAATTTAAGATCATTTGCATCGCACAAAAAGAACCAGATTTAGGATCTTAAACACAAATGGAGAGATCTGTTTCTGCAAAAGCACGCCTCAAATATGCTGTACAGTTTAATCAGGAATCATTAATTAATAGTTGCATGCAGTGCAATTTATTTTCATAATTAAGGTGAACAGTAGGACAAATTGCATTTAAATTGATGCTGTTTTAAATGCATCAGTCAAGCAAATAGTGCATGGTTTCATATAGGCATATTATCACATGTTCGTTGCCTTATCGAGCTGAACGCTGTGCGCCAGCGTGTGGATGTGATGCGCTGCTTGTAAAAACACGTTATGGGAAATATAACACTATTATATTAAGTAACTCTTTAAGCTTATGTCATTTAGCCTACCACAAGTCCTTTTTCTTAACTCATCGGCAGCCTCGTTAAGTGAGTGGACTGTTGGTAAATGTTTAAACACAAACGGATATGATATCGCACGGAACAGTGTGATCTATTTCACCCTTAACTTTTCATTTCAAAAAGTAGAAAATTAGATATAAATTGACAAATAAAACCAAGCTTTGACTATTGGCTTGAGATTCATAGGTAAAGGTATGTTAGTGTCACATACACTTAGCGATATTTATTCTCTGCATTTAACCCAGCCCTCAAGGGAGTAGTGGGCAGCCAGCATCGAACCTGGGACCTTCTTGATGCGAGGCCACTGCGCCACCATAGACAAATATTAAGATTTCCAGCCAGCCTTTAAAATGTACTGTACAGACATTCAACATTATATTATGGAAACGCCATGCCATGAAAAATCGATAACAGTAGGCGTCTTCAAACTATCAGAGGTTTTTTATGTCTACGTTTTAATCAGTTTTTTTTCAGACAGTGAAGCTAGATTTATAATTCTGCATTAATGTGTTACGGCATAGAGACTTTGTATGTACATCCCCTGTACCTATGCTGTAGCTGTCATGCACCACAAAAATGTTGCTACACGTTGAGGCAGCGACGGTTATGGAGATGGCATGTGGGGTCAGCAAGAACTGTGATTGGTCAGCTTGTGTTTTCGCTTGGAAGTTTCCAGTGCTTGTGGAGATTGCTGATTGCGAAGACAACATTAAGGTGAAGGGAGGCTCCATAACCTGCTGCTTTTCACCAACACACCTATCTCTACTGCAGACCTTCTGCTCACCACAATCGCTTGTCTCTGGCACAGTGGATGAAAGAACGTAACGGTAGTTTACTTGTAGTAGTAACAGTCTCGTTCTCACCAATAACCTGACGTGCTTTCCCATCGTACAGTAACTGTATAATGTACAATATAATGAGAGCTCAATCCGGCCTGATCATGTACTTGTGGTGTTATCACTGATCAGCCTTAATATAATACATTCACCTTTGTGTTTTCTTATTCTATCTCCTGCATATTTATGTAGACCTCTAACTAATCCTGTTGAAGTGACAATCCTAAATCCTCTGTGATAACAAAGAGCAGTGCTGTCTGAGTTGTAGAGTGAACACTTGTTTGTAAGACTTCTCTGACTTCTGAGTAGATATCATTAATCTACCGTACATCCTAACTAACTATTAGGATGTACGGTATGTTTACAGGACAGAGCTGTAGGCTACACCAGTTTAGTCTAAGCTTGTAATGTTGTCAATATGACAAAGTAGGCTGTAATGAAATGTAGCAGCTTACCGGCTTCACTTTTGCAGCAGTTAGGGAAACAACAGACAGAGTTTTCTTGGTCTTGAGAAGCTAACACACTGTAACCGACACATACATTCACTGGCAGAATATTTTCCTCTGCGTGCATTCACGCACTTTCTGACGCTTGGACAATCAAGCAGTCACTACGTACCTCCCGATTCCTTACAGGAGTTACGCTGCTCATATAACAGCACCTGTCACATAGATGTTCTTTGAAGAAGAAGGACAGGAAGCTAGCCAAAACATGAGCGAAAACATTAGTAGCGTATAGTTAAATGGCGTACTGCCACTCCTGAATGAATTTAGGGCATAGAATGACATAAAACACTTTTTATGAATGAACTGATTGAGAAGTGGCTTGTCAATGTCACTGTGACCTTGACAAACACATTTTTGGCCACAACTCAAGAATTGTTGCTGTAATAATGACAAAATGTCACATGTTAAGTGGGATGCAGCAATGAATTGATAACACAAAAGGTCAAAGGTCAACTTCACGTCATAGTTACCTCACTTTTTCACCCATTATTGGACTTTTTCATGCAGTTTTCACTACATATATTATAATTCAGGACAGACATGGATTTTAACTACAACTTTACTGGTTGGCAGGGGCATACTACTGTCGTGTGACAATTCTAGTTTTTTAATGTAGTCTTTATGAAAGGCAGAAGAGGTGAGCTAACCTGAAAACATTAGCTGCTTGGCCTACACATGGTCTTGTATGAATTCTCAGTTTCTTTGATTCCGTGTGTGATTGAGTTTTTGGGTTCATTTTGGTTTTTCACCAGTAATGTTTTCATTGCCGGTTAATAATTGGAAATACTTCAGAATTGGGGGTTTGAGAGTACAACCACACTGACAGTTGCATCTCCCTTTGCCTGGTATCAGGGCCAATCCGGGCATGTTTCAGTGGATCGGTATTGACTAAAATAAAGCCAGTTCTTTCTTTACTTACTGTGTTTTGTCCACCTCTGCATGCAAGTGTCGCTACTCTCCTTAATGACTCCTTAGTGTGTTTGGTTGCACAGGTGATTGACTCTGTCCTGACACCTTAGTTGGCAAAATGCACCAATTCGCTAAGCTCCAACAGTACAAAATATTCAGCTACATTCTTCTCATATTTTAGCCGGCGTAGACTGTCACTTTCACCAGCTTAAATAATAATTGTCACCAGTGGTGGGCCATTTCAGCTGTTTGCAATCAATGTTAAGTTTGTGAGTAACTTGGCAAAATAAAACTTTGTGTGCTCTATGCAAGGCATTGTCTATAGTCTGCCATCAACTGTTTATGAGGTAAATGAAGTAGGGCTGAAGCGATTCATCGATTAATAAAAAAGCTTCATTTAATCCATATAACTATACAACACACTGTTTCGCACAGACATTTATTACTGTCGCACATCGCGCTTACGCTGTGAACACGACGTGACTATAATGGAGCTGTTTGCAAAGTGGAGGAAGAGAGAGAAAATAGCGAGGGACAAAGAAGAAAGTGTCCAAAGTATGGGATTATTTCAAGCTAAAGAAAACAACAACTCTAATGTTGTTCTGTCCACCGTAAAACAAAACTGATGTAGCCTTGGCAACAGCACGACGGCACCTGATCAGAAAGCACCCGATAACAGTAACAGCAAGCAAAAGTACTTCTTGAACGACGCATCAATGAATCGTTGAAATAATTGAGAGAAACTTTGAATTCTAAAATCATCGTTAGCTGCAGCCCTAAAATGAAGCGTCACTCACACCACTGTACAACGCCAAGTTTAACTTTCATCCATTTCATGTTGATAGCCTATTTCACCTCTGTTTTGTGGAATCAGGACTTTAATATTTTGATCACCTAGCTTGTGAGGATGGGTCAACTTAGTATTCTATGCCTGTTATTTCAGTGTGTCAGATACATATTTAATCAGCATTTAGGTAAATATAAGTATAGGACTCGGAACAGGGCGTCCCTACATTAAATCAGATCCATTCCTTTTTATTTTTGTGCATAAGACTACAAAATCTCCCAGGTGCAGCCCTGTAGCTGCCCAGTGGAATTGGTCAAATGCACTGAACAAATTTGCTCAAGATGGTTAAAAATGTACCCATAGCTTAACTTTCACTGTGTCAGTAGTGATAAGTCAATGCATTAGGGTTGTTAGAAAATGTAGTTAAGTGTGTGTGTGTGTGTGTACCGTATAGCTGGCAAAAGCGCCCACTGCTCCATGCCTGTTATTTAGTTTTTGAGTAATTGGTAACACACCGGTATGGCCCTTTTAACTCCACAGATCTTGTAGTGTGAATCCAGCTCACGGGCAGCAGCTGCATTCTGTATCTCTTTTTTTTTATCAGGGCATGAAGATCTGTAATGGAAATCAGAAAAAAGCCGTTCTTATCTACAGCAAACTCCTTTCCAGTGATTTAGTCTAGGGCTGATATTTATATGCTGAAAATAATGTGAGTCGACTCAGCCAGAAGTTATGGAGCTGACGTCAGCTGCGCAGTGACTTTCAAAAGTTCAGTGTGACGTTACTCTCTGATTTTCTCTCTAGTTATCTTCTCTTGCTCTCCCCACGTTTGTGATCTTTGCAGTATACAGACATGGATGATTATGTGTGTTTCCCAGCCCCTCTCAAGCTGTACTGCACATGTACGCATATCTGGCAGACGCACATTTGAGGCAATGTGTATTTGTGTTCCCCCACCCAGGCTGTTCGCTGCTACGATTCGCTCATCCTTAAGGCCGAGGGCAAAGTGGAGCCTGAGTTATTCTGCCAGCTGGGCCACTTCAACCTCCTCTTGGAGGATTACCCGAAAGGTGAGTAATCTCTCCTTTTCTCCTGCACTCAAGGGGTTTGCAAAACCATACTTGGCTTGTATGTTTTTGTTCAGAGATGCTTGGTCAACTGTTCATCTTCATCTTGGGTTTGACAAACACTTCAATTACCGTACTTTACAGGAGCTTCCATTGACTTTAAATGAACCTTTCAAATTTTATTACATCTTGAAGGACTAAAAGGCAACTGTGTTGCTAGTTTTCTATAAGCGTCTGCAGACATGCAGTTGGCTGTATGGTGTTGCGGTGACAGAGATAAACTCACCCCCCCATCCCCCCCTCTGCTTCAATTACAGCATTATCTGCATACCAGAGGTACTACAGTTTACAGTCAGACTACTGGAAGGTAAGACACACAAACACACACACGTGTTGCTTACTATCTCATTCACTTAGTGACACTCTCCATGCCCTGTCAGTTACACAATCTTGCTTTCTGTCCCTCAATTTCAGCTCGCTCATACACAGGAAGCATGTATGATCTCAGTGGGGTTAGATGCTGGTGGGAGATGCGGTTTCAGGTTTCGTGTCATTCTGAGCTTCTGTTCTGTTAAATTGACACTTTGTGGTGAGACTGATTGCTGGTTATAGCTTTTTCTGATCACTCAGCTATAGCTGTGTGGTTATGTAAATATTAGGGGTGTGTCGACACTTGGCTCAAGAGACAAGACACAAGTAGTTAATGCTAGTTTTCCTCAATGATGAATAGGGCTGGGTATCGAGTTCAGTACTTTTAGGCACCGACCGAATTGCATCAATACCATCGAGTATCAAAAAATGTCTTGTCTTTCGGTACCAAAGTTTGATACCTAAAAGTTCTTGTTAACGCCAATGACCCAATAAGCATGCAGCATTCTTGATGTGCTCACATCTAAAAGTGATTGTAATTGGCTGTGGTGATGTAAACACGAGTTCATGCCGGTTACGCACAGAGACGTGGCTCATGGATGTAAAAGACGTGGAGAAAATCAAAAGTGTGGCTTGATGCAACAGTATGTTGTAACTATGTAATATTTACGACGTAAGATAATTGCTGCCAAGAGCGGCGACACGACAAACCTGGTGACGCCCTTGACTGTGCATGGAATAAACTTAAGAGCAGAAAGTTGCTCCGTCTTTGCTGCAACAAGACAGAGCCGGTGCAGTCATCGTCTCAGCGCCCTACTGTCACCGAGCTGCTTCAACATGCCCACCGTACGAGCAGTGTTTTGGTTAGTAGCGTCGCTACAAGTAGCACCGTTACTAGTTTACCTACATTTCTCAGTAGCTTGGTGGCAGTGTCGCTGTTTTCTGAATCAAATCAAAGCTCTTTTATTGGCCGAGTAGCGCGGTAGCTTCCACACACGCCACATTTTCCCAAGTATTTCTGAAAGATCAGTAACTGACGCCACCGCTACACACGGACCTGTATGTGCAGCCGGTGGAAGCGCTTCCGTGTGATAGTGACATCGCGTACCGATCCTTGGGCTGATGTCTGCGACTTTGCTGCAGTGGATTAAAGACACGCGGCAGAGTTTACTTTCTATTGTGATAGTTGTCGCCTGGCCACCTCTTCCTCTAGTGAGGAGGAAACTTTCATATCTAGTGGCAGAAACTTGTTTCCATGAGATGAGAGATGTCTCTTTCTCTCAGGCCTATTGTCATGAATGTTTAGGTTGCAAGGTTGCCAGAGCACAAATTCACATATAAACAATAAAAAATATATAATTAATAAACAATGAAATTACATTATAAAAACTAAAGAAAGAGGAATACACAATATAGGCCTATGTAACAATGAAAATATGTCTTGGTTTTGACAAGCAGTAGCATATTTCAAAGGAACAATTATTAAAATAAACTATTAATGATAACAACAGTGGTTCTCCGTTTGTTGAGAATAAAATTGGTATTGAAAAAAGTATCGTTCAGGAACCGGTATCGATATCGAAAATCTTTGAACGATACCCAGCCCTAATGATGAATAATAGCAACATTTTGAGCATTAAAACAACAAGCATTCTGGTGAATTCTTTGCAACAGTTCTTTGCCTTTTCTGCTTAAATTTATGGTTGAAATGTCAAAATATAGAAAAACTGAATGTAATGCAGTAAAGCTCCCAGGCATTCTGTATTGCTTTCAGATATGTATTCTCCTGTAGATCATCTTTTCTCATAATAATATCATCCCTGCTGAGTCTTCCCTGTTTTGTGTCTTTTGTTTGAGGTAGTAACCTCTTTAAATGTGATTGTGGCACCTTTTCAGGAGAAATTAATTAATTTCAATTGTGTTGATTTGATATGGTAGTATCCCCTTCACATCCTTCTGCAGTCTCTATTCATTCAATTTACACTATACATTTCCAGCTAAACTGAGGCCCCCTGCCATTCACCGGTCCTGTGCAGAGTTGCGTGCATTCCATGCTGCTGACAACTGTGTGCACGTCGCTGTTTCTCGTGGGTCTATTTCAAGTAGCCAGCTATTTAAAAATGATGAAATATTCTTTGTGTGGTTCATGAACATTATCCGAAAGTACTGCGAGGTGCGACAACTCGGCACAACACCAGTGAAGCTGGGGCTCGGTCTCTACAGCAAGTGTAACTACCTACACACTACGCCTACATATGCACACTGAGAACCCAGGGTTAGGGTTACAAATTCTTGAAAGCTTTTGTCTTTTCTGATTTTTTTTGTATTTACATGTTGAAATTGATATTGTAATAGGCAGTATATAAACTTATTAGGAGAAAACTGGTAGTTCTATGTAAAATCAGACATTGAGCACCCCCATATCACCAAAATGGCATGATCCTTGTTTTTGCGAAGCTTTGACTGTGAGATTGACAGTCGAATCAGGCTCCGCCCATTGAAGCATCGAATCTTCGACTATTTGGGGTCAGCCCTACACAGAACCCTGTTTCAGACTGTACTGGATGAGATAAGGAGGTGGAAGCACTTCTGATCAGGCAGAAATATCACCACAAATCCATACACATTAACTTTGGCATCTTCCACAAAGTGCAGCTCACTTGATTTTACTCGTGTTGCGGAGTTAGTTTGCAAAGTGAGTCGACGTTATCAGTCACACATTTGTTTTTCCACTGCTTGAGAAAATTGATGTATGGTGTGACAGCGTGTGAAAAGTGTCTTCTACTTGAGTCTCACAAGACACTTCACCTGACAAGAAATATAGTCACATTTTAATCTTGTGAGATCCCGTCACAACCATAGTAAATATGTATGGATTTTGTTTACAAGAAAACACAATGCCAGAGAAGATTGAGTACATTGTGAAGTGTGAAGTTAGTTTCTTTGTTGTTCTTATAAATGTGTTTGATTTTCAACATTTTGTGTAGTGTAGTGTAGCAGCTGTCTGCATCAGATACATGTTTGGTGTACGTGTAAGGCAAGGCAAGTTTATTTGTATAGCACATTTCAACAACAAGGTAATTCAAAGTGCTTTACATAAAACATAAAAGCAACAGGGAAATATAAAAAAAAGTTTAAAAGCAACATAGGGAAATTGAAAAAAATACACAAGTGTCAAACATGTAAACGTTACAGTGCAGTGTACAGTCAGGGTTAAAAGAGTTAAATGGAAAATAAAAACAGGCTGAGGGGTTGAGCAAATAATGGAGTTACAATTATTTTGATAAGAGATGCACGTAACGTACTCTCTCTAGCTAGTCTGTACTCGGGTCCATAGCAATCTTTGGGTCCACTAAAACTCCAAAAACCCTCGGACACTACAGAGAAACCAGGACATGTCTGTCCGCAGGCGACTTTGATCCAGTTATACCCTGGACCCACTTGCGCGTTTACAGGTGGACAGAGGTTCCTGCAAATCACTCCGTGAGATTTAAGACCACTTCCTTCACTCTGTTCAGTCTCACACTCATTATCTTTTCACTCAATTTCATTTCTCACCGTGAAAATATTTAATTAAAAGCAATGGTAAAAAGCTGAAAACAGGACAGTAAAAGTTGCAGTGTAAGTTATCAATCTACTAGTTAATGGCAGTGGTAAAAAGAAAAGTCTTCAGTCTTAACTTAAAAGAACTGACAGTTTCAGCAGACCCGCAGTTATCTGGGAGATGGTTCCAGATATACGGAGCATAATAACTGAACGCTGCTTCTCCTTGTTTAGTTTTGACTCTGGGGACAGAAAGCAGACCTGCCCCAGACGACCTGAGAGGTCTGGATGGTTCGTAACGAAGCAGAAGATCAGAAATGTGTTTTGGCCCTAAACCATTTAGTGCTTTATAAACTAACAGCAGGATGATTTTGAAATAAATTCTTTGACATACAGGAAGCCAATATAAAGACCTCAGAACTGGAGTGATGTGATCCACCTTTTTGGTCTTAGTGAGGACTCGAGCAGCAGCGTTCTGAATCAGCTGCAGCTGTCTGATGGATTTCTTAGGGAGCCCTGTAAGGACACTGTTACAGTAGTCGAGTCGACTGAAGATAAATGCATGGATACATTTTTCCAGGTCTTGCTGAGGCATGAGTCCTTTAATCCATGATATATTCTTCAGGTGATAGTATGCTGACTTTGTAATTGTCTTAATGTGGCTCCTCAAATTCAGGTCTGAGTCCATGATTTACACCAAGATTTCTGGCTTGATTTGTGGTTCTTAACATTACAGATTGAAGTCGAGCACTGACTTTCAATCATTCCTCCCTGGCTCCAAAAACAATAACTTCAGTTTTATCTTTGTTCAATTGAAGAAAATTCTGGCACATCCAATCGTTGACCTGCTCTCAATACAGTTACTCAGCACTTGTATGGGATCATAGTCCCCTGGTGGAAGTAGTGGAAGATGAATAGTGTTTTTTTATTGTTTTTTTTTTTATTTCAACAATGTCATAATGACCTCTCACCTCTCTCCATTGCACCCAGAATGCTGCCTTTCTGTATGGCCTGGGAATGGTATACTTCCACTATAATGCCTTTCAGTGGTAAGTACAAACTATCTTTTATTTAATTTGCATATAACTGTGTGAGTCTTTTTTTAGAAATACCCTTTTGCTGGTAGTAGCACTATGACCAGAGAGGCTGAATTACCAATACAAATCCAGGGTTTTTCCTGGCTCAGAATGGGCCTTTGGGAGGTGACTTTGCGCGACAGTAAGCATGGCCGGTACGCGTACAGTAAAAGCAATGAGTTAGCTTATGACTGAAATATGTAGTTTCTTGTAATTTCTGACCATTTGATAAATGGTGGGGGGGGGCGTAGTAACGGTATAAAAGTATAATGTTAGTATTAATTTATATATTTACAGGCTACACTTGATTTGGATAATCTGCTTACAAATAGTTTAGTAGTTGAGCTTCAGCTGTTTCACAAATAAAACCTTGCTCTGATATTAACCTATACCACTGTGGTTAAGGTTTGATTAGTGCTAATGTTTGTGTATTATAATTTCAGATCATAGTAGGCTATAGGCTACTATAGCTTACTATTAGTAGCCTAATATTAATTCCAGTTGGACAAAACGGTAGTTTCATTTTTACATTTATCTGATGCTTTTTATCCAAAGCGACTTAGAATTGCTATACATGTACAGAGCAACTAGGGGTAAAGTGTCTTGCTCAGGGACACAATGGTGGATGTCTCACAGTGGGAATCGAACCCAGGTCTCCCACACCAAAGGCAAGCATCTTATCTATGCGCCATCACCACCCCAGTAAGACTCCCACAGTTATATGCATTTTTGTGGGATGTTTTCAGTCATTCAATTATTGTGCAAGACAAATGCTCTACTTGGTGGTTAGTCTCTCATTTGTTTATGCAAAGTAGCCTACTAACTCGTCAATAATAATAACCGTGCATACAGAATAAGGAGTTCAACATTTCTAAACTTTACTGTAGTGCCTCAACCTTTATGTCCTGCTTCCTCCTGGCTGTGATTGGTTGGTTTGCGAAAAGCGACTTTGACGAGCCTGATGCACACGGCTGCATGACAGGCTCCCGATCTTCCTGCGGAGATTAGCAAGTAGGCTATAACGGGAACAGGTGAGCGTCACGTAGAGCACAGAAAACCTGATCTGGAGAAGGCATAGAGGGGAGAAATATAAAATGTAAAAGTGACAGTACCGGTGAATACAAATGGCTTTTAAATTGTGAGAAATAACAGGAAGTCATCTCTCCCAGTAGCGCGAGCTCAGATGCGTAGCGGAGCGTTCATGCGCAGTCAAACCAGCGCAGCAGCTAGTTTATTAATCAGCGATGTTTATGAGAGGAGAGGTGACTGCTGGAAGACAAGACGTCGTGTTTAAGTTTATGTACTGCTTGCTCAACAGTTGTTTGATAAATGGCTATTAAAACAGTGTCAAGACGCAAGCGTCAGCAAATGCAGCAATTTTTCTCAACAGCTGCAGGCAAACTGTCAAATTGTTTTCAAGAGACACACACAAATCCAATACTTTGAAAAGCCCATCCTGCTCGCCTGCTACGTTTCTTATAGCAAATGCTGCACCTTGACATTTCAGCCACCAAAGATGAAAAGCTTGTATTGGCCAACTTTCCGCTGCAGTATTAGTGGATTCAGCTGCTGTCTGATTGAACAAGCTAATAACAAATGGGGTACTTTCTCAGTTACTGTGGAAGGAACGTCTTTAGTATTCAGTCCAAGATGGCACACATGCAGCGTGACTTGAATGAGCGCCGACTGTCTGGCCAGCAGAATGTGCTGCATCTTTGGTCGCATTCACACCTGTTGTTTGGTTCCTCTGGTCCAGAACAAATAAAAAATAGTTTCCTTTATAGTTGTCGTCCATTTAGGGTTTGCAGAAATTCATTACAAACTAACTGGACCTTGACCTGGTCCAACAATCGAGTATTATTGTATGTCTTCCTTTCATATGTTTTTCATTCCGCCCTTCTCTTCATCATGCTTTCCTTTGGTCCCGCAGGGCGATCAAAGCATTCCAGGAGGTGCTGTACATTGACCCAGGGTTCTCCCGGGCCAAGGAGATCCACCTACGCCTGGGCCTCATGTTCAAGGTCAACACAGACTATGAGTCAAGCCTAAAGGTAGGGCCAACCCCAAAGCTGAAACTCCAGTTCCAGGTTTATAGTCATGGATTAATCGTATCTTAATACCAGACTGAGCACTGTTGCTGATGTTTGATTTTAATTTCTTGAAAGCAGCAAAAAGAATAATAGCTGTGTGAAAATCTTGAATACTTCTTGAACCTAGCCTGCATTGTCAATAATTTGGGGTGGCTTCACAGCAAAGGCGCACCACTGCCTTTGTAATTAAGCACATACTGGAAGTGTTGAGTTATAGCAGCTTTATGCATCAAGATTTGCTGAACAGAATAGAAAACGACGGGTCCCGCTGTGACACTAGCTCTGAGTGGCTCCTGGCAACTAGTGATAAATAAAAGCAGTAGTGTTGGTGCTTTTACTGACTGCTACCCATGTTCTCTCACAGCATTTTCAGCTGGCTTTGATTGACTCCAACCCCTGCACTTTGTCCAAAGCTGAAAGTAAGCACCTTTTTTTTAAAAAAAATTTATTTTACATGTTCATATATTTATTTGCGTATTAATAAATCACTTAAATCACTTATATTAAGTGAATATATTGATTACATGCTTTCTGGATTGTTGTCTGCAGCTTACATTGTAATAAAACAAATAGAGGCTTACTTGGCTCTTTTTTTAATGATTTGAGGCTTCTTATAGAATTTCTGTTCAAATGTATTTTTCCTTGTTTTTATATGCATCACACAATGTGCATTATATTAATTACTGTGGTACAAATATCCAAACAAGAGCCATTCGTAGACTGCACCACTCTCAGCAGAGCAAAAGTCCCTTTGCATCCTTGCATCTTGTCAGCAGCAGCAGGGAAACTCAAACATCTTATTGTGTTGGGCTGAGCTGCTGGGGTGCAGTCTGGGTAGAGTACTGGCATTATTTGATATGCCGCTGCCATCTCATCTCTCCCGCCCCGGTACCTGTTACCTTGACGACAGCAATATCCATTTTTTGCCCGGTCTCTCGCTGTGTGCCTCATTGTGTCCCCCTCATTCCTGTTTGCACTCACTCACACATACATAGCAAGGGCAGCCCCCGTCTTTCTTCCTCTCTCTCTCTCCCCCCCTCCCCTCCCTCCTCTATCTCTCTCCCCCTCTCTCTCCCTCCATCTGCTGAGAGTCACTCAGGCAGCTTAGATCAGACACTGCAGCGCTCCAGACAAAGGAAGGTGCCGTCAGGAGCACAGCTACCTATCTGGTCCGTTACACTCAGTATAGACAGGCAACCTTGGGTTTCTGACACCTTTTTTATTTACACCGCAGCACTACTTTTTAAAGACTTGGGGAGACTATTGGGAGGATTAACTCTCAGAAGGGGTGGGGAAACCTTTCTTAAATGCTAAATAACCTCTACCTAACGTGTTTCCTCTTCTTTCCTTTCACAGTTCAGTTCCACATTGCTCATTTGTATGAGATTCAGGTAAGTGCTTGCTCTTTTATTTAACCTGCACTTCAGTTGTGTTTCCTCCCAAGGACACAAGCCATTTGTTTGGTTTTTGCAATTTGTAATCATGAAGTGCTGCGCGTTGATTGGATGCCCAAATGCTGAGGCAATCGCTCATCACCCAGCTGCCACTGTAAAATCACGGGGTATCTGAACGCTGGGGATAGCCCTGGGTTTTTTTTTTTGGGTATTTTGAACCAGGTGCTGACAAATTAAAGAGGGAGCAGAGTGTGTTAGTGGGTGGCGTGCGAGAGGGGATGGGAGATTAGGCTCAGCCGATCGACGGGGTTGCCACGGAAACAAGAAAGTCTGTCTCCCCCTCTTTTGTATGCTGGTGGTCTCTTTCTCTTTATGTGGATTTCAGTAGAGAAGTACAGTAGCTTTCACCAGCTCTGGGAGTAACGGCGCCTCACGACTTTATTTTTTTATTTTATTTGGGGGGGGTAATGCTGCAGTTTAAGTCTCAGGCTTAGGTTCCATGCTGCCATTGAACAGCACATCTTTGGATGCAAAAGAGAGGGCCATCAAGAAGGATGGAGAGACGGACAAGAGGGATGACCTCGCTAAAGTTCTGGATTCAGATGTAATCCTTAAAGCTGTAAACAATATTGTAATTTGTGTTTTTTTCTCTTCTCTCATCACCCTCTACTTATCCTCCCCCATGGTACATTTCTTCTCCCATTACTGTCTTTGACCTTCTTTTATCCCCCTACTGTTCCTCCACTCCTCATGTCCAGAAGAGATACCGAGCTGCCAAGGAGGCCTATGAGAGCCTTCTGCAGACGGAGGATCTTCCTGCACAGGTGAAGGCCACTACCCTGCAGCAGCTAGGTAAGAATGTGCACAGACTTAGTTTGGTATGGCAGACAAGAGTTAACATTTAAAGTGATGGGAGGAAAAAAAGCAAGTGTAGTTTTATTCAGCTCATTGGATGAAACCATTGTAAATAAATTATTAAATATTTTCTTGTTTCATGAGGGCCTTTCCCCAATGCATTGTGTTCTAGCCCGTTCTATGCAATCATTTCTGGACCTTAAATGATCTTCATAGAATTCTAATGTTTCAGGGGAACTTTTATTTGTTATTTGACTTACTTTTCACTTCTGTTTCAAACAAAGTGCTAATGAAAAACAGCGATTGATTAATATGGCGTTTCCCAGGCTGGATGCATCACACGGTAGAACAGCTCGGGGACAGAGCCAGCAGGGACAGCTATGCCATCCAGTGTCTGCAGAAATCTCTGGAGGCCGACCCCAACTCTGGACAGTCCTGGTACTTCCTTGGCAGGTACGTTGTTAAGCGTTGTTTGAATATAAATCTTCTGTCATCTAAATCGTGGTAAATTGTAATACCACAAAGGTAATATTTGGACAGACTTATTTGACCGACGATTTTGCAATACCAAGCAAATCTACTGTGGCACAGTTGCATTTCAATCAAATGAGCCAAATGCAAACAGGGAAGTGATGGTAATGAAAACCTGTTTTGTATATAATTGGTGAAGAGTATCACCATATCGGTCCTGGAATTTCTGTCATTGAGTAATCGTGGGAAAGTTGACTAGTTAAACAACTGCTGCTCACGTCTCGAAAGGTTTGGGAATTTGGGGAAACTTAAGTTGAGATCACGGTTAAAAAATGTATGTTGCATGCAGTCTGTAGAAGTAGAAAGTTCAAATGTTTATAAGAAAGCTTTATGTGTATTAGTTATTTGACATACTTCATTTGTTAAGAGGTTTTCCATGTCTGTAGCACAACCCTTACAGCCTGTGTCTCCTGCAGGTGCTACTCTAGTATTGGGAAGGTCCAGGACGCCTTCATCTCCTATCGGCAATCCATAGACAAATCAGAGGCCAGTGCAGATACCTGGTGCTCTATAGGGTAAGGGTCGATTTGTTCAGTGAAGGCTGCAGTTACATTCAATTTTAATGGAAGTGTTTGTACCGTAGACTGTAGAAAAACATGCACGCAAGCCACTACTGTCACCTGCGGGTTTCTGAATGGACTTTTTGGAGTGACCGATACTCTTACTTTTTTTTTCCCCCAATTGTTTTCCATATCTATCTATCCATCCTACCTCTAATTTCTCAATTAAACCCTTGATTCAATCACTTCCTTAACCCTTATATTTCCATTGTCTTTTGCATGAAAAATACACTGTTCATCTCTCCTCTATCCTCAATATCAAATCCTTCTCATCTCACCCTCTCTGTACCTCTTACGTTTGTCTCTTTTACCATCTCTCTCCCGTGCACCCCTTGCTTCTCCATCCGCACCTTCCCTACCCCTCAGGGTGTTGTACCAGCAGCAGAATCAGCCCATGGATGCTCTGCAGGCCTACATCTGCGCCGTGCAGCTGGACCACAGCCACGCTGCGGCCTGGATGGATCTGGGCACGCTGTACGAGTCCTGCAACCAGCCGCACGACGCCATCAAGTGCTACATCAATGCCACACGCAGCAAGGGCTGCACCAACACCACCGCGCTAACCCACCGCATCAAATGTCTGCAGGTGGGTGGAGAGAGGAATGTTAAAGCAGGAGGTGCCTTGGCTGTTTGGATGCAGCTTGAATTTGCTAGTCCAGACACCCTGCCAGCGTGGATATCATTAATTAAAAGTAGGGATGTCCCCGTTATGTTTGAAGGAATGCTGCATGAAGGAAATTTAGCCTACATGCTTTCCTATAGGATTCTTCTGTAGCAACATCAGTGGTTCTCAACGCTGCTCTGCTTTACATGTGACACACGCTGTCATTTGATAAACTGAAACTGCTGGCTGCCATTTATAATTGTGTGCGCTCCACGGGTCACTCTTTCACAATGCTTTTGATTTCCAGTGTTTTAACAGAACTTGATTTGGGCATATTCAACAGCTGGCGGGACAAACACACAAAGGTTTAGAAATGTACCAGGATTTATAAAGCAGGTCCACCTGCCTAAGTTTTAAAATTCCTTCCACTAGTACAGGGCGCAGCAGGTGCGGTTTCTCACAGTTTCCTATGTACTACCATCATTGCCCCCTCCTGCCTTTTGCTTTCCTTCACATCCCTGCGCAGCCACAACTGTGTTGAATAAGTGTATAAATTATTTCCACTCAGATGTGAATAGTATTTGTATGAGTATTTTGGCACAAAGGAAATTTATGAACCCAAAGGACCTGAAACCATACAGGGGTAAATACCAGAGTAGAATAAAATCCAGGGATCTCTGATGGGACTTTTTGGTGGAACTGGAACCTTTTTTGAGCTTACGTGTTTCAGGGAAAGAGTATCCCAGTAGCACCCTTGAGGAATAATAAATTTTCCTTATTTATTTATTTATTTATTTATTTATTTATTTATTTATCCTTTTTGTGACCAGTTGACTCAAATGGCCCTTCCAACCGCTTTAACAACCAGGGTTCTAACAATCCCCATGTCATGTGTTAATGTATTCATCTATATTTTTGTTCAAGCAATGTCATTTTCCTTTACATATGCATGAAGGAATGTTACATTTCCACCACTTATGTTAAATTCATGGCATTAAGCAAGCTCAGTGGCTTGCTTTAATGGCATTGTGACTGTGTTTGGGATTACTGTTGCTGAATGTCATTCAAGTAGTAATACCTCCTCGTATGGTTGATACTGTACATGACGTAGGTATATTATTACCAGCCAAGACACATTGCATATCGCTGTCAGTTTACAACTTAGCTTCACTTGTGTTTTAACCTCTTACCTATTTACCATTGCTGATCATTTCCTTGTTTTGAGGTCATCGTTTTTTTTATTTAAAAAAAAAAAAAAAGCCTTGTGTTTTATTATTTTTTTTTTGTTTTTTCACGTCGTTTTCCATTCCCCTAGGCTCAGTTGAGTAACCCCCAGCTCAGTAGCCTACAGAGTAAAAGTAAAATGCTCCCTCTTATTGAGGAGGCATGGAGTCTACCAATCCCAGCTGAGCTAACCTCCAGGCAGGGAGGCCTGAGCAGTGCACCACAGCAGGTGAGAGACCAGATAGAGCTACTTACACCTCCCGCCTCCCTCCCCTCCCTTTTGACTGAGCGCACACTCAGCCACATAGGCACTCAAACACATAATCGTAATGTACACACAGACATACCTGCTGGTCACCACGCGCATGCACTGTTGTACATAGTGATGGGTAACACTTGAGCTTAACTCCACCTTCAACACGGGGTGTGTGTGTGTGTGTGTGTGTGTGTGTGTGTGTGTGTCTGTGCGTGCGCGCGCGCGCAGATGTCTAAAGAAGCCAGCAACATGAACAAAAATATAGCATTTCTTTACACACTCAAATTGGAGACTTTATTGAAAAACTGTGCGTTTTTGCTTCATGGTGACAGAAATCACTAGTCATTTATTAATCTCTGCTTCAAAAAAATGTCCAGGTCATGGCTGCTTTATGGCATTGATTTTGATTGAGGGAGGGGTCCAGTCAAGTGTTACCCAGTCCTGCACTCCCTTTCTTCTCCACAGCACAGTAGCCACTCGGCTTCACCCATCACGCTCCGTTCAAGTAAACCAAAAAATAAATAATAAAATCAACGAAGCACTGGTGCAGGCTTTTGTTAATTCCTTCCCATTCAAATTCCCCTTCTATTAATCCTGTTTTTAATCTAATGTGGCATTCAGGATTACCGCCGGCCCCCTATAGTTAATTTACAAATCCAGTTTTAGGTGGCAAACCTGTTGAACCTGCACCACACCGCTTTTTGCTCTTAATCTGCTTTGGGTTTATACTGGGAGAGATTGCCTTTCTGAAGCGATTAAAACTTCTCTAATTCTAAAATCAAGTGGCTGTGTTTCTAATTCTCACACTCACTGATGCTTGACACTTTTTTTGGCTTTTGACCCTGCCTCAAGTGTGATCGGTGAGGTCGTGCTGCCGTAAAGTATGCCCAGGCTTCCCATTGGCTCTGTCCGCCCCCCCCCCCCCCCCCCCCCCCCCCCCAATAGTTGACCTTAGACGTCCTGCAGTTGCACACAAAGCCCCATCAACGCCCCCTAGTGTTTCATCACCACTTCACTCATTCAGGCCCATCATTACAGTAGATGCGAGTAGTTCTGCTGTGTCCATGTTTGTGTGTGATCATTGTCGTGTTAATGACTTGTAGCATTGAAATATGTTGGATTTTCTTTTGTTGTTGTTCGGGCTTTGACTTGGTGAGAGTCAATTTCACTGTAAGACCTATTTAAGTGTGTTTTGGAATTTGGACATTGTGGATGGATAGTTTTTTTTTTAATGGGTTAGATGTGACTTCAACCAGATACATAATGAGGAAATACTTGATAAGAGATTTAAAAAACAGAATACATGAGAGTATTGAAAATTAAGTTAAAAATATTTGCTTGAAATGCAAAAAGCTGGTATCCATTTTCCATCCATTTTGCACCCTCTCATGAAACACACATAATAAGTAAGACTTGAAAGGACTTGAAGTGTGGACTATTATTCAAGGCCTCTTAGCTTATTGATTTTTTATTTTTTTAAAGCAGCTAGAACAAAAACAAAGCAACTGCTTAAAAAGAAGAAAAAAAACTGAGGTTTTGCTGAACAGAATTTCTGGACAGTCACATCTGGTTCATGGGCTCGCTCAGAGGGTAATGGTAAGCTTGTCAGTCTGTGGAACCTTTTGCTTTAAAGGTTGGGTTGCGCTAATGTACCATTAAACAGCTGCGACTGCCTTTTTATGTTGTTTAAAGTGCGGAGAGGAACACACTGAATTGCTGAGAGTTTTATTAACCATTGAGTGCTGCGGTGTGTTAAGTAGTGATGTATTTCCACCGGCATTCGTCTAAACAGGAGAACTGCCCCCGGGGGCTGTTTGCTGCCGCCCTATGAAGTAACACCTTCAGATACGCAGAAATGTTTTTCCTCTACATGTCCTGCTTGTTTGTTTAAGCGCCAACACAAATCACAGTATTGTTCTCCTTTTTCTTTCTTTGCCTTATTCTCCACCCCTTGCTTTGCTTTGCCCTTTGACCTCTGACCTCTTTTGCCGTACTTTATTTTCTGCCTTCTGCCACTTCACGCATGATTTCAAAAAATCATGCTTGACTGTTTGGTTTTTTTTCCCCCCTCTACACTCCCTCCATTTTATTCGTTTGTGTTTTTTGCCACTTCCTCTCGTTCTAATCCAACCCCCCCCCACCCCCACCCCCCCACATCTTAATCTTCCATGAGCTTTTGTTATGTCCTTCCTTTTATGTCTGTTGTCTTCCTCCTTATGTTTCTTTTGCTTCCCCTTTGCCTGCGCTCCCCCCGCCGTCCCCTCTCCTCCAGGCTTGTAAGCCCAATCACAGTGCAGAGGGTGGCGGCTCGGGTCAGACTCTGCCCCCTCATGTGGGCTCGCTGGGCCAAGCAGAGGACCAGTCCTGCCCGGCGAAGAGGAGGAGAGCCTCCAGCCCTACCAAGGTAAATATGATTTACCTGCAAGGAATGTTCCTCTTTTCCTACTATAGTACAGCAGATTTATCATGCATTTTAATCTAATGTCTTCTTCAATGTGATCTTTACACCTGACATGTATATTTTCATACTCCGTTTTCAGGGTGATTCATGGGCCAGTAACCCAGCACAGCCACCAGTTCCCAACTGGTACCTCTCCCCGCAGAAATTACAGGTTAGATATCTCTTATCTCCTGGTTTAACTTAATTTATGATTCCCGTTCGTACGTGAACTTTTGCCGTCTTTGTCTTCAGGCTCTGGAACAATTGCGGAGTAACCGGGCCAACCTGAAGCCTCCACAGCTTCAGATGTTGGGGCAGCTGGAGGCTCAGCTCGCCATGATGCAGCAGCACCAACACCAGGTAAAAACCTATCCTGACACACACGCACACTTGGATCAAACAATATTGACCATCAATTTATGGCACCATAAGGAACATGACTATTTTAGATGCAGGTACATGAAGGTCTGTGCTTCAGTGCATCAAGCATTGACTATGGAAATGTAACATAGTAGCACACACGGAGGTCACGGACTCAATAAATGTGTGTACTGGATAGTTGAAGGCTAAAACTGTGATGTTAGAATAAATAATCCAGGCTGCATGATGTATGATCCTACAGTAGTATTCAGGCCTCACTTAAGCTAGTAAAATCTTTTTCACGGTGTGTTGTGGCATGTGTAGGCGGTGTGGTTTGGCACACAGTACAGTACAAGTGAGTGCAGGAAAGTTTAAACATTGACAGGTAAGAATGTTGAATGTTTTTTCTGACTCTGAGTTGTCTTTTGGTGGTTGAGCTCACCCCTCTGGTTCTCCAACCAGGTTAAACAAACATAATAAATGACTTGCAGCTATTAATGCATTTCAATGTGCTTTTCCATTTACAGATGAGACAGAATGCCTCAGGAGGTCAGGTGCGCCCATCTCTCCCCAACGGTCCCACGACCAACTCTCTCCCCTCCCCCAACCCGAGCCTCCACCCTACCCGGCCCCACCTGGGAACCGAAAAGCCACTGTGCCCGCCTCAGCCGCTGGCCAACGGGCCCATGGGCCCCGGGACACACGGACACTCAGACTCCCTTCCTGTGGGTGACAGTTGTAACAGTAGTAGTAATAATCAGTCAGGGCCCATGGCCACAGGACCCAACGGAGACGTGCCTTACCTGCAACCTGCCGGCAGCGGCGACGCAGCACTGCTACCTCACACCTGCACAAGCACGCAAACACAGGACGCCGCGCCGCGCCAGGCCCTGCACCTAAACTCCTCTCAGGTCAGACATCATTCGCTCGTCTGGCACGTTCTCTGTTTGAGCTGAGATACGGATATAATTCTATTTTATCCCACTGACCTACTTGGCTCTGTTGTAAATCTGTCAAACTGTTGAGAAAATCCATGAAGTGTTTTCTGAAACAAGCCGTGAAATCCCTCACTTGAGAATCTGTAAATTAAAGAATGCAGGAATTTTTGCACACATCACCAGTGTCTTCCACTGAGCCAAAAGATGTACACATGTAAAAATAGAAAAAGGAAGGGTTCACAACTCATATTTTATGCTCTTAATTATTAAGTTACAGCACCTTATTCCACACAAGAATCATCATCAGGTATTTAAAATGTTGTGAATGTGGTCACTTCATTAATAAAACAAGCACTGTCTGCTTTTACTGTAATAGTTGCTCTCTTCTTCCTTTAGGGGCTTCAGAAGGTGTCTGTTCCACATGCGACGGGCTCAAGTAGTGATGGCGCCCTCTCTCTCCCCCAGACCCCCAACTCTATCGCCCCTGTGCACCCCACCAATCAGGTTGGACATTCCACTAACGCCCCATCGCCACGGCAACAGGCCCACAACCACCTCCCTTCCCCTCCCTCCCTGCCCCTCTCCTCTACCTCAGGTGGAGCAGCACCTGGTGCGTCCGCTACCAAAGAGAGCAACACCGCCGCCACCCATGTCACGGCAGCCGCGTCCCTTGGCAACGGGGGCCCAGAGGGCAAAACGCCATCGCCACTACCATCAGCTGATGGCAAAATGGCGCAGGAAGATGGCCTGGCCAATCACATGCACTTGGGGGAGGGTGGCATGGTGGCAGAAGGTGGCGAGAAGCCGAGCCTTAGCGCAGACAATCCTAGACTATCTGCCCTGCTGGCAGGGGGGAAGGGCCCTGAGAAGGGCGAGGGACCGTCAGAAGGGACTGCATCCACAGCATCTACCACGACTGAGTCCCTCAAGAAAGTTAACAACATCCACCCGGCCGTCCTGCCCTCCACCCCCCACGCGCAGGGCAGCTCGGCTGCCTCATCGCCCATCTCTGCCATATCCACCGCCACACCCTCGCCCAAATCCTCAGAACACACCCAAACAGGCGCCCACAGTCCTGCCACCGCCACATCTACTGCACCTGCCGTGAACGGTAATGGCAAAGGAGGTATCTCAGAGGACTCTCAAAGCCCGCTGAAGGCTGAGCCGCCCACCGTCACCAGTCTCAAAGCTACGCCTCCACACGGACACAGCTCCTCCTCCTCATCATCGTCATCTTCAATCTCCATCTACCCCAGCTCCACAGACGTGCTTAAGGCCTGCAGGTTAGACTGAAATCCCTCGTTGTTTTTCTTTCACGTCATGGTGTCCTGCAGACGGCTGTTTAATGCCTCTTGGCAGGACTAATGGACTTGCCAAGGTGTGTGGCTGCTTCAGCTTCAGTGTGTGAATTTGTATGAAACCTGAAAATGTGCACACCTCACTTACTCTTGAGATTTGGTTATAGCACATGCAGAGGGGCTCAGCACTTTTTAAATTAAGTGGTGGGAGTTACTCGTTCCTCCTCTTATATCTGTGTTAGCCATTATTTTTCCTGCAGTGCGTGTTATGGTAAAAGTAGTCTTATCAGAAAATTGAAAGGTTTGTGCTGTAAAATAAGTGGTGCAAATGACAGAAAGATCAGTTAAACTGTGTGGTTTGTTTTGAAGATGTCTCCTCCCGGTGGAATTGCAGAGTAACTACAGAACCAGATGCAAATAATTATGTAACCATAAACAACACTGAAGGCTACTGGGCAGTCTTGTTGCCATGCAGATATTATTCAGCCCAGATTATACAGTTGAATAGATTCCTCCATTTGGTCGCTCTTTTATCAAATGGAATTTTCCCTCATTTTGTATTTGATTGGTGAAATGTGGCATCGCACACTGAATATAGTTGATTATTCAGTGCAATGGGCTGCTAAGGAGTATTAGCAGATAAGATCTGAGGTAGGACAGCGAATCTATCAAGTATTATTTACAGTATTTTACTGGTGCATTATTTCTTTGTCAGTTGTGCCCTGGCTGATTTTATAATCTGCGTGTTGTCACTTGTGATGCCATCACTCAAAACAATTTCGACATTGTGTATGTGCAGGAACCTGGGGAGGAATGGTCTCTCCAACAGCAGTATCCTCCTCGATAAGTGCCCCCCGCCCCGACTGCCCCCTCCACCCTCACCAGCCCTGCCCAAAGACAAGCTCAACCCTCCCACACCCAGCATCTATGTGAGTATCACCCAGAGGGCGTCAAGCTGCTTTTTGTTTTCAAGTATTACTCAGACATGTCTACAGGCAGGTAAGTTACTGCTCTGACAGGTGGTCAGTATGTCCTGTATGGTATCTTAACGTCCTGTTTCCTCTCTGCGGACCAGCTGGAGAACAAGAGGGATGCTTTCTTTCCCCCACTGCACCAGTTCTGCACAAACCCCTCCAACCCCGTCACTGTCATCAGAGGACTGGCTGGAGCACTCAAACTGGGTAAAAGCTTTGTTTACAATATGTATTTTGTTTATTTTTCCTCCTTATATCAATCGCAACAGTATTTTAATAATTTTTTCCCCTCTCTTGTGTCGGTTTCTCTGTAGACTTGGGTCTGTTCTCCACAAAGACGTTGGTAGAGGCGAACCCGGAGCACCTAGTAGAAGTCTGGACTCAGCTCTCTCAGCCTGCTGATGAGAACTGGGACCCGACTGGCATTAAGAAAATGTGGCGCTGCGAAAGCGCTCGAGCCCACACCACCATCGCCAAATACGCCCAGTATCAGGCTGCTTCTTTCCAGGAATCTCTACGGGTCAGTTGTGCTTGTGTCCTATGGATTCCACTTAAATAAAAACTTGTTTAGGATTCAAGTTTTGCATCCCTTTCAACACATCTAAGGACACGAAATAAAACCGTCTGTAGCGTACTGCTGGCTTAATGCGTTTCCTGTTTAATTTCAGGAGGAAAATGAGAAGAAAGCACTAAAGGAGCCCTCAGACACAGAGCCAGCGTCCGCAGAGAGGTACCTAATGTTAGCTTAGTTTGATTGTTTTCCCCCATTAGGAGCTCCAGACTCTATTACATTTGATCCAGCATTGAATATAGACCAATTAAATTTTACCAAACAATTACGTTGACATGTTGGCGGTGTGGAAGCATTTGAAAGTGTCCGAGAAAAATCGCAGTTTGCAGACACTATCCGCACCATCTGTGGCTGACTTTTTAGAAAAGGCAACAAACGGTCTGACCCTCTTTGAGTGTTTTTGTCACTCGTTTGTGAGAAGACGAGTAAGCTCACCTCACCTAAATTAGGAGTGCACATGTTTTCAAGGCTTTATGGTAAATCCACTGAAACAGACCACAGCAAGCTGACGGGCAGGTTAGCGACTTTATCTTTTTGGGCCTCGGACCCACCCACCATAGTCTCTCCAAATCCTGTGGGAAACACTGAGTAAAAAGCAAATTTTGACTATTTAATTTATGCAGTAATGAAAAAGCAAAATAAACAAATGGGAATAAATGGGGAAAAATGTGAATTTACTTATTTGGTATTTTGCAAATTTTTTATTATTTTATATTCGGCTTCAGCCAAGAATTTGTATTTTGGTGCATTCCTAGTTTAGCTGAATTGTTTTGTGGAACGCTTTTGAAGTAACATCAAAAACCTGAAAATCTGCAGTCTCAGTTTTGGCATATGAGCTGCTACCCTCACACACTAGCTCATAATCATCGGCGCCCCCTTTTAATTTATATTGCTACACGCTCCCTCTTTTGCAGGACTTTATTGTGAGGCTGCGACCACATTAAACATACTGTTTGTGGCTAGTTGTAAATCTTCTTTGTGTGTGTCTTCAGTGTTGCACGTAAAAGAAGGGGACCCTTAAAGCACATCAAGTTCGGAACCAACATCGACGTGTCGGACGAAAGGAAGTGAGTGTGGATTTCATCTCACCACGTCTTGAAACTTATATTATTTGTTGTCTTTTCAAGATGCTTTGAAACACTTATAATGACTCCTCGCCTCCACCAGGTGGAAACAGCAACTCCAGGAGCTCAGTAAACTGCCAGCCTTTGCTCGAGTCGTATCTGCCGGCAACCTGCTCAGCCACGTGGGTCACACCATCCTGGGTATGAACACAGTCCAGCTCTACATGAAGGTCCCCGGGAGCAGGATAGCAGGTTAATACACACTGAACCACGTGCTTACTTTCTGAGTCACTTGGTAACTACAGTTTATTATTTATTCTGAGAGTTGTGCATGAGTTTGGTATGTGGACTTGTGCAGTGAAGAGATTTTTGTCTCTCTAGGTCACCAGGAGCACAATAACTTCTGTGCCGTCAACATCAACATTGGTCCAGGCGACTGTGAGTGGTTTGCTGTACCAGAGCCGTACTGGGGAGTGATGAGCAACTTCTGTGAAAAGTAAGATGGACTGGATGACTGTGTCTGTGCTACCCCCATACCTCCGATTCCTTGTATCTGCCCATCACCCTTTTCCCTCACTTTCATATATCCATCACAACTCTCTTTCCCTCCCCTCACACCCAGGAACAACATTAACTTCCTGATGGGCTCGTGGTGGCCCAACCTGGAGGACCTGTACGAGGCAGACGTTCCCGTCTATCGCTTCATCCAGCGTCCAGGCGACCTGGTGTGGCTCAACACCGGCACTGTCCACTGGGTGCAGGCCATCGGCTGGTGCAACAACATCGCCTGGAACGTAGGACCTCTCACCGGTACGCCTGGGGATATGTGTTAATGTTTATGGGACCTAAGAAGCCAGCATTTCTTACTAATGTGAACTATTTTCCCCTGTTTTTGTTTTTTTTGTTTTTTTTCTCATCTTTGATTGTCTTTCACCACTTAAGGCAACAAAAAATAACCTTTGTTTATACATGTACTACTGAGAAAGGAGGTAGATAACCTAACAAAAGTCAGCCAGAATTGTCTTGCAGGACTTATGTCTGTTATGGTGACCTTTTACTGTGATGTTGGAAATGTTATTTAGCTGATTAGTGACCTTTTTAGCTGATAACTGAGCTGATTACAGCAGGATTTAATTTCCTGTCTACAACAGATGCATTTCAGACGGCGTTGTCTGTGTGATGGAACAAATACGCTTCCATGTTTACATAATGTCTATATAATAATATATAATAACATAATAAGACCTTTCTTTGCGAAGGCACCTTTCAGTGCGTATAAACATCTCCCTGGTTTCCTGTGTTCATGTTTGGTATGTTTTGCCTCTGCTTTTTCAGCGCACCAGTACAAGCTGGCTGTGGAGCGTTACGAGTGGAATAAGCTCCAGAGTGTCAAGTCCATGGTTCCCATGGTGCACCTCTCCTGGAACATGGCGCGCAACATCAAAGTGTCCGACCACAAGCTGTTTGAAATGATCAAGTGAGTCCCGAAATCCTTCACCTTTCACTCTCAACAGTTTGTATTATATGTTTGACTTTGTGGTCTTTTGCATAAGCTGGATTTTAATTTAATTTATTTATCCATCCATCGTCAACCGCTTATCCTGCGTACAGGGTCGCGGGGGGCTGGAGCTGACATCGGGCGAAAGGCAGGGTACTCCCTGGACAGGTCGCCAGTCCATCACAGTAATTTATTTATATTTAATTTAAAATAATTTATTCTTGTCAAAAAGGTACTGCTTGCTGCGGACATTGAAGCAATGCCAGTGGGTGAAGGAAGCCTTGGCTTCAGCCGGCAAAGAAACAGTGCTGAGGCCGAGGACCAGGGACGAACCAGCCCACTACTGCACCATCTGTGAGGTCAGTGAGCACACCGGGAACATTTTAGCATCACAGGTGTGAATTCTAACAGGATTTTACATTTCTGGGTAAGAGGCTCCCACTTATTCCTAATATAAAATAAGTGTCTTGCCATGATGCTTAGCATTATGAGTGATGCTCTACACCGTACATGTTGGATTAGAACCAATGGATCTGTCCCGATTGTGTCTCTCTGCTGGTCTGAATCTAATCATTTGTGGTTCAAGATTTATTCAAAATGTCTGAAAGTATGTGGAGAAAGTAGATGTCAATACTTAAGATTAATTTATGCTACAATTCTGCAGTTTGAGGGATTTTGGACAGCATCAAGCCTTGTGATCAGTTGACACTGAATTAAAGACAGACTCCGTTTGTGTTTGAGCTAATTAATGGGTATGCTAATGGCTTCATGTGAATGCAGGGATTTCAGCTATTTAGAAGAAATGTGTCCAAATTCAATGTCTGCTGTCATTGCGTCTTAGCAGTTATTCTGTTATTCACCATCTGTGTAGCAGCTCCAGGATTTGTCTCTAGATGACATCACTGCATTTCTGCTGTTCAGCTTCATTCAGATGTACAAAAAGCTCAGTTACAGTATGATAGCATCTATATTGTGTGTGCTTTGCAGGTGGAGGTGTTCAACCTGCTGTTTGTGCGCCGGGAGCTTCTGTCCAAGAAGCAGTATGTGGTCCACTGCCAGGACTGCGCCAGGAAAGGCTGCGCCACGCTGGACGACTTTGTGGTGCTGGAACAGCACAGGATGGAGGACCTGATGCAGGTCTATGACCAGTTCACATTAGTAAGTCACCAGCGTGAGGGAGAGATGGACTCGAGGCGATTGTTTCTTCTTTCAAACTTAAGGAAAATTCCAGTAAATTGTGACCGGTTATCATGAAACAACATTAAGTCTTGTGTATCATCTTCCTCCCCAGGCCCCTCCTCTTCATTCATCTTCATCTTGACATTAGATGACCCCTATTTCTTCTGCTGTGGAGCCATGAAGCCCATTTACAGGAACTTGTATTAAGATATAAAAGAACAAACATCTACATACGCGGACCATTTCTGATATTCAGGAAAGCCAAGGCCATCTCCCCAACCCCACCACATGACTGGTCTCCATAACGCCGGCTGGAGGCTGAGGCGTCTGAGTGTGTCTGTCTATGCAACCTGTTTGAAGTGCTGGAGCCTTGCCCTTCCAGGGGTGGGGGGCGCCACTGAGCTCGCTAACAGGACTTCTTTCTCTCTTCTCCCTTCCCAGCCCCCTCTAAATGACAATGGTTCAGCCCTGTTTTAATGGAGGACTTAATCAAAAACGGTTGGGACGAGGGGGAGGAGTGGGATTCTTAATGTGTGATAAAAATGTTTTGTAGATACTTGTTAACTGTCACAACTGGCAACACCACCCGTAAAAGACTACTGACTTGACAACCTTTCTCTCTCTCTCTCTCTCTCTCTCTCTCCCCCTTTTTCGATTCTGGTAACAGGATGAAATGTTGGCTTTGATTTATAGAACTTCCCCCAGACTTTCTTCCCTCTAAGGAGCACTAGCCTAACTGGTCTTTTTCTATGGTAGATAGTGATTTTAAGACTCTTTCGACAGCAAAATCTCCAAAAAAATTTGTAATGTGAAGAGTTTAGGTGACTTTCTTTTTTTTTTTTTTTTTTACAGCTTTTGTTTTACTTTTGCGTTTGTCTTGTTCTTTTCAAAACTATGATGCTTTGTTTGTTTATTAGGTAAAAAAAAAAGGAAAAATTTAGGAAAAAAAAACTTACTAGCCAAGTCACAAAGAGAATGGGTTGCACATAGACTTATGGAATAAAGTTTAATTTGTGATTATTTTTTGTCTGTTTCATTATGTTTCTAATCTTGATGTAAATTTACACTATTTATAAATACATATTTATTGCTTGAAAATATTTGTTGATGGAATGCTGTTATTTTTTCCAGAATACCTGCCATTAAATTTGAAGGAGTTTTGTCATTTTAACACAACTCCTCTTACATTTTCTATATATAAATAAAATTGCTTAGCAAGCATTGTACAGAAACGGACATTTAAAATTGTTTTATTGTTTGAAGAATGTTTTATGATGAGTCAATAAACACAAAGTTGTCAAATTATCCATGCCTTTTGGTTCCTCAAACATACAAAACTTCCATATATTCATTTGGTATACAATTTAAAATGCATACATAATAAAACCAAGAAACATTTGTAGACGTTGATGTGTACGAGTATAGGCCTGAAACCCAGCAGACAATGTAGCTGTAGACTGACACACAGAATCCTACACTATATGCCAGGTCCAGAACTTACCCAGTATCTCCAAAAAGTCATTTTTATTGAAAAAAAAATAAAAGCCTGTGGCAGAGTTAATCCTAGACTGCATGGGTAGTTTTGGAGGACAGCAGGAATTTTCTCTTCACAGGGGGTGGG
The DNA here is from genome assembly GCF_014851395.1 of Micropterus salmoides. Classification (NCBI taxonomy): domain Eukaryota; kingdom Metazoa; phylum Chordata; class Actinopteri; order Centrarchiformes; family Centrarchidae; genus Micropterus; species Micropterus salmoides. The sequence goes on from NW_024040040.1 coordinate 13,142,065, forward strand.
CCCTCAAGACATTTCTTTGAAATTTAAAAGCTACATAGCAGCAAAGATCACAAGAGGAGGGAGTGAAGTACACAGAAAACACTCTACAGAGTACATTTAAACTTAAAATTCAATCATACATTGTGTCATGTCTCCACAATAACATGGCTGCCAGCTGAGACCCAGTAGCCAGATGTAGCTGCTGCCAGCCCCACAGGATCTACACTGACTACTGAGCAACCGCTGGGCGCCCTGTGGCTCTGCAGCTCCAATTAGAGCCAAAATGGCTGCCACACCAGCCAATCAGGGAAATTAACGAGGAGGGAAATGACTTCATGCTGAGGGAATATGATAAACAAGCAGGTTCCATGGGATCCACTGCTTTTTGGTCAGAAAACAGAATACTCTTAACACAGCTCTTATCCAAAAAATGGTGACATTCCACCTGAAACACTGAAGTAGAGGACTGCTAACAGTACAACAGGCCCTTTTCTTTTAAACACTTGCACCTTTACCTGTAAATGCCAATTTCTTGTGCTGGCAATGTGTGAAAAGGTTGTTTGCTGGAGTCAAATTGTCCATGTTAAGATGCTTCAGCAGGGTGCCAACTCGGATGTCCTGCGACATTGTAAGTTATGTCATCTTGGTGAGGATGTAAATTTATAAGATTATATGATGATAAGACTTTCCTCTATGTATTTTTACTTGTCAAGTAGGCATTGCTTCATTTTAAAGGCTCACATGAGCATCCAAAAAAGTCTGGCAAACACTGCTGTAAATTTAGTACAACTTTTACTGTAGAGTGACTCTTTATGGCTTCAGCTGGACCGCTAACATGTTAAATACACACAATACTACCTGCAAAGGAATACACCTCAGATGCCCTTCCTCAGATGGGCATTCCTTCCTCAGATGCCCTTCCTACAGCCACGCTAGCTGACATTGGTGAGATAAAATATTTTAGCATTGTCCCAGTGAGCATGTTAGCTACAGACTCACAGAGCTGCTAGCATGGCTGAAGACTCTTAATTTTCAGCACATAGAGAACCTTTTGGATGTAAATAAAATAAATAAAATGTGACTGATTTAAAAAGAGCATTTACAGGTTGAGGTGCATGTGGCAAAGGAGCTAAACTGCCATTTCCCTCCTCATCCCCCTTTTTGCCTTTCAGCGTTGTACAGTCCCTCTGCTCCAATGCTGGAAGCAAGATGGCCGTTGTAGTGTCCATTTTGACTGCCACAGATGGGCGCTGGAGGACTCTCCGCTGCCTTTCCTGGGGTGTCCATCTGCTGTTTGAAGTCTGACAGGAGTCCTGGGAAAGAAAGACGTTGGGGTTATTTTAATCGTATGGAGGAGAGTTTGACTGTGAAACTGCACAAAAGACAACAAGACAGCTGAGTTTATCCCCATGGGAAATTAAGAATCCAACATATATACAGTATATTCAACATTTGAAAATAGCAATAAGAATTGAATTCTCTGGCGGTCATCAAGCAGCGCTGATATGTATTGTATATATTTTTTGCTGCTGTTGTACATTGCCTTTTCTGTAATACGAAACATTTTGACTCCCACAAACTCCTTTACTTTATTGGCGGAGGCAGACAGGAACAAAACCAAGTGTGGGTTGAAGAAAAATCATGATTCTAGGAAAGAAGATAGTTTTAGAACAGGAAGTCTTCATCAGTTAAGAAGATGACTTCCTGTTGGCTGTCTGAAACGACAAAGGCAGGAAACATGAGTTTTGCGATACAGTGGCAATAGTGTTAAACGTTAAGGGAGATGGTTTAAGGGATGGGTGGCAGAAGGGAAAATATAGGGTCATTTCCTCACTTATAGCCTACTTAACATTCTGTATGCTGAAGCGTTGGCACGCCATACGGAGCTATCTACTGCCAAAACTCTGTCATCACACAAGGTGTTCAATAGGCTTAATCCCAAAAAGTTGGAAAAGACCTTTAACTCTCCTCTCCCTATATATTCCACCTATATCCTCTGTGAAATCTGGCAGTGATCCAGCAGAGAGGTATGTGAACTCTGCTTGGCCCAGACCCTCCCCCCTTAAATCCAGACCGCTCAACAATGTCTCCCTGTATTGCAGTGGGGGGAAAAGAGCAAGAGAGAAGTTAAACCAGCAGTGTGATCGATGCCCGCTCTCCCCCTGCCTCATCTCTCCCCCTCATCTCCTTCCTTCCTGTTCCCTCCATCTCTACCCAGCCTGCGCTGCCGTTTCCTCCTTTGTCAGAAACAGACAGGTGGCCCCTGACTGCTAATTTTAACCGGGCCGATTGTCTGCCTGTGTTCCCCACAGCTATGTATAGATGCCTGTAATAAACCAAGTAGATCAGTGTGTGACACTCTCTCACACTCACACACACACACACAGCCCTATAGGCACGCACACACCACCTGACCTATAGAAATGTCTGACTCGTCCATTCATCCATTCCCGCCTTTGTTGGAAATGATCCTCTCTAATTGGCTATTGCTCTCATCCAATGGCAGACCTTCCTGCTGCCCATTCATAAAACCCAAGGTCATTGAGAATAATGTAGTATTAAGGCACATGCAAAGACGAGGGCTAAACCTATTTATAATAGCAAATTCGCGTTTGTGCATTTTGATGTCTCAAAATCCTTTTCCTCAATTTGTGTAATGTTTAGTGAAATTCAATCCTTTAAATTTAAACAGTGTGGCTCCATTCAGCCTGACACAGAAGCACAACATTCCTGTGTTTAATGAGTAATAACCAGAGTGCAACTCAGGTTGTAATAAGCTCCGCTTATTGTCAGGCCATCGCTCTCTTTCTGCCCCTCCATCCCCCGCTCAGGTTCGACTCAAAAGGTGCCAACACACACTCCCTGAATTCACTCCTGTTTGTTTCTTCCCACCGTAATTACCACCACTGCAGGTTCTGTGACCCGCTTCAGTGTTGAGTTACACGTTTATATATAGACACATGTCTGTGTCAAAGTGACTCACTTTTATGGAGCCTAATGTGTGACATCCAGAGCACAGACCTATGGCGCACAAGGGAAATAAAGGGGGGAGGGGGACTCATTCATACAAGCTGAATAGATCTTTTTATAAAAAAAACTTTTCAGCATGTCCTCACTGAATAAACAGTTCTACCACTGATGGATTAATTAATCATAATTTATGGTAAACTGGCTATTCCATCTGTTCTGCCAGAATACAGTGCCAAGATGGCCAATAATAAATCATGTAATGCCTGGGCCTCCTTGTTTGGGTTTTGTAAGAAAACCACATTTTAAAACCCCGGAAAACTTGGTTTCAAATCTTACGTATTACAAGACTAAAAACATTTAGATAATCTTCTTCATCAGGACTGTGCGTGTGTGGTTCGATCAGATTTGATTGAGAGTGAGCAAAGTAACCCACAATAGTCATTGCACTTTGATTCAAATGTTGCTAAATCCTGATTAGTTCACGGGCGTATGTGTTTTCCAACTGAGCCCCGCCCTCATTGCAACCGGTGAGAAGAACCCAACAAAAACACTCACAAAAAATATTCCAGACTGTGGCAGAACACTGTACGTTCATGTAGGCACCCATCGCTGGAAGTAAAAAGTCGTTAGAGGAAATGGGGTCTTCGGGGCCTTTAACTTAATCAAAAATGAGTTTATGAAATGAAACATACTGTAATTGTGTAAGTGATGCAAAACTCTTTCTGCTATTGTTCTCTTCACCTACATATTCTATAACCAGCTATCAAAGGCATTCTGGAAAATAACTAAGTAAAAACACACAAATGATATTATACTAATATACTATACTAATTTTTGCCTCGTTCTTGATCATTTGGTGATGAATGTCGATTGTGTAGCTGCAAGATAAAATCCATCCACTCAACAATATACTGTTGCCTCAGTCGAATGATGTGATGTTTGCGATGGACTATCCAACATAACAAAAAAAATGAAAAAAAAGAAGAGGTGCTACCCATTGCCATGGAAACGGAGAGTAATTAGCACAGAGTGCTGTTCAGAGAAAAGGAGAGAGTGAGAGGGTGTATGATTTTTGTGTGTGTGTGGGATGTTGGCCTGCTTCCAAGAGATGAGCAATGAGAGGAGAAAGAAAAGGAGATGAAGTAACAGTGGCCCCTGTGCAGGTTTCAGGTATCGTTACACACCGGCAGAGACAATAACTTCCTCTGCGCACTCTCAGTCTTTCACTGTTGAATTTGATTAAGAAATTAGCACTTTTGCTGGAGGAAAAAAGTCAGACAGATTTCCTCAGTGCTGCCCCCCCCTCCCCAAAAAAGCCTCGTTGCATGTTTAAACAGGGACTGTAACTGGAAAGCTGGGTTCAGCTGTTGATTTGGCTCACGCTGCTACAGTCCCCTATGTACTACGGATGTCTCTGTCCATCTGTTGGTCATGTGACATTTGTTTCACTGATTTTTGACGAAAGCTGGACACGGGACACATCTTCACATTGTGTTCCAGCACTTGAACAAAGAGTACGTTTACTAAACGTCTTTAATTTGATGCATGCAAGCAGGAGTTTGGCATGGGACATGATGAAAGGAGGGATTATTCTAAGTGTTAATCAGTGCGATAGCAGTTATTTGATGGAGACGGCACTAAAGAGTTTCTGTTTCCAGGATGTAAAAGTGATGTAATATAATATAAAATGCTTCTTTAGCATAAAATTATACAATTTTTAACTGATAAAACTTTCTTTTATTTAGGTAGAGGCAGATACAACAAAAAGAAATGGTGATTTTTTTTACAGGAAAAAAAGCTACTATTAAAGTTTCGGTTTAGATATACAATTTAGACAAAACTGCATACAATAATGCATTTTGTCACTGATGCATGTCACTGCATGCATCATTCATGGAGGATGACATGCACTTATCTTCATTTCTGAACTTTATTAATAACACTGACTCAGCAGGATGCCGTTTACCACAAACATCCTGCTTCAAATCCATGCATTTCTACTCATTTGTACAGTAGAGCAACACCAAGCTACCTGGTTGTCACTGAGCGGAAGGTTACAGGTTCAATTCCTTTGCTCAAGAGCCCCTAAACTGACACCTGAACGTGGACTTTGCTCCAGGATTCACCCCCAGTCATACAGCTGCTCTGTCCCCTACATAAATCAACGACAAATCTAATCCAAAAACAGTATTTAATAAGACAATGCTTAGTGCATTTTCACACAGTACAGACACACTCCAAACACCCACACAGTTGGCACACAATACGCCGCTGTTCTTCAAGTATCAAACGGCTCCTCAATCACACGCTCCTCTAAAACAGCTAATGGCTGTCGCAGCCCACAGGCGTATATGCTAAGAACAATTATGCAGATGTGTTCTAAAACCATTTTGGTGGTATAATCCAGCAATCAGTCCATTATAGTAATTGTCATTAGCGAGTGGGCGATTACGGTTTCAACAGAAAAGAACAGGCAGAGCTCCACTGGTTTTATGCAAATCTGGTAAGCCCCATTTAATATGTCAGATGTAATGTCGCTATATTTTCTGAAGTTGACGCCCAGCTAGGGGGAGAGAGTGTGTGTGTGTCACCACCTGAGGGGTTGACAGGCAGGTGCTGTTAACAGAAAAAAAAGAATTTTACAGAAAGTATGAACTGAATTCAGGTTTCAGGGACTGTACACAAATTATTGAGGGACAAACAGGATGGAGGGTTATGCAGTTTTTCTTTTTGCTGAAGGAAGTTTGGAAGTTTTTGGGAGAGCAGTATAAGGGCTTTCATTTTTCCATGCTCCAGATTTATATTTTAGTTAATTTTTTCTTGTGTGATTTGCTGTAAAAAAAAAAAAAATTAATAGTTTTATCAAAATAGTTGTGTTAAAAACATGGTCTTTCATATGTTGCTAGCCAGTAGTCACCTTCTTTAACAGAACTACAGTAAGGTTGTTGGAACTTGTATCATACAGAACTAACCTAAATAGAGAGCAGCTGGGATGTTCAGTTAACAGAAGGCACCATTTGTTATGTTAAGCATAATTAACAACAAAACTTGTTTTTAAAAAGTGAAACATGAGGTTCAGCACCCCTCCCCACCCAAATCATTTTTATACAGTCCCTAAATTCAGTGAGAAGCGATTGGAAAGGCATAACCTGTCATAAATAAACAGCAGGTACATTCATTAGTTTTAGATAGATGTCGTTTTGAGTGTTAGTTGCATTTTGTACTTTATTCTATGGTATCACAACAGTATAGGTCTGGTAGTTTTTTGTGTGTGATACTTGTCAGTGCTGAGGTCAACTGACCACTTTGTCCAGTTGTAATGCATCAGCTGGGAGCTTATGGGTGTCATGTGAGGAGGCAACATGTCAGCAGCTCCAATAATGTTGTTAACTTAAAGAGGAAGGCGAGGAATGTATCCTAAACTCAACCCCTATCCTCCTCCTCCTTCTCCTCCTCCTCTTCAGTCATGGGTTCTCCGCTGGGTAATAACATACCAAAAACACAAGAATTTCCCGTCTCTTCTCTCCAGGCAGGGTCTACCCTCCCACCCACCCTATATGGTCAAGCTGGCTGGAGTTAAACAGAAACAAACCGGAAACTATGCGAGTTTTTGCATTCAAACTAAAAGCATCTATTTCTTGTGAAAAATGTAAAGAAATTTAGTGCACTTAAAGGTAAGACTAGAAACACGACTGAGAATGTGTTTAGTGGCCTGAAATAATAAATATAAAATACTTACAAGATTACAGACAGTAGTGGTAAAATTAAGACATAATTTTATAAAACTCCTACAGAAATTATAGTAGGCTCAGTTATATAAAAAATGGTAACCATAGTCCTAGTGTCACTATTCATAGCATATATCATAGCTGAAATACTAGAGCTGAGGAGATTAGTTGGTCAATTGATAGTCCAACGACAAAATGATCAGATTGTTATCGATTAACCAAATTTGTTGAGCTAATATATTCCCTCCTTCCATCTTTTCAATTCACAGGTTGTTTTTCTTCATCTTATGTAACAGTATATGGATAATTATTTGGGTTTGAACTGTTGATCATAAAACACAAAGTTTTTAAAGACATCAACTTGGGAATTTTTCAAGTTTTTTGCCATTTCAAAATCGACACATGAAGATGAAGATATACTTTATTTAATCCCCAGAGGGGAAACTCAATGTTTTCACTCTGTTAATATACACACAGGTCTGAAAGACATGCACATGCAGAAACACGACCCATAGCAACACACGGAGAGATGTCAGAGTGAGGGGGCTGCCAGTCAGTACGGCGCCCAGAGCAGTTGGGGGTTCAGGAGGTTGGAGGTTGCTCAAGGCCTCCTTCGGCAGTGCCCAGGGGTTGAACTGGCACCTCTCCAGCTACCAGTCCACGCTCCAGCTCGGACCAGAGTTGTGGAGCTTGGACTGTGCCAGTCAGAGAGGTGCCACATTAAATCGACAATGAAAGCAGTAATTTGAATATAAACTGATGTAGAGCAAAATAATGTCAAAATATTTCATTAAATCATCTGACTCGCTAATTGCATAAACATACTGCCAATATAATCTCAATTTTTATTGTGTAGGATAAATGGGAAACGTATTTCCTTTGTTTGCGTCACTCTTGCAAGTTTATCCGACCCTTATTGTGAAATATGACACCGGAAGTCTAACTTTTATTGCCTCTCACTTGCCGCAGGTGGCAGCGGTTCAGAGAGCTGCTTTGAGAGCTGCTTCCCAAACTGCTCTTAATGTGAAAAATACAGAGAAAACGCCGGGCGCATTCCAGAAACATCCATGCCCGACCGTGACAGCTTGCTTGCGTATGCGTGCGCGTATGTGTGCGCTGCAAACCGTGCGTCTCTGCGGGGGTGGAGAGCTTGGAGACCACACACTTTGCGCATTGCCCCCCAAACCCTCCTCCCCTCCCACACACACACACACACACAGGACCAAGCAGCACACTTGGCCCTCAAAGTAGCAAAACATTTAAGTTGCGAAAAAGAAAAAGTGATCGTTCAACAACACTGTAGATGTGGCTTTGGGTTAAAAAACAACAGTTTGGTGCGTGAAAATCCCTGTTTTTAACCAGGTGGAGACTGAAATGTGCTCCCTGGAGAAGCTCCGCATGGCCAAAGCAAAGCATAACTGAGATGATGAGGCGAACTTTGGCCAAAGTGAGCGGTTAGTAACGACACTGGTGTTGAATAAATACAACAATACCGAATTGTTTTGACGCTTTTCAGTCCGATCACACGCTGCGTTGCGCAATCTGAATGGATAGGCTGGGATCGGTGCCGACGAACGAGAAAAAGTCTGTTAAACTTCCCTTTCTCCAACACGGCCAACAACACCAACGACAAGCCGAAGCTGGAGAAAGATGTTATAATCCCCCCACACGGGAGATAAAGTGCCGTATGAAAACTTGCTCCACTTACCCTGGCTGCGTCTCCTGGCCGCATGTCCCCATGAGAGAGCTGTGTGTGCGTGTGCGTGCAGAAGACGCATACCGATACTAGAGGTCGGAAACGCAGCGCGACACGTCAACGCGTGTTGCCTCCATATCATAAGGGGGATTCTTCAGCTGCTATGTGGCTTCAACAGTGCACAAACTGGAGTCCGGGGACCTCCGGGGTGTCCCCGATTTAGAAAAATAAGTAGTGGAACAAAGCACATGTGAATGGGGTTTGAAGAGAGGAGCACAGAGGCAAGGTTGCATGCAATCAAAATCAGTTCATTAAGGTTAGAAGATCCAGTCTCTGCAGTAGCTAATAGGCTGTAATTTATGTCAGAAAACTCATAAAAGTATACATTTTTAACATCATCTACTTTTAGATACTCTTGGCATCATTGTCATGAATATTAGGTTTGATGCCTCACATATGGGCTAAAATAGCAACATGAGTGCTGCATTACCGATTGCTACAATTCACTTTTTGTAGTTGCATGCATGTGCTTTTATTAATTGGCCATTTTAGGATAGCTACAGCCAATCAGCAATACATGTTTTCTCAAAAGTCTCATTATTGTTTGAAAATATATATGCGGGAAAGTAACTCTCCTTGTTTTATGTTATATGTTAAGTAACAATGAAAATCTTCTGAATGGTGGTCTGTGAGGGTCATCTGATGGTTCAGTGCTTCACCTCCCTGGTTATAAGACTGACTGCATCACCACTGTCTGCCGCTGTGGCTGTATTGTATTTAATATTTAATGCTACTACCCAGAAAAAATAGTATCATCATAGAGGAGGTACATAAAATACCAAAAAGTACTGTGTTGTGAAGGGACATGAGATGGAGTAATACTACTGTGATGTCTTTTGTACAGTGTAAAGGTTGTTTTCAAAAATTGCCTGCATCACAAACAATATGTAGCTATAATGTGGGGATTTATTTAGGATGTGATGTGTGAACAATGCAAAGCACCACTCAGTCAGTCAATCTGTCCTACTTCATCACATCAATCTGAAATTTCATAGAAAACACTGATACGCAAATACACACACACACACACACACACGGTGCATCGGGGAAATATGCACTCTTCTTTCCCTCAGAGGCGACAACTTGAAAACGCAAGCAACCGTGTGTTCTTGATTTCCCCACCTTCCCAAACACACACACAAAGCATGCACACAGCCTGAATGAATCCTGCAGTGGCAGCAGCCCAGAGCGCGCTGCTGTTTTTAATTGAACAGATAACAGAGTGAATGGTTTTGTCTGCAGTGGAAGGAAGCCCGGAAGATTTGTACTCCTTCTGCTGCTGCCTTGCTGCACTGTGGAGACAAACGCCTGGCATCCCTCTCTCTCTCTGCAGTGGCTCAACAATGAAGCATGGGCAGCACGAGGCGCAGACAGGCATACAAATAGGCACGCAGGCGGTATGTGCACATACATAACATGTAGAAACACAGAAACATCAAGCGCTTACCAGCAGGCTTCCTCCAGACTGTTAAAACCCAGGGCAACCCCGGACGCCGTGATCTGCCTCTTTATTTCTCCCCTCGCCCTAGCCTCTATCCCTTCACACACTTTCCTTGTGTCTGTTTTCTTCTCTCTCTGGCTTTCCTCCCCTTTCTCTTCTTCTCTGTTTCTCTCTGTCTCTGCTGTATCCTACAGGACTCCAGCATCCTCCTCTCCATCCCTCCCTCTGCTCTCCACCAGTCTCTACACTGATCTTTTAAGTCTACCAACCTCCTGATCAATGGACAGCCGGCAAAGCAAGTGCTGCTGCCTCCACCTCCTACAGCTTTGTATGTGTGTGTGTGTGTGTGTGTGTGTGTGTGTTCACTGTGAGGATAGGAGGCTTCCAACCCACACACCACTCTCCAGGGCTCTCAGCCTCCACAGTGCCTCATCAGTTGACCACTCCACACCCCTACGCATCAATTGTGTGCATGTGTGTGCAGACCTACACACACAGTAGGGCCATTAAAAGCAAGCCCACATTTCAGTGTCACCTGAAGTTGAATTTTTCTTTTGGGGGGAGGGGGCATGTCTTGAGAAGGGCAGCAAAGCATCCCCAGCAAAGAGCTCTGAACACCTGTGACTCATCTTGATTCTCACAGAGTCGCTCGTAATGGCAGCAGTTACATCCATTAAATGGGTAACCAAGTGGCTTAGCGGTTGAATAGGCAGCTACAGGCCATCCAGTAACTTTAGCATAACAAAAATACTAATTTGTTTTGGCATGAAACGACACTAGAGATGAAGAAAATGACCTCTCCACACCTTCTCGAGAAGTTTTAGAGCTGAGGCTTGATACAGTGAAACGTTACTCCTGTTTGAATCGTTTTTGAATTATAAGAGAATCTGAGCAACCTGCACTGCAACAGGGTTATAAATAGTGATCTAAATTCATCCTCTGTACTGCCTGCTGTTTGAGGCGGAGAAGCTATCAGATGGGAATAAATGCAGGCGATTCAACGGTGGCATCACGAGGGGTTAAATCTAATAACAGCAAAGAAATTACCGGTTTGAGGACCCAGAGTGCTACGCTCAGCAAGCTAAGAGAAACAACATTTTTAGAGCTTTACAATGGCAAAGAAGTGTCAAAATATTGAATTATTTCAACAACATCAACAAAAAAGTTACATTTGGTTTAAGGACTGGAAATATGAGTAATGTTTCATGAAGCTACAGAAAATATAAGAAGAAGTGATAATGAGCAGTGATTGGCACCTTGGCTGAACAGGCAAAGAAGGCTGATTGACAGGTGACAGATGGTGGGCAAACACACAATTATGATGGGTGCTTAGCAGCAAAGATGGTAAAAATAAATAAGCTTAGAGCTACTTTTAACATATTTCCAGCTATATCAGTGTTCATTTCCTTATATATATCTATATATATATATAGATATATAGATATATATAATGTTACTAGACGTGGAACCTGTGGAAGTCTCAGCAAAGCGTCTTGACTCAAGTCTTAAATCACTACCCTTTCTTCTACCAATAGCCTTTATAAGCTGCTACTTGTTTATGATGTGATTTGGAGGAAACATAATTTGTGCCTGGATTATGTTCACTGGCAAAAAAGTTTAAAATCCAGGAAGTTGGACATCCTTCTATGTAGGAGTAGCTGGTTGATGTTATGAGGCACAGGACTCTGAAACTGTCCACTGGGGGTTTGCGTCCCACATGCTGTGGCTATTTAAACACTTGGTTAAAGTGAGGGAAAAATCTTGATTTTTGTTAAAAACTGAAAAAAGTCTCATCTCACTCTTCAAGTCAGTTGACTTTTGCAATATTTAACCAGGACCATGATCTGTCCCCAACCAAAGTTATACGACTTAAAAATGTAGTTTATCATGTTAAACTCAATTTCTGACACTATTTATGGTGGGTATTTATTCTGCTATGGCCATTAAATGAATTTATACATTTAGTTACCTCTCAATATAATAGTTTGCCTTGTAAGTGCCGGAGTCCGCCATTCAAATGACACGCACAACAAAACATATTTGGTTGGTATATGTATAGCTACAGCAATATATAAAGAAGACATTTGTCATGTAATGTAAACACATGCACAAACTGCTACTTCAGATTAGTTTCTCTGAGGGCGTTTCTTGTAATAAACATTTCATATGGAAATCTGTAATTCTGGGATTGCTGAACACATTCAAATGAACAGACACATTATAACCATAACCAAGTTCTTTGAGTTTCCTAAACAGAAACTGTTCACCATGCTTTAGTTGCGAGGAATGGATGAGGTAGGAAAACTAATGAAAGGCTGATAGAAAACATAATGTGGACATCATTGTAAATTTTCATCAAAAAATGTAGCTGCTACTGTAAATATGTGCAGTTTTTAGGAGAAAGAGTAGTAGTAAACTCCTACACTTCCTACACGTATATATATTCACGCACAATGCATTTTACATCAAATGTCATTTATAAAACACCTTCAGAATAAAAGTCACATGAACATAGCCCATGAATACTTTATTTTGTGTTTTTTGCTTCTCCAAACGTATTGTATGCTAATACATGATTGTCTTTATAACCACGACACCTGCATTCTGATTTCTACACAGCAACAGAAGCTCTCTAAATTTAAATCTATGGCAATTGGCTCAGGTTATCAGTGGTTCACTGTTCACTGTCCATTTTCATTATTTGGAGAACGTCCTCTCATACTAGGAAGTCCTGTCATACTAATCTCAGCATGAGACAGACAAAAAGAGAGGTAGCAAGTGGGGTTTGAGTGACAGCATGCATTTCATCAATGTTTTCTTTCAGCGCACGAGGCGGGTGAACGTAAATAGTGTAAATAAAAGCAAGGACATTCTGAAAGGCCTGTAGTCCACAGGTAGTGCATGGGTGGCTATTCAACTTGAAAACAATTTCAAACGGCTGGAGATCGTGGACATAAAAACACACTTCTGTGGCTTGTGTGCTGGTGTGTCACCATGTGTTGGTCTGATGAACGGGATAAACAATATGCTGCACAGAAGAGAGAGGAACTGTGATCAGAAAGCAACACATTTACATTTGATGAAACAGGAAAGGTTGTGGGACCAAACAAACACTAGTTTCTCTGAGGTGGAAGCCTAAAATGTTTGGATTGCAGTCTTGCATCCAGAAATCTGTTATTTAACCTTCTGCTATGATAAAACTTGCAGTCAGGCACTTGCTGTGGTAATATTAGTGCTGGAACTGATAGAAAAATTTCATTGTCTAGTGTTTTGTGGTGTAGATACTGCATGGCGCTTGTTATAATATTGACCTCATTGGTTTTCAGGGCTGGACCTGCTTCGTTAATGAACTGGCAGTCTCTTGAAACATTCAGTGGATTGTTTCCAAACTAATATATCCCATCTTGAAAACTGAACTTGTAAGGTTCAGGGTTGTTTTACAAGACGATGCTGGGAGTAATGCATAATAAAATATGATAGGGTTGAAAAGTGGATGGCAAAAAACTGAAGTAAATTAATTCCAGTGGCAAAGGTGCAACATAGTGTCCTGAGTTCTGGGGTTGTTCACGAAAAAAGTCTCCACGTGTATCTTATTGTCTCTTGGAAAGTTTGACAGATGTGAAGGTTTCCATATAAGTTGAGGCTTTATTAATTCCTTATATTATTGGGCAACAGGTTGTAAAAATCTCTCAGGTATATCTTTCACCAGTACAAACCTTTCTTTGTCTTTTAGCTAGCTTGTTTAGTTCATCATGAAGTCATATGTAATGGACAGTTTGACTACTTATGTAGACAAACCTATGAGCAACAGAAAACATTATACAACCTCATTACCAGGCTGATTTGTACTCATTGTGACGAGTAAACTGAACTGTGTATGTAAAATCTGTGGCATGCACCTTTAATTTAACCTTTATTTACCCAGGAGAAAGCCTGTTGAGATATAAACTAATTTCCAAGGTAGCTCTCTCCAAGAAAGGCAGCAAAACCACATTTAAAAGCGTCATTGACACACATATGACAGTACAATACATATTAACATCTTCTAAGACACCTACATACACTTAAGAAATCCATCCTATGGGAAACATCTACTCTTACTTCTGACATCTGCAATCAAAATAATATCATAATATGATCTAAAGTCATGAATCACATTTTAGTCTTATTTTGTAAGCATGTGTCTGACTGTATTTTCATACATCTTTATGTAAAGAAGCATTATGTGTGTTTATGACAGCATAAAAGATCATATTGTTGCACATTGTTAATGACCCCAAAGTAACAGTTGCTACATGCTAATATGTGCTAGAACACATTACTCATGCATCTAAACTCCATTTCCTGTTCACTTCTTTTGAGCCATGTTGAAACATTCCATATCTGCTACATGCTCATACGTGCATATATGGACATTTGTAGATCAGAAGATGCACATAAACAGATTTTCCTGAACATAACCCCAGCAGAGATGTGATCTGGTATCCTGTGTGCATGTAAAAGCACTCATTTAGTCATGGTGTAGGAGAGGTGGTTCTTTAAACCGCCTGTCTGAGCCCGAGTCATTTACATAGGTAATGGTAGGGGTAGTGCTCAAAAATGTGTGGGGGTGGAAAATATACAATCCTCCACCAGCATACAAAAACAGCCAGAGAGAGGGAGATAGGGAAGAAAGAAAGAGAGGCAGAGAGGGAGATGTAGGTGTCAGGCTCCTGAAGCACTCTAAAATGATGGGTAATTACATTTCAAATTACCAATGGGAACAAGAGCGAACTCCCTGACTTTGGTGCGCAGGGAAATGCATTAAGAGCGCTGAAATCAGTGAGCAATAGGTAATTTCTAGAATTCCTGTGTTTAGGCAGTGCTGATTTGCATAGCTGAAAATACCAGTTTAAAGGGCCACTTCACTGAACAACAAATCAGATTTATTTTGCATCTCATTTCAGATACATCCCAGAACTATCCACCTTGTTACACAATTTCATTTGGACTTTTGGTTATTTTCAGAATCAGCGAGTTGGTTTTCCGGTGGTAATACGACGGGATGCAGAATATTTCCAAAACAATCTGAAGTTTAAAGCTGCACCAGGACATTTTTGTTACATGAAAGCACATCTGTTGTTTCACTCTAACATAATAATAACAAAATACTGGTACTGGCACTAAATGAGTAACCTGGTGTTGGGAATAGCCAGTGGCATAAAATATCGTCACAGCTTTGAATTAAAGATACACTGGGGTGTTTTCTTGTAAACAAACATGTTTATGTTTATATTCAGTATATCTTACTAAAACACATTGTGTTTATCTCCTAACAATAAACTTTCTTTCTGCTGAAACATGCAAATCTGATTTACTAAACATTCTGAAACCTGGATTGTATACATTGGTGTTTACCATAGAGTGTATAAAAAAGTGGAAGTAGTCTCTGTGACGTCACCCATTGGTTTGTGGACTGCGGTTTTTTTTTTATTTTTTTTTTATTTTTTTTTTTTTTAAACCTGTCCTGCCCAGCAGCCTGGTATAGAGTATAATGACCTGGATACCATATTGTGCCAGACAGATTTTACTTTAACAAGAGAGTATTAAAATACTCCTTTGTCTGTTTTATTATTTATTTAATTATGTATTGATTTGTCACCGGGCCGGACAGGGGGGCAGACACGGGGATGGGGGGGCACAAACAGACAGCACAGAGAAAGGACAACACCTGCAAGAGAAGGGGGAAAGGGGGATGGAGGGTGGGGACAACAGGGAAAAGCTGTGGGAAACACCAATTGCAGAAAGCAACGAAACCTGCAAGAGAACAGAGAGGGGGGCTTGGGGAGGAGAAAAACAACAACAAACAAACACAAACAAAAAAAACAATAAAAATAATAATAATAGTAAAAGAAAACCAGCCGAACAGCAGCAATAAACAGCTGACATATTAATGACATATTAAGACAACTAAGAGAACAATGAAAACAAGAAACAGTCACACACACTAAATAAGCAACACAACACAGCCACGAGAGCTGGAATAATAATTAATTTAAATAAGTAACTGAAAGAAAGGCATCAGGAATAATTCTACCAGGGACAACCTAAGTTTGTTTGTGTCTGTGTGGGTGAATGTGTCTGTATGTGTGTGTATGTACATGTGTGTGCGCATAAGCCTGTTAAAGAATGTAGTTGTTAGAGAGAGTGGGACGCCACGACTGTAACAGGCAGGCAAGAACCCCAGTAGCCAATAGGGGTGGAAGAAAGAAAAAGAATAAATCAAATCAAAAAAAAACAAAGACTCCCAGATGCACCGCGATGCAAACGCAGAAGACCCCGACCCAAATGCCAGTTGACAACGTAATGCCGACGGAACGCAAAAGAGGAAGAGCAGCGCCCGGACCGACCGCGGCGCAGACACAACATAGACCAGTGGCCTCCCCCATCCAGCACCCCACCGCCGCGCAGCAAACAACCACAATGCCCAAATGCCACGCAATCATCAACACCAATGCACAAGTGACGAGCCCAACGCGCACACTGCGCGAGCACAGCGACACCCATGCCCAGCAGCCCCCCGCGAATCCCGCGTGCGAGGTCGGGCAAATGAGAGAGAGCAAACGGAACAACACGACAGCGAAAGCCAGCGGAGAGAGACACCAGCAGCAAGTCCCAGCCCGGCAGCAAACGCGCCGCACAGGTCACCGTGCACCCGCCAATAAAAGTCCACCGTCCCCCCAACCGCCGGAAAAAACTAAGGCCGCCGGCGCCAGCCGACATCCCCCATGCCCAGCGCGCCCCCGGCCGCCATGCACCACCAGCCAAACCAGCAACGAGGCAAAATCAACTAGCTCAGCTGCATGCCACCAACAACCCACCCATCCATCAAGGGCCGAGAACTCCAGGCACAAACCCAGAACAAACCGGAGCACAGCCCTGCCCCGCACCCACACTGCACATCCCGAAAACTAACTATAACCTCAGTATCCAGAGGGGTCCAACAACTGGCCGACAGAGAAATGGGCAAGCACGGTCCGAGGCCAACGAAGCAAAACAGGAACGCAAACAGGTCCCTCCAAGCCAATGAGGAGATGCCTCCCCCGGACTCCAACGCACAAACTAAACGCCCAGCAGCCATCCAGAGACCCTGCCCAGGGAAAAAGTATAATACATCAAGATGCATCGATAATCGCCCCACAATCCCACCGCAGACCCCCACCCCCAGAAGCCAGGACACCCTGCGACCCCCCAAAGCGCAAAGGACCCCAGACCGCATGTCCAGGGGGAAGCTGTACCCCGCCCCAAGGAAGAACAGCAGAAAGCCGTGCCGGGAAGCTCGCTACCGCCAGGGAGCGATAACGCGGGAGAACCAGGCCAACGGTCCCCCAGCCCAGCCAGAGGCATCCCTCCCTACAGTGCAGCCAGTGACAGCAGCCCCCGAGGCCGATCTCATCCCCGGACAGGGGCCCAGCCCTCCCCAGTCAAGCACCCCCAAGGAGGAGCACCAAAACCTACCCCGACAGCACCGGTCATGCGCCCCAGAGACTCCCGAATGCCCCCACCGTGAGAGAGCTGGCAGGGGGAAGCAGCGGGAGCCTCACCTCTGCCGAAGAGGGCCCAGGCGAGGAGAGGAGACAACGGGCCCCCAGGCCCAGGGACACACCACCCGCCCAGAAATGAGCAAAGGCCACAAGCCCGAGTCCGCAGAACCCTAGGCCAAGGGCGGGCCCCCACACCAGGGGAGCCCCGACCCCCCCAGCCCACCCCAGATCAGGCAAGGCCGCCACCAACCCCACAGCACCCCCAACGCCCGGGGCTCCAGGGGTAGGACACGAGGCCAATGAGAATCTCTCCCACTCCTTCAACCCCTCTGCCTGCCTCTGTAAATGTATTGTTTTGTGTTGGATGCATGTCATGGATTGTGAAGTGTTGTATGGTGGAGTGAAGATAAGGTGTGTGGTAACTAAGGTGCAACTAAAATTGGAGGGTAGTTGTGACACAGGCACCCCACAACTGTCAGGTAGTGGAGCCTCCCATCGTGCCCCTCCCACCCCCCAAGCCCTCTGTGTCTAATGTGTAATTAAAATTGAGGGGCAGGCAGTGAGGGAGGAAGAAGTGCGAGGCCGCAATAAAGCAGCCCCACCCCCCAAACGCCCTGCAGGCTGCCCGTCCCCCAGGATCCTAAGGGTGTATGTTGTGAGACATGACCAAAGGGGGAAAGGTGAAGGAGGTCATAGGGAGGCTAGAAGACCAGATTCCTGACTGGCCCCATCATTTATTCAGTCCCGTCCCCCACCCCCCTAAGCAGGAGGACGCCAGGTCCCTCCAGCCCAGGGCTTATAGCAAGAGCCCCTCTAGCACCGGTAGCACCCCAGAGTCAGTGACAACCCCGCCCATCCCCAGGACGGGCCCAGGGGGGCCCAGCCCCCCCAGCGCGCAGACCCGCCCCAGACCCAGAGGCTCCAAAGCCCCGTGCCCCAGACCCCCACACACTCCAGAGGCAGGTCAGTGCAGCCCCAACCCAAAGTCCAACAATCCCCCGTCCTCGCCGGGGCCCCTCCGGCAGCCCCACTGCTAACCCCTCACCTCACCGCTCCCCCACAATCAGCAGTATTCCGAGCACCACCAGCCCCCAAGGGAGCAGGTCCGGGGCAGCAAGGACCCCACCCAAGGACAGAACGTCCCAACAGCCCAGATCCGAAGGTCG
This sequence comes from Micropterus salmoides, assembly GCF_014851395.1. Lineage (NCBI taxonomy): Eukaryota > Metazoa > Chordata > Actinopteri > Centrarchiformes > Centrarchidae > Micropterus > Micropterus salmoides. The sequence continues at coordinate 13,160,628 of NW_024040040.1, forward strand.
GCCCACACCCAGGAGGCAATGCCACTCAGGCCAGGTCAGGCCAGAAGACCCCCACCCCCGCTCCCTTCCCTCCCTAGCAGCGAAGCATCCCACACACAAACCCCCACCGTCCCCAAAGAAAAGAGACAGCAATCACCCCGCGACAGCAGCAACAGCCCCTCAGCCCTAGGGAGTCAGCAGATGCAAATAGCCCCTAGGACTCAACACGACCACACTCCAGAGGGCCGCGACGCGACTGCAAGCAACCATCGACACACCCCAAAGCACAATCCCTCCATACACAGGATCCCGGCACAACCACCAAGCATCCAGTCCGGGCACTAAAATCCAGAGGAGACACCCCCCAACCAGCTCAAAAAGGACCAGCCCGCACCCCAACCCCCCCCGTCAACCCCTTCTTCCCGGTCCCCCACCCCTCCAACAACCAGTCGCCAGACCCCTCAGAGAACCGAAATGCAATTATCAGGATGCACAGCATGCACACAGGACAGAGCCGCACACCAGCCCAGTCCCGGCCCGCACCCGATGCCCCCCCACTGCGGTTTTGAAGCCTCAAGTTTGGCAGTTTGGCCGCTGCCATGTTGATTTTTTGCAACCAGGAACCAGACTTCTGATTTTAAGCAGGATGATAATTTTGTATAGCGAAAAATAGGCTTAAAACAAAACGTACTTACTAGAAAAAATTAACAGCCAATTCCTAATAAGCTTTTTACATGGCGCTGGTTAAATTTACACAGTGCAGTGTATATGAGTCACTCTTTTGCAGGTACATAGCTACGTATCTTGGTGTGTTACCGCCACTAACTGTCAATGAGTTGAATAGCAAGGGATGTGATTTAATGCACTACTAATTTGCAGTCAGCAAGAATGTGTATTGGTGGTGCAAAAGAAAAAGTCGCCAAAGTCATTAGGATTCATCCTCTGGCGACCATTGATTGCCAAAATGTATTGGCAATCCATTAGCTGAACTGTCTTAATTGGTTCAAAGGCATCACATGATCACACAAGGTGCATGTGCTGTGTGAGTTTTAGTGATTCACTTAATTTGATTTCTGAGTGTTAAAGGTTGGAGCTGTCCATGTGTATAAGTGCCTACAGCAGCTTTAATATATGGTAAATATGTAAATCAAACAAAATTCAAAATTGTATAAAATAAGCAGATGTATTATTAAGGTTTATTGGTGGTTTACAGTTATACAGCTAAGAGTTTGTGACTAAATTAAAGCATTCAATGAAGCGCTCCAACATGTGGAAGAAATGCCCACAAAATCCGTCCAATCAATGTCAATCAAAGCAGAGGCAAAGAAGATTTCAATATGTCTATGAAGATTCTCAGTCATCCAGGTCATAGTTATCCAACGAAGGTTAAAGTCAAGGGCAACTGGACTTGGTTGAAGATACTGGAAGACGTTTTGTCTCTCATCCAAGGGACTTCTTCAGTTCGGTAGGGAAACTCAGCTATTTAACCTCAGTGGGGTCGTTTGCTAGGATTGTCGATACTGCTGGTTTGTTAGTGTTCCTGGTTGCTGTAACGACAGTCGTTTTGCCCACACACACATAGACAGAACGACCATCGTTGGTATCTTCACCTGAGGCCAATAGGTTACGTTTGTTGAGTTTTCTGGGAAGTGATGCTGTCCTTTCATCACTTCCCAGGAAACTCAAGGTTAAATAGCTGAGTTTCCCTACCAGTCAGTCAGAACTGAAGAAGTCCCTTGGATGAGGGATGAAACATCTTCCAGTATCTTCAACCAAGTCCAGTTGCCCTTGACTTTAACCTTCGTTGGACAAGATTTCAGTAGGTCATTTTACATTTTATATACTGTAAATATGCTTTCTGTGATAAAGGATTTTAGTTTTAAGTTTTAATTTTTCTTTGTATTAGATATCAAAAGAACTCCAAACTTTGAACATGACTTGACTACTAGAAGTGAACATTAATATCAGGCGAGAACAATCTTTAATCCTTTGAAGGCACTGGGAGTTACAAATAATTCAAAGAAATGGAAATCTAAATGCCATTGAAGTAAGCCTAATAAAATTCTGAATAGTTTGTTTTGTGGCCTACGGGAAATAGCGGCTAAAACCAAATCTGTGCGGCAGAATAACTCCTCTGCAAGTGTTTCTATACCAGTCTGAGGGGAGCTGTGAGTCCCCCCCCCCCCCCCCCACTATATTTCTTTTCATTTTTGCGGCTCCCTGGCTGACTGGTCAGATTGCTGCTATGGAATGTGCTGTGGGACAAAAGGAGCGGAGATCCAGAAACTCAGTGACCTCCTGGAGAGGCCTCCCTCTCTTTCACCCTCTCGCCGTTCATCTCCTCTTACTCTGTTTGTCCACTCTCTCTCTCTGTCTGTGTTTGTATCTTATTCTCTCTGTTGCTTGTTTTCCCTGTCTACTTTTCATGCTTTCTCTCTGTCTCTCACTCACTCTCAGTGAGGTTGCTGTACTTGATGTGGTGCTGGCCCAGGTACTCTCCCTTGGCCTCTTTCTTCATTCTCTCTCTCTGTCTTACACACACACACACACAAACACACACACACACACGCAAAGCACGACTATATTCTTGGCCTGCGACAACACAGGCTTGAGCGTGCACAAAATGACACACACACAACCTTAAGCATACACTCTGACAAACAGGAATGTGTGGGAATATCCCTCTAGCTACCTCTGTAACCTGCAGCTGAAGCTGGTGAGGGGCCAAGAAGCCAACAGACTCAGGAGACTAAATGCAAATAGTGGAGAAGCTGGTTGGCTGCCTGGCTGAGATCAAAGATCCTCTCCACATAGCTCAACTCTACTAGACATGCATGAACAACATTCACTTCCACACACAGTCTGCATGTGTGTGTTTGTGTAGGTGCGTGTACTGCGAGTATATGCATGTGCACATGCATACATGCCTGGTGTGTCTATGTGTGTGTGGGCAAGACGGCAGCAGGATTGTGGTGGTGCAAATGTGAGCGCAGTAACAGTCACTTTAACACGAGTTCATATTTTCAAGGAATTTGTGCTTTAGGCAAATGAGTCATGCTGAATAAATGATCACTGACCTTGGAGGAAGCAGTTTTGAACATGTCCTCGCAGGTATATAAATAAGATCAGTCAAATCTTTTATGCTAAAAGCTTTGCAGTCATTTTATTTGTCTACAACAGACAACTAGACTGAACTGAAATCAATGACAGTGGCCAGGATTTGGTTATCATTTACTACTGCTATTCTCAAAATATCATCTTACGTATTCTCTATTTGTGTTTGCGTTATGTGGTTGAGTGTAATATTGTCACTGTTTTAGTGTCATTTTTTCCTGTTGTGTTCTTGTTAAGACTTTTGCCAGTTTGTGTTAGTGTTTTATCACTCCCTGCTTCTGTGTTCTCTATTAGTTTTTGTTTGATAGTAGGCTCCTGATCCATGTTCTCTGTTATATTTTGTTCCATTCATCCTCGTGTGTTGTCACTAGCTTTATTTCCTGGTTTATTTTGAAGTTGCCGCTGTCTGGTGTCCATTGTCTAGCTTTGTTTCCTGTTGTCTGATCATTCCTGATCTGTTTCATCTGTACACTCCCTCCCTTCTCATTTACCACTGTATTTAATGTGCTCACCTCTGTTCAGTCCTTGTTATGTCTTCATCCTATGTCGAGTGTCCTGTTCCTGTGTGTGTTTTCTACCTTGGACTAGTTTTGGATTACTGCCTTATTTAAACCTGACCAACTGTACCAGCACTCTCCAGTGTCTTAGGTTTGGGTCCTCAAACTGTCTGTCACTTGGCCAACCGTGACAATTATAGCTAAAATCAGAAAACATGTACTTTTTTTGAATGCTAACAGCTGAGAATAGTAGCATCACGTTGTGCTCAAATAGTTGGATTCTTGGATACCATTGCACATGATGTATAAGCAAACCAATGGAGCTAGGTTACTATGAATGAGTTAACAATAAACAAATTCTATGTCTACATATAACACATGATCAGTACTACAGTTTGTATACATGTGTGCATGGTCTAAAACTGCAAATACATTTACTTATCTGTGTGTTTTAGCCACAGACGAAAATATCTCTGGTTTGGTTGCCTGACTTTTCACCTAGAATCATCATAAAAACTCTAGTCTTTGCAACTTTGTAATACAATAATTTTACCAAATACTTGTGAAATACATGTTACGACCGTGGTAAATATTACATGCAAAACATCTGCATTGTCATTGAGAGCATGTTAGCATTCAGCTAAGTACAGCCTTACAGAGCTGCTAGCGCAGCTTAAGACTCTTAATCTTGTTGTGCAACAATCCCATAGAATGCATAATTTACCAAAGAAGAAAAATCTGTTTCTGCTCAGTTGCTGTGTGAAAACAAGCAGAGGTAACAAATATATCAAGCAATTAATAAAGATACATCAGTTGGATATTCATTGTCATATTGGACAATGTCCTCTTTTGAAGCCAATCCAAGAATACCACTGGTGTACCACCATACTCACAATACCTAAATCATAGTTAGTTTTTTTTTTTTTTTACATTAATTCTGTATCTTCATGCATGAAGTTACAAAGAAGCAGTATTTTGAGAGCAATTATCTTCCATAATTTGAAGTTTGGGATGGATCAGGGATGGATCATCATCTAAAAGTGTAAATAAGTTAATAAATAAATGTATAAGTTGCATTGATTACCTGTTGGAGAGAGAAAGGCAATTTAATGTAAATGTGTACATTTTCTGTATGTTTCTTGGTGGTACTTAGAGTGCATTAACTTACAGTATGCCTACCTGTAAGAGCATACATTTTTAGTTGTACTGGATATGTTAGTCTTCATAATATGCAAACATATGCAGCAGGATCACCTAATGATGGAGGTAACCCATGCAGTGCGATTATAAAGTGTGTATTGTTTATTGTTATTAAGAGTTAATCATGTCTGAATACAAGAGTAAATCTCCCAAAGCACAGGAAGTGGTGTTTTTAATGTTACTGTCCCACAGAGCATTATAAAAGAGCTGCTACGTGAAAACCAAACCTGGATTATAGAGAAAGGGGAGATAAGTGAAAGATGAAACAAAAGAATCAAAGCATTTCATACATCAGGATTAAATATATCCTAGGTGCAAAGGTGGAATTAGAATGGAACATGTTCAGACTGTGCACAAATATATTGGAATTTGACATCTACCTCGGGCAAATAAGCCTCAGTGAATGAGCATGTGCGCCGAGATACAGGTAGGAAAATTCAACTTTTAATTGGATTTAAAAGCTGAACATGTGAAAAAAGTGCTGGATTGCATAAATGGGTTAATTGAAAAGCAGTACACAATTTAGATTTGCAGTGATAATAGCCTGTGAGGACTGAAGCACTTAGCAAACAGTCTGAACTGCTCTGAAAACATTTTCCATGAACAGAATAATTATTGAAAGAAAAAAAGCTTTAATGCAGAGTGAATGAAGACAACATCAACACTATAGATGTTTTTGGACAAAAAATGATGTTTAAAATAAGAAGGAGCTAGCCTATACAAATGTGATACACTCTCAAGTTAATTTGTCCGTCCCTTTATGATATTCAACATTTGGGATTGTGCTGTTAAGTTTGCATACTAGCCAAGCTTGCTAACGTTAGCACTGATTCTCATTTTAAAAAAGATTGTCTTTGTTTGTACAATATCTGCACATGGCTGTTATGGTGAAAGTTGGGAAAGGAAATTGTCATGGTTTTCAGAAAGTCACAAAAATTGTGTGATGCAGACTCCCAATTCCAGTATGGAAAATCAGATGCTGTTTGATCACACTGACACCTTTACTTTCTGCTTTGCGACATAAAACACACACCTCTTCCAGCACTGGAAATGAACATTGGCTGTAATTCGCAAGTTGCATCTCTGTCCAATATGAACAAAAGTCCTAGCGATACTGTGCTGTATTTCACCACCTGATGCGTGCCATTGGCAAGCTCTTGCGTACTCTGTGATTTTTTTTATACAGAGTCTATTATTATATTATACTGTTCAATATAATGTAGAATTAAGAGTGTCTAACTGCTTTTTCTTTTATGGATCAAATTGTGGCCAGATTGATAACAGCATCTGTCCTGCTGATTTAAAACAGTATCACATATATTTTCAATGATATGTGCCCATGTGCCCACTTTCAGTACATTCAATATGATTAATATAGTCAAAGTGTTGCTACTGTAATAATACTTAATATAATGTTGTCTTCCAAAATGAGAATATCTCACTATGGAAGAAAACTAGATAGATGTGTACTGAATTGTTTAAAATCATCACCTCCCATTATGGAGACAGATTCATCTCAATGCAGAGTATAAATTTCACGTATATGAAAGCATTTCTCTGTGTGTGTGCGCATCTTGGGCTCAAGAGAAGCGAACAAGAACACATGGGGCGCGTGGGCGTCTTCTGGCAAAGAAGACAACAAAGAAAAAAAATTTGCTACAGTTCATATCTGCCAGTAAGATTCTCAGTATGAAACTGAGAATGTCATGAATCTGCCACAAAGTCAATCTGATTTCTGATGGATTTTTTTATGAAAGACAATGTGCAGCACTTTATGTTCATTCAACACACTGAGCAGCACATTATGTTCATTGCAGTTTCAAGAATTTTATTTTATTGGGTGAATTATTTGTGTTGAGCGGTAACCTTGTTGAACAGTAGGAATTACAGAAGGCCAAATCCTCTGATAATCCTCTTTTATTGGAGCTCCTGCTTGTGGAGAAAGACATTGTGTTGAACTTTCATATGCTTGTTTCTCTTGAGAGGGTGGACAAACACAAATTCGAACAGTCTGCATTCTGGCACATACACACACAGACAGAGACACAAACACACACACACACATCCTTGCTATTGAGTGCAAAGTGAATCATCGTTCCAGACAATATCTTTGTCAAACACTCTGGCCTTGACGGATAGACATTGGCAGATTCGTAGAGCCATGGCAACAGTCAAGTGTGAATCCCGCTGATGAGAAGAGTGTGTTTGTGCTTTACAGAAATTGGTTGGTTAATTCCTGCATGGAGTCTGCTGCAATTGCTGAGAAAAAGCTGCCAACGCAATGCAGATAGAGAAATTAAATTCCAGTAAAAAAGAAACCCATTGTTGGCGTACACAGAGAATTCACAATGAGAAAATAAATCTGTTAATCTTAGTTATTATTGATGATCATAACAATTCTGCTTGAACTGGGCTGAAAATTACATTATATTTAAGGATTTTAGAGGTACTGCAAACTACAAGTACCCAAAACATAATGGAAAAATTTTGTTTATCCCAATTTAATATGCCAATCAGCAACATGGATTACAATTTAAACTTTCAAACCCTGCCAACACTTATTTTGTTTTCTCAGACAGGGTGAGGAGAGATACACCCACTCCAAGTGTATATTTGCATCTAAATCACATATATTTAGAATGCTGGTGAACCAAATCTATGCAGTTTTTTCTTGCTTCTTTAAAGATGATAATTACCATATTTGTTTATTTCTCCTTTGCCAGCAAAATATAACATGGCAGCAAATCACCTCCTCTACCTGGGTAGCTCCCAGATACTGACCGAAGGAAGCCTTTAAAAAGCAAAAACTATGAATACTGCAGCACATTATTAGTAGAATATGTCAGAGACTATATAAAATGGCACACAAATACACACTAAGGTACACACTCACTTAGGACAAGAGTCAACAAAAGCTGAGTGTGGGTGGAAGTGGTGAAGAGGAGGGGAAAAAAAAGAGGAGGAGGAAGTGGAGGCAGGTGATGAGGAAGAAAGGCTGCATGAGTGTTTTCAGATCAGGTTATATGCCTGGGCGTTTAGGTTGTGGCACATTACCTAACAAACAGGGAGAGGCTGCAGTATGAAATGAATGAATGGTTGACTTTATCATGTAAATGGCCAGATGAGTAAGTCAGAAAGTTGGAAATCGGAAAGTCGAGTGAATCTACATGATCAATACTGACAAAGTACTTGAGTAAGTCTGACTTGAGTGAAGCACTTTGTACCAAATGCATGCATTTATGTAGAAATGCCCATTTCGGGTTGCTCTTGTTACATCTTAATCTTGAATTCTACAATTTTGCAAATTTTAGTTTCTTCACATCATAGCTAAGCATTTGTGTTTTGGATTTGTGGTTTTCCCTTTTCCATTTCAAACGTCCAATTTCATTTCCAAATCTGTAAGTTTGTATGAGGTAATACAATGCAGACTAAATCAGTCATTCCCAACCAGGGGTATGTATGTTTATCCCAGGTTGGTACCTCTGCAGATGTCAGGGGGAAAGGATTGTGGAATAGCTCAACTAATTTGAACAGACATTATGGTTTGATTAAGAAAGTATTGTATTCAATAAGATGTAACACCTCAACACCACAAGATGCGATGTAAGCAGAGAAGTCTAAACCGTTAGCTAAAAGTAATGGATAAATAGGTAAAATAGGTAGCTCAAGGTAATGAATAAACAGTTGAATCAATAAAAGTAATAGATACTTGGTTGACATAGCTGAAAATAATGGATAAATGGTTGAAGTAGCTAAAAGTAAAGGATAAATGGTTGAAATAGTTAGCTAAACGTAACAGCTAAATGACTGAAATAGCTAAAAGTAATGGATAAATGGTTGAAAAAGTTAGCTAAACGTAACAGCTAAATGACTGAAATAGCTAAAAGTAATGGATAAATGGTCTTAAGTTACAGCTTCTGATTTGCAGTTAAGGAGCTAAAGGTTTTTTACCCTTTCTTACATGCAACTTCACTTGGCTTTGGCTTTACCGAAGAGGAAGAAACATTGGCAATGATTTTTTTCCATCTGCTATTAGATCATACTCATAGCACAGCACTTTCGGTTTTGTGACATGAAGGAAAACTGCAGGAAATCCTCAAGATCTGACCCTTTTGGTTCATAATGTCAAAATTAGACTCTCCTGCAGGCTGCCAGTCTTCTCTTTGACTGTCTTATTTTTTTTGTTATCCATCCATCCATCTATTATCTATACCCGCTTATCTATGTTTGGTCACGCGGTCACCATTCCATCACAGGGCAGATAGAAACAAGCAACCACTTTGTTTAGCGTTATCATAATTATTATATTACCTTTAATCACCTCTAATTAAAACAACAAAACTCTAGCTGCAGAAACAATTTTTCAAGAGCGCATTCAGCACATCTCCACACCAGTCATCTTCAATCATCTCCACATCAGTCACGACTCGCATCTAAATGAGTGTGTGTGTGTGTGTGTGTGTGTGTGTGTGTGTGTAGGCTCTGTAAAACTCCTATTGAGCTACCCACACCTGTATGTGTGTGTATGAGAGGGAGAGTGAAAACAGCAGAGTCAGAGCGGGTTTGAAAGATGAGAAAACGGAAGATAATTTGCTGTTGCTTTGGCTTAACCCAGCAAAAGAGAGAAATAAAAGGATATGATGATAATAAAAAAAGATAGAGAGAGAAAAAGACAGGGGGAAGGACGGGAGAAAAGAGCAAATGATAGCCAAACCTGTGAAGAGATCAGCACTGCTATGAATAAACATGAACAGCTCAGCCCACGCTGATCTCTCTTCTTTACCTCTCTTAAATACACATAAACATATCAGTGCATACACTCAATCTTTTCTCTCTCATCCCTCTCACGTTCTCTCTATTTCTCTCTTTCACTCACACCCATGCAGTGCAAAAATCTAAAAATGTACATGCACAGACTACTCTTTTTCTCAGACTTTGCATTCAAGCAGTCAGTCTTCGGATTTAAACACACACTCACTTCTCCTACATACACAAATGCACAAAAAACACAATAGCTGTAAGGTTTTACACATTATACAGCTGAATGCTGAAATCCCAAACCCATCGATTTCAGTCCTGCTCCGAAGATTATTCTAAAATAAAAGCCAAAGAAAAAAAATCAATACAGTGTTGAGGCCAGTATTGAATTTTTTGTTTTCTAACTTTATCCAACTCAGGGGTCATGACATGTGCTTCATCCCCTTCCTTAAGTAACAAGGTCAACAGTGAGGAGCTGTGGCTTTCAAGATTTAAATAAACACACATAAACACACACACACACACTTATGCGCACACACCTCTCTTTTAGAAAGTAGGATCTTCTCCCATCAAGCGCTGCTGTTGCCATGGCAACGGTTGGAGAGTAGTCATAGGTGGGTGGCAATGCCCAGCAGCAGTCCGTCTGGAGGGCTCTCATTGGCCTCTCCACGGTTTCCCAAAATCCATTGCTTCGTTGCTGAACCCCCCCCCCCCCCCCACCGTACCGATACCACTCTAAATGTGACCCGATGAGGAGGCTGGTGAGGAGGTCAAAGAGTTGGTGGAGGCGTGTGTGTGAACAACATAATATTAATGTTTTCATTTGTGGTTAAATGTATAAGCTGAATGTGACAGGATGAGAAAGATGTAGAGCAAGTTTAGAAAGGAAACCTACTGTAGCAAGAAGCGATAATTACGGAGGACACTGTGTGACACAGGGGCGGAGAAAAGCCGGTTTCAAGGATGCGAGTTGAAGTAAACAGAATGAGAACACCATCCAAACCACAACAACAACTTAGAGCACCAGAACTCTAAAATAATGTTTACGCACAACTTTTGTTAGAGTATGGTTTGATTTTTATGGGGCGAATAAACTGAAATTTTCACTGTAGCTACTTTTTTTTGCCAACCGTTTTGACAGTAGTGAGCTGTACACTCACTACTTTACATTGTAGCAAAGTGTCATTTATTCAGTGTTGTCACCTGAAAAGGTGTAATCAAATACTTACAAACATGTGAGGGGTGTACTCACTTTTGTGAGATACTGTATATGAATGTAGCGGACTTGTTTTTTTTATATTTTTATTCATCCATGTCCACAAGTTTGTTCCAGCCTGGACAGCCATGACATTTTGTACAGACAACAGTCCCAAGAGAATGAAGCCTACTGACTTTGCTGTCCCTCTAACCATTTATTTGTCATTTATGACCAAATACCTGTAAAACTAATGTAATTTTTAACAGCCCCGTCTTTACATTGTGTTGAATGCTAATTAGCTAATGTTGGCATACTAGATAAACATAGATGGTGACCATGGTAAACATTATGCCTGCTACACTTCACTCACTATTCAGCATGTTAGCATAACCAATGTAAGCATGTTAACATACTGCTGTAGGCTACTAGGCTACAGAGCATGTAGCCCATTACAGCCTCACAGAGCCGCTCTCATGGCTGTAGACTCTGGTCTTCCTCAGCAGATGGCTCAGTGATCATGGAGATAGCTCAGGTGGTTCAAGAGCGGTCTCTGGTTTCTTTCTCCGGTTTTTAAATGGTTTTTAGTGAGTGCTGGCTTTTTGTGACTTGAATAAACTCAGCCATTTGAGTATTTCCACTGAGATACTTCTGGTGATCTCTGTTGATTTAGTAATGTCTATCCTGGTCTTGTGTGTCTTGTGGTAGGATTCTCTTCATCCACTCCTTGTACCTGTAGGCATCAAGTCCCCCACGGACATACTGCACTACTAATGCATATATACGTATAGCATACTTGTGTTTTTGCTGTCTTTTTTCATTTTGTTACGTACAACAGCACAATGTGTGGGACTCAGTATAGTCAAGGGCTATATATGTTCTTTAACTAAAAGAGGGGTAAAAAATCTGAACATTATGAAGTGAAAATTTCTGGTAAAACAAAATTTGATAAATATCTCATTAAAAGCAGATTTAACTCAGTTATTGCTTCTGTAATTTACAGTGATTGGTGTCACGTCTTCAAACTATTTTTTCAGGCTATTATGCGGGCTTCATCACTCCATCAAATTCATCATTTCTAACTAATGTGCAGCCTTGAGGTTTTAAATTAAAATGAGGTTCTTTTTGTCTTTTTGTTTCATTCTGTAGCACTGAATCCACTTTCCCTGAAGTAAATTTGTTCATGGCTTGTTGTTGGGGGAAAAAAAGTGCCACAGGCAAAATATATGCCTGAGAAACACATGCTTTAGCTTATTGTGCTGTGGTTTTAGAGCCTGCATATTGTGTTTCTCAGGTGAAGATGCCAGGAAACAAATTCCAAGTTATATGTGTTATGTTAGTTGAGTGATATTTGTGCTGCAGAGTCGCTGAAAATACTCTGTGATCTGAAGCACTTCACAAGTACACAAGTAAGACTTGAAATGTTGAAACAAGTTTATCCGTACATCTCCAGGCAATATATAGCTGAATCAAGTGTTTCTCAGTTTGAACAGACTAATGTCTCAACACTACTGTCTCTTCATCAGAGTCTAAATGGACATGAGGCAAACATCATATATAGTCTATAATCTATATATCAGTGAGATGATAATGTTTACACCTCTAAATTAGGGTGAAGGTTTTTCTCTTCCAATGAACTTTAACGATGCTGCAGAGCTGTGTTTAGCCTGTGCATACAGTAGAACAATAGCGTAATTCATGTTCTGTATTCAGATATGCAAACCTTTAAGCTCTTTGAGTTTGTCCAACATAAACTAGACCACAGTGACGTTTTAGATGTTTTGGTGTATTTCTTATCAGTACGTGGATGTACTTGGTATCTGACGAGTTAGAACAATGTGCAAGTGGTGACAGTGGAAAATATCTGTGGACAGCCAGGAGATAGCGTGAGATGGTTTTGTCAGAACAAACCAGTCTGTCTCTTAGATTGCGAGCATCTCACACTGGTAAAACTGGTAACAATACACCATTAAAAGTGTTTTTTATGACATGCCTTGCACTATACGTCACCAATACGGCAGTATCTGACCCAACAATGACAAAACATTGTTTTATAGGTATTGTAGGTACGTAAGTTTTCACAGCCTTTGCCGTGACAATCAAAATTGAGCTCAGGTGCATCCGGTTTCCACTGATCACCCTTGAGATGTTTCGACAACTTGATTGGAGTCCACCTGTGGTAAATTCAGTTGATTGGACATAATTTGGAAATGCACACACCTGTCTATACAAAGTCCCACACTTAACAGTGCATATCAGAGCATCCATGAAGTCCAAGGAATTGTCTGTAGACCGCTGAGACAGGATTCTATTAAGGCACAGATGTGGGGAAGGGTATAGAATGAGAACAATGACTCTAAGCACCCAGTCAAGATAACAAAGTAGTGGCTACTCTGTGAATGTCCGTGAGTGGCCCAGCAAGAGCCCAGACTTGAACCCAATTGAAAATCTTTAGAGAGATCTGAAAATGACTGTGCACCGACGCTCCCCATCCAACATGATGTAGCTTGAGAAGTCCTTCAAAGAAAAATGGAAGACACAGCCTAAAAATAGGTGTGCCAAGCTTGTAGCGTCATACTCAAAATGATTTGAGGCTGTATTTGGTGCCAAAGGTGCTTCAACAAAGTTTTGAGCACAGGCTGTGAATACTTATGTACATGTCCTTTTCTTATTTTTAATACATTTGCAAAGATTTCAAACAAACTTCTTTCACGTTGTTATTATGGAGTATTGTTTGTAGAATTTTTGAGGAAAATAATGAATTTCATCCATTTTGGAATTAGGCTATAACATAAAATGTGGAAAAAGTGAAGCAGTGTGAATGGTTTCCGGATGCACTGTATGTGTTATGTTTCCCTTAATATGTTGTACTTCATGGATGCAGCACCTGTATTCTCAGAATCATTTATATCTCTGTTACTCTAAGATTAGTCTGTCTCTAATGCATTGGATGACTATGACAAATCCCATTCTGGGATTCATTGTTTTTGGGATTCGTTGACTTGTGTCTCGAAATGTTAGTCTGCACAATTAAAGGCTGCAAATCAATCAGAATGCTTCGGTCTCTGGTTTTCCTTTAGGAAGGCTTGAAATGTGTTTTGAGACATTTTCTTGAATGTATTTTTGTTTTGCCTGCTTTCCCACGACGGGGTGGTCGACCGGTGTCCAGTTTCAGGTAGCTCGGCTGTTCCCAGCCAGAACGTGAGTGGGCAGGAGCGCTGGGAACCATACTGGGACACTCCGGGATCAGTTAAATTCCCGGCATTCCTGACATAGTCCCTTTGAGGGGAAAGCAAATAGAGAGGGGTTTACAGGCCCCCCTCTTACACCTCCACACAGGCTGAGGAGTGAAAACACAGTGTTGGTATCAGGACTTATCACAAGATAACAGCAGTACCATGCAGGGCTGGGGTCAATTCCCTTTAATTCAGTTCAGGGGGATGATTTTCTCTAAGAACGTTCACATTTATAAGCAGTGATGTTTCTATTATCATGTGAACACGATTTAATTAACTGAACTATAAGGAAACTGTATGGCTGACATGTTGGAAGAGTTGATTTCTGGAAATTCTTCCTCTGTCTAAAGGTAGTTTAGTTGGTTGGAGAAAATATTGATTTGTTCCCAGGACGAGCACAGTCCAACTTTAAACCATTCTTGGGCAAAATACATGCCCTAATTCAGTCAGCTAAAGCAGTGACCTTGCAAGCACACTGCATGCAACACAATAAAAGTCACCAGGAGTCCATTCTTGTCCTATAGAGCTGAGTGTCCACGGAAACTCAGATGATGTGTGGGTGGTCAGCAAGCTTGAGAAGAAAAGTTTAGCAGGCCACTGGTGAAAATTTTGATTTTTTTTCATTACTTTTTTCCAAACCTAGATGGGCGAGAAGTTTGCTGTTCAATGTTTTCCAGTTCTCTTCATCTTTCAGTTTCAAGGATGCAGGAATAAACATGCATGCAGCATGCTTTTGTCCAATTTGTTTAAGATATGACCAACCTCCTTGGACTGGCTTGTAACTCACCAACTCTCACTCTCATGTTTAGCAGGCTGCAGGTTTTTGTCTCTGTATGTCCGGCTGTCAGTTCTGGCTATAGTAAATACGAGTAAAAAGTCTCACTCCTGATTGGTTTAAACAGCCTGCTATACATTGTGATCAATGTCACTGTGTTTTGGATGAAGATATTGTATTAGTGCACGCAGTTTGTTTTTATAAAATTGTAGGGCGCAAGGTTGTCACAATGCACCAAAATGGCATTTCTGGTGCAGGACGTTAAAAAACTAAATAACAGATCTGGAGCACTTCTTGCCAAAATGCATAAGGTCAATAGGAAGGCAAGGTACTGACAGGTGTTTAGACCTGTAGAAACCTGTATAAAAAAAGATATGTCCAAGTAATAGCTGTGCCACCTGCAGGCAACTAATCTTACTTTTGCAGTTCTTCTTCTTTTTTTTTTTTGTGGTTTTTATTTATAGCTGCTGTCTTCGTTTGTGTTAGTGTCTTTTTATAGGTTTTACATTCAACACTTACTCAGATGGAAATACAATGCAGCTTATAGCTTGCAAATGTTCATTTATTGTTTATTTGACACTTTAAATATCTCTGACAAAGGTGTAACATTTGTTGTCTGTGGGTCGCACAAATGTCTAAATTACAGAAGCTTTATTTTCTTGCCTGTAGATGGCACACCTCAACATAAAATTTAAACTGCTACCGTTGGT
Source organism: Micropterus salmoides (assembly GCF_014851395.1). NCBI lineage: Eukaryota > Metazoa > Chordata > Actinopteri > Centrarchiformes > Centrarchidae > Micropterus > Micropterus salmoides. The sequence goes on from NW_024040040.1 coordinate 13,176,092, forward strand.
TTTCTGCTGCAACTGGAGCTCTGCTATTGGATGATATCGGCTGGGCATTTTATCAGATGCCTTGCATCAATGATACAATGATACCACAAACACTCGTCACCAGCTATGTAAAATCATTAAAATGCAATGCTTTGAAAAGTAAAGCAGCAGAAAATACATGACAAACTTAAAGCGTTCATAACAATGTAGCTGGAGATGATTACATATATGCAATCAGAGCCTATTGTACTGCCCACAAGCAGTCAGAAGAGGAGGACTCATCAACTGTTAGTCACAATGGGAATGACTAATAGGCTCTCTCAGTGTAGAATATAAAGTGGCTTAGTTTGGAAAATGCACATTCTCTAACAGACAATACCAGATTAAAGAGTAAGGATTTTCGTAGAAATGTGTCTAAAGCTTTTTGTGATATACAGTTCTTCCATTTAGATGTTACATTTTCAAAACAGTTCACACACAGGCCTAAACTGAAAGTCGTTGGCCAAAATGCTCTAACACTCACAAAACATTAAAAACATGCAACAAAAAGCAAATATTTCCGTCAAACAACACAACTCGTGGTCAAATTAATATATTCTCACAATTAGTCATTACACAGTGACTAACAAGATACAGCAATCGATATGAACCAGTTCAACCTTAATTTGAGCCACATGCCTGTGCCCTTTATTGATACTTTACATAGTTATAGTATGTGCCACAAAAGGCAAGCAAGCATTTCACAGCATGAATTTTTATAGACGCCTGTTGAGAAAACTTTCATTCTTCTTTCATTGTATTCTTGCATGCATATCTTTCCGTGCCCGTGTCATTGATGTGTAAAGCTGATGATACACAGGGCAACTTTTTGAGCAATGTTGCTGGGCAATCTTGCTGGTGGCAAGTCCGACTATGTTTTCAATGGATAGCGGTGGTGTGGGGAGGGTGGCGGAGTGATGGGGGAAGGGGATTATGGTAGCACCATTGCTCTAAAAGTTGCTCTGTGTATCATCAGCTTTAGACTTACAGTAAGCACCTTGACTAGACAAATTTGGATATTCATTATGGTAGCACTTTCGTAATGCATTTTTTCTTCACCTAAGAACCAATTCAGAATTTAACCCAATTTCATAAACTATTTTTTTTAATTGCACTGCAATCGGGCCCTTGTACCATGCCCTGTTACTTTGGCCTCTTTCATCCATGTTTGCAAATAGCAACACAGAGGTATCTTTTATAGCTGGATGATGATGATGATGATTGGTGATTGAAGAGTTGTGCAAAGGAGTTTCACACAGGTGCATTAGATATGCGTATCAGCTGTTAATCACACAGTTAATCCAATAGAGTATACGGTCTTTCAATGAGATCTGTGTTCAAAAAGGGTGTGAAAAATTTGTGAAACAAATGAAAAGTGTTAACAGGTAAGAGAAGACTTCTGCTCTGCTAAGAAGGTGATGATGAAGATCAAGTGGATTCCAGTTTCATTAAACGTGTCTGACCAGTAAGTAAACCTGACGAGTTCATTATTATTATTAAGAGTTGCAAATCTAACTGTAATTGTTGTGTACCTGGATTAGATTTCCCATCATGCCCTCAAGCAGGCTGAGTTTCTCTACCAACAAACAGTTAAGGCAGATGAACAACCACCCAGTCACACATCACCCAGGTCTCAGGTGACTTTGTTGTTGTTATAGATACTCAACATGCATGTGCATTATGGGACATCCTGGTACAAAATGATTGATACTAGTTTAGTGTCAACACAAAGTATGTGAAATGAATAGGAGTTGAGCGTAACTACCAAAGCTTACCAGACAAAACTTCATCAACACAAAATCCAAGGAAAAACACATCATAGCACTGCCTACACTATTTGATTGACGAGTGATCTCTGGGAAGTGCAATGCAAACAACCAGAAATGGATGATCCCCGAGCGCCAGACAGAACAAACACAGCAAATAAACAAATACAAAGAAAGGAAGGATTACCGCTTTAAATGAGGGTTACACCAACAAGACTTTTAACCTGGATGGAAAATTCATCAATAAACCCTGTCCAAGCTAAAAAAGCTAAAGGATCATCAGGAGTAAAGATTTGTCTGATTTTGATTTCAAACTTGTTTAGTGGAGAAAAGTTTCTGTAACAATTGTCTATTGTTAACAGACAACATATGGAAAAACTATCCACAGTGCTGCACAAAGAAACACAATGGCATCATTTTTTCACACCCAAGAGTCCAGCACCCTGCTGAGGGGCATTTTCATAATGATGGGAACTTTATCCGATTCCTTCTCCTGCCCACTTTTTCCCAGCTGGGATTCTTACTGTCACATGTTACACGTGACTGTATACAGGATGACTAGTGTGGAATTAGGAACGTGCATGTAGAGAATTCACACACAACATCTGTGTGTGTGTGTGTGTGTGTGTGTGTGTGTGTGTGTGTGTGAAAATGCATACCACACACTGCATACCAATTACAAATCAGAGAAACACAAAACTGCACAAAACACATTAATCTGAAAGCACAGTGAAACTTATCCGTCTGTCGCCAAAGCCTGCCTTCTTCTGCAATTTGTTCATTTTGTTTTGTTTAAAACTTTGATATTTCTAAAGCGAGTGTAACGGAAAGTTACCAGAAAGAGTTTAACAAATACTTGAAGAACCTCAAGATAAACAAGATTAGTAATCAGATACAATTTAATTATCAATTTAGTGGGGCTTTATTGACATGGGAAACAGATGTTTACATTACCAAAGCATGTCTGAAATAAAAATATGTTCATAAATCAAAGAATACTATGTATGCATACATTATATTTACTTTTTGTGAAGGTTTGAGGAGATCTTGGTCCTTACTTTTCTCTGTTCTCCTCTCCCCCCCTAGTGGAGAGTTCAGCAAATTACAGCCACTTGTTGTACCTCTGCCAAGGTTGTTACTGTGCAGTTTAAAACCTGCAGCACAGACAGAGAGCAAACAGTATGTGCAAATAATTAGAAGTGTTTGCTTTTCTGTGTATTTGGCACCAGTTGGAAATGTTTTGCCAATAAGAGGAAAGTTGAATGAGTGCCTAAGCATTCAGGCAATCTTAAATGTTCATTTAAAAATCTACTCTTTATCTGGAAGTTGTCTTAATGCACCGGACACCAGACGGCTACTGGTTCAAGATAAAATAAGTTGAATGCTAATACTTGTGGAAAGGATTCGATCCAGGTCTGGTGGATTGCAGACTGATAAACAGGTATTATTTTAAAATAGAGCTGTGAATCCAATTTTATAGTCATGCAGCCTGAAAAGGTCTGCCTCCCTCTAGTGTCAGAAGAGCAAATGGAAGAAGAAAATTGCAGAAATCTGCATTTAAAAAAAGAAATGTGTCATTTTCAGTTAAAGTGAGCAGAAAATCAAGGAGAACTTAACTTATTTTACTTATTATTTTCATAGAAGATGATACGCGCATTTACATACTCTTTCATTCACTATTTAATTTGGTTCACCCAAATGACAAAGAAAATCATATTTTGTCTAGTGGTATATAGATCTTGCATTCCAGGTTTTGGGGATTTGTGCCACCACTTCAGTACTCTGGAGCTGAGTTATAGAAATAGAAAAGGAAATTAATACAGTTTATTCATTTAATTTTTAATTTGCCAAAAATTGTCAAATCAATTAGATGATTATGTAACAAATTACAAGTAATACTGTTGAGACCAGCATCAGTAACATGCACACACGTTGTTAAGATAATTAAATATAGATAACCTAAATCTGCGAAAAGATGAGATGGATCTCAAGGAAAGAGGGAGATTGTTCCAATCGCAAGTAGCCTTATAATGAAAAGCTTTACGTCCATCAGCTGAGAAGATTCTTGGTACATTAAAAACTTCTTTCAGATATGGAGGACAATCAAAATGGGCACATTTGAAAATAAGTAGGAACCAATGAAAGTTTCTTCTTGAATTAGGCTGAAGCCAATTTAGTGATTTATACATTACATAATGAGGACACCTCAGAACAAATCTACACAGAGAGTTAGATCACATTAAGTGGCTTAAGAACAGTGTCACTAGTGTTCGTGTAGATGATATCAGCGTAGTCAATAATGCGCAATATCAACTGAGAGATTAACCATTTCCTGACTTCAAATGTAAAACAATTAACAGATCTATCAAGTGAGCCGAGACAACCATAAGTAATTTTTGAGATGTAATCAATATGAGGTTTAAAGGTAAGCTCAGGATCAATCCACAGTCCAAGGTATTTAAATGTTTCCAATTTAACCACGGAAGACCCATCTTCAAAATAAAAATGCAGATCAAGAGCACAAGGTCGTCTGTGCCTCGTCCCAAACGACATACAACAAGACTTTTTCACCATTTACCATGTACACCAAGACTGTGTCTGAAATTCCTCCCTCATTCACGCACTCACTACTTCTAATATAATAGATACCTTGCAGTTAACTCCATAGTGAGCAGTAAATTGAGATTTTGGACATGTATAGGTGTGGTGTAGCCACACAATAGTAATTTTCTCATTTATTAAATATAACATAATGCATTTTGTGATTGTTAGCAGAAAGTAGAGTTCGTGCCATGGACATTTTGAGGGTATAGTTTATGAACACTTAGAATTCTTTAATCTTCTTCAATAAAATGCCAGCGGTTAACTATAAAGAACTACATAGTATACTGATTTCAGACATCAGCCCATGTGTGTTAGCATGCTAATATCTGCTACTTTTTATAGGAAAAACCTTTTTCATAATTAATAGTCTCTATGAAAACTGCTAACAGAGTGTTTTGTTGAAAATCAGGGACCCTTTTCCTGGAAAGAGTTGTTACTGTTCAAGTCCATTCACTTCCGTTGTATTGGGGTGGAAGCAGATATCGCAGAAATCCCAACATGTAGGTCAATAAACCCAAACTTTTTGAATGGCCACATATTCCTACAGCTAAGTGAGCTAACTTTCATGATGATCATGGGCATATATTGGGAACATATTCAAGCTTGGACAAACATCAGCTATTTAAAGGCACATTTTCTTACCTGAGAGACATAACTATTCAAACTCATGTATGGTAAAATGTTTGATTCACTGTGTGGTGAAGGGATTTCTATCCAACGCCACTGGAGGGCAGTGCACATCTTTACAACCCCATCCTCTTCCTTCCCTCTCTGTTTCTCTGTCTCTCTTTTCTAAGTATCTCACACACACACACACACACACACACACACACACACACACACACACACACACACACACACACTCTGATAATCACTCAGCAGGCTACTTTCTGGAACAAACTCCCTGCAGATACCCTCCAAACACAAACGGGCAGTGAAGGTAAAAACAAAGATGCTGCACACAACATCTATCCACAACCACATGAGCCTTACTTTGCATAATGAACCACTTCAGTCAGGTACAAAAATGAAGACACTCAATATATAAAAAATGATATGATAATATCATAAGTCATTCTTAGTGCTTTGATACTGTGAATGTCATTGTACTCAATTTTTACAAGCGACAGGATGCACCGCAGTCATTTTAATTCACACCAGGCACACGTTCCGAGTCCTGAGCCAGGAGGATTTGCAAAAGCATCACTGCCGAGACTTTCTCCAGAGTTGATGCTAATAGAGACTGATGTTACTGGGATGTTTAGTTCCTCGTCTCCCCTTTAATTGCCTTTCTCAGATGTCAGAGTGGCATCTTTATGAGTGATGATTATCAAGACCAAAGCAGCTGGCAAGTCAGCGTCTGATTTTATCAATGCGAGCACAGTGAAAGACTAAAGAGGCTGCAGCTAATCCTTGTCTTGGTACAGTTCATTTAATTTCACTGCGACTAGACTGGATGTTCTGGACTAGAACTTGTGTGATGGTTTTGTGACGTTTGCAAGCTGCGGGTGTATCCAATCAGAGATGGAAAATTTAAGATCTTTAGCTGTAATTATATTTTTTTATTTTATATTACCTGAGAGCACACTCTTACAGGAACAGCGTGTTGGAGATGCTGAAAGGAGCGTCTCTCTCTCTCACACACACACACACACAACACCACACATTCACCTGGGAGCTGCCCAGTACAACATAAGTCTCATTCAGTCGGCCAGTGAGGAGCTCCACTGGAGCAGCCAGGGGTTCGGTGTTAGTCCCAGGGCAACTGCACTGGAGATTCCTTTATTTCCACTCTTTACCCAAGTGTTTGAACAAGTCCACCTTTCTGACCACAAGGCGGCTGCTTCAACACAGCCAAATTTATTCATCCAGAGAGAAGACATTCATTTTGTTGTAGACTGTTGTTTTTCTCAAAATGGCATTAAAGGACCACACAGATGGCTTGGCAAGTTTTAGCCCATCACCATTAACAGTATAAATTGCCCACTTTATATTAGAGCCATCCATACACATAGTTTTGGTGCCAATTAAAGCTGCCATAAAAATGCATTGGCCAGGAGAGTTTTCAAAAAAAGCCACTTATTGCAATTGCCATAGGAAATGGATGGTCAAACAAGCTAAAGCATTATTGGTTATTTTGCTGCGGGTGATTCTTTGGAAAATGGTCCGTAGTAGTGCACACTATATGTTATTTGTATGGCAAATACATTTATTTATACATTTCTAATCTGCCTCTATTGGTAATCTGTGGGAACTGCAACAATAACAATTATTCCTGCATCAAGCTGGAATCATGCTTGAAGCGTCAGCTGGTAGCTGAAGCGTAACGCGGCACACATGCCACTTGTGTGAGTCCGGGGTAAACATCTCGGAGAACCAACGCAGAGGAGGGTGTTGGGTAACTGGAGGTCGCATATACCTCCCAAATCTACGTGTTGTGTGGCCCTACCTGTCAAGCAAGTTGACTGGTTGACTCAAGTACTGTTGGGAGACGGGTCTGAAACTAGATGAAAACAAACTACTAAATACGTATTAAAAAAACAACCACGAGAACGACTTCTGAGGCAAAGGTGAAAATATCTGTTACAATGCAGCTCAAAGACACTTGACTAGTGCAGAGAGCCTTTGACCAAAGTTAGAATTATTTCAATGGCTTTTTGTCAAGTAGAAGCAATTCTGATAGGTTGAAAGGTGGTGGTTCTCCACAGCTGGAGATAGCCCATATAGAATGCCTTTTTTTACTCCCTAGCAGATTTGTGTGTTATATCACACACTTGGGATGATTAGGTGGGTCAAGTGCACATCACTTTGCATGTTTTGGGAGATCTCAGTTTTTCTTACAGGTTGAAACCTCCATGCCAACACTATCAGTTCATTAATATACATACAATGAGCATACAATGCTTAAAATGACATTTTTAGACATCTCTTGCCCTTCCTGAGTTCTTGAGTTGTAGTTTGTGCTTTCTCTAATCATTATAATGCATTTGATGTACCTGGATTTGCTTGCATGTTGCATCATAGGTTTTGATACTGAATTCACACCAGACTTACAGATTAAATGTTTGTATTTTTGGGTGTTGCATTGGAGGAAATTATAAAAAGTCCCTGGAAGTTATGATTGTCTCATAAAGGGGCGATGTAGCAGACCCCACCCATCTGCTACTCAAAACAGATTACACTAAGAATTTTGTACAGTTACTATTTCACCCTGGCCTAGTGAAGAACAGACGACACAGCCCAGTCATGGTGTCACTTTGTGGCCAGTTAGAGTCCCAGGACAATCAAATAAGCTTCGTATAAAAGTCACCCATGAAAACAGGCGACCCAGGAGACAGCGGCAACGCAGTAGGCGTCCAGCCTCAGCTTGACTGCTGCAGAGGCAAGCCCACAATCATAAAAGTCAAGCTTCTCATTTAATGTGACCGACTGAATGCAAACAGAACAAAGTTGAAACATGTTTCATCAAAAGAGTGCTCTAGATTGTAATATACAGTATTTATTGCAAAAGGAGAAGAAGTTGTGAATTAGAAAACTGGACTGCCGTGCAGTTAAGGCGTTTGTCCCAAATTGATCATATTAGGCCAACTCATCAACTGACGAGGTTTAAATTTCAGATTTAGGAAGCATTTGCCAGAATTAGATTCAGATGCGATAGTCATCAAAAGGGGGGTCACAGCTCACTCTCCATGAAGGCATTCATAGTATTGCACTTGGTTGTATATACAAAAAGTAACAGAAGTAGAGCCTGGCCACTTGCTGTGTAAAGTAGGTGTGAATGTCAGTTACAGAAATGGTTGGAAGCTTTCAGACGCTGTTCGACTTGACTTGACTTCGGTTGATGCGCACTGATGCCAAAGATGGAACATTCTGTAGCGTTTGTTCAGGCATTGCACTTGTATTAGCTGATTGAATTCCTTAGCGTAAATGCCTTGTGTGTGTGTGTGTGTGTGTGTGTGTGTGTGTGTTTGTGTGTGTTTTGTATGTGAATCTGTATCCATTTGAGCATATTTCCGTGCAGTTATACTGTGTGTGTGTGTGATACCAGGGGGGTCATGTGAGCCCATCTCATTGTTTTGGGCCCACAGGCTCAAACAGCTGTAGATTGTTAAGAGTCAGCCTTGCATTATAGCGAAGCCGTGGGAGGATAAAGTGGGGGGAGTTGAGGGGTCGTTAAGATGCTGACTGTGTGTGTGTGTGTGTGTGTGTGTGTGTGTGTGTGTGTGTGTGGGGGGGGGGGGGGGTCTTGTAAACCCAGTACTTGGCCTACATTCAGCAGAGCCCCAATAAAAACAATAGCTGCTTCCTAATAATGCTCTAGTGGTGCTTAGCATATGTACACGTGTATATAGCCACACACGCTCTTACCTCTTTGGGCCCTTATCACCTTTGTCTCTGCGGCATTCCTGTCAGGCCTGATGAATCCTCTCCTTGGGAATGCACCAAATCTCAATAAATTGCTTTTACTTGTTTTCAATTGTGTCTAACAATTGTCTAACTGGGATATGGTTAATCTCATGCAGATAAACTACCTTGACACCATTTTTCATTCACACTTTGTTGTTGTTGTTTGCAGGAACAGAAATAGTTTAAACAGACAGGGTGGGGACAAGCTTTGAAGTTACAGTCCAAATGTATCTCTAGTTAGTTTAGTTGAGTATCTAACTGAAGAGGGTTTGTTTTTGTGGCAAGATAATGAGAAGACGTGTCTGCAGCTGTTTGTGTGCACCGGAGTAAAATCTTTTCTGTCATCTTTGAATTTTGCCATCTGCTACTCCAACCACCTTGAAACAAAGATAGAGATCACTTTGCCTCTGTTGCTGATAGGGGATTTTTTGAAGGGAGGAGAAAACCAGCAAATGTTTACTTTGAGGTCAGAAACAGTCAGGATGAGATGTTCTGTTCTCTAAAGCAGCAAACTGGGTCAGATCGACTTGTCCTGTTCATTTTCTTCACCCCTTGAAGGAACGCCTGATGTGGAAAGAGATTAAGTTTAACCATACAGTACTGATCAGCTTAGGCAGTTTAATTGGTGTGAACAATCCCCCACCTTTTCTTTGTCTGTCTGTTCTCCATTCATTGCATGGCAATCTTTTTGTAAGGGTTCTTAGGCCCTTTATGGAGACTATGCACAGATATGATCCAGTAACACAAAGGATGTAAGATACAAAAGCTGTAGCTTGTTTTTTTTCTTGTTTCTGTAGACACGTTCTATCCTTCTAGAGTTTTTTTTGAAGATGTAATTTTTAATCTTTCTCTCTCTGCTTGGACATCAGTGTTGTCGCTCCAATAATCCTCTATTCCTGCTGTGGGTTGATGGAGAAAATGGGAAACTAGGCCTTTGCTCAACTTCTGATCCATTTCATTCATTGTTACACATGCCTTCAAGCACCACATCAGTAAGCTGCTTTCTGCTGCTAGCGATGCAATTATAAGAGCGGCATTGGCGGTTGGTAGGTTGGTCCACTTTGGTCCATCCATTGGATAGATAGTAATTAAAATTTTTACAGAAGTTCATGGTCCCCAGAGAACAAATCCTGCTAACTTTGGTGATCCCCTGACCACCATGAGGTTGATGTTTTTGGACTAAATGGATTGCCATGGTGCAGATTTTTGTGCTCCCTTCAGAAGGAATAACTTCCCTGACTTTTCATCATGCTTTTTTATGACCAAACTAATGCCATTCCCATTAGCTTCAGCTGTACTTTTAGAGATTTAGAAAATGTTAGCATTATAATTGTTATAACTGCTAAACATCAGCTTGTCTGCATTGACATTGTTGGCATGTTAGCTTGTTGCATGTGTAATGGTAGCCAGCGAGGATGTGCAGTAATTAAACCTCACTCCCCGACGTCTTAAGAGATGCACTAGCGACCAATGCTAGGGCCTGTAGGTTGTATCCTCCTCGTTAGCATGTCCGCCTCCCGTACCTGAGATCGCTAGTTTGTTTAACTCAGGGCAGATTACACATGCATCCACTTCCATGTTTTAAACACATGTCAGGACTGTTTTCCTACAGGGAAAATCACTTTGAAAAAACAATTAAATCTTTACTTGTGTGTAATTAATGGCTACAGGCAGAGTCCCTTGAACATTTATATTAATAATGCTTTTGATCCGTAATCTTAATTGTCACAGCTGTAAAAAAAACAAACAAACAAACAAACAAAAAAAAAAAACAGCCACCCACCATACTGTAATAACTTCCCCTCTCATGCATCCACCTCATTAGGGCAAAGGTTTGGGGTAACTGAGGTTTAAGGTTTGCTTCGATGAGTCAGGCCTTTTCTCGACTGCATGCTGTTGGTTTCTGTTTGAGAGGGAGAGAGCTGTAAAGCCAAACGATGACAAGCACCGAGCAATTAGAAGACTGTTGCAGTTAACAACAAGAAATAATATCAAAATGAGCTCTGAATGATGGATAAGCCTGCTGAGGAGCTCAATAGTGGAAGTTAATGGTAGCACGTTAAAAATCTCATCAACGACCGTGTGCTGCTGTGACAAAACATCTGTCACATTGTTTTCCAGCACAAAGAGAAGTTGCTTTATGGCACAAAACCAAAGCAGGTGCAAATCCTCAAACAAACTCCTTTTTTTGATTTGAGGGATAACACTACTAATACCACTGGCAAAAAAAAGGCTACAAATTTCATCTGTTTATGGAAATTTCAACACGGTATTACAACTAATTGGACAATGATATATTTCTGTATAAAAATGCTACATGTTGCACTTTTAACTGAGTTTGGAGAGTTGTTGTTTCCAATATTATGTTAGCAACCATGACCCCATTTGAGGTAAAGAATGAATCACAGTAGTAGTAGCACTAATGCCTCGCTGTACACCCTCCATGGAAAGTTCATGTTGGGAATTTCCAGTCAGGACCGAGTGGCTTGACTACAAGTTTGGCACATGGCCGCCTTGTGTGTTTTTTGGTTATTTTCTGCAGCCCACATAACTGACCTACAAATGTGTGTGAAATTTGGGCATGTGGTGAATGTGACCTACTGTAAGAGATGGAAATGTGTACCTTGCCACACTTAGCTCATCATAAAGTATATACTATTCTGGATAACAGGTTTGACACAACTATAGTAGGCCTAGGTCTAGGTTGAGTCACTAAATACTACCACTGAAGACAATTTTTTGCCACAAGTTTAACATTAATGTTCATGCTTCATCAATGACATGTCAGTATGTTTCTTCCTCACACATCTTATTCTTTAAATCTAGTTGGAAACAAATAATGGTGTTTTCATGTCAGTACCCCAACTTCAATCACTTAAAGCCAGCAAATTGAGGTTTTGAGTTCTGTGAGGTCCTGTAAATGGGACAAAGCCCAAAACTTTACTCCCCTGCATGATATCAAAAAATTACCATCATTCAAATGCACTCACTGACTTTCAGAAGAACAGTGGTGTTCTCAGAGTAGGGTTGGTCTCTGGCAGCAGGGATCACCTATTTCTGATCGGCTTCTCTCTGGAGAGGAATACAGCAGTGACTTTCCACCCTGAAATGAGCGCTAGCAAGGCGTTGCACTCCTGCTGTGCGACAACGTCAGTCTGACCAAAGTCAACACGGCCCGCTGTGTGAGCGTAACCAAAGCAGGAACGGGGAGGCCAGGCGATGGACGACTGCTACTCCTGTTTGACTACATAATGCCTAGAATAGAGTATCATAAGCATAATGGCCTCATTCATTCATTCATTCAATCATTCGCTCTCTCTCTCACACACACACACTTCCACATGCTTTTACTTTGATTTGACCTGGTTTGAGAGCCAGATTCATGGTGTTTCCCGCATCAGGGAAATTCAGACAAAAAAGTTTCCTAAACTGACTTGCAAATACTTTTCTGATTGTTGAAACTTCTCTGGCACTCATTATGTTATTCTGTGAGGAAAAGTTCACCCATCTGGCATCCAACCAGAATAAAAACAACTGTATAAGCCCCCACACACACACCTACACACACACACACACACACACACACACACACACACACACACACCCACACACACCTACACACACACCTACACACACACACACACACACACACACACACACACACACCACTACATGCACACAGCGCAGGGTGGATTTGATGTGACAGGCAAGAAATCTTTCTCCTGCTACACACCTTGTAGAGGAGAAATAGATTTATCACAGCTCAGGCCTCAGCAAACCCAGTATGCATGCTTGCCCGTGCATATGGGTGTTTGTGTGCATATGTCCAATGATGATGTATCGTTCCCCTTGCTTGAAAGCATATGGCAATTAGGCAACATCCCACTCAGAGCCCCTGTGCATCACCTGAGGTGAAAGCTATGAGTCAGTTGTCAAGCCTGCAAGAAGACAAGTTCATCCAAAAGTATCTACATTGATCATTTTCAGGCATATTTGCATTCCTGAAAGGCGAGCTTTGCTGTGCGGTGCTGCAGGGTGGTTTTGTCGGCAGCAGTTTGCCCGTTTTGGGAGATTTTTATGAATTCCTCTCAAACCGCTTCTCCTCTTCTTGTTTTTGCTCTTTTCCAGCTCATTTCACACACTGACAGGCTACCCCGTGCTTCAGACGAGAGGGTGAGCGAGTGCGGCAAGACAGTGGTAGAGCATTGAGTGCGCATGTCTGCATTCAAGTATCAGTTTATCCACGTGCGTTTGCATATCTAGTTAGCAGCGAGTGTCTGTCTATGCAACCAAGCATTACTACGTGTGTGTGTGTGTGTGTCTAAACATGGCTAAAATGTGACTGTGTGTCAGAGAGTGTGGCTAAATTGGTGTATTTGTGTCAGTCTGTCTGCACTGTGGTTTTTCACAGCATCCCCCACTTAAGATCTCAAAAATCTACATTTTCAGACGTATTTTAATTAATAAATTAAAAGACTAAGAGGCAAACCTTTCCAGACAGTTTAGTAGTGAGATTTTGGTAAACTGGCTTCTCTGTGAGACACCAAAGGCTGTTGGCAGATTAGAGTTAGACACGGTAGAAAAAAACTTCTAAAGCTTTTCACATTTCACTACAAAGTGAAAATCCTCTCTATCTACTCAGCCTCATATTAGTCTTTGTTCTGCTGAAGAGAATCCACTATCATATTTGAATGCATTGTCACATCAAAGTCAAACAGAGCCTCACATCTTGGCATCTTGGGTATCATCTGAAATAGACTCTTATTTTTATTCAACCCTTATTTAAAACATAAAGTATTAGTTTGCCACCTGCTCTTTTGGAACACCCAAAATTAATCTAAGGTGTTATGAGATTATTACTGGGGTAGGATACAAGAAAAAGTGCTAACTATGTTAACATTTTTTTGTACATGTCTCTACAATTTTCCCTGTATAGCAAAATACTAGGCCTATAGTATTAATGCCCACGGTCACTCCCAGGAGTAGTTGATAAATAACTGTAACTGTAGCAAGTCAGTGAAGTGTGTGTGTGTGTGTGTGTGTGTTTATGGGGGGGGGGGGGGGGGTGTTAGGGATACTGTATCTATCCTGCTAACTACAGTGCTGATCTTTTGCCAAGTGGGTCACTCTCACTGGAGCAGACAAACACTGATGGAGCTGTAGGCTATAGGTAGAAGGAGGTGAAGGTAAAAAACAAGTGGAGAAGAAGTGAGAAGAGGAGCTTGGTTGGTGGGTGTGTTTATTCACTGCCACTCCTCTGGGAGAGCTCCCCACTTCTCCTTGAAATCTGTTCACATTTTACAGAATTGAAATAAGGAGGTCACAAGGCCGCAAAACAAAAACATTTTCGGGAAAGTGGAAATGCCTTATGTATGTTTGGATGTGTAGGGGGATTTACTATGTGTCTGTGAGTGTGTGTGGCAGTCTGCGTCTGCACGTGCTCACCATTTAACCACTACCAGAGCTGTCCCAGATGTGAGTCAGTGTGAAGCAGCTGGACAGTTTCTGGTCCTTCAGAGGGGGTCATGGGCCACGTCTGCACAAACTACAGCGCTTTGTATTCGTCCTTATGCACGTGAGTGGACTTACACACACAACAGTATGTACACATGAGGCCACACACTAAGCACTTGCATTGTTCTGGGTTTAAAATGTTGAGTATGATTGACTTATGAGCTAACTAGCCTTCTGCTCAAATTACTCAATAATCTGGCAGCCAGTTAAAGTTCAGGCACAGAATATCAACAGAATGAGGGTAATCTTCCAAAAAATTGCCCTAATTTTTTGAGCCCCAGTTGCAATGAAACAAAAATGAGGAGGGGCCAAATAACATAAGCATTGTTTGAGTTTGTCTGGTCATGCAGTGTGCAGTGTTTGAAATCCGATTAGGTGCTTGGTGTGATTGGACATTGAGACGACAGCATCGAGTTCATGAGAGCCAAAACAGAATTAAAGCGTATAGATACACACCAGGAGTGATCTTAGTGTTGCTTCCAGTTGTTTATTAGGCCTATTAGCAATGCAAGATCTCTTCTTTGCACTGAAGGCCATCTGACAGCCAAATGTGTCAGACTTTTCATTGAAAATAACCAGTGATTTGACTTCATGATAATCTAATATGTCTTGTGTAAAAAAAAAAAAAAGGTGCTGTTTCAGTGGAGAATGTTTTTCCATTATGAATCACTTGGGGTTTAGAATGACTCATCAATAATATTTGACTAGTGTGTTTCTGTGGGGTATTATTTTAAAACTTACAGGAGAAATGTGATTTTTTTTTTAAAAGTAGGGCTCCAGGAGGTGGTCCAGAAGCTGACATCAACTGGGTCTGCTGTTGCTATCACTGCACATGTCCTCTTTAAGAAATACTCTTGGCTTGAAACTTGGCTCTGAAAGGTTTGCAGTTTGAAGGACAGCACCTTTAGTCTGCTTGGATTCAAAAAAGTTAGTTTATTCAGATGGAAACCCAGTTTCACTATGAATATGTCTCAAAAATACCTGTAAAACTTTACACAAATCACTCATACAGCAAAGAAGTCTTCATCTAGAGTCTGCTCAGGTACTACCCCAACATTTAAAAGGGGTGAATTTTGCCCCTAAATAAATTTATGACGAATCATATGGGGTAAATCAGCATGGATATTTCGCTTCAAGTTCAACCTTGATGAACTTTGACACACACTTTTGATTGATAGCAAAGTATCTTGACCATGCTTACAGTGCTAAACTTTGAGGCAGCCGTCCAAAATGGAGGAAGCTGTAGCTTATTAGCTCTGTTGCACCATCCAGTTGTTTGCAACCTAGAGTATAAACTGCTCCACAGAAGAGATATGGCTTGCAGACAGCAGTCAAACGTCTTCTGAATCAGTTAACAGTGTAAGCTTATTGTCCCGTTAGCGCAAGAGGTAACAAGCTTGATAACTAGAGAGTTAGTAAACTTGCTAGCTCAGAGAACCCCTCCACCCATGAATAATTCTTTATTAAATTAAATTATTTACAATCCTCTGAACAAAATGCCAGAGGGGAGTTAAAGGCTCAGTACAGAGCAACAGAGTTCAGAGTGCTGTTGTGACTGACCAGCGCTAGAATGTCCCAGCTGCGTACGGTGCTTAGCTCGCTAGTTAAAGTAGTTTAGCAGCTAGTCCTGCGAATACTCACTACATCTTCAAGCTTCCAGAAGCACTGGTTTGACTGTGTTCAAATCTATAAAGGATAAAACAAAATATAGTAATCATTTGCCATGCCACCTAAGCTAATTACAGTAGCTCTCCTGTATAAAACATGTATTGTATACAGTTGTAGTATAGCAGATACATGAGTGGAATACCGTTACGTACATATCTTTGCACCCTGCTATTCCCTGATATCCTTGTTTTTGTGTTACTTTCAGATGTGTCCCTATTCGATCAAGTTAAGAGCCTACAACAGAAAGGCAAAATTTTCAATTTTATAAAAGCGTGTAAATACCACAGATTTAAATAAATCATGTCATATGATAATTCAGAGCAGAGCTAGTAATTTCGACTGCTTCAAAACCAGTTAAGTCACTGTTGCCATGATGATAAAGTCTGCAGAGTCAGCACTGGTCGGCTGTCTGCTTCTGGTTATCTGATACTGTGTAGCTCTGCTGTTGATATAGCAACATTAATCATATAAATTCAGGGGATTTTCATACAGACTTATCTAGATGTGTGTGTCTCTGTAACCATGTAAATGTGGATACCTTGATCAGAGGTCAGGAGCTCAGCACAAGACAGCAGCTCATAAATACGCTGGAGCCACGGGACACTGCAAACACACATATGCCAAATCAACTACCACAAGCTAAATTTTTCCTCCATCACACATATTCACACATGGACAAACAGCTGAGGCCTATTTGCGTCTGATCACATCCTGTCCAGCCCAGACATGGGCTGCTGATGGAAGGCTGATTCAATCTGGTGATCAAGATGGTGCAACATGTTGTCAAAAGTCCAACCCTCTCTATTTGACAGGGGCTTGACGTTTTCTGATGAAACGCAATTGCTAATGCACTGCTTCATGGAACACGTAGGACCACGATAGGAATCAGTTTCTCCACTTTCATTCAGGTGAACAATGTTCAAAAAACAAGTGCGGGAAATCTTAACATATCCATTAGAGTGAGGAGGCAAGGTTACCAAACACATTTGTTGATAAAATACACAATTGAGATGGTTGGGAAACAGGCTTTTGTCTGAAAGGAATGTCTTCAGGCTGGTAAACCTTATGTATAACACACAATGAGACAATACTACATGGTGATAAAGAGAGAAAATAGTGTAGAAAAGCTCCTTTATTGACAAGTATAGTCAGCCAAAGTTTATAAGAATAGAAAATAGCTGGATTTGTGCCCTGGCTATTAAGTTATAGGTCAAATATAATTGAGGAAAGTCGTACGATGTACTCTCTACTGTTATCACTTTCTACCTATTTTCCTAGTGCTACATCTTCCTCAAGTTAGTTTTGAAGAATAAACAGAGGGCTTTTGTACAGTAGATTTTATATCCTGTTGCGACAGTACAGAACCCTAGCAGTAAACCAATTTATGTGACAAGTGCTCAATGCAAGTCCATCTTTTTAAGATATTTGCATGTGGTGCCAACAAACTTGCTAAGTACATAACAAGTGTACATTCTTTCCTAAAACATTGTTATGTTCCCTGGAGAAGGTTGTGTCAAGTTCTTATTGTAAAAGAGGAAAAATGTGTTTTTTGGAGGATTACAAGCATAATAATATCAAAATCTGTACTTTAACTGGTGCACAATAATGGTCTGTTATGATGTATTTATGACTGAGCTGCTGTTAATCAGCGGGTTGAAAACTATATGAAATTAGGCTGAACTTGTAGGTGTGGTCAGGAGAAGTTGTATTGAATCATTATAAATTACACAAATGTATTAGTAAAATCTACAGATGACAATGCAAAAATCTAATTTAGGAGACTATTTCTCAAACAATATCACACATTTATTAGCTCTAAAATTATGATTAATGTTCATGTCTAAGGTGTGAATTTAACAGCCAAGAGGGCTCAAACACAGACAAACACAAACACTTTCTGTTTCCCTCTCCTGCACTGGCTCTCCATGTAAACCTGGTAATCTACAAACTGATGTGTCCAGACGCAAACCCATCAACTGACTCAAATTCCCTACCCCTGCCCTCGTATGGCCCACATCCCACATGGTGGGACCATGGGGCTTCCACCTCTCTGTGGCCTCAGGTCACCGCTCATTTGCAGAGGCAGATCACCCTGTCCACTGTTTTGTTGGGGTTGGAGTCACCAGCTTGCCCACATGTTTCCCCCTACCATATATACACTGCACGGTAACTTTTACTGTCCTGTTTTACCCTTTTTTTTATCCTGTTTTTCTTTTCTATTTCATCCTTTCCAAAATTATATTTTAATGTGTATTTTGTCATTTTCCCTATGTTGCTTTTATGTTTAATGTAAAGCACTTTGAATTGCCTTGTTGTTGAAATGTGCTATACAAATAAACTTGCCTTGACTACCATCACACTTGTGGTAGGTTAGTTGGTTGTTTTATCATGTAAGTGTTTAGTTACCATTCAACCACCAATTTGATTGAGTTCTAAGACATGCTGCAGTTTTGCCTCCCACATAGGATTATTGTACACCACCGTGTCAGTACTCTGCCATTTATGTGGGAGTCTGACAGTTAAAGCAAATAAAATAAAATATAGATCTGGCTCCTGCCCCAACTGTAAAGGTCTTTCTTGAAGAGTGATTCAGTTGTATGTAGGAGGTTTGGAAAAGATTTGCCTAAACAATCTGTGAGAGACTTTAAACACATTATGCCATTTCTATCAGTGCAGAAAACCAAAGACATGCAAAAATGACAAGTGGAAGCCATATGGGTTTAACAAAACCGCCCTCTTGTCCCACTCAGTCTTTTATTTGCAAGCGCATCAAGCTGAAACGTGAGCCAACCTTTTTGCTGAGGCAGATTTCTGGACAGAAGTGTCTCCTGGTGACTCATTGCAGGGACTCTTCACCTGTCTACTTAAACACACAAGTACAGTCACACAGTAGGCTACACACACATTTGAGGCTTTAAGTTATTTTGACCCGGCTCATTTTCCTAGGCCAGTCAGCTAGCTAAGTGAAGCTGTCACTGCCTGGATGAGTGCTAAGGCTGTTAGCACCGTGGGTCAATGCGGGGAAAGGCCGTCTGCAAAGCCAATTAGCTTCTCAGCGCACCATAAAAACAGGCCGAGCCTGCAGCTCAGGGGAAAACTTTCCTGGCTCAGACTCCACTAGGAGGATTTTTTCCAATACGACAATTTGGAGCGATGGGCAGTTATAAAAAAAGAAAAGAAAGAGAGTACAAAAAATGAAACCCCATCTCCCCACTCCCAAAATATTTGCACTGCTGAGAAAAACAAAAGTGATCTGATTTCTGTTTGAATCCACTTTTGGTGACACACTTCTCTGATGAGACCAGAGGGAATTGTGGAGCAGACACATAATCTCTCTTTGACAGGAAAATTACCCAATGAAGTCTAAATGTTTATATACTGTATACCAGCAGGGGAAATGCTGAAACACTTAGTTTTGGTAGAGCGGCTCACCAAAAACCAAATGGCCGCAGGCAAGGTCCCAAACAAACACCTGTCAAATGGAAAAGTAAACAATCAAATGTATTTTTCAATGATGAATTACACAGCGCAGGTCACTTGTGGGTTGTCTTTTCTTGAATCATTTGTTTAATCAGCACAAGTTTCCAATAATGAGACATTGAGGCAGCTTCATTGTTGATCAGCTTTGATTTTTAAGACCCCCAACTTCAAAGGCAATACTAAATCACTGCAACACCCCTTTAATATTTCTGTCAAATCTTGTCTATTGTGTTAAAAGGGGGCAACTGAGAAGCCCAGATGATGCAAAATGTCCTGTTTGTGCTCCCGTAAATCACCTGGTGTGACCTTGTGGTAAACATTAACGCTAAATAGGCATGCAGAAGCAGTGCCCCTTTTTTTGTTGACATGCCTGCTCCTTAGAGTGCCGGTACATGCCACTTCCATCCCAATCCTTACAGGGTAACTCTTCCCTAGGTGGAGGTCAGAGGTCACACACTAGTAGATATACTTGCTCAAGACCACTTGTGTAGGACTTTTGCTAGCAACACAGAGCTGTGGCCTTATTCAGTCAAGACGCTGCAGCTAATCAAAGTCAAAAAGCAGAACTGTTCCTGAAGTAGCTGAGCATCTGCAGAATGGCACACTTTACTGACACAAAGACGACAAAGGAAAAAAAACAAAAAAACAGGGTGGCTTGGGAGAGTTTTGCCCACCCACACACTGACCCAGGAGCACAGCCACCAACAGTACTCACACTCTCCCACACATAAAGGCCATGAGACTCATGGAGACCCAGTGATGTTTTGACAACAATCCCAGCGTGATTTACAGAGCATGGATCAGACTTTTGCCCTCTTTCTTAGTATTTCTTTCCCACTCTCTGTGTCCGTTCATGTCTCGCTCTTGCTGTCACACACATAGTTTCTCTCAGGTGATCCAGATCCCAGTGCTTACTGTGTCACGCTTGACTTTCGCATCAGGCTCTGGGACTACAGAGAGAGGCCAGAGGTTTTCCCAGGTTCAAACTTTTACATTCACTCTACAAAATTAAAAAACATACGGTCTGTCATCCCGCTCATATTTCTTTCTTGCTTTCTTTTAAATTGTTGTCAAGCCATTAAAAAAATTAATAGGAACTCACCATGCAAAACAATGAACGTTCTCCCAAAAAATGTTGTTTCCCCCTTTCTCTCAGCCCTTGTTATTCATTAACTAGTGCATGATTAGTAAATGAAGAACACAAAGCAGGTGATGACAGAGCTTCCGCCATAATCTATAGGCCTAATGAAAGGCCTTGGAAATGAGTTAACATATAGTGCATTATAGTACAATGTAGTATAGATCATATATGTGATTTTATCCAAAACACCATAAGCTAGCAGTGCGGAGCCTGGGTGGCCCTGTTCAGTAATGAAACCCATCCTCCAATGATGACTGAGAGTCATGCTGTCTACAGTACAAGCCCTTTTATGGCTTTTTTATACGAACAGCTTCATAATAGGCGCCATTATTGAAAATTAAATTTGCAGAGCGCTGAAACGGATTTGAATTTTCCACGTCACATCTAATTCAACATGGTTCTAACATGTTCCATCTGTCCAACACAGGTCTCGCTTGTAGAGTACAGGTCTTTCCCAGTTGTTGTAACTCGTGCATTGGAGTCTGTATATCTTTACAGAATGGGTCAAGTTTGTTTCATAAGGATGATTTTAATTTAATCTATCTAATGAAGCAAACTAGCAAAAAAAGTCTGTGCTGCTGCTCTACGTGTGTGGTGCCCTTACCTTGTGCATGCTATCAGTTTGTACAGTAACTTGTTAAAATTGTCTCCTACCTGCTCAGCTAATTGCTTAATTAGTTTCAGGTGTGCTGTAGCCTGTAACTTCCTTGCACTTTATAAGCTCACAGACAACAGTGTACAGAAGGTTGGATGTTGATTCTGCTGACTGTCCAATATAATGCATGAGAAAAATCGCAGGTAAAGCCAGCTTTAAACACATCCGTTTATCCGATCACCGTATAAAGTTGACATGGCTAGCCACCATGAATTTATATTCACTTTCCTTTTTGCTGTGTCTCCACAAAATCCAGAGGGAAATATCGGTCTCTCTAGCTAGATTTTTCTCTCTGACATTTGGTGGTGGGCAGGTAGCATACAGTAGTTTTATCCCAGCCTTTTCACTGAAAACAGCCGGACACACTGAGTGAACAAAAACAGTAAAGCTCCGGGTTGTAAAAACCTTCACAATAAGCTGGAAGATGCTAAAACACACTGTTTGATTTCTTGCTGAGAGATCAGTTAGCTTAGCTTAAAGACTGAAAGCAGGGGGAAATAGCTAACCTGGCTCTGTTTAGAAGTATGAGGAAACAAGATATGTGTTAATTTGTAAACTTTAGAGGTTCTGGTAGGAGGTTTTTGACCATCATTGGACAGAGCCAGCCTAGCTGTTTCCCCCTGCTTTAGGGCTCTAAGCTAATCATGCCTGAGCTTCAGCTTCATATTTAGCACATGAGGTGGGTATCAGATTTCTCATCTAACTTTCAGCAGACATTGAAATTATACAAAATTAGCATCTTGTTTGCAGCCAGTTTTGAAATATTCTGAAACCATTGTTGCCCTTGAACGATCTGCTGATTTGAGTATTTTGTGCACAACCAGGCCCACCTAACAGACTTTAATGGGCCACCCAGGGGTGTTAAATCGCCCCAGAACTTGCAAGCCTCTCTGCGCTATCCGGTCCAGCACAGGAGCCCTGCTGGAGACGCCTTTTCTCCTGGAGCCCCTGTCAAAATCTCTGCAACAGATCAGCCCGAGATCCCCTCTCATAGACAGATGAAAGTCTGCTACCGGTAAGTAGGCCATAAAACCACAGGGGGGGGGGCTCGGTATCCGATACCAAAATATAACCATCCTCCCCTCCTTCCTCTCACCATGCCTTCACTGTGCACACACCCAGTGCATCCTCCCCATGCAGTCCTCCCCGTGCAGTGCCTCCACCCTACAGACAATTTGGTCAGGAAGCCATTTGACGTCAGGGCACCCCTGTGGTGACCATGCTGGAATGCAGGGTGGTTATAGGTAGACACACGACAAAGCAGAAAGACAAGATCAGATCCATATTGTTATGTGAGCTGCGTGGTCTCGGCAAGGTGTCATCAAAATTTCCCTCAATCATCACCCCACCCAGGAGAACTCAGACCTTTTGACTGAGCAATTGAATAAAGATGTGCACGTGTGGGGCGTGTGGATTCACAGAGCCAAGAAGGAAGCTCCCAACAGCTGTTCCTCTCATCGCCTTTATCTGACGAGGGGAAGCAATCTCCCTCTCTTATTTCTCTCAGTTTCTGTCTCCATCTCTCTCTTCTATTTTCTTCCCCCATCTTCCTCCCCATGTCATCATAGTGGATCAAGATCCTTGACCTGTTATCCAGTCAAGCTGAAAAAGGATGTTCCTGATGAAGGATGGGGGCGCGTTTCCGGTGTGTGTGTGTGTGTGTGTGTGCGCGCGCTGGTGCATGTGTGTCGTCTGTATATCATCATCATTTCCTACTAGACTCCTGGGCTGCATCAGGGATAATTACAGCACCATTGATTGTCATGGTGGAGCTATAACTGTATTTCCTGTCACACTTTTAGGTTTTGAGTTACACCACACAAGAGACCCCTTGAACTCAACCCCTACATAAAGTGTAGTGATTCCCCTGTTTTGCATTTTGCGACACTTGACTCCTTGAGTGAATCTAAACTCGATCTGTGCGTGGACACACTTTCCCTTCACTCCCTGGCAGCCGATTATGAATTTGCAGAATATAAAGAGCCCTGCCAGAACAGAAAATCTCTGTGGGATGTGAGTTATGCCAAGTAAAATGCTGAGGCTGCAGACTAAGCTCTACAAACGTCACTCTTTATCTCAGCCCTTAATATGATTGGACACTTGGTACAGTGACAGGCAATTAATGCATTAGCCAGTTGAGTGACGTTGAGTAACAGGTGAGTCTTCGTCAGTTCTCGGTTGTTACAGAGCTGATGTTTTCCGGTGGTGCCACTTTCTCTGACGACATTTACCGGAATGGGCGCACAGTTCCAGTAGTCCGATGTTAAGAGCTGGGGTGGGCATAGGGGCTGCTTAGCAGCCTCTGCCAAGAAGTACACGCCAGTGAGGTAGAGGACTGTCAACACCTTGGCTGTTTTGAGCTCGCTCAGGAGCCTGTGGCACAGCAGAGGTGCAGTTAGGGAAACCAAATGTTTACTGGCGAGGTTATATTTAGGTGCTGCTCGGAGTGATTAAGTGATTGTTGACTAACCTCTTGAAGCATCAAGTCATCGGTTATGTGCCAGATCACCGGGGTTGAAACTTAGGCCAGTGTCATTAGCCCAGTTACCTACTTCGTTGTTGTTGTTGTTATTTTCAACAAAGATCTCAATCTAGGAGATTTTCATGGCTCCGTTGTTGGGTTGTAGCACAGATAAGCCACACATGGAAGCCATTTCTGCCTATCTCCCTGTATAAGCCTGGTTCCTGTATCTAGATTGTGTAGCAGGGTGTTGTTCATTTTCATGGGGGGAGAACCACATGTCCTGTGAAGCAACTGCAGTTAAGCACATAGCCTGTGGATATACAACAACCTAATAAGCTATCATCACGTTGGTGTCTTGTGGAAAGGTTATGGATTATTACAACATTTCTTCCTGCGTTTCTGCCTCCATGCCAGCAACATTTATTTCTTTTTCTGATTAATTGGCAGAAATGAAAACCACCAAATCCTCCTCTTGTTTAACCCATGCAGAAACCCACTACTTTATGAAATAAATGAGGAAAAATAGCTGCGGGTCATCAGTTGCTCTTGGAAGATGTGAGAATTTCCCACCACTTTGGCTGTCTTTTATTATCAATTCTGCATGCACACAAGAAGGACAGGTGTTAGAAAAGTCGCGGTTCAAGGAACTTACAATATGTCTCAATTGCTAAATAGAAAATGGCACAAGTTGAGGTTCTCTAAGCTTGTCTGTGATTTGGACTAACACAGCACACTGATTATTTTGTTCTTTGAAGGCTGCAAACTGAAATGCTTATCCACTTACTGAATAAAAATGCACCTCAGGACCACATTTATACTATACATAACCCATACAAATATGCTTTTAAAGTTGGGGGATTCTATGGCTTTAATCAAAAATGTGGAATTTCTTAAAAACACTACTTCACATGCCTTTGAAAAAGTTTTCTGGCCGTTTCCAAGCTCCTAAAAAGACCAGCCAAACCTTTTCACTGATAAAGTTTTACGGTTTCAAAAGAAGGGGGAACATCTCAGATGTTACACATTTCAGACTTTTTGGAGCGGAAGCCTTTTGATCTCCAGACTTCTGCCATCTACTCCAAGAGCATTGATCAGCTGGAGCGAGCTTTTATCCAAACAGAAGGTTGACCTCTTTTTGGAGACTCCAGGTTTCTGCCTGCTGCTGCTGCTGCTGCTGCTGCTGCTGCTGCTGCTTCTTCTGTGGACTGAGAGCTAAAATGCAGATCAGAGAGCCCCACAGTGGGAATTTCTAAATGTTCTGTTCGGTTCAGTTTGGCTCACTTTAACTCTTCTGTCCTGACTTCTTCAACTCTGTTCATTACAGTTCTATTTTTATTCTATTCTTTTCTATTTTTGCCTTATTGTATTAATGAATCATTCTTATCATTGCTCAGTTCTGGACAATCAGGAAGGAAAACTTGAGTATGTCATACCCTGAATATGATATGTGAGAACAACACGTTACCTTGATTCAGCGTCCGAGGAAGTTGTTCATTATGCTGCCCTTAAACACACCCAAACTTCCCCCCCATATCTCACATGTGAATGACTAAGTGCTTCTGCTTGTGATGCAGGAAGGTTGTTGTTCTGGGACACCCAGGCGGGGATGGGTGAGGGCCGTGAAAAGCTTTTCAGATGCGTGGCGTCAGGTGGCGGCTGAGATGACCTTGATTATTCCCAGCATTAACGTGACCAGTTTTGGAAGGGCATGGTTGTGTGTCAGCAACCGGGAAGTGAAACTTTACGGCCTGGACATAAAACCTATGGAAAGGAGGTCAGGAAGTCCATTACAATAGCTGAAACTGCTTGCAGGAAATATGGGCACTGTACTGTGACTCAGCAAAATCTGCTACGGTGATTGAGAAATGCTGCCATTTGAAATGGGACGGGGGGGGGGTTATTCAGCATTCTAGCCCTTTCAAGATAATAGTGGAGTCTATCTTTCATAGGGAAATTGCAGTCCATTTGATAAGCTTATCTTCCTTATAAATGCCTTTTTAAGGTATTGTTGCTCAAATGACATTTACTTTGATTTCTACGACTTCAAAGTAAAAGTTGGAGGTCCTCCGAGTTTCAGTCACAGACTTCAGAGCTCCAGAGCTTAGGTGCAGTGAAAGATGATCCATTTGATGTAGGAGGTTTGGTTAGTTGAGGAAATTAACCTGCTGGGGAGATCCCTTGATCTGCTGCTTCTACGTTAGCCTGTAATGAGCCGTGGCAATATGAGAGTTCTGTGTCAGAGCGGGAAACAAGGTCAGGTTGCGTAGATTCATTCACCATCCCACTTGCAACATCCCATGCAAGCTGAACTTTAAAAATGACACCACTCCATGTATTTCGAGGTATCTGTTAACATATGGACTATGGAGTGAAGTATCCGGACTGCAGATGGCGAGACAGGGAGAGAAATCAAGAATCTCAGAGGAACTCTGGGAAAGGTCTGGGTGTCTGTTTGATGGGAAGTGGATCCCTACATTTGCCCTCTTTGGCTCTGGATGTCAAGGTTACAACCCCATTCTGTCCTTAGTGCAGATGACAGATAGCCTGACGAGGCTCGTGGTCAATAGGTCAGAAACCTGTGGGTGAGTATAATCATAATGCAGAAGCCACAAAGGCATTTTTGGCTGGGGGAAAAAGTTAGAGCAGTCCAAGTTTGTATCCAACTGTGAGTGACAGAGAGAAAGACAGACACAGCAGGAAAGCATGCACAGACACACACTTTTGGGCCGAGCCTTGATGTAAAGCAAATCAGCCAGCTCAGTGTCCTGTTTTAGCCCAGTCACGGTGAGCAGATAAATCAATCTTCATCAGTATGGCACAGACGGCAGTAGACTCGCTAGAGCAGAGAATCGCAGATCTGGAGATGATCGCCTGCTCCAGCGGTTTGCTCTGTCTTTGATGAGTTGACAATATGCTTAGTGTAGTTCCAAGGATCGGGCATTGAGTTCATAAAGTCTGGATAAATACAACCATAACAACAGACATCCTAACATCTGGTAAGTTTGATGGCGAAGGAAAAGCCACTAAACTTGCTACAGCTCGAAAGTATTATTAAATATAACACTAAATCTAAATTTGTGACAATTACACACCCACCAAGAAGTTATTCATTAGCAGTTGCATTGTTGCATCATGCTCGCCGCATTGTTTGTTAAGTTGCACAAGAAGTAAACAATTGGTCAGATGGAAAGTGGGTTAGCTGGCCAACTGCCATCCAAGTCAAGCTGAACCAGGCCTTCATCTCCATCACCTGGTTATTTGGACTGGGTTTTACATAGCCGTGGCCTGCAGAAGACCCCCTCACAGGTCTGGCGAGAGCGAGGGAGAGCTTTTGTTGAACCGTGAAGGAAATGCTGAATTGGACTTTTGTACTGGGCTAATTTAAGAGAGCCCTGTTGTTTTAACACCATTCCAAGGCCCTGGACTGTTTTGGGTGGAGGAGAAAAAAAAGAGAAGCAGACAGAGAGATTCTTAACCCACTGCCCTTGGGATACCAGTCTGCATTCCTGCTCTTGGCTTGGCCACAGCAGGACCCCTGCAGTGGGTGAGTGTGTAGACTCTCATTGGAGAGGCTCCTGTTGCACAGTAAATGAATTTCACTGTATTTATTTAAGAGTATAATAGCATTAAAAGTAGTCAAAGTATATTTCCACCCAACTGTGCTTGTGCCGATTTGTAATATCTGCATAAAAAGTAGAAATGCCAGAAAATGTAAAGTGGTATCACAAAGTATTTTATTATTATGTTTGGCTGTGGTGGAAAGGTTGCTGTAGGACCTGTTTCTTCTCATTTAATTTCCGGCACTGTAGACGCAGCATCTGCATTTTGTTGCCACACACGGCTACATACCTACATGCCATCAGAAAGCTCTACAAATAAAGAATTAAAGTGGTGGTTAGTCTGGCCACACACACATGGTTTAAGTGGGCAAACAAAAAACAGCAAGAAGGTCGTGGGTTCAAACCCTGGTTGCCCCGGCCTTTCTGTGTGGAGTTTGCATGTTCTCTCTAGGTGCTCTGGCTTCCTCCCACCATCCAAAGACATGCAGGCTAGGTGAATTGGTGTCTCTAAATTGTCCTTAGGTGTGAATGTGGGTGTGAGTGGTTGTTCGTCTATGTGCGGCCCTGTGATGGACTGGCGACCTGTCCAGGGTGTACCCTGCCTTTTGCCCAATGTCAGCTGGGATAGGCTCCAGCCCCCCGCGACCCTGTACACAGGATAAGCGGTTGACGATGGATGGATGGAAGAAAATATATCTTACGTCCTCTACAAAAGCCTCACTTTAATGTTTTACTGTGCCCTCAAACTCAAATTCGTTCCAGGGTGAATTATCTCGTATATTGGATGGATTGCCGTGACATTTGTTACAGACATTCAAGACCACCAGTAGGTCAAATGCCATTTGTGGTTCCGAGACAACTATTGGATTGATTGTCTTGACATTCTGTACAGCAGTTCATGTTCCCAACGTGATGAATTGTAATCATTTGGCGAACTTCTAATCTAGCGCCACCATCAGATCAAACTTTTAATGTGTCCAATACGTTGGTTCATGACCAAATACCTGCAAAGTCATGACATCCCATGAGCCTTGTCTGTACTTTGAGTTTCGTATTAATTAGCAAGTGATTGGCTAAATATAAAATAGTGAGCAATGTTAGTGCATACTGTGTTTGGCATGCCCTGTTAGCATTTTGCTCAAAGCACCCCCATGCTTAAGTACAGCCACAGAGAGCCACTTGAGCTGCTCGCCATAGACTCTTAGCGTTAATATTAAATAGTTTTTAAAGTTTAAAGGACAGATGGCCAGATAGCTCTAGCAAGCTAACCAATAGCTACATAAATAAAGAACGATAGATAGATGGTGGATCTGGAAGCTTGAGCTGCCTGCTGAGCTCGTCAGTGGGCTGATGGGTTTTCCCAGAGGAAGGAAGCTTGAAGTGCTATTAGGCTTCCTGGACCTTCTGGTGCTCCTCACTGTGTGTGGGAGCCACAGATCTATACACACACATACACACACACACACGCAGAAATTGAGATGCACACACAGATTCACCACGACTCAACTCTCTTTTCCGACCTCCAGCCAAATTCTTGTTATTGTCATCTTTTCTTGTTGTATGCTCCTCAGCAGGTTGGCACACATGTCCCCTTCAGTAATACAAGGACGAGTGGTTTTGTCACATTGTAAAGTCATCAGGAGGTGGGCGAAGCAGCAGGGCTCCTCTGCTGGCTCCCATGTCTGACTTGTTTCCACCGGCTTGTTATGAGTCTAACAGTCACATCCTACCCACTCACCCCACGGGAAGAGGTGTAGAAAAGCAGACAGGGAGGAACAAAATGGAATGAGAGATGTAGAGGGACAGATGAACTACTGAGAAAGGGTAACAAACATAAATGCGAGGTGATGATAAAAACAGATCTGCCGTGCATTTGAAGCAGAAGGATGGAAGTCTTACCCTCCAATGTTAGATGAAAGTGACAAATCAGAAACAGAAAGTGCTTTGATCACTGGAGCTCCATCTTCAAATAAAGATTTTGGGCTTCAATGGTCCATTTTATCTCCAGTTTTGGATGATCTCCTGACCTTTAGAAAAATGTATCCATGTCATTTAGATTTCTGATTCTCCAGGAAAATTATCACAAAGTCAGATTTGCCTTTCACCGGTACATGCACAGGTCTATAAGAGAGGTCACTGCCTTGCTCATTTGCACCTTTCAGCAGTGAGAGCCTCTGTGGTTTTCCTCTTATCCTGAGTTAACTAATGCCAGCGCTCAGTTCAAGTCCTCCCATCAGTAACAGCCTTTAAACAAATGTTTGTAGTTCATTTCGGTGCTGAATCAAAAGGGCCTAAAGCAGCAACAAGCTACTTGAACAATGGAGCACTCCATCAATTTGCAACAAAATGAAACACCCTTTATTGCGGCATTGTAACAGCCAACACGTTTCCAGCTAATGGCCAGCTATAAAAGATTTTATGCATCTATGTTTTATGTTGCCTGTCGCCGTCAAGTATTCAATGAAAGAACTGAGACTTTTGCACGGAACCAAGTGTGGTGCGGCAGCCATGTATAACCGTTAATTAGGGGTATAAAACATGTTTTGAGCTCTCATGGTTAGTCAATAGTGGTTATTGCGGTATTGCTACTTGGTAAACAGTCTCTCACTGTTAGTCAATTGCTATAGCTATTTCATTATTTATGGAGGCAGTTGCTGAAACTTTGTATTTTTTAACGGAAATCAAAAAGGTTATGATGGCTAATTGATTCAGTCAACCTCTTTCTGCAGAAGAGTTAAACATTTTTGGAAATACGCTTACCACCCATACCACCAAGTGCATGTCTGTATGGTAAACATGAAGCTACAGCTAACAGCAGGTTGGCTTAGTTTAGCATAAAGACTGGAAACAAGGGAAAACAGCTGGCCTGGCTCCGTCCAATGGTAACTATGCCTGTTTGTACGCCCATGCACCTTTTATGCTCAATTACTGCTACATTAAATCTTGTTTGTTGTTGTTGTTGTTTTATAGGGGGTTAGTCTTCATGCTAAGCTAAGGTAACCCCTATTCTGCTGGTTGTAGGTTCATATTTACTGTACAGACATGAGACTGATATCAATCTTATCATCTAAAAAAAGTGCATTAGCCTGATTTGGCTGATTGGCAAAACTATTCCTTTAATTCAGAAATCAAATTCACTGCAGTGCACTCATTGACTGTCTGAGCACAACTTTTGAGTTCAAAACCTATAGTCTGGTGGAATCGATGTTAACTAGCTAGTTCGACACATAATGTAGTGCCGGAGGAGCAGGAGCTGGTTCAGCACAACTTGGCTGTATGGACTCAACTCACCACTGCGCTCATATCCACATGTGGCTGAATTATGTGATGTTGCGCAGTAAGTCAGTTAATTAGCAAGTCTAAGCATCATAAACCCCAGTCTGGCGGTTGCTTTGACGTGGCCTTCATGATGGAAACCACCATGCTCTTCACAGAGACGTAATTATGCAAGAACAGAATCATGGCTTCGAACACTGGCTGCACCAAACATCTAAACTGGTTTTACAGTAATCCCTCGAGGTCAGGCAATACAAAATATTTAAGAGAATTGAATTGCATTCAGCAGTGCTACCTTGACATAAGTTAATAAAAAAACTGGGCTCCAATGACAAATACATTCAAAGTCACAGTGAAAATGAAGCCTGTGAAAAACTGCTGAGCCTCCTGACACAGCATACCTTGTAAAACAGGACTGCAGTAGCAAGGAGTCATCAAAATGTGCTGCTTGATGCTTTGATGGGTTTTCTCAGCTTGACAGAGGATGTTGTGAACGTCCACAAGTGTAAGTCAGCAGGTCTGACAGAATTCATATGTCTTTACTTAATTAAAGTTTGTAAAAAAAAAAAAAATTAGTGGTGCTACTTGAGCAATTGTAACAGCCTTAATTTAACATGAATCACGGCAATATAAAAGTAACATTACTCAGATGGAGATAAGATTGCATGGACTAAGGATATTGTGTCATTAAGTGTATGAATCAGCACAAAAAGCCTACTTATGAATAATAAAACCTTAATGCTTTACTGTTCATTTTATTTTTGTCCAAAAGTTCTCCTCTCTGTCTCTAGGGGGCATTGTGGTTTCATCCCTTCTGCCTGAGCTGTAGGGAGGCGTCTGCAGGGGCTTGTAGCTGCTCTCACATTACAGACACTAAGCTTTTGCTCTTTGCAGCAGAAGGCTCCTTCGAGAGCAGGACGCTGCTGTTTATGCCAGAGTTAAGCAACTAACATCTAGATTACAGTGCACATGTTTAAAAAATATCCAAGTTTGAAAATCCTCAATTAAACTAAAGACAGATTTCAGAGAGTGAGTATTTGGCTGATGCAGACACCATCAATATGATGCTTTTAGTCCTGGAACGCTGAACCACTTGGCCATCTTATACTGTTATTGAATTTTGATATTTGTTTCTGCAACTCAGAGCAGCTTTTTTTTTTTTTAAATGGCATATTTTCCTGCCGGGCCATTTTGTCTTTTGATGTTTCTCCAGTGGATCCATCTGCAGGTGGACATGGCTGTTGCTCTGCAGTACCTGTCCAGATGGGGTCAACAACTAGCAGAAGACGTCACCACTAGAAATATTCAGCAATTATAGCAGTTATTTGTTTTGGCAAAGATTGTCATGTGACCATCTGGAAAAACATATGTTAGAACTCTCTTGACATTCAAAAATCACACAAGGAAGAATGCATTGTGATAAACAGCAATTTCTAGTACTGACAGTAGCCTCAGTTTACCGGAATACAGTGCTTTCATAAGACTGGTGCATTTTGGGTAAGGAGAGTGATAATGGAGTCAATTTACATGTTTACCAACTATCCGTCTATGTAGTTTACAGTCAACTCTAGGTTTGTTTTCTCTGGGTTGGTGAAAGGTATTCTGGGAAATGTATGAAATCACATAACTCCTGAAGTTGAACATGTTTCCAACTCTTCATGTGTGCAGTCGACTTAAATATTTTGTTTTACATCAGAATTAGGTGAAAATATTTTATTTCAGGTGATCAACGAGTCAGTTGAGATAGCTTGAAACACACGGAGAGAGAAACAGGCAGAGAGGTTGAGTTGTGGTGGTGTAGCAGGAAGAGACAGGCCTATGCTCTGTCCACAGCTCCCTAGTCCCTCTCGAGAATTGGACAGAGAAGAAGAGAGAGGGAGGGATATGTGTGTGTGTGTGTGTGTGTGTGTGTATGGGGTGGACTAAGCTGACACACGGACAATGTCAATGTCAAGATATGCAAGCTGTAACCCCCTAACAGTGTCTGCAACACGGGGACAATGCAAGACAAAAATCAGCAAGCAAAGCAAATGTTTTTCTTTGAGAAAGTCAGTATTGTTCTGATTAAGCAAGAGTTGATCAGTTTACAGGAGCTGATGTGCCTATGGGGCTGCTGTTCAAGATATGTGGTGGTGAACCCCTCCTGCTTGGTGCCATCATTAAATAGATTTTTATTGCATGTATATTGCTGTACTGAATGAAAACTCTGGACAAACGTTTCCTGCTGAAACTTTATTGACTTTATGGTGGCTGCTTTTGTATGTTCATTCGGAAGATACAATCCTTCCATATAGGGTGCTATAGGCCCATGAAATCTTGGTAATAATAGATAATGACGAGATAATGCATCCTTGGTTTGGCTTCAGGTCTTATCTGAGGCAATATTAGTCAACATTAAACTTAATCATCTGGGAGGCTTCTCACATTCCTTAAAAGGCGATGACTGGATTAAAATTACAGTAAATTGACTTTATTTCAGTGATGCTCAGTAAAAAAACACCACTCTGCCTCCATCACACCGGTAAGGAACATATTTCAAATGATTACTGAAAATCACGATAGTGTTTGTCTGTACCTGGTGTAGTACGCTGCCCAAATCGTAGCGGGGAACATTTAGTCTCCCTGAGGCGATTCATAGCTTTATTGCCTGCAAGAAATTTCCTGTGTTGCACTACACCTGTAAGCCCTGTAAGTGTGAGGTGAACATTTTGTGCACCCACGCACAGATGTTTATTAACTTCTTCTCTGTAAGAGATCCGTATGTGAAAGTGCATTGAGGTGGTGTGGACGTGTCATTACTGATCAGGTGGACATGTGGCTGGATTTAGTTGTATGTTGACATTCAAGTATGTATGTTTTTCAATGTCAGTCACCTCAATGTTTTGTTTTTATAATGTGCACCTGGTTCAATGTCCATCTATTGCTCAGGTCATCTCAAAAACACCTCGGCGTCGCTGATCGTATCGCCTCTCACTCTGTACGTTTGACGAAACTGGCCGCCAGCAGCAGCAGCAAATTATTATGCGGCCAGTGCAGTCCTGCTTTCCAAAAGAGCAGATTTTGTTACGTAACAAAAGCCAAGAGCTGCATGGAAAACCTATTGCTGTTCCCAGTCGTGTTCCTAATCCTCCCTGCAGTTGGCCTTAAGCCCTTTTAGCCCCGTTGACAGCAGTCAGCCAGGGGTTGTCATTAAGATGAAAGCTCTGCGACTCACCTGGTTACACAGCTGTCTGTTAGAAGGGAGAAGGCATGATTACAGAGTGGAGCTGGTCCTCCCACGTTTGCTAGCATGGACCAACACAATTTTCAAGGAGGCCGAAGAAACCAGAGTTGAGAGGGCTGGTTCGTCCAGGCCACAGTTATTGTTGTTGTTATGCTGATGTTGATGCTTTTTGTACAGGGGTTTTGCACATTCCAACAGGTGTTAACCGTAGGGCTTGTTCGACCTTTATAGGCTGCTGCTGCTGCTTTGCTCTTCCAGAGCACAAGGTTACGTTACTGCAACGCTGGACTTGAACCTGAAGTGTTTCATCTTAGTCCTCAGATGTTGTCCCGGCCTGTTTCTTGTCTGGGTGTGCGATGAATTTCCAGCAGCCAGGCATCCATCAACTTCAAAGTTAGTGGTGAAAAATGGAAAATACACTTAACTGTGCATGCAAAACCTTAGAAAAGACTTCAGAACGTATCAGAAATCTGCATCTACATTAATATAACACAGTTGTGATTCTGCTCATGCATTTGCTGTCCTCTGGTCCAGGCATTAGAAACAGCAGAAAATTGAGACTGGAGGAGCTAAGCGGGAGCTTAATTAGTAATAGCAGTCCTAAAATCACTTGATACATTAATAAAAGTAATATTTATAATTTTTTAGACTATAATACAAGTCAGTTAGTTAAACCAACGTTAAATGCATGCATATTTAAGTGAGCAGTGTATCTTAATATTATTATATACACACATATAATAATATACACACCTTAATGTCACAATCATTCCATAGGTACGGTGGCACCTCGCTTGGTTACTAGCTGCCAAAACATTAAGGTCAACTTGAAGTTGTTGTTTTTTTTGTACTATTAAAAATAACGTATAGTTTTAATACAAATTAATCTTGTTAGACTCACTTTTTAGGCAAAAGTTTGAATGAAATAAAATAAAAAGGACCCCCTTGCGATGTGTTGTATATTTAACACTTAACCAAATAATAAAGGTACCGGTATTTTTACTATGACCATAATGTACAAACGAAAGAGCGTCATTTACCGTCACAATGATTTTTGAGAAGTGCTATGAAAACATCCCAAGGCATTATATGTGCCTATCACCTAATTAAAAAAAACAATTACCCCTTTCTGTGTTTAGCCAGAACTGCTGTAGCTATATTCAAGATCGCTACTCTGTCACATGTAACAAAAAGCAAAGCTTACAGCTGATCACTACCACAACAAGGTCAGTGTTTGATTTGGAAATAGCAGTAACACAGGCCTACATTAGTGAACTCATGCTCCGCCATATAATCATCATCCCAAAGGAGCACACAGAGGGACGTCCTGAGTGTTAGAGTAATTTGGCAATTGGACGAGAGAGATTTGGCGCTCTTACCTCTGTTGACGTGGGCAGGCGCTGTTGAGAAGGGTCCCCGTGGCCTCATGGGAAAAGCCTTTTGACGTCAAAGTGCGTTCCAAGCCCACAGATAGTGTTTTTATACGAGCTGCCTGGGTTTGGGTTACAGTAAAGAAGGGGAAATTGCAACCACAGAGCGAAGAGGAGGGGAGCTTGAACTTCAGCCTGGAAGCCTCTCTCCATTTCTCAGAGCTCTTTGCTCTTCCTTGTACCTACATAGAGGATCATCCCTAGCTTCTTTTTCTCAGGCCCTGCTTGGCCTTTTCTCACATTTTAGGGCTAGCTCTACCTGTGTTTCTTACCTTTTTATTATCAGCTTTTCACCTCAATTCTTCTGTTTTTCAGCTTTTTTTTTAGCCCATTGCTTAACTTTTCTAAAATGTTCTCCCTTGTTCCACTCCCCACCTCTTCTTAGACATCACACTTGTTTTCCTCTGGTTTGTAATTTAATTTCTGTGCTTTCCGTACTTTTGTTACTCTGGAAAGCACAGCACCAAATTTTTATTTTTTTTGCTTTAAAATGCTTTGGACATAAATTCAATATAACTCCCTTAACTTGGCTCGCTCTCTCTCCTCTCCCACTCACTTTTTGCTTTCCTCCAGGTGACTGTATGCTGAAGGCGGTGCTACTAAGCGGTGACAACTCCAACTGTTTCTGCCAGGATGCAGCGGTGAAGCATAAACAGTGCTTGAGTTAGCGTAGGGTGTAAAGCCGTGGCCAGCTGTTTGCCTGTTACCTCCCCTGCCTCTCTGGCCCTCTTGCAAAACACATGCATAAATACTGATGCATGAATGCACACGTGCACCCTAACATCTACTTACATACATGTACATGTGCACACCCACCAGATTAATACACACGCATGTGTTTGTGTGTATTTATGACTTCCGCAGCACAAATCTTTGATTACAGATTGTGCAGCAGAGCCGACCGCAAATAGATGGTTTTGTGTGTTAGCAGTTCTACAGAAGATAGTGTTTAAACTGTAGTCCTGAGTAAAAGATGAGGTCCAACCACATGTAATAATGGTCCAAGGATGGTGAGGATCATAACTTTCTTCACTACAAACCTGCAGCGCCCTGCTTTCAACACTGATGCCTTGATGTGTACCGGTCATAAAACAACACTGATGTTCAAACAGCAGAGAGAGGAACAAGTAAGTTTGTTAGTGTGTACTTGCTTGACCTATAGCAGTGGTGACCCATATTTCTACCTGTGCAGAGGCATGAGGAGGAAAAAATTTGGGTAATAATCCCTCACATCGCAGGAAAATGTTTAGACTCCAGAAGATCCTGTTCCCTCTTCATGGGCCTACATCTAATGAAGCTTGATGCTTCACGTTAATAGAGATATGATATTAATTGAAATTCATTCATTCATTGTTGCGAATTTCAATTAATATCATATCTTCCAAATGATCTCTCTATCTGTTAAACATTAGCAAACTTATTAACACAAGTGAAATCTTATAAAGTTGATATGTCAAACTTGTTAGCAAACAGTTGCTTAATGGCACACCTAGCAGATATGGAGAAACATCATCATAATTACCAGTATTCACTCTCCTTTCAGCCACCAACTCTCCTTTCCACCAACTCCTGAAGATGTCTGTCAGCTGTTTGGCGCTGAGCAGCTGGCGTGAGGTCATAAGAGCAGTTCCTGTAAAAATCTTGTGCCTTGTGTAACTAGACGAGCGGTGAGGCTGAACCAAAAGTTGTGGGCTGGAGAACCAAAACAATAAGCTGAAAGATGTTAAAACACTGAGAGGAACTGCAGAGTCAGGTGATCATTTTCTGTGGGTTTGTCACAACAATCATCCTAGCTTTTAAAGCATCACAGTGATGGGATACCTTTCATCTTCAACAATCTCAGAACTGGAAGTTAGTAATCACGGTGCTGAAATTCCACCAGACGTCAACACAAAGCCCTTTTCAGGCCCGAACCATCTTGCCTGTACAGCATCTACAGTTAATGCAAACACAATAAATCCTCCAGTGTCTTCAGCACAGATTTCTCACTCTACCTCTCAAGTTTCACAATTGATTCTTTTATTCTTCTTACACTCTGCTCTCCCACAATGAAAATCGACGGAGGCCTGCTAAGAGCGTGGCCATCTGTAACAACAAACAGCAGAGCCCTGTGTTCTACCAGTTGCCCATTTTGCTGGCGTGTGCTTGTTTTCTCTATTGCCCCCTCCATCTCAGCTCGTTGAAAGTTAGTGGCCGGCCGTTTATTTTACAGCACTTTGCCAGGAATGCGCGGGGGGCACGCACCAAAAATTGCCATTGATATTCAGCAAAATAACATTTGGCTTCTTTACCAAAGGAGATGAGAGGGGCTTTTTTTCCAGTGACAAAGGTAATTTGCAATAAGGTTTGGATTTCGACTGCAAAGTCTCCAGTCTGTGTGGAGAGGGTGTGGGTGGCGGGGGTTAGGTAATGGCAAAAAGGTGAGGACAGGCCAAAGTAAACACACCTTTTTACAATAGAACCCCTTACTAGCGCTGGCTGGCAGGGGAAACTGCTGGTATAGCTGAAGCTCAGGAAGTGCTTCTCATGTGTCATGGGGGGTTAATTGTGTTTTGGTGTTATCTTAGAAACAAGACCCCCCATAAACCCCTTCAATGCCCCATAGACTGCTGCTACACACCTGGACAAACACAACAATACGGAATTATGAATTACGATTGGATACATACTGTAGTGTGCTTGTACTGCTTGTAACTCGTGAGCATTATACCCAAGGCCACACAGTATGCACAGTCTGTCCTTCTTAGCAGAGAATACCTTCTAGAAGCTTCTGTTTATTTCCAAATCAGCTTTCACATTCGGCTTGTTCTTCATTTCATTCCATCTCTCCTTCCACATCCTGTAGCTCTACCTGGACCCACGCCGCCTCTCAGTGGGAGTGTGCTCCAGCCATAATGATGGCCTCCGTATGTAACGTGTTAAGACAACTGTGGGAAGGGGGAAATTGCTGCTCTTGCACCTTGCATTCTTGGCCTGGGTGTATCGGGGCAGCTCTCTGCGGCTTCCAGGATCATGAGCTTGTGCTCAACAATGACCGCTGCCGGCTAGGTTGCGTGTGTTGGGAAAATTTCAGTTGGACAGTTATTCTGAGAGGAAAGACACCTTGTGTGCAAAGTTGAGATCTGCTCTGACTGTTGAAGGCAGACAATTGCATTCTGTTTTATTAAAGCAAAAGCCAGAAATGTGAATAACACATGGGACTGGGATGATAGCTGGTATTATAATCACTGCAGGTTATTAAACAAGTTCTTTAGCCTTTTCATTGCCTAAGGAAACATGTAATATAGGGGACAAATACTAATCAGAATCCATTGTTGTAAGAATCTGTATAAGAACATGCAGTAGGGCTGCAAGTTATGACCATCCTTATGATTAATCATCTATAAAATGTTAGAAAATGATGAAAAATGCAACCTACAGCCCAAGCTGATGTCTTTGAAATACTTAGTTTTGTCTGACCAACAATCCAGACCTAACAGATATTCATTGTACAGTGAGAGAAAACAGAGAAAAGCAGATTATCCTCACATCTGAGAAGGTGTAATCCGTGACTGGCATTTTAGCTTGATAAGTGAGCTAATGGATTGCTGACCGTTCATCATGTTGATCCAATTGATTAATTGACTAATTGCTTTGGTGCAAATGAATGCTTAAACAATCTTGAAAATCCATGAATTTCATGCTTTTTTCAGCAACTGCAAAAGCTGTAGAGTTATTTGAACTTGCATGCGTTCTCTCAGACCCCTGCCTAACATGCATTTGCATTGCATGTGAATGTAAAACCTCATCAAGATGCAGCAGATTCCCACGTCACCTCTCTTCTGCAGAGTCAGATGTCCATAGCCCGACATGAATTCCTCACTGCTTTGATTTTATCTGTAATTTATTGATTGTTGAAAGTTGCAGCGTTGATATGGTCATCCTCTGCACCAGGAGAGAGCAATAACTCAGGTCATCATTCTCCTTCTTGGAAAGACCTCCCTTTGCCAAGAGTAAATACGTGGCCGGGAGAAGAGTTGCTCAGTGTGTGATACAACAACATCGCCAGCCAACTATCTGCTAGCTTCGGTGAGCATCTCCGAGATTGTGTGATGCCTGCAGAATGTACAGACAAGCAAGGTACACCACAAAGAGTTCTGGAGCGGAGGAGGGAAATTAATCTTAGAAAAGTGAAAGGTGGAAAATCCTTCCCCTGAGGTGATCTCTACGTCACTGATGTCGATTGTGCTTGTACTGGCTTGGTCAAGCAGACGTCAGTCCTTGGCTCTGTCTCACATATTCTGCTTCTCTCTCTATCTGTGGTTTACATGCCTTGTTGTCCTCCTTGGCCCACACAGGCGCTCCATCTCTCATTCCTGTTTTCATTTCTCCTCTCTCTGTCTCTCACACACACACACACACACACACACACACACACACACACACAAAATGATTTACAAGGACAGGTCTGGCGCTGGGGTTTCTCACTCTGTGCTGACGTAGGAGGCCGTGAGATTCTCATCGCTGCCCCTGCCCATTTATCATCTGCAGCGGGACAATTGCATAACTCTGTTTACACGCAGGAGAAGAGGAGTGTTCTAATGTCGACGCCTAGTTTCCAGCAGGGGACGGTAGCGAAAATGAAGAAAACCAGAGGATTCTGAAATATGCAATCGCGCTTGCGTATGTACCCCACTCTGAAATACACATGTGCTGTATGCCCAAAAGTACGCATACACACATGAACATCAAACACGCTCTTAAAGACACTGACAAACACAAAGAATTACACTGCTTGCACACTGTATATGTGTCTTCTAGCCTGACCCCCATTCATAATACCATTAAAATGAGACATTTTAATGAGCACGTTGAGCGGAGGAGTGAATGATGGTGTCTCATGTCTGCACGTGGGCTTCGCTGTAAGCCATGCATGTGTCTGGACGGACAATCCCATATTTTTGTGTTTTTGCATGTTTGTGCCAGGGACTGTTTTTCTTACCTCCCATACTTGTGTAATTGATCGTCATGATTTGCACAGTAATTATCTAAGCGCACATTCTCTGGGACTTGCCGTATTTTGCGTGGGCCGTCATCAAAGGAGGATCACTAGTGCGGGAAGGGAGAGAGGAGAGAAAGTTAAAGAGTCACTTAACTCTCTTTCTCGGTAATAACTTGTAAGGCTGTCTATCCCATCTGTTATGCTTGCTCTCTGATTTTAATTACCTATCCTCAGTGTTTTTCCTAAGTGAGAGTTTATACCCTTGCTCACTCCGGATCCACTTGGGACACATTTTAGTTCCTTTTTCCAAATACCTCACATAATTTGAAGCATGAG
This sequence comes from Micropterus salmoides, assembly GCF_014851395.1. NCBI lineage: Eukaryota > Metazoa > Chordata > Actinopteri > Centrarchiformes > Centrarchidae > Micropterus > Micropterus salmoides. Next base: position 13,216,615 of record NW_024040040.1, read on the forward strand.
AAAGAATGGGGAGTTCTGCCCGGTGCTATATCTTGCACTGCAACACATATCTATCATAACAAGTCAGTAAATTTGGTCTTATAAGAGTCTTATAATAGTCACAACATTATAATTAAGCATAATTTCCACTACACTAATGAAGTGTTCTACCCTTTTTTCAAATACATTTTAAAGATAATGACACTTACTGCATTTAAACCTTCTGAAGCAAGTGGACGGTCTCACCCCATTGGATACATTTTTCAAACTAAGAGATGACACTGTGTTGGAACAATGAGGCAGAAACTCATACAGCATTCAGTGTTATGGTACCCAGCAGACTACCAGAGGTCACTTCCCTCCTCCTGGTATGTGTGAAGGTAATAAACCCAAACTGAGTGTAACTGTCAGTGGGAGCTGCTGGCCCCTGATTCACTGAACCAGTGTTGTGTTAAGGCCTCAACAGGCTCGAGCCTCATCGAGTGCTGAAAAGCTGAATAAACATCCCTCTGCGCAGTGCAGGGATACATTCATATTTGTTTTATTAATGAAATAAAATGTGTCTAAGAGCAAAGCTGCATCAGGAAGACCCAGGTAGTGCATATTTGTTTGAGAGGCTGATTGCTGATATGCTCTCAAGAAAACCAGACCCTGGTTCTCACTGTTGCTGCCCAGGCTCAATTAGGGGCCAAGCCATTTCAGGTAAATATGTTGCAAAGATATACAGCTTCAGCGCTGGTTATGTAACCACAGTTGCGGACGCCTGAGGCATTGGGCACTTTGGGAGAGGAGAGGAATGTGAAGCTCACAGCCAGACCATCAGACACTTGGGGAAAATGCTGAAGCTTCACATGTCAGAGGATGAGCCTTTTCATACTAAGATGTGATTTAAAGTTCTTGCCACCTGTCACAGTCTATATTTGATTGTCTTTGAGTTTACCAAAGTTTCACACAAACACTACACATCACCTCGTTTGTTAAATTATATATTTGCATTTTATATTGCATGCTGCCTTCGCAAGCACTATTCTTTATCAGCTGGATGATCTGCTGTCCTCAAGCTGCATGGGCCAAACAGAAGCCACTTTCTCAAAAGCCTGTTACATAAGAAGCAGCCACGTCTCAAATGGCGTACTAGAGTGTTTGCTGTTGACCCTGGCATAATGTCCATTAATAGGTATGCCAAGTCAAAGGGCAAGCTGTCACCACTCCTGGCCACTTAGACTCTTTCTGAAAGAAAGCTCCATAAATCTTTAACTTGCATTTAACCCTAAATATATGTTCCTCCCGGTCGCCCCTGTGTGGTTGGTTTTCAAAGAAACGTATTAGACGTTTATTTCTCATCTGCAAGTTGTAAGTTATGATGGTGCCTATATGCAATATTGAACACACATTTTATGAAATACACTGAGGTGAATCCAGCTCAAAGCCTTTATCACTTACTGATCTCCCCTGAATTTGGATGAGCAATGTGGAAGAGCTGAAAATCATACATATGTATAGATATACAACCCTTATACCATAAAATAATATTCCCCCAAAAAACAAAACCCCCGAAGGGTTTGTCTTTACATGTTTTTAAAATTTTTTTACAATATGTCAGTAGCCGTATGGTTAAGCTTAGAGAAGGATCATGGTTATGGTAAATGTACTTAGTTTAAATTTGACAATTTAAAGGAATTTCAGGTATATAAATTCCGACATTACAATGGTAGTTGTGAGAAAAGGCTGGCAAGTTGACCTGGACGTAGATCCCTGTGCACGATGACCGTCATCATTGGTATGGGTCAAGTAAAAAGAACATTAACTGCAGGTCTGTGAAGGGATGCAAACTCTTGTTTCCCACAGGATAATTGGACGTGCTACACATCTACCCACCACCCAAGTAAATCCATCGCTTGAGTTTAAAGCAACATGTATTTTTATCTTAAACAGCTTCAAAATAATGTTGATGGTACACTGACTTGTAACAGGGAGAATGGTGTCACTGCTGTCATTGCTACTCAGCGCTTGCTATTTGGCTATGTGATTAGTCGGAAAACATGATTTTCTGGCCTTGGCTGGACAATAAAGTTGTATTCTATTCTATTTAGCATTGGAATCCCGTGCACAAAACCTTTTGCGACAACGGTGTAATGCTTTATGGTAAGCAAGCAGGGCATTCTTAGAAAGGAATGTACAGATACCATGGCAGAGATGAAGAGACCAAAAAAGACGTTGTCGGATGAAGCAAGGAAGAGATAAAGACAGAGTGACCAAACAAGACCGGCCAAGAGTAAATGTCGGACTGGCATTTACTTGGCGTAAGCTCAAAGAGCTGGAAGGATGCAAAACATAATGAAAATAATCATTAGTTAGTAGTTCCAAATGAGCTTCACCTCAAAAACTGCAACAGTAAAATCCTGCTTTTACATTAATGCATGAGTAATAATAATCCGATGATATTATAATAATTATAATAGTACAGTTACAAGGGCCATTTTTCTGCATTTAATGTTTTTAGTTGTTTTTAATATTTTAAGTACATTTTCTTGAGTAAAAGTATATAAGTATTATCAAGTAAGTTTAATACAGTATTATTACTTGTAACAGTAACAGTATTTTTACTGTGTGGTATTACTAATTTTACTTAAGTCAAGGATCTGAATACTTCCTCTACTGGCCACCACTATTTCCACTAACCCACATAAATCCTGCCTCATGGCATGGAACAGTAAAAGCTGTTAACTTGGCACCCAACAGTTTTTCTAGCAGATCATTACTTTAATGACATTGGTATTTAGCCTGGGAAATGTCACTTGGTTTTTAAGATGTGTTTTTTTTCTGTGACTCCAGCCCAACCTTGCATGCATCATGCCCTAACTACGTCATAAGCTGTGCTTAGTGATGCTAACTGCCCTGCTGTGCACCCTTGGGTGTCTCATAGTGAAAATAATAACAGCATTAGCATTCACACGCGACCTGTTCCCGAATTAATAAAGGTGACTTAGTCTATTGTGGTGGTCGGTGTGCAACAGACTAGTAAGCCTTTAGTTTGCCATGGCATATGATGTCAGTTTCACACGCACACACTGCATTGTGTGCCTGGTCCCTGCTGTGGCTCCCAGCTGTTTATGAGACCATTTCCCAGGCAAAGTCAGAATACTAATGGAGTCACCTAACCACTCTACCCTTTAGAGACAAATAGAGCGAGAGACTTTGAGATAAGAGGAGAGAGAGAGTTTTATAGAGGATACTTCAAGATTTCTTGAAGTAATTACAAGCTGCAGCTACTATCAAAGCCATATTTGACCGTGCTCAGAGAGTTTATCAGAAATAAACCTAGACCGGAAGACCGTACAAACAGACGTAGCTCCCAGATTAATATCCCCTTTCAATTCTTGTGAAAAATGCCCAATGAACAGCTAACAAGTTTCCTCTTTTCTCTGTTTTCTCTCAATGCTGGTATTCATTGAGAAAAAAAAGAGAAAAGGGGAAATCCTTCTTAAAATTACCACTCTGCCAACTTCCCCAATGACATAATCATTTTTCACAATCATCTCTGAACTGAACCGAATTTGGAACACGAGCAAGAGAGAAATCCCCCCTTTCCCTGAAGTGCCATAACTTCCCAACCACAACTTCCCATCTGATATCAACAGTGACGCAAGTCTGGAGCTCATCACACCTGCACACCACCCTAACGTTTCCATGGGAGAGGCTGGTCAGAGGACGGAGGGTGCAGCGAGGAACAGGAAAGGGGCTTTTTGATGTAGCTTGTTAATGATGCCTTGGCTCATCAGGAAACAAAAGCAATGAGGGCTGACTAATGCCGAGCCACATGGTGTGATTCAACTCTTTGGTCAAGAACAGAGGGCACTATGACTCTTCCAGTTATTGTTGCACACTTCCCGGAGGTGGATGTGCTGAGAAACACCCACAGTCTCCTAGTTACCACATACAAATTTTGTGCAGTTGAGCAACTCAGTCTGCCAAGATTATTTGAAATGTGAAATAGGAAATCCTGCTCACCAACTGTACAAAGTACTTTTCAGCCAAAAATTATTCATGTTTGGGGTTTTAGTGTCTAAATCCTGATCGGTCAACGGTCCTCTGACTTCCATCTGTGAATAAATATAGTTGTTTGCAATTTCTAGCTCCAAACCTGACCCCAGGTCAGATAGCAAGTTTTAAAATCCAGGGTTTAGTTGTTATTGATGAACTACGCCCCCCTTGATAAGTTATGGTCATTATGTGTTGTGGGCAGGCTCACAAGGGGCAACAAATTAGCCATGGGTCCCATCTAGAAGATAGACTCACAGATCCTGAATCCTGACTCACTAACTCTCCTGTCATTTCAGATCCTTCACCTCTCACCTTCCCTGCAATCATCTCATTCCCCTCAGCCGATTTTCCCCAGGTTTGCCCACCTCCTCACCTGCATCTCATTCCTCATTAGTCCCTCAGTACTTATACTGCCCCAACTTCATTCACTTTTTGTTTGTTTGTGTAGTGTGCATTGCCTACCTTTCCAGTAGACAGTTTTGCTTGAGATTTGGTCTTTACAGGAAGATAGAAATAGACATTCAACTAAATATGAGCTGAACAAAGATTGGTAAAAATAAACATACAACTAATACACATACAAGTAGGTGAAAATGCATAATGATGCAGGTGTTGTCTATGATAAGGTCCCTATTATTTCAGTTGATATGATTTAGTAGTTCACCTAATGCACAAGCTACATGTACATACACCGACACCCACAAACCAAGAACCTGACCACTGTTTTCTTCATGAGAGAGCAGAGGGCATAAAGTCCTAAACACACTTCCTCGTGTATTTTCTTTGAGCGTTGGTTGAAATAAACCCGTCATGTTCAAGAATGAGAAACAAAAGTTCTCCTTTCATGAACCAAGAATCCGAGGTAACTGGAGTCATATGGGCCCATCTGTTTCTTTCCAGCCGAGCTAGGAGGGAAACCAGTTCAGTGTCAGCGACGGATTTCCATCAGATCTCATTCTCCTCTATAAAACCATTAGTTTCAAAATAGTTTGCTAAAATCAAGTGAGAAAATGAAGACCTGAAAAAAGGTTATTTGGCACACATTTTTAGTTAATAAGCAAATCAATGAGCATTGCACAGATTGACCATCATATTGTTTTTCTTTTTGCATTTGTTTATATATTAAAATTTGGACTAATTTTTGGACAATTGGTTGAGTACATTCTTTTACCCTCTGTCTTAAAATGTAGATAGTTCAATAAAGGGTCACATGTGTCTTTTTCAACATCTTACGTAACCCTAATCCTGACCTTTGCTCAACCTCTCCCACATTTTTAAACCCAACCCTGAGATGAACACCCTGTTAGTTTCACATAACCCTACTGTAGAACAAAATAATGTTGCTATAGTGTAGTTTCATGCAGTTTCATGTTCAGCAGCTTAAGGGATACCTGCCAGCTAATCAGACAGAATTTTCTGTGTCCATGGAATAAATTCTCCTTTTCGTATTGGATTGCTCAAATAAAGTGTGATAGTTTAGTTTTGAGTGGCTACTTTCTATTGACTGGAGCCTGTGAACCTTGATGCTCATATATCTAACCCAGTGGAGGCTTGACCACTTGTACTGAGTGGTGACTGGAGCCTTAAATTTTCTCTAAAGCTGGGGTCAAGGGTAAGACAAAGATCAATAATCAGGGGTGTTGTTTAAACTTTCTTGTTCAGAAGACTGTGTTGACACAAAGAGCTCATGATTTCGTGAATTACCGTCCAGTATGGTTCGGATATTTTATCCTATACACTGACTGTATTACTATAAACCTTGTGAAACCATTGAAGAATTGCCACTTGAGCAGTACTTTTAAATCCAAAATGAGGCCTCATTTGAAACCTCAACAAGTTAGTGTCAAATAGTTAGTAAGCTGAGAGCTTCCTGAAATCATCTTAAATGTCTCAACATTTCCAGAAAACTATGAGGATGTACAGCACAGCCTCGAATCACTGCATATAAGGAGCAATATTAGCTTTGCAGTTATTATCTTGACTGATAGACAAATTGACTCGTACCTTTGGCTGGGCACCTCAATGCAAAACTGAGAGCCAACATCTTGACACGAGAAGGATGCCGGGAAGGGAAATCGCTTTCCAAAGCAAAGAAAACTCAATAGAAAGAGCCTCTTTTGCTCACGTTTTTGTTAGCGCTGGAACCTGGACGATCGGCAGGGCTGCAGAGACGGTGGAATGCATAGTTTCTGGACTGAAAGTGGAGGCTGGCGGAGAAATCCCTCAACTGCTCCAACAGTCAATCCTCTAAAGTCACGATTTAAACACAAAGGCAGCAGGTATAATACACATTGCAAGATATGGAAGAAAGCGATACACTACAAGGACTTTAAACATGAGAGTAACATTATCTAGTAGTTTGGATTATTCACTTTACTGACTTGTTTGTTGCCAAATTTAATGTTATCTTAATTGCTAAAGTAACAGTAGCCAATCTTTGCTTTAAATCAGTATCAAAAACAATGCAGCTGCTCTGCCTTGACTGCATTCCTTTTATTAGCAGGACTTCTGTGTCAAATTTATGGAGTTATTCTTCCATTACAGCCTCTCCAGAACTTTCCGTTACAATCTGAAGGAGGGGAAAATGTGCGGGCTCAGCATTGAGGCAGGCAGGACAGTGAACACAGAGAACTTGCACCTTCCCTAAAGATCCATCTCTTTTTCTGTCAGTCTCTCTTTCCTCCTTGACAAAGCACACATTGCACAGCACATATGGGAGGCCCCTGACAGGAATATGAGTTTAAAGGGGGGGAGAAGAGCTGATGCACAGACTTACAGGAACAAGGATTGCTCTGTGTAGCCCATTCATTCAAGTAGGCACTCACTAATAAAGCATAATCCTGAAAAAAAAAAAAATGCCAACGCTATTTGTCCCAATTTACTATATTCCGTTCCCCTCTCTCAAACACTTAAACGGTAGATCCAAACTTAATTTCTTTTTATAGAGTGGAAAATATTTTACTAAAGTTTTAACGACTCTCCCTAAATCTGTTTGCGAGGAAAATAACACAAAGAATTCTCTCGGGATGGAAGAAAGAAAGAAAAGGAGGAGATGAGAGTAGGGAGAGAGAAAGAAAGGTGCCGAGCTAGTCCCAGAGACCCAGATTCGGGGCCAGAACGATAGTGTGACAGCAAACAAAACCTCCGCCGCCATCAAGGGGACGGGGAGGGAGAAATGGGCAGATGAAAGATGAAAGAGGGGAGACAGGCATGAATGGAGAGTACACAAATAGAGGGAAGGACAGGGCAGCACATGGCCAAAGTTGAGGCACAACTCGCAGCGAACTAGACGCCCAGGCTGAGAGTTGAGTTATGGGGCCGATGGCTCGGCCGATGGATGGATGCATTTCTCGGCTTCCTGTAAATGGGACAAAGCAGGAACACTGCCCTGTATTTTATCAGACTGCCCTATATACTTTGAAATCACGGGTAAGGCCTGGTATAGATTAAGTGAATTGGCAGAAATTGACTGGGCTTTGAGAGCTAAACAGCAGTTTGTGAGGAAAGGGCACAAGGTCACAGATAGGTGACTGCCTGCGCAAAGCAGGATCAAAGCGAGGTCCTCCAGAGTTCAGGGTCACATGAGTGCAGCTCATCAACAAGACAGACGTCCCCAGACAAAACAACGTGCCACAGACCCCCCCCTCCTTTTGTCCCCGCGATGTGCTAGATCTTCTGAATGTCATTTACGCTTCACTGCGCTCCACCAGTGAGAGCTGGAATGAATGGACGCACTTTGAAGCACCGAAAGAGGACAAATTTGTATTCCCACATGTCCGGTGACACCCCACATCCCAGCTGAAAGACAAAGAGCACAGATGAAAGAGGGTCTCTGTTTACTATCCGCAGTCAAACAGTAGACACGAGGGACTTGTAACTGTTAATTAGCACAGGCGATGTACTGTGCTGTTTTAATTTCGACTTCTCTCCAGTAGCCCTGTGGAGACTTTCCGCTCTAAATACCCACGAATTGCATCCACATGGACTGGAGGAGTAGTCTGTTTTGCAAGGTATTTGCTCCAGGACCTCTGAAACCTATGCCGACATTGAAAACCTGACAACAGCTTCAAGAAGCACCTGGATTCTGTTTGTGTGCTCACGTGTCTGTATACATGTGTATGTGTATATTTGCACATGTGCACATACATCATCTCCTATGTATTTGGAGTGTATATATTTGCATGCAGGCAGACATGTATCTAAGTGCACTCAGGGATGCACACACATGGATAATCATGGGACTGGCCCCAATTTGTCTGTTGTCTTTTGTACCTCATACACCAATGATTAGATATTAAATCAATTCAGGACTGGCACACAATGTACAGATTTAATCCTGATTTTAACCCTAAATTGGTCGTTGTTGTCATTTTAGTATCAGGACAAATGTCGGTGTAACTTCTGCATTCCTGCTTTGAGAGTCACAAAACAACGTATTTGCACGTATTCAGTCATCAAATTAGCAAACTATTCATTTGTCAGGGAAAGCGTATACTGTTGCAGAATTGTGATTACCCATGACAGTGTGATTTAAGAACCAGTCATTTTTGCTGACTGGCCTTTTCTGTCAGTAAACAAGTTTCAGACCCATTGGGCTTCTGATACATTGGACTATTAGTGCAGCTCACAAAGCAACCGTTTCATTGATACCAGATGGCTTGTACAATACTGTTTCTACAGCCTGTAATGGTGCCCCTTTATGACAGAGAGACAAAGATAAGAGTGGAAGACAAAGGGACCGGAGGATCAGAGGAATATGGGCCATGCTTCCACAGGGAGCAATAAAATAAAACTCAAGCAAGATTAATGCATAAGCTTCTAAAAATTAATGAGTTGCTTTACCTTTGTATCACCCATCACTCAGTCTTTGCTCGATCCGACATGTTGGACATCGAAGAACTGGAGTGTGTCTTCAAAATGTGGTTGCAATTATACACAAATGATCTTTTTTCTTTTCTTTTTCTGAACCAGGCAGGAATCTGTGGAACGTGTTGGCTTTCCACAGCGGCTCAGGTGGACAAATCGCCTCCCCCTGTTTAATGACACCCAGTTATATTCAGTGTTGCTCGTGAAAAAGTAGCTTCATTTGGATAATAACAATCTAATCAAAAAATCTGATCTACAATCAATACTTAGGTTCACAAGGTGGTTTTAACTTTAATATAATGCATTGCATGTTGATGACCATAAAAGCTGGTGTGCCAGGTTTGATCCTCCATAGACCAGTGTCGTTGAGCAAGAAGCTAACTCATTTGCAGCTGCACAGATATTAAGTGCTGCTGACCTCTGACCTCTCTAAGATGAATGGGGGCAGTCATAAAGATAAATCACCCGAATCACAATAGAGATTCACAAAAACATTTTTAAAAGTAAATTCTTTCTGACTGTGTGTTAGATAAATTATAGTGGTGGCTGGAGGTCAGGCACCCCAAAAAAATAGGACAAACACAGTGAGTCATGGCCATAGGAGCCATTCCTCATTACACTACGGTTTTCATCAAAGTGGGTATCGGGCTACTCTGTCTGAATGAAAGTACAGCACATTCAGGATGTGTGAGGCTGCTGGAAAAGGAGAAGGCTTTCTCAACAACTGTTTACTATTTGTGGTGTGGGACTGGATCCTCGGTTTCCCACAACAAATATTCAGTTTAAAAGGGAATGTGCCTGCATGCATAAATGTCAAAATAACAAAGTAACTAACAGAAAATACGTATTTCATTTATTAAACAGAAACAGAGGACATTAGGTCATGCTGCTCCAGCTACAACTTAAATGAATGTACTCTTAGTACTGTTCAGACTGACGCACAAAGAGTAAACTAAATGCAAAGTAACCATGCTGTCTCTTATATTTGTTAAATTAATTCTTGCTAAGAGTAAGATGAGATTGCGCCCACCCATGTATGTACAGTTAATATGAAGTTATGAAGAGCCAGGATACTGTTTGTTTGGCTTGGGCTAGAAGCAGCGGGGAAACAGCTAGACTTGCACACAAACGTTAGCTTATATGAGCTTTGGAGGTGCTGCGAGGCAGTTTTCTTCTTTCACCTTTGGACAGAGCCAGGCTAGATGTTTACCCCCTGTTGTCAGTCTTTATGCTAAGCTAACCGTCTTTTGGCCCTAGCTTCATATTTAGCATACAGACATTTGAGTGGTACCTCTTATTATTCCTAGTAGTACATGCATATACTAGGATTTGACAATGGTGGGTAGTCAGAGAAAGTGGAGCATTTTATGATTCTATCACCACTTCTCAGTTACTGAGCCCACCAAGTCCAGATCCTGGTGTTTTTTCAAAGTTAAGATTGTATCAGACCAGCTGTATATTCTCACAGAAGTTCCAGAGAGGTTTAAGACAGGATTCACAACAGTCGTGGTGATAGGAACAAGCTCTTAGACTGAAGATTTCTTATCAATCATGAACATTTGCCTGGAACTCTTGCTTTCCCAAATATTTCAAATTAAGTCATAAAATGACACCCTACTTGATAACTTTTAGACATGCAATTAATACTTGTTCTTTTCTATACATTGCTTTGTTCTGCTATTCCATGTTATACTAACTGATAACTAGATCTACTGATTACAGACATACATACACACTTCTTTTTTCTTAATTCATGGATCCAACACATGCTGAACAGAGCTGTAGTCATGTTCAAATCTTCAATGAAAAGCAGAAATAACAAAAACTTTGAATCAGTCAACCCCCCAATCACCACCACCAAAGTCATTTGTTTTGTCTTAGAGAGAAACTGCTGATTTTGGGGTGTCATTTATTATGTCTCAGTTACTGAGAGCCACATGTTGCAGCTTTTTCACTCAAGTGAAATAAACTGTAAGTTCTATAAATAACATAAAAGGTTAGAATCACCTCAGAATTGTGGGGCGTTGATCCCACTGGGATCATTTTCTTCACATTTATGACTCAGTCAGGTAATCCCACCAGACTTGAGCAAAATGACAAACAGCAACATTATTGCTTTATGCTGCAATAATTCCTGTATAAATAAATAATAACGTGTTTGTTGCATATAAACAGCAAGAACGGGCCCTGAGGTTGCAGTGGGGGGACTGGGGATTCACCCTGCTGAGCTGGTGAGTTTGCAGACATAAAACTTGGGGGGAATGAGAGGGGAGGGCTTCGCACGTGCATGTCTCCCCATACAAATAATCACTCCAACCTGCATCTCAGCTGTAAGTGCTTGGGGGCCCCTGGAAAGAAGGGAGGGCAGCCCCTTATCTAAACAGAGAGCTCAGGGAAACAGGGGGCTCTATGGAGTGTCAAGGACTGCGGGAAGTATTCAATCCTGTTGTGACATGCTCGAAAAGGAGCCTACCCTGGTTCCCCCTGACCTGCTTTTAGCTTCCCATATGGACACACACAGGAGGCCACCAGACAATGGGTGTGTGTGTGCACAATAGAGTACAAGAAGAGAAGGTGTAGACACGAAAAGAGAAAGGTGATAGAGTTGAGAAAGCGATAATATGGACAAAGGAAGAAAAGGCAGGATCAGGGACAGCTGAGGTGGTCATCCAGCTGTTGGTATGATGCAGCAGTGCTGGTATTCTCTGACACCATACCTTCCTCCGCATGTGTTGCACCAGATACATGGTTCTCATCATTAGGTGGAAAACTGGCCCGCTGCCATCACCTAGCTACTTGCCATGTGACTTCATACCCAAAAGTCTGATTTTCCCTGCTCCCACCATCCCACACATGCGTTTCAAACGTGTACACACGGGGGCACAGACAAAAACAAAGTCATCTAAATGCATTCTCTCATTTATTTATAAGGGGAACAGGGCTGTTGGGACGATTGATTTGAGGCATTAAGAAGATGGCGTGGATTGAAGCTGCTAAATAAACATCACTGCAAGGATGCAAATTATAGCCTTGGCGAGGGTCCTGAGACTAAAACGCAACGAAGCAAAACATCCATCACTTTTTCCGTCCTCATGAAGTTAATTAATTTTTATGAGCGTTTCTGCTGTTTGCTCTCATTTTCTTATTCAAGGGTGGCAGATAGGAGTATGCTCATTTTTCACCTTTGTCGTGGCATACTGGCTTTGTCCAAATACCCTTATTTTGAAACCATACAATTGCAACACTGGCATTTTTCAAAGACTGTAACACAGAATTAGTCATGCTGGCACGATATTGTAATACAGAATCAACCACTTTGTAGGGGTTCTGACAAAGGTGTAGAAATGCTGGTTATGAGATCACATCAATGAGAAAAAGAGCAAAACTTCAGGGAAGACAGGGACCAAGAACAGAAACAGGGTTGCTGAGGCAACAATCTAAAGCCCCAGACGTCTCAACTTGCACGCTTTATTGCGAGAAACGTCACCATACCTTTCAACCTTGGTGAATGAAAAATGCTCCTCTCCAAATTTCATCCAACAGTTATTCAATCATTTGCCATTTTCCACTTTCGGGAGTAATGAGGACCAGATTCATGAAACAAAGTGGGACTCAGTAAGAGAGACGGAAAAATTAGGCCCATAGATAAGTGATGTGTGGTAGTTGCAGCGGCTCCTACGTCTACGACGGAGTTTTAGCATCACAGCCTAGGTGAAGCTGAAGAAAAGCCTCAGTCTGCTGTAGGCCTGGAAGCAACTTCAAAGTGGAACAAAGTCTTAAAACCTTGAACGGGGAAGAAGAGAGTTAATTGAGAGCATATCATTTCCAGATGGCCCACAAAAATCGGCGAGAGATGATTAAACTGCTGAGAAGCAATGGAAATCCCTGGCAATTAAGCCAGATAACTGCCATATGCACAAGACTAGGTTAAACTGCTTCAGACTCTTCTTTTTTCAGCTTGTAGATCCAACATTCCTCCTGTTTCATCACCACAAACAGACTTGGAAAACATTATGCACCCATCTGATGGATACAATTTATGGATGTACACATGTTCACCTTCTGAACACGCTGATGATGAGACAGACACAAGCGAAACACTACCCACAATACTATCAAACATATGTACAGTCCTAACAAGGGAGCTGATGATGGAGAGAAAATTGGTCAGAAACTGACAGAAATCTGAGATAATCAGTGAAAGGTTCAGACATCTGCAGAAAGCTCACAATGCTGCTGCCTGTCTGGTGTTCAGGGTTTCTCACTCCACTTGTCTGCAGCTCACATCCAGTTTCAAGTGACTGAATTGAGATCAGGGCAAGGTGTCAGTATGCCTCTGACCAAGTGCTTATTGGACTGTCTAACAACATTTGAATTCCCTTTCCCCCACACATTAGACGATGGGGCAGGCTGCCTCAATACCGAAATTCTAACAGATACCACTTCACACAGCAATTTGTCAGGTGAGAAAGTTGACAGGGTTTGTACTTCTCTCTGTAGCCCACTTGTCTCATTCTTCGAAGAGTGCCTTTTGAGAATGCTACAAACACGGTGAGGAGATGACACGGTGAGCGTTTGTGTAATCTCGTGAGACTTGGTGCAATTCAAACATGGCAGCGCGCAGCTAAACAAACATTTCATTAAACAAACAATCCGCCAATTTTAAGCGAATTAACAAATAATAGCAGTCAAATCGCACTGGAGGACCTCGAGGACGAGTGTTTGGAGGACCATGAAGTTTACATTGACCAGTGTTCATCGAGTGGTCATGGGGAAATCAAAGAGAAACCGCACTGAAGACTCACCTGGAGCATCACCTGGAGCAGTTTCCTCACAAAGCGCAGATTTCAGAGATCCTGGATTCAATAGACAAGAAATTGTCTAGCATTGATGCCCGATTATTTATGGTGGAAGTACTTCACAAAGAGTTTAAGGCTCTGCGGGAATCCCTGGAGTTCAACCAGAAACAGGTGGTTGAGCACGCGGCGGAAAACAAGGTCATCAAATGTTCGGTTAAATCCCTCACGGAGGGAATGACGCGGCTCTCAGCAGACAATAAAAACATTAGAGAAGCGATCATCGATCTCTAGGCTCCCAGTATGCGGGATAATCTGGTCATTTCGGATACCTGCCAGGAGCCTCGCCATGTCTTCTTTGGGAGGCAGCAAAAGCAGTCATAAGAGGTAAAATAATCTCCTATTCATCATACAAAAAAAAGAATGAGAGATCTTGTGAATTAGAGCTAGAACAAAAAATAAAAAAATTAGAAACTACCCTTGCTGTCTCCCCACAGGAGCGCATGCTGAATGATCTGAGAAAATCAAAACTTGAATTAAATGAAATTATTAATAAAAAGACCCGATTTCCGTTGCAAAGACTACGCTTGGAGAACTTTGAACATGGCAATAAATCTGGCAGATTCTTAGCCAGCCAATTGAAATTGAATAAAGAAAAAATAACAATTTCCTCCTTAAAGGACTCAGCTGGGAATCTGATTTATAACCCAGAAGAAATCAACAATGCATTCAGAGATTATTATAAAAACTTATATACATCACAAATTGATCCATCTAGCTCTAACATCGATGCATTTCTGAACAATATAGATTTGCCAAGGTTAGATGATGAACAGATCAGGGCTCTGGAACTCCAGGAAGCTCTCTTACATATGCCGAATAATAAAGCCCCTGGGCCAGATGGTTTTCCCGCTGAATTCTATAAGGAATTCTGGGAAATACTTTATATAAATACGCCCACATTCTATAGGATGGTTATGCAAGTTAGGGGTACTTGCATGTTGCCTCCAACAATGAACTCTGCTAATATCAGCCTGCTCCTTAAACCAGACAAAGACCCCACACTCCCGTCCAGTTATCGCCCAATATTACTTATTAACGCAGATCTTAAAATCATCTGCAAAACCCTAGCAAGAAGGCTAGAGAAGGTTACTTCTGGTATAATACACTCTGACCAAACAGGATTTATAAAGGGCAGGCACTCCACCAACAATACACGCAGGCTACTTAACATAATAGACTATGCCACTATTCTACTACTTCTCTACTATAACCTGGAAACTACAGTTGTTTCTTTAGATGCAGAGAAAGCATTTGACAGAGTAAATTTCTATTCGCTACTTTATATAAATTTGGATTTAGAAACTCTTTCATAGATTGGATTAAAATCTTATACAGTTCCCCAAGAGCTTCTGTCAAAACAAATGATCATACTTCTCCATGCTTTAGTCTCCAGAGGGGTACCAGGCATGGTTGCCCACTCTCTCCCTCGCTATTTGCTAATTTTATAGAACCGCTAGCAGCTGCTATCAGACAAAATAATAATATTAAAGGAATTCAAACAGAAAATATACACCACAAGATAAGCCTTTATGCAGATGATGTATTACTTTTCCTCCTAAACTCACAAACTTCTCTTTCTGAGACAATCACACTTATAGATAAATTGTCATCCATCTCAGACTACTCCATTAACTGGAGTAAATCCATAGTTTTACCTGTAAAGTGTGATTTCCAGAGTATATCTACCACACCGCTAAAGTCTGGGAATATTAAATATCTGGGTGTCAATATTTACTCCAGGCTGTCAGAACTGACATGGCTAAACTACACGCCTTTACTTAAATCTTAAATAGAGGATGACCTTGTACGGTGGACATCATTACTTATATCACTTATGGGAAGAGTCTCCACCGTAAAAATGATGGTCCTACCTAAAATCAATTACCTGTTTTCAATGTTACCCACCAAACCCTCTGCTGTCCGGTTTAAATCACTGGACTCAAACATCTCAAAATATTTGTGGAAAAATAAGCCCCCACGATTCAGTTTAAAAACTATGCAAAAAGCAAAAGACTGTGGTGGTTTTGAACTGCCAAATTTTTATCATTACTTCTTGTCCAATAGACTACAATATATCTCAAATATATCAGAGGGGTTGAAGGAGTGGGGGAGATTCTCATTGGCCTCGTGTCCTGCCCCTGGAGCCCTGGGCGTAGGGGGTGCTGTGGGGTTGGTGACGGCCTTGCCTGATCTGGGGTGGGCTGGGGGGGGTCGGGTCTCCCCTGGCATGGGGGCCCGCTCTTGACCTAGGGATCTGGGGAGTCGGGCTTGTGGCTTTTGATCATTTCTGGGCGGGTGGTGTGTCCCTGGGCCTGGGGGCCCGTTGTCTCCTCTCCTCGCCTGGGCCCTCTTTGGCAGGGGTGGGGCTCCCGCTTGCCCCTGCCAGTTCTCTCACAGTGGGGGCATTCAGGAGTCTCTGGGGCGCATGTTGTCGGGGTAGGTTTTGGTGCTCCTCCTTGGGGGTGCTTGACTGGTGGAGCTGGGCCCCGCTCCAGGGATGAGATCGGCCTCGGGGGCTGCTGGCACTGCCTGCACTCTGGGGAGGGATGCCTCTGGCTGAGCTGGGGGACCGTTGGCCTGGTTCTCCCGCGTTATCGCTCCCTGGCGGCGGGGAGCTTCCTGGCACGGCTTTCTGCTGTTCTTCCTTGGGGCAGGGTACAGCTTCCCCCGGGACATGCGGTCTGGGGTCCTTTGCGCTTTGGGGGGTCGCGGGGTGCCCTGGCTTCTGGGGGTGGGGGTCTCTGGGCGCTGCGTGGGTTGATCCGGTTGCGGTTTGGAGGGCTGCGGTGGGATTGTAGGGCGATTGTCGATGCATCTTGATGCATTGTGCTTTTTCCCTGGGCAGGGTCTCTGAATGGCTGCTGGGCGTTTAGTTTGTGCATTGGAGTCCGGGGGAGGCATTTCCTCGTTGGCTTGGAGGGACCAGTTTGCATCCCTGTTTTGCTTCGTTGGCCTCGGATCCATGCTTCCCCATTTCTCTGTCGGCCAGTTGTTGGACCCCTCTGGATACTGAGGTATATAGTTGGTTTTCGGGATGTGCAGTGTGGGTGCGGGACAGGTCTGTGCTCCAGTTTGTTCTGGGCTTGTGCCTGGAGTTCTCGGCCCTTGACGGGTGGGTGGGTTGGTGGTAGCATGCAGCTGAGCTGGTTGATTTTGCCTCCTTGCTGGTTTGGCTGGTGTTGCACAGCGGCCGGGGGGCGTGCTGGGCATGGGGGATGTCGGCTGGCGCTGGCAGCCTTAGTTTTTTCCGGCAGTTGGGGGGACGGTGGACTTTTATTGGCGGGTGCACGGTGATCTGCGCGGCGCGTTGGCTGCCGGGCTGGTACTTGCTGCTAGTGTTTTTCTCCGCTGGCTTTCGCTGTCGTATTATTCCGCTTGCTCTCTCGTTTGCCCGACCTCGCACGCGGGATTCGCAGGAGGCTGCTGGGCATTGGGTGCCGCCGTGCTCACGCAGTGTGCGCGTTGGGCTCGTCACTTGTGCATTGGTGTTGATGATTGCATGGCATTTGGGCGTTTTGGTTGTTCGCTGCGCGGCGGTGGGGTGCTGGGTGGGGGGGGGGCACTGGTCTATGTTGTGTGCGTGCCGCGGTCGGTCCGGGCACTGCTCTTCCGTGGGTTACGCTTCTTGCGTTCCGTCGGCATTACGTTGTCAACTGGCATTTGGGTTGGGGTCTTCCGCGTTTGCATCGTGGTGCATCTGGGAGTCTTTGTTTTTTTGAAAATTTATTCTTTTTTTTTTTCTTTCTCCCACCCCTATTGGCTACTGGGGTTCTTGCCTGCCTGTTGCTGGGGTAGGTGTGGCACAGTTGTGGCGTCCCACTCTCACTAACAACTACATTCTTTAACAGGCTTATGCGCACATACATGTACACACACACACATACAGACACATTCACCCACATGCACACAGACACACACAGTCTCACACATAGACACAAACAAATTTAGGTTGTCCCTGGTAGAATTATTCCTGATGCTTTTCTTTCAGTTACTTATTTAAATTAATTGTTATTATTCCAGCTCTCGTGGCTGTCCTGTGTTGCTTATTTAGTGTGCTTGACTGTTTCTTGTTTTCATTTTTCTCTTAGTTGTCATACTTTGTCAGCTGTTTATTGCTGCTGTTCGGCTGGTTGTCTTTTACTATTATTTTTATTGTTTGTTTTTGTTTGTGTTTGTTTGTTGTTTTTCTCCTCCGCAAGCCCCCCTCTCTGTTCTATTGCAGGTTTCGTTGCTTTCTGCAATTGGTGTTTCCCTCTGCTATTCCCTGTTGTCCCCACCTTCCATCCCCCTTCTCTTGCAGGTCTTGTCCTTTCTCTGTGCTGCCTGTTTGTGCCCCCCTATCCCCGTGTCTGCCCCCCTGTCTGGCCCGGTGACAAATCAATACATAATTAAATAAATAATAAAACAAAGGAGTATATTAATACTCTCTCGTTAAAGTAAAATCTGTCTGGCACAATATGGTAACCAGGTCATCATACTCTATACCAGGCTGCTGGGCAGGACAGGTTTTAAAAAAAAAAAAAGAGTGCCTTTTGAGGAGAAACTGTCCAAAAGTATGCGTTGTTATCCCAGTATGATATTGCCATATATGGCCATTTGTAACAGGTGTAAACACTGAAGATGCAGTTGAACAACACTCCATACAAACTAGTTTCGCAATAAGCTGAAAACCTACCTTAACAGACTTCACCTCAACACTTCATGCTAGTACTTATGAAACTCTCATTTCTTTAGAAACAACAAGAACTCCTTTTTTGATTACATCTAGCTCTCGTTCCAAGTGATGTTTATTCATCATTTATAAATTTTCATTCAAAGTTTAAAAAATAAAGGCGGAATTAAAGGAGAGTTAGGCGAGGCAGCTGTGATAAGTAAATAATATTTTTCTGTCACTGACAAGCCACCTGACTCTATTCGAATCATGTGAATACAGCAAATTCCACAATACCTGAACTCCATCCAGGCTAAAACAAATGCCAAGACTAAAATTATTTGACCAAGGCCTTTTCCAAGGACATATTATGACAGGCAGCCGTGCTCTGCTCCTTTCACGGTCACAGAGCGCATGAGTATCAGATGTAATTTACATGGCTATTTCTACTTTTGGAACTGTTCTGAGCACAGGTCTCGATGCAATCCACCTTTTGGAGAGAAGACGCTCAGCAGTCATGGAAAAATATGCCTCCCTTCAAAAAAAGTAATTTCCTGCAATCACGGTGGCTTTACTGTACTTAGTTAATCTAAATAAAAGGGGAAAGTTATTTGTATTTGTCTAATTTGATTAACTGGAAGAATTTTGAGGATTTTTCCATCCAAACCATTCCACTCCTGGTACACAGAGAAACAGTGTGTTATAAACTTGGCAACTTATAAATGGTGTCAGAAAACTCAAAAACTCAACTCATGTCATTTTTATAGGATATTGATTGATTTTAGTTTGCCAGTATCTTCTCAAGACACAAAGTATAGGCACATTTTGTAGACTTGGGCATCTCTGGGCTTTGTGGTTGCCAGGACGAGCTCAAACAAGAAACAAATAAAATTGAGTGCAGCAGACCACAAAAATGACAAACCACTTTTTGAAGAGTAATTTCTGCGTCTTACCCTCCCCTTCTCTTAACCAACATGACTTTAATGAGGAAGAAAAAGCATCCACAGACACTCTTAACAGCATCAATCCATTACTCTCGACACATTCTAGGATTTACTCTGTGATGAAGTGGTGGAATTTTGTTTTTGGTTTACCCACTTTTCCCCAAATGTGCTTTTTTCTCCTTTGATTTCCTACATTTCCTAGAACGACTGACAGTCTGTGCAAAATCAAATCTTGAAGAATATGCACTGAGATGATGCAATGGTGAATTCAAATAAAACAGAGCTATTCATCTGGGGGCAGTGTCTCCACACAACCTAGTAGTATTTAGCACTGTCACATCAGAGAAAATGCAGAGCAGTGCTTCAGAACGTTGTTGGTTTGTAATCCCTCTTCTCAGTATCATTTATTTTCCCACATCGGAAATGTGATATCACATCATTTTTCAGGGCTGATTGTAAGGCAATATTCTTGAACATCAGGCTTTTGTGACCATATGTCTGGTCTTGTGTTAGAGTAGTGACCTCCTCAGTGTGTGCACTTGCTCTGTGTTCGCTGTGGACCAAGAAAGTTCATGTCAATCATATCTGTATTACATTGAAATGCCAACGCTTTTACAATTCTCACTGCAATATCTGGTTATAGGTTAGCGAAAACGTGATGAGGGTCTTATAGGTCTAGAGCAGTAGGCAAAAGCTGTACATTCAACACCCTGAGCTCCACACCCTTGCTTTACCCCTCCGTATATACAAAACAGACTACTTCCTGCTTTGGTACAGAATATTGAATATAAATCATGAGATTCCAGATTCGTACATACTGGACTGTATGTTTCATATGTTTCAATCTTTAATAACTATAATACATAATCTAAAATAAATCTAACAACGTGTGTGACACAGGACATCCTTTGTATGCTACACCTACCCTAATCTCCTTCCCATGACTTCTGTTCAGAATGGCGATGACACACTGCAGCAAAAACATGCGACAAAGCAAGTAAGCAGTACATAAAATATACTTTTTAGAGACATTGATGCAAGAATCAGGTCAATTCAGTTAATGGATTTTTTGTGCTGCTGTCCAACTGTGGAAAAATCCAACCAGGGTACCACCACAGCTGGAGGGGAAACTTTGTTGACAAACAGAGCATGGTGATCCTTCTTCCACCAGCCCCCTTTCATGAATCTTCTCTCTGTCTGCTCCAGTCTCCGTTGGTCTTGAGGATCCCACACAAATAAAACCAGAGCAAACCATAAACTCTTTGTGTTGGCAGAGCCCTAACTGGGTCACAACTCGTCTTTGCCTTTCTGATTTGTGTCTACTTCCTAAGAACATATGGTTGAAAACGTGAAATCAGGAATGAATGGAGAAAAAAGTACCCCCCCCCCCCCCCCCAATGCTCTTTACTCATAATCCCAAGGTGTGGATGATAACAAATCATTTCACAGTGCAGTGAAGGTCTTAAGACAGCCAAAACTTTCTCTGCTGTAATGCTGTTTGTAAAGGGGGTCAGAGGTGGTTGGAATGAAACTCCTCATGTACTTAGGCGAGAGAGAAAACATTTTCTGTCTATATTTACATTTATTCATTTAGCTGACGCTTTTATCCAAAGCGACTTACAATTGCTATACACGTTAGAGGTCACACAACTCTGGAGCAACTAGGAGTTAAGTGTCTTGCTCAGGCACACATTGGTAGATGGTCACATGAATTGAATCCAGGTCTCTCACACCCAAGGCATGTGTGTTATCCATTGCACCATCACCACTCCAACAACTCCTCAGCTTTTTTTCACAAATATCAGCAACCATGAAAGTACAGTAAGAGGCACATGCCTGCAGACATATTGTCCTGTGATGTGCTGTGTCTCTGGCTTTACTGCAGTCATGAGACATATTAAAAATGAAATCCTCTCTGGGGGCATAATAGCTGTCATTTAGTCATAAATAAGGTTGTTTTTGTAGCAAACATAAATAGCATACTAAGCTCTCTCTGTTTTATACCATAAGAAACAGAGGGTGGTTTCTATGGTTATTTCTGATTACACACACATACCTATTATAGTAGGTCTATTTATATGTTTTTTCAGAAGACAATTTTAACACATCTTTGTCTTTTAGATGTCAGATTTATGGATTCTTTACTGACAGGGATGCATTCATGTGTTGTCTTGTAGACATCTTTTCTATGTATACACGCATCCATGTTTTGTCATTTGTGCTTGTTTTTAGTGGTTTCTATAGTGGACACATCGATAGTGGAGGCTTTTCTTGACTATGTGTTCATGTTGAACACATAGTCAAGATGTGTTCATGTTGATTCCCCTGTGAAGTGTTGATTCCACACTACACTTCTGTCAGACGTCTGTCCTGAAGACAGCAAGATGTGCCAAAACTTTAATTTCAATACTCTGTTTCTCATATTTATTACTCCTCCATGACTCAGAAAAGGTCACTGACTGTTCCAAAATGGTTCATGTATGTAAGTGTTTTCTGATCTCATATCAAAAGGACGATGCGCGTACTGTGGTTCAGTTTAGGCATATGATCAGCTTTGTGGTTAAAATAAACAGCAGTTGGCAGTGTTGTAGGAGATGGGTAACAAAATGTGGAATCACACACTTCACACACTTCACACACAAGTCACCCCACTTCACTTCCCATGCAGCAGAGCGTTGTTCCAAGGAATATGGTTCACTGAAGGTAAAAGCTTACCTTACCTAGCTTTGCTATCTGTCACGGAGAGTAGAGAAATACCAGGGTCTCCTGTTGTGTATGTGACATTCAGTCCTATTCTTGTGCCTCTTTAAGCCTTTTAACATGGCTTATTGTTGGCAGGCCTTGCTAAATGGCACCAGCGGGCATGCTGGGTCTCGGCGGTCCTTTATGGAAACAGGCATGGAGGAGGACCAGCCTGGCACGCCAGCCTCCCTACTGTGCTCCCAAAGTGTGGTTCCAACCCACCCGGCAGGACTTCAAAGTACCTACCGTCTGTCTAACACACACACAAACATCTGACTCAGATAACTTGAGAAAAAGGGTGTGTTGGGGGGTGCTTGAGTGAATGCATTTATCGCCATGTGTGCATAATAGTGTAGTATCTGCCTGTATGGGCATGGATGAGTGGGAGTAAGTCTGTGTGCACACAAGACAGTAAAACTCGTGATGTGTAAAGTATTTGTGAGGGTTTACCCATGCATGGTCACCTCTCAGAACTTGTCTGTGGACAGTAAGTAGCCAACAGACTACTAATTGGTGCACTGATAAGGGTGTAACAATGAGTTTAACTATGTTTAGAACAGAGAGGAGTGCAGAGGAGAAGAGTTTGATTTTTTAAAAAGAGGCCCTGTTAGCAGGAGTCAGTCCTGCCAGGAAATTCACAATCTTGCTTTTGCAGCAATTAACTCACATCCCATTTTCCGCAAAAAAATGAGACATTGTTTCCATATCTTGTCTTCTAAGGCAGCGCTACAACCCAACTTTTCTTGTTGACAACTTCACAATCTAAAAGTAACCAGTTTGTCTATGGAGCATGGCGTCAGCACTGACATAGTATGAACGAATAAATGTAGGGGGAATTGTACATAAACATGTTAACTGCGCATGCTAACAGATACATAACACTTTTTACTCTTGCTGGAACTTACTGTATATTGTGATTAACAGTAGGATTTTTAAACTCAGTTTTGTTTGGGGTTTTTTTTAAAGCTAACTTCACTTTCCCCAACCAACACAAAGTTTGTTACATTTCAGTAATTATGGACTGCAATGATAATAAAAAAAATATTCAGTGAGATGTTGGTTCTTCCTGAGAAATATTCAGCCAGGCAAAGGTGTACCAGTCTGTCATTTTCCAAGGAGAGAGCCTCGTATGGACAGTACAAGCAGAAGAAAGCGAAACAGAGCTGATGAGAGGATATGAAAAATGTGGACTGACGGGAGAGGGAGGTTTCTTTGGAGGGGATGTTGATGGGAGCCTGGCACCGGAGGGGTGGCGGGGGTCTGCAGGAGCGGCATGTTCACAGAAAGTTTCTCTGTGGCTCTTTATCTGTGGGCTGGCAGCACTTCAATGGAGGCCTTATCACCATTATGGACACAGGGGGAGAGGACACAACGAGAGGACACACTCAGCACATGGTGAGCGCCTACGTGCATGCGAACAAATTTATGTGAAGACAATAACGCACACACAGACAGGCATACTCTATCCTGTCTTTTTTACTTTCTTGTTTTTCTCATGAGCTTCTTCTGCAAGCCAACTCATGTTTCACTTCCTTTTTTCAATCTAATGGACCTACCTCTGTGCTACAGTTTCACTATCAACTGTATGGATCTTGAGAAGTTTCACCCCACTGGACCTTGTTGTGAGTCTTTCGCTTTACATGCTTTCTGGCTCTACAACCGACATTTTTTTAAGGCTCTTAAGAGTGGGTGTGCATTAATCCTAGAGAGACAATGTTAACACTCAAGACGAGAGTCACTTCAGATAGGACTTCCTCCCAGCTGGTCTTGTTGATGGGACAGTGACCTGGTCTGGGGATAATGGACTTTTGTGGTCAGATGGAGACATTGTGGCTTAGTGTGAAAAACCATTCCTATCACACACTGTGTAAGAAAAACAAGAGTGGGTTAGGACAAAGGATGAGAAGAAAAGATTAAATAAATTAGGAGGATTGGATGGTTGAGAGAGCAGAAAAAAATGTGGGTCATAGACAAATTTAAAGTTTACCTGGGGACAAAATGTGAGGGCAACGTACCAGGGAAGGCAAGATAGATGGAGGAGTAAGAGAGCTGACAAGGCCAAAAATAATGTGACCCGAGGAGCAAGCGAGTAGATTAAGAAGAGTCTGGCCAACATAAACTGTTATACTCCGGCCCCATTAAAACACCCTCATAAGTCTCTGTGATGGCGTAGCAGTGTACAAGATGAGTGTACAACAAGTGCAAGCCTATGTAAACAACTAAAAACGAGAAGACGAATAAAGGAACTGATGTATTCAGTAACATGCTGATTTATGTTATGGAATAAATCGCACTAGGAGAAATGGTTTCCTTGAGGAATAGAGCCAGGTCTGACCTCTGAGGTTTTTTGAAGGTTTACACAAGCTGGGAACATCTGAATGTGAATCCCTGTATCCTTTCCTTCTAAGTTACTCCAGGCTTTTGTTGCAAATAACGCATCTTGGTCAGTTTTGCCTGTGCGGTGAAAGATTTTAGAAGTCTGTGGCTTCACCAAAAGTCGTCCTCAAAAGACCGTGAGGACATGGAGAGAAGGGGAAACTCAGTCCAGGAGCCACCCAGGCACTGGTTGTTTACCCCCGTGGCAAACAAACCGCCCCCCCCCATCTGGAGCCTGGGGATCAGTGAGGATGGAGCAGGAGAGGCGGACAGACAACCCAGGAGGGTGAGGCCCAACATTGTGTCCATGTGTTTACTGACTCCATTCAAATATATGTCAGATGTTTTTATGGAAATTGGTCACTGTTTGGCGCATGAGTTAGCAAGCTGGTCCTAAAACATCTCTTCTGATGAACCTTGAAGCCAAATATTTCAAATTTTGACTCATCAGTCATTTTTCTGCATCTCAGTTCTTGTGTTTGCGTGCATAGTTGAGTCGCTTGGCCTTGTTTCCATGTCGGAGGGATGGCTTTTTGGCCGCATGTCTTTCATGAAGGACCTTCTGACATGACTTCTCTGGACACAAGATGGGTGTACCAGGATCCCACTGTTCTATGCAGCTATGAGCTGATGGCATTGCTTGACATCTTCCAGTTGCAAAAGGAAGTAAGAATGATGTGTCTTTCATCTGCTGCAGTAAGTTTTTGTTGACGGTCCACTGGGTCTGCGGTCCTCAATGTTTCTCCCATTTCTTTGTGCTTCTTCAAAAGAGCTTGGAGAGCACATCTGGAAACCCCAGTCTGCCTATAAATTTCTGCATGGGAAAGACCTTGCTGATGCATTATAACTACCTTGTGTCTTGTAGCTGTGCTCAGTCTTGCCATGGTGTTTGACATTTAGCAGTAAACTGTCTTTAGCAACCTCACCTTATTAGCTGGGTTTAGCTGTTCCTCACCCAGTTGTATTCCTCCTACACAGCTGTTTCTGTTTCAGTTAATGAATGTGCTCCAGCCTACGTATTGAATTGGTGATCATTAGCACCTGTTTGTTTTGATTTTTTTTAATCATACACCCGATGATATGCCTACAAAATCCCTAACTTTGTAGTCAAGGTCAAGGTCAAGGTGTCTTTATTAGTACCTGAGGGTAAAATTTTTGTGCAGACAGGAGACTTTCGGCAATCCATACATAAAAACATCAAAACAAACAATAAGCATAGAACATTATAAAATATCCAAAACCTAAAACTTCTAAAAGGAACATGGCAGTGTGCCTCTACACCACCACCCCCTAACCCCCACCCTCCTTACCCGCCCACCCCCCCCTGACTAAAACACATAAGGTGCTATATATAACAAAGAGTGTCATCTACTGCTATTTTTATTCATTAATTCTATGGCAGCGGGAACAAAAGTATTCCTATATCGTTTGGTTCTACACCTAGTGGCAGCAAACCGACATCCAGAGGGGAGGAGCTGAAACTCAGCATGTAAAGGGTGGGAACAGTCTCCAATAATGAAACTCGCCTTATGCTGTAACTGATTGGAATAAAGACCTACAAGGTTGAGTTGAGATTCACCTATGATCTTACTAGCCCACCTAACAATTTGGTTCAAAGAATTTTTGTTCTTCAAAGACAAATTTCTAAACCAAGATACAAGGGAGAACGACAAGACCGATTCAACAAAAGCATGGT
The DNA here is from genome assembly GCF_014851395.1 of Micropterus salmoides. Lineage (NCBI taxonomy): Eukaryota > Metazoa > Chordata > Actinopteri > Centrarchiformes > Centrarchidae > Micropterus > Micropterus salmoides. The sequence continues at coordinate 13,242,772 of NW_024040040.1, forward strand.
AGAAAAGGATCATCATAGATTTATCAATATGAAATCTGGACAACTTTCTGAGGCAAAACAGACGCTGGTGACCCTTTTTACATACAGACTTGAATTTTTTTCAAAAGTCAATTTAGAGTCTATGACAGTCCCAAGATATTTGTAGCTTTCTACACAATCCACCGCCTGGTCTTTGATGACCGTAGAGTAATAATTAGAAGCACTGTTTCTAAAATCTATGATCATGTCTTTTGTTTTTTCTATATTTAACTCCAAATAGGATTTGTCACACCAGGAGACAAACTCTTCAATAATAGGACCGTGACCAGATTCACCATCATTTAACAAACTCACAATAACTGTGTCATCAGCATATTTCAGTATCGTTCTGTTTGTATACATGCTTTGGCACATGTTAGTGTACAAAATATAAAATAAGGGTGAAAGAACACAGCCCTGTGGTGAGCCAGTCGATGTACACAGTAAATTTGACAAAATGCCATTTACTCTCACCCTCTGTGTTCTGTTTATCAAAAATCCAATATCCAACCCACCAAATTCTTGCTGAGGCTAAAATGCTCTATTAGTCTTTTGGCTAAAATGTGAGGTTGGATAGTGTTAAAAGCTGAGGAAAAATCAACGAACAACAGTCTGGCATGCGTCTTTCTCCCTTCTAAGTGCTTAAGCAAGAGATTAAGTAGAGTAATTGTAGCATCCTCAACTCCTCTATGTGCCCTATAAGCAAACTGCATAGGATCTATCTATCTATCTATATCTAGAACTGATACTGTTTTGAAGGCTGGAATGGTTGATTATTTCTTTTGTTCGTTCACTTTGTATTATGTTAATTGATAAATATAATCTATTACCATGTCAATTTTTGAAAGCATTCTTATTTTAAAGCATTCTTATTCTACAATATTATTCCATGTCTGTCTAAACCTTTTGCACAGTACTGTGTGTGTGTGTGTGTGTGTGTGTGTGTGTTGACTAATTTTGTTACCAATTTTGTTTTTCTGTTGAGGAAAGTCTCAAGTCCAGTGACTGGGGCTTTTATTTTGAAAGTTGTACTGTGTTCTACGGCTTTGTCATGAGTAATTATTACATGACGAAAACATGAGGGATTGAGTCAAATGGTTGAGTGTACCATGCAGCTGTTAAGATATTGAGAAAGGCAGTTGTTCCTCTAAAGTTTTGACCCACTCCCTTCTCCCAAAGAACACTATGATGAAAACTTATAGACAGTAAACTGCTAGATCTGGCCAATGTCTAAACCCAAAGCATCAAAAAGAGGTCAAGGGCCGCTAGTGCTGCTCAATTCCTTTTCTTGTAACAAGGCTTGTTCTCATCCTTGTTTATCTTAGCTGTAACTTGGACGCAGCTTCTGCCCTTCAAATTTGTTGTGACGTTATCAAGATGCTGATTTGACGTTGGCTGACATCAAAACAAAATATCCTAATCTTTGTCCAGAAGTGGTGTGATTGGTGAATCATTTTTCCGATAACAGGGAAGGGATTTTCTCATTTGAAGAAGCTCCACTGTCATGCTGATAAATATGAATCAACAGCTTGAAATAATAGATTCCCAAGATCAGTTTTACATCTTATTCGGCCTTCTTGTTGTTTTACTCCTAATAATTACTCATCAACAGTGCCAGAGATAAAGAACACAAAGATTTTCCCATGCCTTTCCCAGTTAGTTCTTGTAATCGCAATTTCAGTGCAATCAGTTTTTGTTGTTCTAGTTTTTGCCTGATATTTTCAATCTTGGCACACACTTTGTATTTCCACTCCTGTGATCTGTTTTCATTAAGTCCATGTCTCCCTGAGGGGGGAAAAAGCATTTTCTTTGCCAGAGTACTCTAATCTGTGTCAAATATGAAAGAGGACAAAGGCATTGCATTGTTGCTGGCATAGATGGGAGGAGTAGCTGAATTAGGTTGTTTTGATTTGATCCCACATAAAATAAGGAAAGGAAAGAAAAAAGACAACAATTCCCTGCCATACAATCCATTAACCGCTTGTAATGAGAAATATGCAGAACAGACAAAGGACAACAGATATATACCATACTTGTCAGGTTAAAGGATATTTCTGGTTAGAAATTAGAACTTGGGTCCTATTTTTGTAGTTTTTGCTATGATGTCTGACATGTGGGAACACAATGTTGCTAAAAACTAAGGCAAGAAACAAGAGATGTGACATTAGCTAACATTAAAAAGAACAAAGGTACATGATAAAATTGTTCCCTAAACTGTCTATTTTAAACACTGATTACAGTTTACAGATCGACTTTACGGTACTTTGACCATGATGCATTGCGTGTGCACATAATGTTGTGTAAAAGTTTTCCTGTGCATTGTGGGATTATTTGAGACAGTTCAGTACAGACAATACAGTACAGTATAAGTGCAGTGTACAGTGTGTGGAGTAGTGCACCAACATAACATTTTAGACACAATATTGTGAACAAAAATTGCTAATATAAACCCTGTTTCTTCTTTTCTGTGTGTGTGTGTGAGCCCCTTAACTCCCCTGTAGGTCACCTCTCCTGTCAAAGCTGTGGTCCTGTGGTGTGTCTAGCTGGTCCTGTTATCTTATGTCTCTCTCATCTGGCTATTGTGTCTCCAATCTTCTCTATTTTATCTAATCTGCTCTCTCCCTCTCTCTGTCTCAACCCCAAGTGGTCCCTCTGGTTATTAGTTTGATGTGCTTGAGGTCTTTTATTCCTGTAGAAACACACAAAGATGCATTAAGGCTTTACTGTAAGCTTGAAAAACAAGCTGTGTATTCCCCTGAGTGTATTTTTAGATCGCTGCAACACTAAAGCTAAACATGTATTTTCTGTTTATGTTCATGTCATGTACACTGTGTCAGCTTTGCCATATATGGCTGCCTCTTCAGCAACAGTCTGTAAACTGGTAAGAATGTACAACTATTGAGAAAGAATCGCCTCAAATTACCTCTGTGCATTTCCCTCTTTTTGGGGTCTTATTGCAACAGCTAATACTAAAACATACTCAACGATGAATTAATTCTTCCTTTTTTTCTTCTTCTCTATCCATATTAAATAAAAGCTTCTGTTAGAGTCCTGAGCTTGACCATTTCTTGCACATGACCTGCCCAAAACACCCAAATGTGTCATCTCACTGACTAATCACTGCGCAGCTGACCCAGCAGCTCCTCACAAGTCACCCTGTGGGGATGGTGTGTGTACATGCTTTGCCTTGGCTGAAGCAGACATCTCAAACAGCATCCATCACATACGGCTTGGCTGGCATCCCTGTGGCTGTCTGACTCTGTGTGTGTGTGTGTGTGTGTGTGTGTGTGTGTGTGTGTAGAGCCTTGAGGCCATTGCCACTGAGCATCTGACCTCTCCTGACCACTTTGGGAGGAAATTTTCCATCTTTTGGTGAAATAGTGAACAGCACCTTCACTTACGTCAAAAGTGCACTGATGAAGATGAAACTCAAAATAATTTCCTTCAAACCAAATCTGTATTTATTAATTTTATGTTCAACGAGGTATCACTTCAGCACCAGCCGCAGCATAAGTTTTTTTTCTCCAAAGCATCGAGCCTGTTCAAAACTGAGTCAACGATCAACACCGGTCCACCTTAAGAGATTTTTGCATGCAGTTCTTCATTTTTGCCTGCTGGTGTCAGTGTTGCACCAGGTGAAAATCCACTCCAGACAGGCTCTGGAGCCAAGAGGAGGGTCTTGTTTTTAAGGTAGTTCATGAGGGTTAAGACACTTAACTGAGCAAGTAGTATCAGTGTGGTATGATACAGTGTGTTTAATTAAAGAACACAGAATATTATGCAGCTCCAGATCTGTCTCTGCCTTGCAGTCTTACATTACCTCTATAGATGTATGATGTTTGATTTTTGGTCCTGTGTACATGCCATCTACTGCCTGCTAGCACCAGTGCTGGCTGTGTCTTGTTGCGGCATGTGGCGGCTGACACAGAGAAAGCAGCTTACAGCTCTTGGTTCCTGCTTGGTCCTGGCTGGGCCGGGCGGCGAGCGTCCTGGGGGCCTCCCGGACTGCCACCAACAGAGCTTTATCGGCCCTGAGGATTAATGTGATTTCATCAGGGTCCGGGCCCTGCCTACAGCCACAAACAAACCCACACACGCGCATGCATGGTATGCACACATGCTCAGAGAAAGTGCAAGTGTTGAATTGCTTGTCAGGCATCACTTGTTGGTAGAAGGGGGAAAAAATGATTGAATTACGATTTATTTACAGCCATTATATCTCCAATTAAGTATATGTTTGTGTGTAAGTGTGGATGCATTCACCATGTGTTGTTGCTTGAGCAAAGGTTGGCTGATGGTGGAGGTGGGTTCTGTGTGGACTAACAGGCCAAACAGCAACCGTTACTAAGGTTTTCTGCGTATGTATAGATGCGTGTGTGTGCGTGCGTGTGAGTGGCAGGAAAGGTTGAGGGTGGCTGACGTTACAGGTCAATGCTTCACTGGGCTTGTAACTTCATGTCAGCAAAAGAACGTCAGACAAGCCTGACATCAGACAGTCCAGACTTCTTCGGCTCTGCTTCTCTGTATGTCTTTGTTCATCCTTTCTAAAGCCTCACACTCTTATGGTGGTAACATCATGTGGAGTTGAGTGAAAATACTATGTTAGATATTTTTGTACTATACAGCATCAGTCTGTGATAGTCTGTGCATTTTAATACATATTTGTAGTTGTTAAAATATATTTTCCCAAAACCTTTTCTGTCTCAGTTGGTCATATCCTGCATGATTTAATCTGATGTGTACTGTTAGTGGTTTGGGTGGATGACCTTTTCTGTGATTTTGTTATAGTGGTAATAATTAATATACCTAACTACCAAACAACAAAATGCAATATGTTTGGCTAGAACCTTTATCATCTTATTAAGGTAGGCTTGATTTTTTTTACTTTTACTGATTTTGTTTTGGTGTGCAGGAACACCCAAACACCTCTGGAACATGAAAGTCATATTGTATCAGGCAGTGAAGCTACCTCCTGCTAATGAAAAGCTATGGGGACGTGACCATAGGGCTGTGTATATCTTACAATCTTTTGGTTGTCTTTTCATAGCGTCATACGAAATGTTAGGATTTTGTACACTGAGAAGCACATTGGAAGTCTTTTAAAGGTGTACTTGACAAGGTTGGGGGACAGAGAGAGGAACCAATTTGAAAACAACTATGTTTATAGCCAAAGACTGTATGTTAGCTAAGGGCTATCTTAAGCATGCTAACATGCCCAAAATGATGAAAGTTCATTGTTTACTATGTTCGACATTAGCTTATTAGCATGCTAACAGTTGCTAATTACATGCTAACAAGCTCACGGCGATAACGTTAACATGCTGATGTTTACTGTTCGCCATCTCAGTTTACTGTGTTAACATGCTAACAGTTGCTTATTTGTATTGAACATAAAGGCAGTGTTATTCGTGTGTAGGAGTCATACAAATATTAAAAAGAATTTTTTAAGATGAAATATATCCTGACTTAGTAGTATGAATCAAACTCCAAAAGCACTGCACCCTCTTTGGTAAAGATATAACTGTTCACAGATTGACTGGCACTCCTCATGACTCGTGTACTAACCATAACATGTAAAATCAGAGGTTTTGCCCCTTTAATGAACACTTTCTTGTAGGGTCACATATCCACATGTGATCATGCATTTTTCTATTTTCACATCAAATAAGTCCAACTTGTCAGAGAGCCGGATGGTTTCCTTCCAAGTGAGCCTGGCATGCTGAATGTGTAGTGTGAATGCAGTCAGGCCTAAAGCAGGGGAATAGCCAGGAAAGTCTGCATTGAATCAAACAGTGTTGACTGTATTCTCCCATATTTCCCAGAATGTTTTATATTACATGCATTTGGTCCAACATATTGCTTTTAGATTGTTCAAAATAGCTAAATAACACTTAACAAATATAATCACTGTCACTGACAGGTAACTGGATACACTAAATAGCAGCTGCTTGTGAGTCCACTAAAATAATTAACAAGTGGTTCAAGTAACATACTGACTGACATTTAAATTATTATTCCAACCAATTGAAAACATTGTGAAGTAGGTCAGGTCTGACTGAGGATTTGTGTGTCCTACTTGCTTGCACACAGACATGTAAAGCACCCCATTTCACCTGAAATCTTAACTCATTCTCTTCTTTACTTAAAGTTTACGTATGCTCAGTTTATGCCTGTGAGTGGTACATGTCTAAACTGGCCTGTCTGTCGGCTGCGGAGCCTTTTTTCTTTAGCTAACATTTTCATGGTGGTGTTGCAGTCGACACACAGCCTGTGGCTGTTGCCCGCAGCTGACCATCACAATGGAATAACTCGACTAGACAGTTACGGCCACGTTAAACCAGCTATTACTGGTTAATGCTCTGTCTTTATTTCTAAAGACAAAACTAACACATTTGGAGCAACCATGTGGCATAAAAATAACCTTGAGGGCTCAGTGTGTCTCTGTTAGATGTCGCTGCACGAATATCTGTGTGTGTGTGTGTGTGTGTGTCTGTATTTCGGTCTGTCTGTTTTTATGGCTTTTTGTGTGCCCGCACGAGTGTATGAGACTATGCGTGTGTGTCTGTGTATTTATGTCTATGTCTGTGTTTGTGTCTGAGTCTGTTTTTGTGTTAGTGAGTGTGTGTGTGTGTGTGTATGTGTGTGTGTGTGTGTGTGTGTGTGTGTGTGTGTGTGGCTTTCGCCCTCAGGTGTGACCATGCAGTTTGGCATTGTGTAGCACTCTACGTGTCTGGCCTCTGATGCTGGGATCAGTCCATTTGGCTCAGCGCTGCAAGGGCAGTCTGCATGCTATAAACCATTTAAATGTAGATATTCATTCAAAAACATGTCCACATTTTAAAAAATGAACTGCTACAATTATAAAAGTTTGGGCAACTAATTCCTTGGTTGACTAAATGACCCAGAGAGACACATAAACATCAGATATTTATATAAGATAGTGCGCTTCCTTGAATCCTAGAATTTCTAGTTTGGCCTCCATATTTGGTGCTAAGTGTCTCCAAAATAGACTTGCTTGTCACTAATATTACTGTACAAACCCCCCTCCAAGTGATAATTTGCATTAGAGATTTGGGCTTACTGCTAAAGGGAAGATTACTGAACCTTTCTTAAACTTGCTTCAAGTAATTGTTTCACATTTTGGGAAATATACTTTCTTTAAGGAGAGTTGGATAAGAAGATCATCACATCGGTTCATTCACTGCAAAACTTGAGCTAGCAGTATACAAAAAAGAATCTAGTGATGTAGACAATTGGGGTTTTATTTTTATTTATTTAGGTTTATATCTGCCTCTGAAACTCTAACATCTACCCCAATAGAATGGATGTGAATAGGATTTCATTTAGCATATCTCCCCAGAAATAATGTGCTTAGCCTGGATAAATCACAGATCTCACTGTCTCATATAGACCTTTTATTTGGAAGAAAGTAGGTCCAATAGAAACTGTTTAGAATTTGGATTTCTTACCTCAGTTTTAGTGGGGTGGAGGCATACATCTCAGAGTTAGACATCTCAAAAACCTGGACCAAAACCAAACTATCTGTATAAAACCACTCGAGGTAAGTAAGAAAATATGTTTGTTTGTCATTGTGTGTTAAGAAAGTTATGCCTCACAGCCAGCAGCAGTTTCTTCCCCTGCATACCAGATGCAAACTTAAGAATCCATTTGATATGTGTATGTGTCACTTATAGAAGCTTTTAAGCTCTAAAAATGCTCATGAAATCAAAGATGTTCAATGCAGTAGCTGAAGTTAATGCAGAGTTTACGGTGTCTGGTGGCAATACATGAGACTGATATTTGTGAGAATGCGGCCATAGAAACGAGAGCTAGAGATCTATTAATTCCTCCTGAAAGATGAATGCTTTATAATCAAGGTTTTTGGGGATTTCCTGCCTTTATCCAGTGTAATCAAATCAGGTAATAAAACATTATCTCTTCCCATATAATAGGCAATTGCTTTGTTTGTTTTGGCTTTGAGACCCTTGAGCGGTGCATCGAGACACAGTCATTAAGAAGTATTACTCCCTCATTGAATGATATATGAATGGAATGTCTTGACATTTGAAGTATCTTAATTACAGACTGCTCCTATCACTTCATGGTATTCGTGCTTAGCTTTGAATGTATAAGCTGACTGTATAACCAAGTATGATTCTTCTTTGTTGGCAGTTCTGAGCTGACGCCAAATAAAATAGACTTTCTAAATCTTTTTTTGTGCAGTCGCTTTTACTTTAAAAAGAGTCCACTGACTCTCTATAGCGTGATTATAGGTGCTGTGGTGATGCAGCTAAGCACTAAAGTGGCAGAACCAAAGGCCACCCTGCACCCTGTCTTTGTTAGGAACATCTTCTCAGATAGTTTTGCTTTTATGCAATGGTTAGCAGTGGATGTTTGAAGGGTTTTATTCAAATGAACCGGGGCTAATGGAAAGAAAGGAACCTTTCTCTGTTTGCATCAAAAGTTGGCTTATCAAACCACAGCAATCATTTCCATTTTTTCTCCAGCAGTTGGAACACGTCTGTTAACCAGACAGTCTGCATGGCTCAAACAACTTGTTGTACAGTATAATCCTTATTTAAAGAATGTCATTATGTATTAGCTCTGTCTCTAAGCCAAATGTACACTCAGTCAGAACAATCTATATAAAGCGTTTAAGAACAGCTGTTAAATAAACTAGACTCTTGTTCACAATCCAATCTCTCCACACCCCTAACCCTTCCGTTTGTCTTTATGTCTGCTCTATTTATTCCTCTTTGCATGCATCATTTTCTTTATTTTCTTTTATCCATCCTTTCTTATCCTCTCTTAATCATTTCCCACCTCTATCCTTTACCTTCTTACGCCATCTCACCATATTCTCCCTTATTCATTCCTACAGTCTTAGTCTTGTTTGTGAGAGACAATAGCCTCATTGTGACGGCGTTTCGTGGGTGTGTGCTGGACCACACAAGACAGCAGAGGAGAAGAAAATGTGTGCATCCCTTCTTTTTCTCTCTACCTGCCTATAATCATCGCTTAAATCACCCGGCTCTGACAGCTCGTCACCTTGCAGCTTATATAGAGGAAATACCTCAGGGACTTACATATCCTTTAAGGTGTGCATGCATGTCTATATCATTGACTTTATAGGTCTGTGTGTGTGTGTGTGTGTGTCTATCTGAGGGGGAAAACAATAGGGGCATTGGGTACCTGTCTCATCAGTGCCCTTGAGCTGAGAGAGGGCGTGGCATGACACATACAGTACATATGGGCTCTATTGTGCATTGTTTTCACATGCATGGTTGGATGGGTGGAGCACTTTCGGCAGCTAACATAGCGGCACATTTGGCGGCTCATTTCACACAGAGCTTTTGAAAATGAGCACGACATCTAAAACTAACAACTACTGGATGAAAGCGTGAACATGAGGCAGTATTTGTCACAGTTTTCCCCGTGCAGAAGGTTAGCTAAGGGTTAATGCATGTGAAACAACATTCGTTATGGTTTGGGCGTTAACTAAATGAGCAAATGATAAATGATTAGCGGTTTTAGTTGTGCTTAGTGCAAGGTGGGGTTTAGAGTCAAGTGCTGAGGCAAAGTATAACAAAGGTTTACATCACCAACGTGAGCCATGCTGCAAACTGTCTTCGCTGTCCCAGTAAAGGCAGTTTGTGAATTACATATTTCAGTTTAACACAAAAAAGATGGAGAAGAGCCTAATGATTGAGAGTGACTTTTTTGTCCTTTTGTCCATCATGAGTCACTTTTATATCACATATACAGCTGTTATCTCATTGGTTGGTCTTCATCAGCAGATGGAGTTTGCTCACTTGTCATGTAGATTACAATCCCAGCTCAATGTGTCCTTACTAGTTTTTCCATCTAATTCCAAGGTAAAGACTGAACTTTCATTCCCTGGGGAAGACAATGTGATATGGTTGAAATCTAATAAATGGACCTTTAAGTTGGGATTGTTTTGCCAAACAAGCATTTCTAAGGTCAAGAATTTTTTAATCCTTTCAAGTTTTGATCATATTAGTGTCAAACTGATGCCTCTCTGTAGTTGTTTCTCCTCTCTGTAATGCTTTCACAGTGATGACATATATTTCTCCCACTTTTTTCATGCATGGAGGTTTCTTTGAAATGTAATGAAACAACTGACATTAGAAAAAAAAGTGTGAGAGTCAGTCTTCATACACAGGAACCAGGTGTATGCCTCTACAGGTATCTAAAATTGCCAACAGATGACTGAATCTGACACACCTGGCTGTCTGACTCATGCCAGAATCGTGATGAATGACTTTCATCCCATCCATGGGCCTACTATGGGCCTACTATGGACCAAAGCTGGCCCAGGTTCTGCTTTCTCGAGCTGATTCTCAGCCCAAATTGGCCTAGTTTGAACCAGCAACACCTTGCCAAATCTAACAGCTATACATGACCAAAAGCGGAATCACATTTGGTCTTCCAGTGCACAGAGCTCACTGGAGAATTTCTCTAAAGTGATCAATTAAATATATTATTATACAGTATAGCTTGAATGTTACCCTGAAAATAATAGACTGACAGAGCACTGTTAAATTTCCTAGTTTTTAAATGAGGCAGGATCATTTAAACAGGCAATGAAAGGTTGAAAATATATTTGTAGTGTGTGTGCATTTGGATGTGTAGCAGGGCTGAAGGCCGTGCGACCATAAATCATGCGATACATTGCAATGTGTTAAAGCTGAAAAAACAATGGTTCGTCGTGTACCTATACTCAGGCACAAGGCAGCATGACTTTAAAAGGGAGTTCAATGTTAAAAAAAAAAAGAAGAAGCCTAAACCAGGACCTGCTTCCTGAGTCTGGATTAGACCTAATTAGAACCGTACCGGTATTCTAAAGCACAAAATCAGTATTATTGTTTAAACTTGTAAAAATATCTTAAAGGACGGGGTGAATTCCATTTCTGAGAAAGCAACCATGAAAGAAGCACTTTAAACTTCAACATAACATACAATTAATCTGCCAGCACAGCAGAGACTTTTACAGGAGCAGAGTTTCTCCTTATATAGGCGTGATGGCAACCTACAACTGTTGCTTTAGGCCTGCATTACCCCACCTCAGGACATCCACAGTATATAAATCAGTGTGTATTTGTAGTAAACGCTGCATTTAAGTGCTCCTTGTAAGAGACTATTTTTCCTACATTCAAGTGCTCTTGGTCAGAAAAGGGTTTTAGGTATATACTGTACATGAAGGCAGCATCATTACTGTAAATTCTACTGTGGTTTCTACAAATCTGAAAGTTTTCAAACATACAGCTACAGAAGTTCCACTTCCATTTTTACACTTTCATTATAATTTTCCTTCTAATTTTGATCTCAGTTTTGAGCAAATTCTGTCCTCATTTCCCAACTTTTGAAAGTCCTAATTTAGCATTTAACAAAGAAAATTACAAATAAGCTGTATGAAAAACTTGAATGCCTAATTTGTACTGCAATTTTGCCACATTGCAGCACGGTAGTCCAGTGGATAGCAATGTGGCCTCACAGCAAGAAGGCCCAGGGTTTGAACGCTGTTAATTTCGGGCCATTCTGTGATTAGTTTGCGTTTTCTCCCCGTGTCTGTCTGGGTTTCCTCCATCAAAACATGTTAGGTTGTCCAGTCAGTGCCACTGACCAGTGCCACTGGTATAGCTCTTGAGTTGGTCCCTGATCACTGTACAGTATCTGATCACTGCTCTCTTGAGGAATGGGTCAAATGCAGGGAAGGAATTTCGCTACATGTATGTGTATGTGACAGCAAAGTACCTTAATCAAACCATGAGCTTGTACATGAAGCCAAACACTTTCTGACTCCTTTTTTGGCTGACAGATATCAGATATACATGGACCACCCACCAAGTTGCAGTATGATGCTATCAGTCTCTCTTAATACATTTTAAAAGGATTTTATTCATTACTATTTTAGCCCGTTGACTGGACAGACACACAAATATGTACATGTGAGGCAAACAAAACTTTGAAATAGATTGTGACAAGAGATTTTCCGGGACCTTGTGTGTAAATCTGTGGTGTAAGTCACAGAATAAGCACATCTGAAATCCTAAACAGCAACAGATAGCTCGCCTGGTGAAATGATATTATCATTTTATATTCTTCTGTTTCCAAAACCAGACTCTCACCTTTACACCATGCCGACCACTTATCTTCTTTCCTTCTTGTTGCCCACAGTGAAACCTCCTCTCCAGCTTTAGCATTCAGGAAGCAGAAAAGCAGCGGTGAGATGAGAATTAACGTTGTTTATGTATGTGTATGTGTGTAAAGTTATCAGCCCGATAATGGCTTTGGGAATAAAAATTTGTCTTAGGTACCACAATTTGTCATTTTTTCCCATGTAGTAATGTAGTTCAAAGAAGAAAAACATCTAGAAAGCCTTGAAGGAAAAACTAGAATTAGAACAAGATTTCTTTATCTTTTTGCTCTTTTGACATCTACGACCTGCCCTGTGCCTTCGTTTGTCATTCCTGATCCTAGAAGTCTGTCTCTGGACACCACTTTTACACATCATGCATCGTCATGAAAGACTGTAAACTATGAAGGTTTTTTGAGGTTTAATGTATGGAATGACATGTCTCTCAGTCACAGCAAGAATATACCCTGTGGAGGTTTGCTCTACTACAGTTTCATGTTATTCCACTGACTGAAACTTAATAATGGCAGCTCACCAAAAACATCCATCGTCAACATGGTCGCGGGGGGCTGGAGCCAATCCCAGCTTACATCAGGGAAAAGGCAGGGTACACCCTGGACAGGTTGCCAGTCCATTGCAGGGCCACACATAGACAACTAGTCACACTCACATCCACCTAAGGACAATTTTGGAGACTCCAATTAACCTAGCCTGCATGTCTTTGGACCCGGAGAGAACCCACACGGACACGGGGAGAACATGCAAACACACAGAAAGGCCGGGACAACTGGGGTTTGAACCCACAACCTTCTTGCTGTGAGGCGACTCCCCACTGCACCACCGTGCTGCCCCTCACCAAAAACATAACTAACAGAAATCATTTTATTGCATATTGTCTCAACATATAATAAGTTAAGTATGATTATCACAAATTCTATGAGCTGACCTTCTGATCAAGCCATAAAGAGAGACAGCGTCATGTAAGAGCTTGTGTACAGAGATTTTGTGCAGGTATGACTCGAGGCCCTGTTACATAACCTCTGCTTAAGCACAGTGAGAACATTCCCATCAAACCTCGTGTGTGTGCGTCTAGACATCATGAGTATATCTATATCTCTATCCCAATCAGGGAACATTTGAGCCTATCCATCAGGCCTATCTGTTGGTCTGGTGCTCACTCAACCTGCTCAGTGCTGAAACCCTGATGGATGCCCTGCCTCCTTTTTTTTGTCCCAACTTCCCCTCTTTCTCCTGTATTCCTTCTTAAGCCTATCATCTTCCTGCTTTTGTTCCCTCTATTCTACCTTAAGTGAAAGCTGCATGCGCATTCATGGAAGAACAGGCCATCCATGCCTGTGTGTGTGCGCATGTTCTCATATAGATAAGGGATCTTAAACTAACAGAGGAGCCTAAGAGCAGGCGAACCGATCAGCCAAAAGAGGCCACACTGCAGATGAACAGATTATGCATTTACATATGCATAGATGCATGCATGTACGCACACACACACACACACACACACACGCACACACACCACACAGGCACACGCACACGCAGGTAACATGAGTGAGAATGTGCCTTGTAATGATGTTTCCCACTGAGATTTCCCATACAACCATGAAGCTACCATCCTATTGTTCTTTTATTTTGCGTTCACTGCTGCTTATCTTCACATCTTCTTATTAATGTGCTACCCATTAAACAATATTTAAAAAAAAGTTTACAAACTGCTCCACAACAGGACAATGTTTTGCAGAGAGTTATGAGACAGGTGTTGATGGTGCAAATACGTCCTTTAAATAAACTTTGTAAACTTATTGTCCCGTTAGCGACCAAGATAAGCTCACAAATTTGGTAACTATCCACTGGCAAGCTCATTTGCTCTGAGAACTTTATTTTTACTCATTTTATTTAACAAAATGGTGCCTGTATATACCTGGTCCTTCATCATTTAGTCCCATAGTTTTGGGAGCTTTAATCTAGTGTGCATTCAGTCTACTCTATAGAATGGGATGTCCATACAATGACCTTTCAAGTCAAATCACACAGTTTTACTAACTTTTGACAGTGACAGTAGAGTCAGCAGTCAGTCTGCAAAACACCGGCAGCAGGACGGACTGAATTATGTAGTGTCTGTTTTTAAATTAGTTTCACAGCCAAGAATCCCATAGTGTGGTTTTCTAAAAGAGGAGCTGTAGTAATCCCAGACTACAAAAAGTGTTATTTTGTAACAATGTTAGAGTAGTGCTATAGGAGATTAACTATGAAAATCCATATCATCTATCACATTAAGTAAGTTGCCTGTCAAATGGTTTATGTTTATGTTTAAGGTAAGCCTGCAGCCATGCTGAGTAAAACACAGCTGATACTGTACCTGCTGACTCCATCATTCTCTGTGTGTGTTTGAGCATGTGGCTAAAGCTCATGTCTTCATTGTGTGTGTGTGTGTGTGAATGCTTGAAGCGTTGATATATCAGCCTGATGATGACAGTGCAGTCAAGGTTAACGTCAAACCACCCTCTGCGTCTGTGCTTGTGTGTTCGTGCACGTCCGATTTCTTCGCTTTGCTCGCCGCAGCCTGACACCAGGGGGAAATCCTCACTCAAGAGCTGTCAACAGCCCTGAGGCGAGTAAACACCACACAAATCTGTAATGACTACTGTCTTGTTTCCCTACCAACCAGGTCTGTTTTGGTCGCTGCAGTGATGGCAGAAACCCGTTTATTAAGCGCCTTTCCCGGGGCAGGAGGATTGATAACAATATCCCATTGTCCAGCTGTAGCATCAGGAGAACGGGCAAAGACACTGAACAACATGAGCTGGAAGTGTTAATAATAGACTTATAGCACAATGGTGGTATTATCACCCCAGGAATGTATGATTGTCTTGGGATCCTTTGTTACCTCCAGGGAAAACGCAACCTTATACCCCAGTGTTTAGCTCATTTCTGGTGCTGCGTTCCAGATCAAATTGTCAAACAACGTTAAGACGTTCACTGTTTCTGACAGGTCAAGACATTCAGGCGTAAGGCATCAGCAGCTGTGATATATTGAAGGAGAAGGTATATACAATTGCAGGTATCATATTGTATTTCTTGGAGTAAGGAACTTATTTCAACCTGCAGCCAAGACTTGTGTAGCAAGTCCATACTGGACATGCTGTGTGTTCTTCTTTATGCAACAGTTACTCCCTCTTTAAGGCTTATGAGCCTCTGGACATGTCAGGGCAGACATCAAAAGAAGTGCTTTGAAGTTGTCCGCCATATGGGATGCTGAGATGAATTTCAGTGCACTAGCTGCATGTGAAACTGTCAGATTAGCTCAGGGTGCACCTCATTTTGATCAGGTCTTTGGCTGTTTAGTGCAGGCGTCATAAAAATTTTGTAGCGGCCAAGTGGAGAGACCACAGCAAGGGCGTCTCCTTGCCATCAGCACAGCAGATACTATGGTTCACTTTGGTGTGGTTGTCTGTTTCAGTAAAACAGAGGAGACCAGATTCTTGAACCACTCTTAAGAGACAAGATAAAAACTTGATTTTGTCAGATTTGTGCACCAGAAATAAACCTTTTTATATCACACAATGAAATGACCAATAAACTAACAGTGAACCTAATATAACTTGACAGTTGGAGCACAGAAAAACAGAGGAAACAAGTCATTAAATCACAAAAAACAAAGCAAATGTCTGACAAAATAAGCATATTAACAGCCTCTATTAGCATCAAGTTCGAAAACAATCATGTCTCTCTGATCACTTCATAACTTAGTTTTGCAGTATTTAATGCTTTCACACTTTCAAATTAAGCACACTAAACATATTTGAGTGGGGTGTGATGGACACACTGAAATGCACAATGGAGCTGCAGAGGAGCTGCTCACAGCTGGAAAAGATTTAATGGTGGACGGCGTTGCAACAGCTCCAGGAGTATCTCAGAAAACAAAAATCTTAAATTAGTGATTTTTTTAGCCACTTTGGTGCAACAGAAAGAAGCTGTGAACAGAACACTGACATAACCTTTTAAGTTGATATGGAAAACTTTGCAAACAGTTGCCTTTTGACACCTCCAGCACACACAGAGCAAAATTAGCATTAATTTGGAGTTGTGTTTTAGCTTTGTTTTTGGTTTCCACCAGCTCCTGAAAAATATCTGGCTCTTTGTGTGCTCAATTTTGTTCACTAGCTAGTTGCTGTCTATGTCTATCTGCCATCTGATGCTGAGTAGCTAGTGTACAGTGGATTTATACTCTAGTAAGTCTAGCTAGCTTACGTAAACAAAAGCATGTCAAAAATTAACTACTTATTACTTGACTTGACTTGAATACGGGTCAGAACATTGCTTATTTTGACATAATGGGGTCAATTATGGGTCTATATTTAATATTTTTTGGTGCTACTCTTTAACTAACATCCAACAAATCGCATACGTGTCAATATCAATTGCCATCGACCAACACGGTCCCTGATTATCTAAGCTACAGCTTCGAATCTGTATTAATTGAAATGTGAGCCAGCAACACTCCATTAAAAACAACCCGAGGAGTCAATTCAGCTGTGTCTCCCTTCCGACAAAACCACCAAATATAAAACAAGGCCTTAATAGGAAACATGTGATATAAAGCTTTAACTGGCTTTTACACAGTTTCTCTCTTCATTCATATGTACACCACATCATAATCAAATCCCTGCTGAAAGTAACAATGCCTGTTTCCAACTTCAACACTTGCTTACAAAGCACTTGTTGACACTGGCGCCAGAGCGCTGTGGGCCAGCAGTCTTACACACACACATACAGTGTAGACACACACTTTTCTTCACACTGTAAAATAATATTCATTAGCAGAAGTTATAGTTTTTTGTGAATTATGGGGTAGTATGAAACGCGTCCTTGCCTGTTTGCAGGCCCCTCTGTGGGAAGCAACCAAACCTGGAACACTATGGAATACACAACAATGTGTGTTTTGCATACATATGCAAAAGCACATATACACATAAGTCACACCAGATCATCTGCATTTATTCACCAACGTTCAACCCACGTTCCCCATCCATCACATGTTTTAATGTATTTTCATTGCGATCCTAAAGCACTACACATATAAAATGAAATACCACCAGTTAATCTATGCAACAGCCCTCATGTAAAACTGCAGCTAAAGTAGAATTTATTGGGGTGCCACAGTTTTGTGTGGTCATTCTTTGTCACACGTGCATAGGTCTACAGGTGCAGCTGATCCTGGCTCAGCACCGAGCAGTCATTTCAGCCAGGAAATGATTTAAAGCCATGAAACTGACCGTGGCGGAAGGAGGGATGGGATTGATATCTCACTCAACGTCTGACTCGGAGCATTCAGCAGTGTTTGATATTACAGGTGCACTGGGACACCCAGTGGAGTCGTATGTCCACTGCTGACCCAGCAGCTCTGCCAAAGTTGGTGATGGTGAAATACTGTGTGTGTGTGAGTGTGTGAGTGCGCTCGAGGCTGAGCATATAAGGAAAGAGTCCAGAGTGAGACGTGTTTAAGCCAGGCTTTGCGAATACTTATCCAGCTGCATGAGAGCATCTTTTTAACTCCATGATTGAAATTGTGATTGTGTGTTTTAACATTTACTTTATATTCATTAGGGTTAAATACCATGAATTGAGATATTTGTGTTACCCGGTAATTCTCATCAAATTTGCTTGAATTCGTGCTAGGAAGAAACCTGGGAACTTCTTTAGCATGTGTGCTTGAGTGCCCGTATGCGCCTGTGTGTACTGATATGGATAATGAATCAGGCTCAGCAATAGAGGGATGACAGGAGAGATTGTGAGCACCCCCACCCACCCTCCTTGTGGTTTCTGTAATGGGAATGACGGAGGAGAGGAAGGTGGGAAAAAATGGGCTGAAGGAGGTATGTGAAAACTGAGACAAATGAGAAAAGAGGGTTAAACACAGGAGACTGGATAAGAATGAGGCATGGTCTTTGTTCCTGAAGTTAAAAAAAATTTAATTATTGCTACAAATGTTAAGCTGATTAGCATACAGTTGCTTTTTTTACACATTCAGCAGATACGGAGAAACATTAGAATTCATTCTGAGCCACTGAATACTTTGCTATGTTCACCAACTAGTTGCTAACTATGTCAGTGAGCTGTTTGGGTTTTGGGTAGGTAGCGGACAGTTTTTTTTTGTTAGTTTTTTTAGAATTTTCCTTGCTAAAAACTGCTGCTTGCCACAGCTGATAAACAATGCTAACAGTGAGAGATAAAAAATATTGATTCTAGTTGCTTTAAATCTTACCTTAGGCTTTCTCATTCCTTTTCATGCTAAAATTACAGCTCAGACTTCAGCTGTGTGGTAAAATGCATTTTAGAGCAAAATCTGTCAATGAAAATTATGCAGGCAGTTCGATGTGTGACTTCATCAGACATGTTTGCTTCCTTTTCCAAAACCACTGAAACAAAACGCCAAAAAAAAGGGTGCATACGACAGATTTTCCTTCGATGTCACTGCGACCTCAGGTCAGCACTGTCAAAGTGCTCATACACTCCCATAGAACTACTTGGATGTGTTTCAGATATTGTTGGCATGTTGTTTCTTCCACCACCTTGGTAACAAATATGAAAAATGTGTTTAAAATCAGACTTTACAGTGAGAAATCCTGGGTTTTCCAGGATATGAGTAACATATTCCCCAGAAGTAACAATTCCTAGATGTTCAAAACTGACATTCTTCTCCCATACACACTGTGTATCTCCATATCCTGTGTGTTTACAGAGCAGACAGACTTCAAAGTGAGAAATACGAGTTGTTAGAAACACCATTAAGAAGTGGTCCTTCTCTGCACTGACATGTTGCATAAGGCCAAAACTGCCTGCGCCCCTCTCCAGCGGTCACTGACTTATCAAGTTGCATAACAGCAGTGTGAGTGTGTGTGTGGAGACAGAGAAAAGAGAGACAGAGCCATGGAGTGAAACAGTATATTAGCCTCCAGAGGCAGAAGCATGTGTGCTTCAGTGAGCTTGACCTGTGGACTCAGTATCTCTATCTGAACTCGGCAGCACACACTGGGCTGGGTCAGCTGCCTGTTACTGGTACTGTGCCTAAAGAGATCTAACAGCATTTGCAAGTGGTGAAAGGGATCACCTGAAGCATTTTGATGTAGATAAATGTTAGTTGTTTATGTTGTTCACCAAACACCTGCTGAGTGGCTTGTGCTTCTTTGGAAATATCCTCTGATGCACAGGAGGAGATGACTATTAAATTTACAGATGATTGAACGAAAAACACCCCAATAATTTCACAAGTGATTGAACCAGGCCGGCACTCACAGGTATGGCGTACTGCCACTTACTGATTTTTGCACACCTGCAAACCATCAGTCCTTAGTATGTACCACCTATTACTGATCAATGCATGTTTGAAGAATCTGAAAGATGCATGCATGCACAGTGGTTATCACTGTTATCTGAAAGAAGGGTCATCTGTTGCCTGCTCCAGATTCCTCCTACACTGCAACCACACTGTCAACCATACTGTGTTTTAATGCAGCCAAAGTCACCATGTAGTTCACATTTACATACTTTTCTGTGTCAAACTGCTGCATTGCGGGGATAAAATCCTTCTTATATAACCGTGACGTCATATGACAAAATCAGTACAAATCCAGATTAAAGACAACAGATCTATGGTGTATTCGGCTACTGTATATTGACAATTAAAATAAGTGTTCATGAGACATTTAGAGGCATCTAAAAGCTTTACTACTACACAGTCTCTCACTGGGCTGGCTTACGTCATCATTTTGCATAAACTCAGTTTATGCAATGAAAAACTAAACTGGTGAGATTTTAAGATTTAGGGTTTTAGTGCAGGGTTGGACAATGGATGGACTGACGGCAGGATTCACAGAGTCCTTGTTCTGCCCAAACAAGCCCAAAGAGAAGGTGGAAATGTGAAGATTTTTTTGCCTAGCTGGATCTGGTCAAATATTTCAAATTACTCTTATTACTGTAATTCTGCTCAGAATTATTTACTGCTACATTGGCTAAAAAGTCCTGTCAATGGTGGCAAAAGATGATCTCCACTTGGTGACCGTTATAGTGTGATTAGCCACTAAAATGTTCAGCCCAAATGTTTTCAAACACATTCATTCATCCATTATGCTTTCAACCAACATCAGTGATGTGTACCATGCTTTTACATTAAAGGCCACATTTGTACCAGCACATGTGGTACTCCAAAAAATGTGAAACAAATGAAGAATGACTGACAACTTGCTGACTAGACTCCTGTTACAGACACATACATGCACAAGGTCTCCATTTTATCAGTACTCATTCTTAAATTATTTTGTCTCAGTTACTTGACACAATGCAACATATTCACTACTGAGGTCAAACAGACAAATTGTGAGTCATCCGTGGAAGCCGCTTCACTTGTATAATAAAGGACCTCCCATCAATCAACGGATTGAATATCTAAGTTGTGATATTTCCCTTCATTCTGATATCAAATCAGTCCTGTAGTGTGGGCGAATTGGACAGCACATGCAGCCTTTCTTGACTCACTCACCACCACTTTGGCCTTTCTGCCTTGCTCTACATTTCATGCTGCCTTTGTGTGCATATAAACACAGTTAACAGTGCAAATCAGGTTTTGGGTTTGGTGAGATGGTGGAACATTTCTCAGTTTGTTTACATTAGAGCGTTAAATCTTGTTTGTGTCTAAACCTGCTTGAAGTGATGTGCATGTGTGTGTCTAAGTATGTGCAGGGTGTGTGCCTTTGCAAGTACAGTTAGGTGTTTGTGGAACCACATCCATTTATGACACTGTGCGTACATGTTCAATATATATCTGGAGTGTATGTCAGTAATGAACATAGTTTTTGGGGGCAGAATTGCTCTGGAAAGCCATGAAATGAGGGGTGAATTGTCATATGCCATGTGCAAATGAGTGGTTCTTTCTAGTACATTGTGGGTAACAAAAATGCTGCGGTTTTATGACCAAGGTCAGGGCCTGCGAAGAAAACCACACAGAACCACAAGAAATAAACAACAACAAATGATTGGTTAAAAATGTTTATTATTGCTGATATATCAGCATTGGCAAGATATGTGCTGCAATGATAAGCAAAAATGGCTAAATAAAAAATAAATTCACGAGTTCAAGTTGTTAAAATTACTACTACTACTGTTTCTTTGTCAGTGATAAGAAATGTGATATATTTGGCTTTCACTGTATTTTAAGTTTCAGAATACAAATTTATTAATACTTTGACATTTTATAAACCAAACAATTAATCAGTTAATCAAGGTAATAATCAGCAGTGTTAGAAACAGCCATAATAAATAGCCTACATTTGGATATTTGTCCCTAAGGATTAAGCACTGATCTATACATCTAATGTTTGTATGTTGAAAATGTTAATGTTGAAAAATTTAAACAGGCAAATACATATCTGATTTTTTATTCAAATATTTTTTTTTAATGCCAGTGTCTGTTGTGCTCTGGTAAAATGTGAAACAGTATATTTTTTTGGTCCCAGTTCTGTGTGCTCACTTTTCGTATTTGCGTATTTCTTTGAGATCAGGTTGATTGTGAAACCCAGGATGTTGAAGAGGTGATGTGGACTAAAAACAGCTGAATTGCAGTGAATTGTGGGTATGTGACAGTGTTTCTCTCAGCACTGCAAACTGTCTGCCTGCTTTTCTCAGCTAGCCATCAACTCTCCTTTTATCTATCCCTCTTTTCTCCTCTCTTCAGCCTCCCACAAGTCCAGCTCACCAGAAAGTCTATACAATGTAGATATGATTATGTATCTTGGCAGGAACAGTGTGCATACATCATTGTGTTTATGTGCATGCGTGCATCACAGTGTGTCCTAGCTGGAGGAGAGAACCAACTCATGGAACACTTGACAGAAGATATATACCTTTTCCAGAGGAAAAGGAAATAAAAACAGACTACAAATGATACACGGCTCTTCTATGAGGCCTGCGAGACAACTTTCTCCTCTCGATCGATTCCTTCTCTCCAGGTAAACCCAGCTGTGAACCCATGAGCTCCGCTGGACCCATTTCTTTCAATTTTACGGTCCTTTTAACGTGACAATAATCTCCCACAGCCAGGCTGTCTGCTATCTCCCAGCATGTGCTGACTCGATTTCAACCCGGCTCTCCTCTTTTGCTTTTTCTCTCACTTTTTCTTTTGCCGTCTTTCTTTTTCTCTTTTTTACTCCTTACCATCCCTGCTTGTCTTTGCCTTTTTTTTGACTCTCTCTCACCCATTCTTCCTAAGAACTAGTGCCTTCCCTTCCCCTTTATTCCCCATCCAGGTAGGTCTTTGGTGCCAGACAGAGGAGCACAGTGTTCCTTTGTTATTTCCTGGGCTTAAGTCTAGATAACAACCGCAGCCACTCAGGCTCACCAACACATCAGCAGCCTCATATCTGAAGCTTTACATTTCCATAATTTGAGGGGCAAGTCCTCACAAAGGGAAGGGATATCTAAACTAAAAGTTCTCACTTAAAAACCAGCTTGTGGGAACTAATGGTGTAATGCTACTTTAATATTAACCATTATGACCGTGATCCATTATTTCGTCAGCTACTGCACGTGCTCACTTCCATGGACGGAGGGATGAAACCAGCTGCTCCAGTTGGCCCCTCCCCTTGACAATGGTTGCCTAGTGCCACAACTGGAGCCCATCACCAGAATGGGAAGACAGCCAGCCTGCCAGATGTGAGGCCTTCTCCACGCTCCCTGTAATCCAAGCAGAAACACAAACTTCACGTACGCACACAAATAACTGAGCGCACATAAATCATCACCCATCACGAACGACTATGCACTATTGCTACGACTATTACCTGCACTGTATGACTTTCCATTTACTCTAGAATATATATATATATGTATGTATTTTAATTTAACCTTTATTTAACCAGGTGAGTCTCATTGAGATTAAAATGTCTTTTGCAAGAGAGACCTGGCCAAGACACAGTATAAAAGAACATAAAGGACAAATTTCCAACATATAAAAGACATCAAGTATACATACATAAGTAAAACCCTGTGTTGAATATGCTGAAGAACTTGAGACACAGTTTCAGAAATGGCATGCAGGCCTCTCTGTTTTCCATCCAAACCCAAGAGTGACCTTATTGTGGCCACATATACCCCCCTGTGGAAAGCAGGCTCCTTCAGGACCCTGCTATTAGCGGCTTTGTGAGGCAGAGTGGCGACATGTTAATGGTACACAGACACAGAAGAGGCTACAGACCCCTGCACCCTCCTGCTCACAGAACACATCTGACTGCAAGAAACTTGGACTCTTAAAGATATAAGTCGACAGCAACCACAAAGGGATGGTTTGGATTTGTGTTGGCCTCAGGATTAAATAAAACTTTACTGTTTTTTTACAAGAAACTATGTGTAGCATTTTAACATCTATAGAACCTGACCCCATTAATTGTGACACATAAGGAGGTAACATCACTTTGGCTGCTTTCTTGCCAAGAGTTAGCAGCTGGTTACAACAATACGTTCCAACTTTCGTACCCCATCTGTGTCACTCAGCCCGAAGTCCACTGATTCCTACTGAAGATGTAAATCTTTAAAAACAGATCACAAATATGTAGTTTCATTTTTTTATAGACTATCTTCTTTCCCAGGAAACCTGGGCACTGTAGTTTTTAGCAAATGTCACTCAAACCGGATTAAATAGCACATTTGTTGGGGACTATTTCTACCTGTGGATTATTGCACATTTGGTATGTGTGTCTGTGGAAATAAAGGAATATGTCACTCAGTGCAACAGTGAGTCACAGATGTGTGTTTCATTTTATGAACAACAATGGAGCTCTGTGACAGAGGAATAAGATAGATCAGGCTTTGGTTAGTTTTGGTCTTTTCATGGGATTTGTTGACAATATAAAATCATAGAATACCACCAGCCTCAGCAGTCTGAAAAACAGCATTGTCTACAAGCTGTCATGAACTACATCAATAGGAATAATAACAATGTCTATGGCATTCAAGGTCATTTTACAAAACGTGTAACTGGTAAAACAAATTTGGGATAATTGGATAAACTTCCTGAGGCCCTAAGAGGTAGTGTCATCAAGCTAATAAGTCACCATTTCCGACATTTATCCTGCCAAATGTTTACCAGGCACTAATGTGGGCTTTTAAATTGAAACTGTATTTGTGGGTCAATCATTTGCGCAAGAGTGTAAAAGTAACAGAGCTGCATTGATGTACTTTAACATATGTGACCAATATGCTATACATCTGGATTACTTCCTTGTCAACACAAGGGTTAATGGGTTGGTGGCATAGACACACACCACTTTGGTCAATGGGGCACCGCGTCTCAATCTCCGAAAACATGATAAAATACCCCTGCTGCCCAATGATCCATTTCTGACTGTCCAGGCCAAGACTGACAAATAGCTGTCATCTAACCGTATGATTGTTTCATGGCACCAGAGACAGTTCAAAGAAAGAGGTTTGAACATCTAAAGTCGGTACCATCAGATAGGCTTGTTAATGAGGCCTATCTAGTGTCAAACAGCCAGCTAGACTAGCGGCGAGAATCACACACAGTGTGACCAGTATGCCTTTAAAAAGCTTTCTTTGCCCTCAGATTCCCAATGAACACCGACATGCTCTACTTGTACTAAACTTAGAAGACAGTGACAGTAGAAATATTACTGGCCCTCAACCTACGCACAGTCCGTGACCTTCTGTAAAACCTCATCCACCTACCTAAAAACCTCTCCCATTTACCTAATTTCTCAGAAATCTTTGTGTTCGGTCACAGGCCATGAACGGTAAAATGTAAACAGAGTTCTCCGTGATGAGTCACAGATGACGCTCCATTGTCGTAGCAACTTGCCAACCTACTCATAAAGATAGCCAAGAAGCAGTGAAGGGAAAAATACCAGCATTTGTACTGTTATTTAATGTTCTCCATCACAAGTTGTTTCCAAGTACACTAATTTGTATGAATTACTGTACTACAAGCATATAATTTAGGGGCTAAGGTAACTGTCAGTGTAACATATTTGTTTAGACATGAAAAATATTTATTTAAGCACTAAATGTACTTCTGGAAAGCCAACTGATCACTTTAACGGTGCACATACTGTATACCTTTTGAATGTTTGTCCAATGAAAGTTGGCTGGACACTTGACAGATTGACACAGTGATTAAATATTTGCTTAAAATTGAAGGAATTGGCAAAGTCCCTGGTTGAAAACCAATTACACGGATAATAAAAGATTCTATGCATTTACAAGTGTTCTATACTGTCGGTATATTGCCCTCTGGGTGGCCTATAGCGTCACTATCACTCTCCATTAGAAACAAGTCAACTGGTATTGAAAGTGCTTTGCTAGGCTAATCTCAAAGGCTTCCATAAGTCAGCTGGTGTTTGGATCGCCACTCATCAGACTGGCACAGACTGAGTTTGAACTCCTAAAGCTCTGGCCTCGGTTTCACAAAGAAAGCAATGATGTCAAGTTTTCTGGACACATTGCAACATCACACCACTTTGAGGCATGAGAAGAGCTAAAAGCTCTGTTGAAATTTGGAGACGGAGGTGTGATCATAAATCAGAATTCCCTCACACACTCTCACTCCTCACTAACGTCTGCCTTCTTTTTTTCTCCTCAAGTCTCTCGGCCTCTCTCGGCCAGAGAAGGCACATTTTAAACCCATTAGCGATCGCCCTGCCAGCTGTACATCAGCAGAAAACCATAAATTGTTTTATTGGATGAAGTTTCTGCAAAGTGATGAGCTCAGCGTTACCAATTCCCGGTATACCACTAACTTATTGTGTGTGTGAAAGCGTGCCTCTTGTCAAATATTCAAGCAAAAATAACGGTTATTTCCAAGGCTTTTGACGTTTGCATAATATCCCTTGTGCATTCGTCACGCCTTTCTCCAAATCTGTGTCAGTAGGGTAGGAGCTTTATACACGAATTTTCTATAGAAATATTTGACTTTCATTTATGATCTTGCAAGAGGCAATCTATTATTTCTCCAGATATGCAGTTAGTAAGCATGAACATCACCTGCGTTTTCAGTAAATGTTTGTCTGTGTGCTGTAGCTACCTTGTGTGCAAAAATTGCTGATATATGGCATCTCAGCAACAACTCTCCATTGCTGCAGGCTGTCTCTCTCTCTCTCTTTATCTCTGTGACTGGTCGAAGAAGGAGCAGCTTGTGTGAAGTTGTTGACATTAATACCCATCTCCCACCTCACTCCATCTCCTTGCTCTCGCCAGCCCCTCCAAGTCACACAGCTGTGTGAAGTGCAAACACTCGGGCGCCCGCTTTGACCGTGTTGCCAGAGTAACCAAGACTACAACCAGGTATACCCACCGCCCTCCTGCTGGCCGTTAATACATGGCCCCTCTGGGTGAGTCACACGCTCCGTAAACGATGCCCCCTGGAGGTCACCTTATCCACTAATGTCAGCGGCAATAAAGAAGGGGTCAAGGTTTTACTCACTGATGTTAAAGGGAGGCTGTGCAGGGTCAGAGCAGGGGATTTTGGGCGTTTTGGTTGGTAGCGCAACCCAGCCTCTTACACAGGTTTGCTAAGGTTTCATAACATGTTTTGGTGTTTTTTTCCTTGGTCGCCTTGGAAATGGGATTCCTCAAAAATGGGAAAGCCCTAGACCCTTACCTACCCCCCCCCCCACAAGTATACACACCACGCTTCCACTTCTCTGTGGAATAACATTTTGGTGCGTCAGCAGGATTGCGGGCTCCAGGGAAGAATGTTGTCTCGGAGGACAGGTGCGTCACACCTGTATGGCCTGCAGTGTCTACGGGAAATATTCATTCCATTTCCCTTAGCCCCCCCCCCCCCAGTCACTGGTTAGTGACCACTTTCTGTTATAAGAGGCCCTTCATGAAAGCCAGTGAGGGCAGCAGGTGTGAATTGGAATTTAAAATGAATGTTGCCTTTAGTGGACTGTGTACGCCATTCATCACTATGGAAGAACATATACAGAGAGATGGAAAAACTTACAATTAATTGTGCCCAATATAGCAGTCAATGATCAAATTTAAACCTTCACATAAAGGTGTTCTTTAAAGCAAGGCTAAATACATTTTGGGAGTGGAAATAACACAAACTCTTACAAAAGTTTCATTTATAAGCAAAAGAACACGCCCCCCTGCTCTATTTAGTACTCTCAGGGCTTTTGCAGCTACAGCCTTATTTGGTCTGGTATGACCATTAGCTTATGTAGCATTTGTTAACATTAGCTAGATAAACTTTGTAACTGCAAAGCATTTTAGCATTTTAAAATTATTCCTATAATAATACTATTCCTATTTGTGGCAACACTCAAAGGTTACATAGGATCTCTTTAACGCTAGTTTCTAGCTTGCACAACAAAGAACACATAAAAGAAATGAATGGAGCTGAATTCATTTCCTGTGCTCACACTACAGTATATGTATCAACTAGCCCAATAGCTTAGAAAATTCGGCCATGACTGTACTATAATCAGATTTACCAGCTTCCTTGGCAATTGTTCCTTTGAGCAACAGTTCAACCACACAGTGAATTGACTTCAACCAGTGCAAGCTTCCTAATTATAAAAGGTATGAAAAAGAACAAACTTTAGTTGCAGTTAGCTTAATGTGCCTAAACAAAATTAAAGGCAGTACCTGAGAAATAATGATTTGCCTGTTAAAAACAAGTATAGAAATGTGATAAGACACAAGACAAAAAAAGACTCACAAGTCTCCGTACCTGGATTTTAGTGACCTTTATGGGGTTTGTTAAAATTTTTACAATTGTTTACATTGATGGGTTTGGAAGACCGGATCAGAATTTGAACAGGATCACAAATGCAATCCTTCATTTCACATGGACTTTCACTTATGTCAAAATAAGGCTTTATATCTGGACTTACAGTATTGACAGATGACCGCCCCTGTCTCCTGAAGTGTCTCCACATAGCATAATTTAAATTAAGTAGGTGGGTGAAGGTGAAGGTGTGTGTTGGAGGGGGGGTGTTCTGCCAATCAGAGTTCAGATTTGAGCCTGTTCTACTACTTATCCTTCCAGAACTTCATCCAAGAAATACAAACTAAGCTGCGCTTAAGAGACTTCATGAAACACATTATTCTTACCCAGAGATTACTTCTATTTCAAGGCAAATTTGTGAAATATGAATACTATGGGAGCTTTAAATCTACACCTACATTTCTGCTTAGTGTTATTACTGAAGTGTGGACTATAAATCAGTTCTCATTCTCATTTTGCTACTTTAACACTTTAATCATTTGATTAAAACCAATTAATAACCAATAATCACCTTAATAGCCTCTTGAATGAAAATTCTTAGCATTTTGAGTAATATGGACCGTAAAACCATATTCTCCTAGAGGAGTACTGTACTCCTTTGGACAGGCAGTATTTGCTAAGTTCAGCATGAGGTGAACACATCCTTTTAGGGAGCAGATATAGAGACATGTTCCTTCAAAATCAAAACATGTTTGTGTGCGGTGATGGACTCCTACAGAAGGAGGGAGCAGGGGGTAATGAATCAGCTGAGGTTTATGAGAAGCATGCGTACAGTCTGGAGCAGTTTGTGATTTAGGAGGCAGAAAGAGAATAACTGATCTGTTCCACATCAATAAATAATTGAATCTCCCTCCACTCCACATACATGTGTAGCCCCTCCACACCCCCCCCCCCCCTCTCCCCCCCCTCTCACTCTCTCACACTCACACACACACACACACCACACACACACAGTGCTGACTGTTCAGTTACTTCTCTGACATGGATGGATTGTTGGATTGGAGGACAATGGAGGGGGAGCTGGGGGATGCCTTGGAGTGATAACGTGATAATTGCAAACCAAACTAAATCAAGCCAAACTCATAATCACACTTGAATAAAGCAGAGAGAGAGAAAAAATAAACTAATAGAGATAAAGAGTAAGCAAGTGAGATAAGCTGTTTGGAGAATCTCATCAGAGAGAGACGCGTAAGAAGGATGAAAAGATGAAGGCAGACAGACGCAGAAGGAGACGTAGACATGTGGTGTTGAGCAAAAGCTGACCCGGATGCATGCATTTGTACATTACACGTCCGAGAAACAAGGGCGCTGAACACGTCTGAGACATAACAACTGCCGCATGTCAAATCCAAAGCGCCAAAACACCCTGACACATGAACACAACCACATGTTCAAGTCATACGGGGGAAAACATTGTGGCGCTCGCCACCAGATATGCAGCTGAGGTGGTTGACTGGGGTCAGGTAACCAATGATCAACCGCAGCTTTCATGTCTGATTTGTCACATGGTTAATCATAATCTCACACATATGTAAATGATTATGGCGCAATGAAGAGGCATTGCATGACGTCAGAGGCATCATTTGGTGACGTGGACTACTGAGGCTGCAGTCAAAGCTTGACGGACAACTGCTGGGAAAGGCAAATGGATTTATAATGGGGTTCTCTTGACTGTAATTAAAGCAAGGAGTTTCCTGTTTTTTGAGGCAAAGAATTAAGGTTATTGTCATATTGTTTTTGTGGATCTTTTGCCGATTGTGCAATTCAGAGCGGTCTCAGAGGAATAATCCTATGCCTTCCGATTTGGGAACATTTGCATGGATGACAGGAAAGCAGCCACAAAAACAGACTACACAAGAGAACAAATGAGTAACACAAAAATGAGAACATCAAATGATGCTCATCTCTGCACAAAATGTGCTAATTTATGCACTGAGAGCACAAACACATACTTAAACACATAACCACAAGACTGAGTGCCAGCGAGACCTCATCCCAACAGCAACGGCACACTGTTTTCCTGCAGTGTTTTTAAAGGAGCTCAGAGCCGCTAACTGTCAATGGTGCGTTAAACAAGAACAGTTATCGGGGGTTAAATCTGAAGTTGAAATGGAGTGGAAAAGAGTGTTGGGATCCAAGAGGGGATAGTATAAATGACAGGGAGAGGTGGAAATGGTGTCCCAAATTTGAACAGAGAGAGAATTTTTTTTCCTTTACTGTCCTCATGCTTCTAATGATTAAATATGATTCAGGTTACTGGAAGCTAATGTGAGCAAGTTGGTCCTGAGAGAAAATTTGTCTTTTTTGTGACACAATCAAGTTAAACTTAGTGGGACTTTAACACCACAGCTGTTGTTAAATATGAATGACTGTCTGCAAATACAAACCAAATAATTACCACATGTAGAGACAGTTTTGCTTTGTGGAAAATGGTAATGATATTAATAATAAATTCATACACACATTTTATTAATTGAGTGCTTTTCTGCTCCATGGAAAAAACATTAAAAGCTAGAATAATTAAGACACTGATTAGTTAAATGGCAGATTAAAGGCACAATAAAGGAAAAAGCTGAATAAATGTTTGTGTCATGTTTGTGGTGTTCAGTTTTATTATTTCTGGTTGAAGTTTTTTTTTTTTTCCCGATTCTGCGTTTTCATTCTGTGTTTGTGATCTTGCCTCGGTTCTGTAAAGTAATGGTTGTGTTTTCTATTACCTTGTTAAATCCATCCTCATGTGTTGCTGCACGCTTTACTTCCTGTTTTATGTAGATACCATCCGTCTCTGGGCATTTCTGAAACTAGACCCTGACACTTCTTGGAGTTAATTGTTAATTGTTCAGGAACAGGGCCTCCCTTCTTCCCCCTCACTGACTAACCACCTGTGTCTCATTACACACACACCTGCGAATCCAATCACCAACACATACACAAGATCGCCCAAACTCTCCCCTCACTGTCTCAGTTCTCTAAAGTTCTCACGCGACGTTAGCACTTCGACTCCACATCAATCAACATTCGTTGCTTACCTCGCCATGGACGAACTAATCCTCACCCCCTCGGATGACGAGCTGTTCTTCTTTCGGTCCGTGGTTCCCAAATCTACCCTATCCGTTGCCTCACCCACTCCTCGACGGTGGGTTCCCGGTCCTTCACTGAAGCTTGGTTTACTACTCTCCATCTAGCAGCTCCGGCCGCGCTTCACCTGACCTGCCCAGGGTCCGTAGCCAGCGCCGCCGTGATCCAGATGACGCCCAACGCTGTTGTACCGGGCGCTCCGATCTCGACCGGCTGTTCCACCGATGCTCTGCTCCCGGCCATTCCTCGGCCAGCCCGCAGCTTCCGGTTTCAGCGCCCCCACACCCCGCTGCTATAACCGAATGGACCGTGGTCTGCCACCAGTAGGCGCTGAGGGCAATGAACAATCCCTTACATCGAACGGGCAACAATGCCCAGCTCTTTCGGCTCTACAACGCCGCCTCAATCTCCACTACATGTAGCTACCCACTTCCGGCTTCTCCCACCCGCGGCGCGCGGCCACGGCACACCATTGACGTCACGACATCGGCTCCTCCCGCCGTATGGCCGCCAGCCCTCGTACAGGGCCAGGTCGTATTACCCCCTGTGCCTGCTCCCCTGTCGTCTGATGTTTCTAATTTGTTTTCCCTCTTCCTCTCATCCATGTCTCAGCAGGCTGCACTCCTTACCCACATCCTCTCATCCCAACATCCTTTCCTCTTCTTCATTTCCTTTCCCTACCAACATAGCCATTCTTCCCAGGCGGTTCATTCTCTTTCTCATGCAGCTACTGCAACTCTCTCCTCTTTTTCTTTCCCTGCCATCCAACCCCTTCTTTCCCCTGTACCCCTGTGTGTTTTCTGTTTCCACAGCTAATCCAGGCTCCCACATACCGCCCGCCTTACCCGTGGACACCGGCCTTTTCACGCTAGCATCCGTTAACTCCCCAGTTTACCCTCTCCCGGCCAGGCGCCCCTCACCGATCTCGCCTTCACTCAGGCAGTTGATTCCATCAGGTGCTTACATTGACCTCGCTCTCTTATTCCTGCCATCCACAGGCCGAGGGAGCTGTCTTTACCGCTAGGTCACTCAGCTTGTACAGCCAGTCCCTTCTCGCTTTGGAGAACTTACATCCGGCGAGTTTGCATTTGCTTTTCCCTCTATCGCGACACAATTTGTTCAGTTTTCCCACATTGCAGAGCAGAGCTGGATGACTATCTTTCAATCATCTTGGACTTGGCTTTGTGGTTTGGTGGCACTGGGTTCTTATCCTTGCATCCGTGCATTTTGCGTCTCAAGCTGCTGGCCGCCTTCACCAGTTTAACCTAGGCACTTACTGGGGAGCCATCGAC
Source organism: Micropterus salmoides (assembly GCF_014851395.1). Classification (NCBI taxonomy): domain Eukaryota; kingdom Metazoa; phylum Chordata; class Actinopteri; order Centrarchiformes; family Centrarchidae; genus Micropterus; species Micropterus salmoides. Next base: position 13,275,131 of record NW_024040040.1, read on the forward strand.
ACTGAACTCTACTACAGGGTTTTTGTGGCTCGCGCCTCTCTTGCAACCCCCCCTCTGTCCCGAGGTTCAGTTCCGCCGCTCCCCCTCCTCCCCTCATTCCTAAACCTTTCGATAACCAGCAGACCAGCATGCCCGTCCCAGCTCGTGGCCCATGCTTTTTCTGGGCGGCTGCATGGTGTGCAATAACTTCAACAACCTGGGTTGCATCATTTCAGGTTGCCGTTTTCTCCACACTCGTTCCTTCTGCGGTGGTGCACATGCCTGTCCTGGCTGCCCTCATAACCCCACCAAGCCCAGTGCATGACTGAGGCTCCACACCTAGCATAATAGCTTAATACCCAGCCAGGATTTTTCCATCCACTACCCTACCATTGCTCAGGCCATCAACCTTATTCGCCTCGCTGGCCCCAACGCATGGTTAGGCAAGGCTGACATAACCAGCGCTTTCAAGGTCTTGCCCATACACCCTGATTTCTGGGATTTGTACGGCGTCTCTTGGAAAGGCTCTTTTTAATTCTCCGTCAGTCTCACTTTTGGGTGTAAATTCAGCCTCAAGATCTTCGACTCACTTTCCGAAGCTTTATGTTGGATCTTGCTCAACAACAGACGTCATCCATCTCTTGGACGACTTCCTCACAGTCATGTCCTCCTTCTCCTCCAGCGCATGGCCTTTCTGCACTGATATCTGCCTTCCTCCAGCTTGGAGTCCCCTTTCCCTGGACAAAACCGTGGGACACCTCTCGAGTTCCTTGGCATCACCCTGGACTCTATATATTCCAAGCCTCCCTTCCAACCGATAAACTACATCGCATATCTCTGTTAAACTCCAACTACCTCCTCACCACCAGATGCACGAAGTGACAGCTCCTTACCACCTCAACTTTGCAATTTGCATCATTTCACAGGGTCGTTCCTTCCTCTCCCACCTGCTTTCGGTGTCTGCTGTGGTGCCATCCCTTCACGGCTTCATCACCATGGAAGACTCTTGCAAAATGGAGCTCAGATTGTGGAGGAATTTTTTGCTGCTCCAACCACTGGGTTTGGTGGCTGTTACGGCTCCCGGTGGTGGTTTGCCTCGGAGTGGCCGCCGGATGTATTCTCCCTCTCCCCCTCTTCAGCCCTCTTTGAACTGTTCCCGATTGTGGTTATGGCCATTCTTTGGGGGCACAAGTGGTCCCAAAAAGTCATCCCGATACACTCTGACAACCACTCCACAGTTGACATAATAAACAAAGGGCGTTCCCAATCTCTCGACATCATGAAGTTCATCCGCAGATTACCTTGGTATCAGCCCAGCACCAATTCATCATCTGCACTCCCACGTCCCAGGCTCACAAAACTCCATCGCTGACTCTTTCTCTCGTTTCTCATTCCAGAAATTCAAAAGCTTCGCTCTGTACTCCGACTCGGATCCAACGCCGGTCCCTCAGTTTTCAGCGACGATCTTCGACTGAATCCCCAGCTTCTCCACTTGCCTTGCCCCCAAAACTCTCTCATCATACTATTCAGGATGGTGCAGCTTGCGGTCAGCACATCCACTATCCACGTATACCTGAGTGGGATCAACTTCTTCATTAAACTCCTTGCAAAAAACAAAACCTCGTAACACCCGTAAACGCCTGTCCTTGACGTCAGACCTCCTCACCCGTTGCATCCTCACCCTTCGTGCCAGGTATCTCCCCTGACCGACTTAACCCTTGAAGCCATGTTCCTCCTTGCTTTCTTCGGCTGCCTAAGATGCTCAGAATTCACTACCACCTCTTCTGCTTACGATCCTTACCTGCATGCAAGCTTAGCCGACATTTCCGTCTACTCAACTGACTCACTCAGATTCAATCTCAAAAGGAGCAAAACAGACCAGTTCAGCCTTTCTCATCCCATATTTCTTTTTTGCTTAAACTCCTACCTAAGCCCCTTCGAACTGATCCTATACTAAATCAACAGCAGACTACACTTCCACACCTCCCCGCACTCCTTCAACATCGGAGCAGCTTCCTCCGCTTCCAGCCAAGGCATTCTGGACTACACCATAAAGATTCTCGGCCAATGGTCCTCCCACGCATACCTCAGTTACAACCGCAACGATCCCCGCGACATCCAACGAGCCCATCACGGCCTAGTACAATAAGTTTGGGGGGGACTATCATCAGCTGCTCAACAAGCAAGCTTCTACAGAGATGAGTCCCCACCCTGAGTCTCAACCCCCGGGTTCTCAGTAGCACAAACCTCTCATCCACCCTCCTAAGAACCTTCATCCCTTCCCCTTACCACTGCACTCACTGTTATGAAATGTGTATCACATAAACAACAGTTGTATTAAGATTCAGGATTGATGTTGAGGAAAAGTGTGTTGGTTTGCAATAATAAAACTGAAAGTATTTGTCATTCATGTTGTGTTTCTTCATGAACCAAATTATTTTGGTTAGATTTCGAATATTTATGAAAAAGAAATATTACATTATTTTATTAAAAGATTGATATTCATTGTAAAGAAAAGAATATACTGAAAAATTTAAAACCGTTAAAATGTATAAAGACTTAGGCTAACTATTTTTCTTTAATGCCTTTGTTTCATGTTACATGATCCCACTGTGTTTTTGAGATGAATACAATTCAATAAAATCAACAGTTGTATTGTCTATCAGACGAGCATTTTCTATTAAACACTATGTAATCTTACGTTGTTAACCTGTGAATGGTGATTTGAAATGTTAGTGTAGTTTCTGAATTTAAAAATCTTACATGTTAACCGGCGATAGTCACATGGAACTCACATTTGAAAGAAAGGTCCCCCATCGTGCAGCAAAGGGTGTTACACACCTTCAACAAGCTGGCAACGGTGCTCACTCGGCATTGGAGGGTTTAACAACCCACTACTACTCCATCCTTATTGGTTTCGGACGGCACTCCCTCCGCATGAACGTGCAAACAGAATGGAAGTTGCTTGGGAGAGGGAGTCGCAAGCAGTTTTGGAAAGGCCCTCTGTGGTCTTCGTTGAGCTTTATTTCCTTTCTTTGTCTTCCCTGATTACCCTGATGTGTTTCACCTGTTCACTCCCTCCCTGCTCGTTTGCCCCTGCATTTAATGAGCTCAGTTCTCTTCAGTCATTGTCTTGTCCTCTTTGTGTGTTGAGTGTTCTGCCTGCTTTTGGTCTGTTTGAACAAAGGCACAGTGAATGGTGTAGTTAGTGTGAAAACAATGTAATTCATGTGCTACCTCTGTCCCTAACTTTTAAGCAACATATATCTGGCTCTACACACAAGAGTGGGCACACTGGACCTTGTGTTTACACATGATATTGATTGATTTGTTGGTGCTAACGTTTTATGTGCAAGTGACCACAAATGTATTTTATTTGGCATTTGCATTACATTTGAGTGTCAACCTTCTTGCCACATAAGACATTTCATAAATGAATCTGCGGCTGTCAATTTCTGTATGGTGTTTAACAGCAATATTGCTTGAAAGGATTGAAACGTGGAAACTTAAATCCAATCATTTAACTATCATTGGTCCTTGGTGCTGGATAAAGAAGCTCCTCTCAAATGAATTAAGATCCAAAGTATGAGTACACAGACTGCACCTCAGAGAATTTTCAGGTACCCTTAAAGACATAATCATCTTATATTTCAAACTTAATATCTTACAGCACCCCGCGACCCTGTAAGCAGGATAAGCGGTTGACGATGGATGGATGAATATCTTCCAGCAAGAGAAATCCTAAAGTCCTGTTTAACACTGTAAACTATATTTTCTCTCCCAGCACCCCCAACTTACCAGTGTCCTCTGCAATAACTTTCTTGTTATTTTGTACATAAGGTTGTAAATTGTAGGGCCAACATCTCACCTCACCTCGTTAGTGGTTCCTCAAATCCATCCACCTTGGTCTCCTTTTGTCCTGGGTCCTTAGATGATACTGCAGCTTTGATAGGGCAAATAAAAGCCTTCTAGATGTCCTACCAACCTCCATATTTTTAAAGGTTTTAAACTAGATTGGCTTTATCATAGTCAACATTATAAACCAATCTCTTTTATAAGGGTAGTTTGTCATTTATTTTAAGTAGGCTATTGTTCAACCTTTGTTGAAATAACCAAACCTGGAACCCTCCCTGACAGAGAACTAGAGGCCGGTTTCTGAACTCCCTTAGGCTACGTCCAGACTGCAGGCCTCATTGCTCAATTTTTTTTCGTCAATCCGATTTTTTTGGTTTGACAGTTCACATTATTGTTTAAATGTGGCCCATATCAGACTCCAGTGTGAATTGTCCATGGCCTGAAAGTGACCTGCATGCACAGAAGAATAGATCAATGTCACACGCAGTACGCTGTCGTACAGAAGCCACAGAGCTCATTAGCCCCGGTTAGCTCATACTTGCTAACCCTCCCGAATATCATGGGAAACTCCCATATTTCATTGCCCTCTCCCGGTTTACTCACAGGGTCACATCTCTCCCGAATGATGACAAATGCTCACAACTTTCTTTCCTTTCCATGATGTTTATAACTGTTTCTGGCACTGCACAACACATCTACCCCACAACCATAAGCAGAAATAGTGTGGGTGCATGGGGGCAGCCAACCCAGGGCCCACACTGGTAGGGGGCCCACTACGTGGACTATGAAGTTAAGCTCAGCTGATTATAGTGGACATGAACAAACAATAACAGTACATGACAATACACGGTGCCGCAAGAATTCAGCTGCTCTTATCAAATGAAACAGTCCCTTCACTCATGGTTTCAATGGTAAACCACCACAAGAACGACAATTACTAACAAACACACAAGATTCTAAGGAGACACGTTTTAATAAACATAAATCATAAAATAACATTTGTATTTATAACAAACTTATTAGCACATTTAACAAAATGCCCTTCACCCTCATGCATCATGGGAATTCTGAAGTAGGGGCGCAGGCTGCGTGTGTACAGCGGTTTATTTACGGCGTCAGCTTCCACTGGAAGCCTCTCAGAAGCATTTCAGCAGCGAAGTGTGTAGCCTGCCCCACGTTAATGACTTGTTTTGTCCTTTTTGTGCTTCTAATACATTCTTCAAAGCTCTCTGTGGATCGCTTTCGTTTCTCGTCTTGACCGGTGCATCTAACAACTACCACAGGGAGCATTTCAGAATAAGAGCGTTTTACCTGCCGGATTTTGCCGACATGTTTAGATTTTGTTTATTTGGTGATTAGAGCTTGCTTTTTGTGCTTCTACTATGATTAAGTAGGCTACGTATTAATTTTTTTTTCTTTTTTGTCTTATTTAACTGTGGTAATTGTTGATATACTATCGGAAGTCTGTAAGGGGTATTTTATTTTGAAAATTGACCGAATTCCCTGCCGTTTCAGTGTCTAACTTCCTGCCCGGTTCATCTGCGCTGTGGTGCTTGATGCTGGGACGCTTCCTGGACACATTCAGTCTATGGACGCACTGCAGTGCTTCTGGTGTAAGCACAAACATTTAGTAGAAAGGCTGCTCCGGCAGCAGTGAAGCAGACAGACTCTTTGGACTTTTGGAGTGATGTAAACTTGGTTAATATGTCTTTGTAGCAGGTGGGCCCACGATGAAGCTCTGCCCCCACTGTGCTGACAGTCTAGCTCCGCCCCCGCCCGCAACACTCTCTCTTTCCCTCTCGCTCTCACATGCACGTAACTCAGAAGAGAGCTTGTGGGATTTCAAGTGTAAGAAAGGGAATTTGTGAGCAGATGATAGCAAGGTAGAGGAGGAAGAGAGCCACATGTATAATAATGGCTTTTGTGGAGGTTTTTCATTCATCGTGGCTCCGTCTGGCGGGGGAACTGCCAACAACTCTAGAGGGACGTCAAAGTCGCATCAATTCTGATCCGAGCGCCCAGACTCAGGTTGCACTTAAAAAGATCCTATCTGTATCCGATTTGGACCACATATGAAAGTGGCCCAAATCCGAACTGGAAAGGATCAGATTCCATGTGATTTGGGCTGTTCACACTGTCATAAAAAAATCAGATCTGAGTCACATATGAGCAAAAAAAATCAGATTTGGGTCACTTTGGCCTGCAGTCTGAACGTAGCCCTACTCGTCCAAATTTTTACCAAAGGTTGTGGGAAAGCAAATTGTTCAAATACTGGACTTGCACAGGGTGATATATTTCAGTCTGGTAAGGTATCAAATTATTAGGGCTGTCCCCAACTAAGGATTTACATGGTCGAATCAGAATCGTCAAGTCCTGCCTATAGTTGACTGATAGTAGAATCGTGTGTTTTTGTGAGCGGCGATTGGGGTTACACGCGGTAGCTCCGCTTTAATCTTGACAAGCTGCTGCAGAGCTGCAGTCTCTATTCATTCAACTTACACTGTAAATTTCCAGCTAAACTGAGGCTTTTTGAAGACCCTTTTCTCTCTCTCTCTCTCTCTCTCTCTCTCTCTCTCTCTCTCTCTCTCTCTCTCTCTCCTGTTATTCACCAGTCTTGTATGAGTTTTGCGTACGTGCTGTGCTGCCGACAACTACATGCATGTATTTAAAAATGATATATTCTTTGTGTGGTTCAACAAACGGAGATAAATTATTTGAAAGTCCCGCTAGGTGCGGACAACTCGGCACAACTCCAGTGAAGCCGGGGCACAGTCTCTTCAGTAAGTGTTCCTCTTCCGCTGCTGCCACACACACACTACGCCTACACATGCGCACTGACGACCCAGGGTTAGGGTTACAATTTTGGATTTATTTAGGCAGTTTAAAAACACTTATTGAAAGTTTTACTAAGTGTTAAGTTTATTTACAGCATTAAACGTTGAAATGTATATTGCAATAGAGTGTATATTAACTTATTGGGAGAAAACTGGTAGTTCTCTGTAAAATCAGACATTGAGCACCCCCATATCGCCAAAATGGCATGATCCTTGTTTTGCTGCGAAGCCGCGACTGTGAGATTGACAGTCGAATCAGTCTCCGCCTATCGAAGCATGGAATCTTCGACTATTGGGGGTCAGCCCTACAAATTATATTTTAAGTTTTGGACATTAGCGCAGCATTTGATACTGTTGACTAAGATATTGTAATCTACAGGCTAAATCATCAGGTAATGGGTTAGCAACTCTGGGACTTCATTGATTCTCAGACAGGACTTTATAAGTCTCAGACCTTGTGCTGCCACTAGGACAGATTTCCAGTAGTTTTAGCAACATATCATTTGTAAGCATGACATCCATTTGTGTTTTTCCAGGGTGTCCGCAGGGTCTTAAAAAGTCTTAAAAGGTGATAAATCAATTTTGCGAAAATTAAGCCTATTAAAAAGTATTAAAAAGTCTTAATCGCCATTTAACAAGGTATTCAATTTTGAAGATATTTTTTTCAATGTGAAAATCATGTTTGTCCAAAAGTTTGTTTGCTAAAAGTGTAGATGAACATATTTATTTACAATGCATAGCCAAAAATACTAGACAGGCAGAGAGCGACTGTGTGATTAGTTTCTGTAACGTTAGGTGCAGGGATCTACCGTGCGCCTATTTCACTCTTAAATGCTCCAAAAAATAGATCCGTGCGAACCGGAAAATGATTTAAGAGTTAACCGACAGTAGTCTCCCACCCCGCTGGACCCGCAATGCTAATCGTCCAAAACATAGTCGGAGTGGCGATCAGGAGTAACGGAATTAACCTGGTTGGCCAGTGGCTCTATGGCCACTTGAACAGCCCCGTTCCTGAAAAACAAGAACGAGATACGCCACCAGCAGCTGAATCGGTAAGACAGAAGGCAACAGAGAAAATTCAAGGAGCGTGTGGGTTTGGCTAACGTTAGCTGGCTATTTAGCTAAATCGGTGCCTTTTATTGAAACACATTCAACTTTTCATAAAGCCGATGCTCTTGTCAATGTCACTTTTTGTGAACAAATCAATCACAGCCTGGATGGAGCGGGATTTAAAAAAAGTTTGATGTGCTGCAACAAACTTTATTAATGATGAACTCATTGTTCTGCATAAATGGGTATGATTATTGACGAGTTAGTAACCTGCCCAAAATCAAGGTTGGAGACAATCATGTAGCCTAGAGCATTTTTCTTGCACAAAGTTAATGAATAAAAAACAACCCCAAACTGAAGCAGCTGTAACTTGAATTAATATTATACTAGTGCTAAGTTATATACCATTATATGAAATTATATTGGATATAGTAACATAATGAATATATTAATATCAAACTTACAGTTTACTATTAAATTAACAATAGAGTTTAATTTAATGTTATAATATTATAGTAATACAGTCATTTAGACTAGTTCCTCCTCCAGGTTGTGCCTGTGCTACACCACCTACACTACTTAGGTTATTCATCACTCTGTTTATTCTCTTCATCTTTGTTCCCTCCTGCCCTATTTGAATTTTGTTGGATTGATCAAGGGGTCGATGAAAGTTATCACACATATCATTGCAGGCAAGCTCACATTATCTAGTTTAAACCAACTAAAACATAAAATTACACTGTGTTTCACATGACTTGCTGTAAAGTTGCGTACAAAGTGGTTTCACAAAATGGTTTTCCCTTTTATTGCTTCTAGTTATGCAATAATGTTTACCACATACTGTATGTTTACAGTATTCATTTATAGAGCTATAGGACGATTAACCTCTGAATAATCAACAATCATAGCAGTCTCTTCCATAGTCAAGGATTTCAGAAATGCCTGTGAAACTCAATAACATTTTCACTGTTGACTTGACTTTGTTATACACTACTGCATTTATTTACAGTGGAGTGTGTCTAATCTAGCACGACGACTTAATCCAGATGTAGGATTATGCGGGGCAAATGTGTTGTAATTCTCACAATCTGCACTTCCATCTCAAGCAAATAGTAGCTTCAACAATACATTTTACTCATAGATCAGATACGTACAGCTGCTAAGAACAGGATCACTGGTCAGGTAATATGGTAACAATTTACACTTTAGCTGAAGGACAAATACTTAGAGTTTGAGTTACACTATATTTGAGGGTCTTATGCCATGTGTGCATACACGTGCGGATGTGAGATGTATGTTAATTGTTAGAAATTTCCTTCTTATTGAAGTGAATTCTAAATGTGATTCTGATAAAGCTATATTTAGCAGAAGGCTTATAAAGTAATAAGAAACATTTTGTCCCAGCTCCTAATACTTGATATAACACAGATATGCAGCGTCATGGAGTAAGCATTGCAAAATTGAAGAAGTCTTAAAGTACTGCAAACTTACCTGATATATGGCCTGAAAAAATTAGTACTTACATGACCTCTGTCTCTCTGACAGATAGCTCTGTGTAGTGTGCATGCTAATATGTAAGCATTTAGTATGTAATGTAATTGTAGCTGACTAGTGTTATTGTGAGAGTATAAGAAGTTGTAGCAGCTCTGAGGGTTCCAATATAGTTCAAAATGAATACAAAATGTTTCAAAGGATGCTGAATATGCCGCTGGACATATTTCATATATTTTCTGCATCCTGGATAAGATGGATAGTACCTAAAATACCTGTGAACCTGTGAGGTTCACACTTAAATCCATTCCTTCTGAGCATGCACAGCTCGACTTTTGTATTGTCAGCATCATCGGCCCTCATTTTATTTGTTGTTGACTGAATGTTTTGGAGAGATTCTTTTCTGAACTATGAAGAAGGGCTGTGATAAAACTTGCTTTAACCCCTATGCCACTATAGCGTCCATATAGATCTTTTTCACTGTGGATATTTTGGCACTTGTCTTGGCAGAAAAAGCACAAGTAATCCAATTAATAACATTAACAATGGCTTAGTTCCATCAAGGATCACAGTAAGTGATGCCAATGTGCCAACACGCATTTTTGGTCTAGCTGACCAATGAACTCCCAACATGTTTGGGTGGTTTCATGGCAGGTCTTTTCCCATAGTACTACAGGAATAAAGCGTGGGATGTGATGTGTCTGAGTGAAAATAAGGTCAGTCAGTATCTGACCTCTAAGTAAAGCTTTAAACTTTGTACTCACTGTCAAGTTCTGCGTCATCTACATTATCTGAAATAACTGGAATGCTTATTCACTGATTGGTGTTCTTAGGAAAACGGAGAGCCAAGGCACGCACAAGAACACACACTTACAGTAATCATTATAAGAGCTGGAATACTTTAAGCCAAAGTAAACAAATTATAGGGGGCACAATCACCCACAATTAATGACTCATATTCATTTTGACACTGAGTCCCTCCAGTGACGTGCATTTTATGTCACTTGATTATGGCACTATGCATTTTTACGATCAACGTTTGTGTGTTCCACTTTATCTGACTGACCTAAATGAAATATCCTGTTTCCCCAAATTAGTGCTTTTGAATAGTGATTCTCCTTTAGCACAACAAAAATCACATTATACTTGCTGCAAAGACTGCAGTGAAGAAAGTTAAAAATATATTTTCCTCTCGCGTTTTTTGAGGAACACATTAAAATTTTAAACAATATCACTTCTGTTTATTCTGGCGGAGAACGCATCTTATTTCATCATCACCTGTAAAATGCAGAGAAATCTTAAAAATCCAGATTATACCAGTTTCTGTCTGTTGTTCCCATCCTCTTTGATTTGCTGAGGGGTATTTGGCGGCAGGTTGACAGACAATAAACAGACGTGGTCAGGGTGGCGCAGAGGGTCGTGATGATGTCCATATAGACTTCCCAGCACTCGAAGAGGCAGTGTGGCGCCACGTTCAAAGTCCTCGCTTGTTGGTGTGGAATGTTTGGCGGGCAAGATGAGTCCGTTTTAAGTGTGTGTGTGTGTGTGTGTGTGTGTGTGTGTGTGTGTGTGTTTCACCTGAGTAAAAATAGCCATTGCAGTCCAGGTGGGCGTGTCTGTTTGATACCACAGTGGCCTGGGTTATGCGCACACTGGCCAGACATACCAACCCCGCAGCCAGCTCCACCAGCCAGCTCGCAGGAGGGATCATGGGAAACAGTTTCGGTACAGATGCCACATCCAGGGCACAGCTAGAGATGCTTCACCCACATCTGTTAACATCACACAGGGAGCTTTTTATCTTTTGCGAGCAAAGTCAGCCAAATACATAAAAATTAAATATGGCTGTTCCAGGCTAGTACACATAACTTTTTTTGGCTGTTCTTTAAAACATATTTTATTATTTTTTAAACTTTTTTTATGGATTACTTCTTACTGTAATAATTTAACTTTGTTTGATCTAGTATTCTACTTAACTTTCTTGCATTTTTTTTGTATTTTACCTATATTAATATACATTTTTTTATATTATCATCATTAGTATAACATTTATAGCTTTTGATTTTGGTAGTAATAGTTTTTCTTTTTCTGTTACCTATGACGTCTGACTGTCTCTTGTCCTGCTATAATGTGAATTCCTCCTCCTTATGTAAATAAAATATTCTTTTTACCTTTGGATGTTAGGACATTAGGAATGACCACAAAGCCTGTGCTCAGGCATATAAGGTTGCACACAAGCTCTATAAACTAACCACTCACTGGCCTGAAGGGAGCAGTGAGGAGCTGATGTGAGAGGAGCAGCAGTGTTAGACAAACAGTAGCCTGGTATCCAGGTAACGCCAAACGAAACGGGTCAACAGGGACTTTGAGGCCCTGCTGTTACAGGATGATTTCAAGTGGAACCCCTTGTTGAAGAACAGTTACCATGGGTTCTTTCCTCACTTCTACTGCACATTATATTTCCACATAGGCAAACTGTATGCAAACATGCACGTACACATAAACATGCCCGAACATGTGTGCTGATACAAACGCACGTGCGAGCTCTGCAAGCACAAATATGCACGTCTCAATACCACAAAACCCCTCGAGTAATATCTAGGTGCCTCACTGAAAATAAACACTCCAGGCCGTTCAATTGGCAGATTGAAATTTACCTTGGAAGGCAGATGTTTGAGCGGCGCCAACTTTAGCACTTTGTCATGAGATTCGTCAACATGGCTCAAAAAGAATACAAGAAGCAGCATTCTCTATCTGCCTCTTTCTTGTGTGTGTGTGTGTGTGTGTGTGTGTGTGTGTCTAAGCTGGTGTGTGTTTTAGTGTGTGAACGGTCGACATGGCCACTGGTCAATGCACAGCAATTTTTCTGGGAAGGGGTGGACCTGGAGTGTAGGCTCTATTTGTTTAGTAGCGTGTGTATATATAGCTACACAGGTACATCTTAACTCACTGTGCAAGCACATATACATTAAGATACATTAAGATACATTAATTGTTGGTTTTTCCCTCTTCATGGGATTTATTGATAATATGATACGAACGATAATAAGATAAAATAAAATCAGCCTTATCCTCTAAGTTGTACAAGAAAACGTGAATAAAGTCTGGGAGCAAAACAAACTTGCAGATGAGTCTATAGCCATGCTAGTCCTTGGGAACCGGAGGGTTGCCAGTTCAAGTCCAGCATGGACCGGCCATAGTCTACGGAGTGTGGACTGGTAGCTGACTCTGACATCTCTCCATACCTTAATGCACGTGTATAGAGTATGTGTGTGTATTTGAACTTGTGTATAATAATAATAATGAGAGAAAATATTTTAATTTAATGTCCCCCAGAGGATTAATAAAGTATGTCTTCTTCTTCTTCTTCTTCTATGTGTGGCTATACAGTCATGCTTTGAGCTAAATGCTAATTTCAGCATGCTAACATGCTAGCAATGACAGTCTAAAAGCGAGACTACATAAACTTTTGTGGCCACTGTAGCCACAAGTGACAATTACAGTATAAAGGTAAATGCTAAAACACAGTGTTACAGTAGCATAAGTAGACAAGAGTCATAAAGTCAGCAAACTGACTTAAGAATTTCAGTAACAAAGTTTGCTAACATTAATGTTAGCAGACCAAGTAAGGCTGTAGCAACAAAACTGTACTGACCTGAGCAAGGGTGCGTTTTATTTCTAACTTTTCATTTGTAAGAAGAACATGTTATTTCTTCTGACAAAAGTTACATAGCATTGCTTTAACATGCTTTTGTGTACCAGGTAATGTTTACCATGTGCATGTTCACCAATGTAACAACAGCTGACAGATTTCCATTCCTAGAGAAATTCATAGAAAAAAGAGAAAAAAGTAGATGAGAATATATAAATATACTTAAATGGTGTGTATATTCCTTTTACTAGCGGACTTCTCCACTCGCCACTAATGTCTCTGCTGTCACCCCTCTGGTCCAGTCTGACTGCTTTAGCTAATGCTACTACAACAATAACTTATCATAAATACCAGTAATGCACCATTTAGAAATATACATTCTGAGTGAGGCTTTCTGATCTGTATGTCAGCAGGCTAATCCCTATATATTTGCAGGCCAGCATTAAGTGGGAACATTACGTCTGTGGCAGAGTTTGAGCTTATCTTTATTGTATAAACATGTAGCACAGAACATCGCTCCTCTGGCTGAGCTTTTGGACAAAGCCAATCCAGGATTGACTCTTTGACCTCAGATAGTGCAGGGATCCGGGTTTGTAATCCCAATACCCAATTATGCTTTGTCGTGCACTATTGTGCATGCACACACAGACATGGCCATATTCGCTTGCACAGTCTCAATGAGAAAGCACTATGGGTAGCTTATCACTGTCACTTATCACTCTGACATTTCACAGAGCTTTACCTGGTCCAATGACATCACAGCCATGCTCTGTGTCCAACCGTGTGTGCAACCCATGTGGAGTTAAAAGGTCAAACAGGACTTAGTAGCTATACTGCTAAGTGGCCCAGTTGCAAAAAACAGGTTCCAGTTTGCTTGGGTCGAGGGTTAGAGGTCAAACATCTTGATTACATCATCTCGGACAGATCCTCTTCCACCCTCCAAAACACATAGGCCCTACACACAAAACATTTAGCAGTCCTCAAGGTAACGGTGTGTACATGCATACAATCACACATATTTTACAAGAACCTTGTTAAAGCAGCAGTGCTACCCCATGCCACCAATGCTACCACCGTGTGCTGTGAAAACAATGTGGATGAGAAGAGGCCCGTCTTCATGTGAGAACTCACCATGGCAACTCCAGCATTTGTCCGCTAAGCATACCAAAACATTCTGCCGAGATTCCTGCCACATTCCTACTGCCATTCAAAAGAGGGGAGAGATGGGGGATGACAGCAAGAGGGAAGAATATGAAATATCTTCACTGCTTCATGTTCAATGTGCGTGGGCTTATGGATGGAAAATGCTGCAATGCAGGCATTTGTCATTCAACCTGTAAAAATTTTGTTTATGTATCTGGCCAGCGGGGTTGGGGTGAGAGTTGGATGTGGTGCAAATGGACATTGCGCTTGTGTTAAAATAAAACGCGTGGCATAAAGCACAAATGAGCAGCATGTGCAGGCAGAGGGAAAAAACCCACTATGGTTTCTTTATTGCCTCTACCTAAAAAATATAAAATAACATTCAAACTGTTGGGGATGTACATCACATGCAAAAAAATGCTCTGTGAGAAAAAACTTCAACTAAATGAAAAAAGCAATTCCCTGAAAAATCTTCCTCTTCTAATGAGATGTGGGAAGATGGCGATTGGACGACTCTGAGTTGTATCTTGCACATTTTTTATTGTTTGATCGATTTCTGTTGAATCAGCTTGAGAAAAATTAGATAAGCAAATGAATAGCTATCAGAAACAACACAACAAAAATTCAGGTCTCTAATTGCATCTGCAAATGCATCCTTGAAATCCTAAAGAATGTCTTTAATAACAGTGTTAAACCCAAAGACCCATCTCCACTACATCTTCAAATGCTGAGAATTTTTCTCCTGCATGAATTCATCTTGAAATGCTTGAAATTGTACTGTCAGCAAAACCGTAGAGCTACTTGGTGAATTCAAAGTCGCTCAACCTATGCCTACTCAACTACTGCACCTCTTAAAATGAAATCCAGTGTGTATACTTTAATCTACACATCTAAAGCCTCAATCCAAAAACCTTGATCCACGATCACCTCCTGAGCCTGAGCAACTTTCCACCATGTCTAAAACCTGAATCTCCTCCCTTCTTACCTCAAGGTAATTTTTCAGTCTGTGGTAAAAGCATGTCCTGTCAGAGATGAGTTGAAAGGCCACAGTGTCAGTCCAGAGGTCAGGGACTGCTGGGAAACGGGATGGGCAAACTGCTGTCGGACATCTCGGTGCTACTACTCTTCGTAGATTCCTCTCGTGCCACTTCCTGTCCATCATGATAGACGCTGGGAATGCAGAGAAGGGAGGTGCTGCTGTCTTCATGGCAACGAGGAAAAGCGAACATCAAAATACTGAAGTGTTGGATGCCACATTTTGCCTCTGGCTCAGTTGGGGCATTGTGTTAAATTCTCATAAACTGTCATTGTTTCAGCCTGTCTGTGTTTTCTTTTAAATTCTCTGGGATCCAAAATGTGAAATAATGTTCTTCTCTCAGTCTCTGAGTTAACCTTTATGTCCTGGTGGCTTAGCATTTTCGTGACTCTAAATGAAATCAAGATGACTGAGTTTTATGACATTCGCTAACAATCTGCATTTTATGTAGATTGCAACACCTCTGGCTGATCTCTACCCAATCTTAATCTTACTAAGGTCAGCATCGGCTCCAGTCCAAACAAATTGGTGCACATTCTGTCTGTATACATCAGTGCTGAGCACTGCTACATGACTACCTGCAAAAAGTCTTGTTTTGAGTATTCAGATTCATTTAGAGCTCCCTCAAACAGCAGAGCCTTTTCTGCCAAATCTAACTGTATTACTATTTGCTAAAAGTAATTAATTCTTTGACGTAAGTATGGCTGACTGAACTGGAGAAAGAAAAAAGAAAAGAAAAGCTGACTGGCTAGTTCATTATCTTGTTGCCGCAAGTGGGTACCAAAAAATTAAAATACTTTTTTTCTGTTTGGAGTCCTGGAGTCCTAGGCCCTCTTTAGCAGGTCAAAAAACATACTTATCATTGTTCTATCACTTTGATACATCACTATACCCTAATTTTTGAGAATTGCTAATTATCATGATTTTGAATTTACCTCTGTCAGCTGTAAAACATGGATACGATGGATGTTCATATGCTCTACATCTATGATTGGAGTTGACAGGACTACCCCTCCTCAACAAGTCTATTTGGATTTCTGTTATTGCAGTTTATAAACATTATGCAGTTTAACAGTTTGTTCACAAGAGGTCGATATGAAATATATCGTTTGGTGTAATGACTTTTTGTCATTTCTACATGGTTTTACCTTCATCAAAAGTTTATGGCAGGATAGCCAACTCAATCATTATCTGCATATTGGGTTTTAATAAGGTCAGTTGGTTGATTTTGAACTATGGTACAGCCAATGTCAAACAAAACAGAAGGGTTAAAGAGCTATATAGCCTAATGTGTGTGCATCCTTGTGTGTGTGCACTCCTGTGAAACCTATGAGCTTGAAGTTCTCCAAATCTCCCTGAGCTTGATGAAAGTCTGGCTACATGAGATTGTATTTTGCCAGGACATATATGCAACAGCACTAACTCCATTTGCTAATCTCATCACCGCTCATTTAGCAGGGCCCTATAAAAAGTCAAGGTAAGGCCTTTGATTCCCCCTGATATAAACGTGTGCCGTCGGGGGCCTGGCATCCTCTAATGCCATGTATATTTTTCATTCAGGTGGACATCTCCTGTTGATGAGGGACTAGAGGAACTTAGAAAGACATGGAGGAAGAGGGCTCCTTTGAGCAGCAGGAGATGAAAGGAGGAGCGAGGAAGAAAGAGGGGCCACACGTTCATCAGTCTCAGCCTCTGTGATCACAGGGCCCTGCAGCAAAACCCCCGAACAATTGCCCCTGTGTGTGTAGCATTTCAGATAAGGCGGCCTACTCTCCTCCTACTCGTTTCTCCTCGTCTCCTCTCCCTTCTCATGCCCCCTTGTTGCTGCTCCTTCTTCCCTTCTCCTCTGTTCTCTTTGTCTTCCGTACTCGGAGGCCTCTTCCGAGATGAAAGGGACAGGAGATAAGGACAGGTAAGACAGTGCGGGAAGGGAAAAACAGCAGAGAGGAAAGTGATAAGGAGGGAAACAATGAGTGCATTGATAGCATGTGAGCTACTGTGTGCATGTATATATTTGGGCATGCCTATATGTGCCAGAGATGTGTATAATCTGTTTTGTAAGCAGAAACATTTTACTTTTAGGATTGATGAACTGATAAGTGAAGGAGAGGCGAAGATATAAAAATAGTGACTTCCTATTGACCCCTTATTTTACCCATATTAGCCTCTTTTCCCTAGCCTCTTATTAAGCCAGCATTTCTCTGTTAGCCTGTCATTACCTTGCACAAGAAGAATCCCGCTAACGCACACATTAACCTGTTCACCCGTTTCTCCCATTTGGGGCTCCGAAGCGTTTTAGCTGCCGCGGTCTTCCTCTCCTGTCCCTGCTGGGTGTGGTTTTCCAATCTGTCCTGCGTAAGTCATTACAGCTTCACCCACCCAAACTCAGGCCAAACACCCACCTGCCACCATTGGTGTGTGTGTGTTTGCTGGCTTCGCATGTGTGAGAATATGCCCGACTTTCCCAGAAGGGTCATTAAAATGTTTTATCTCATTCGAATATGAGTGAGAAGGAGCCAGCCTGGGTGTTGCATGTATGTGTATAAGACCGGAAAAAATGCACGAGATTCACCAAGCTGCATCTGCTCGCCAAAAGTTTGAAGGAGTTTGCAATTGATCAAAACAAACAGGAGGAGGCTTGTCACAAAAGCATTTTCTTGACCAGTGCTTCAGTCCATGTGATGATGTGTATATCCAAAAGATGAGTCTGGCTTGTGTGAGAAGACAATGGCATCTCTATTGCATTAGTGTGTGTGTGTTTGTGTGTTACAGCTGGGATACACACAGCTAGACATTCCTGAGGATATGGAGGGAGAGAAGCCTCAGGGTTAAAGCTGTATAGATATTTTCAGATAAAAAATAATATGAATGCTGATGTGATGATGTAACATTATGGCATAATGAAATCTAAAATCTTTTAGATTAATTTTTAAAAAACCCTGCAGACACTCACCGATAAACACTGCGTTTTACCCATAAACATCGCTACTCTGGCTAAACTTTGACTTCTATGACAGAGAGTAAGAGGAGAGAAACACACATCAGAGTGAGAGGTGAAAGAGAAGTAAAGCAAGGCCTCTGGACAAAATCTTCACTGTTGGCTGCCCTACTTTCAGGCAATGAGCTCCTTTTTGCCTCCTGGTGTTTGCTCACCTACACAGTAACGCTCATTCCCCTTAGATACAGCAGGACTCTGCAGTTCCTCTGCTGGCCTGCAAGAGGCAGCCTGAGCAAAGAGATGCTGCCTGTAGCTGACAGCTGGTGTTTGGTGACTGCATGGCAGGTGGCGCTCCATACCTGGAGGTGAAACTGGTAGTTTGTCTACAGTGTGACTGAGGGAGGGGATATATCCTCTTTAACAGCAGGAGTTTTCATTTTATTATGTGAATTAGCAGTATTGTGCATATATTTATGGAATTAAGAAAGCTGTTAATTTGTTCGTCATACCTCAAGTATGAGCTTTACTACAATTGAACAGCAATACAATGACCTAACCTTTAATCTTTAACCTATATTTAAAAAAAGAAAATAGACTTTCAGTATTGTAGCTTCTAGTACATTACAGTTTTTTCAATCTTTCTAATCTAAATGAATAAAACTGCCATAAGTTCAAGGTCAAATTTCAGCTGTACTACATCAAATCAACATTAAATGTGCTATTCATTATAAATTGTGGAAATCTATTTCATTGAATTCAAACTCAGATGGGGGTTTAGATTAGGTGAGGATATTAAGCCAGGGTCTGCATGAGATAGGGTTATCATGTGTGTATGATGGTTTTTAGCATTATTAGGTGGCACATAAACATCTAACCCTTCCAGTATGTGGAGGGCAGGCCACACGCAGCTCAATTTTCAGTGCATACAAGGCCGCAGACTTCAAACAAGCCTAATTCGAGTCAGCCTAATGATTTGAGCCAGTAAGTAGCCCCAGCTGTCAGTAAAGTGACTCTCATTGCAATCAAGAAGGCTGTTTATGACTAACAAAACAAGGAGATACTGGGTTTGATTCATACTAGTGCTGGGCAACGATTACAATTTTTAATCGCGATTAATCGCATGATTTTCTTTTGTTGTTGTTTTGTTATTGTTACGTGCAAACTTGAATAATGAATTCTAAAGTAGTGTATTGCACACTTTTGATTTAAATGTACTGCTATATACACAAAAGTGCAATAAGGTGGTTTGCAAACACTTTAAACAAATAAGGTGCTTTTTACCAGCAGTATTCCCTTTACACTGTAGCAATAAAATATTTCTTGTAAATCTCAACTTAAACATTAATGTAATCAAATCAAATATTAAACCAAAGCTATTTGCCACTTCCAGGGCATTACCTTTTATCTAGCTTGTTAAAACAAGTGTCCATCAGAGTCCAGTTCTTGGGATTTTTTCTGAGCAGGTATCAGCAGAAACATTTTTCTTTCATCAGGGAGCAGCAGAAACAGTCTGTGTTCAGTAGCAAGTGTCCCTGTTACAGTAAGGTGAAGTGGTCGAGCACAAGGTGTAGTGACAAGCAGGTGCGTTCCTGTGAAACTGTTGCGGTCGTGTTCGCCTCACGCACACGTCCGCCTGCTGCCAAAGTTCAGGAAGTGTCAGGACTTTTTTTGAGAGCATTTAAAAGTCAAATTAAAAGTTGCTCTGCAGCCAACAGTTTTCATGCTGACCCTATTGCATTTAGAAGCTACAGTTTTCTTGTTTCTGAGAGGGAGAGCTTTTCTTGAAAAATGTTAAACTTTTAATCTAACTTCATTGCACCCTTAAATTTTGTGTGTCAATTTGGTCATTTCCTTTTCTGTCATTCCTGGTCATTCTCAGCCTGGCTGTTGCTAACTTTAAGATCTTCCATCCTTCCTTTCTTCCTTTCTTCCTTCCTTCCTTCCTTCCTTCCTCCCAAAGCCATAGAGCCTTCCTGCGTTAACTCCTCTGTTCTCTTATCGGTGCCTCTTCCCGTCTTCCTATCTGCTGAGATGTCTGCTTTTGCTCTGGACTTGACTTTGTGGAAGCTCTGCACTCCTAAAGAGTCATCCCAAAAACCTTCCAACTGCCCGTGACTGTTTCTAAGTGGTATTTTTTCTCCATTTGATGCAGATTCAACCATAGAAGTCAGAAGGTCAAATGGAACCTAATGCACTGCCTGGAAAGTGTCCTTAAAAGTTGTGAATTATGTATTATTTGTCTTTCTGGCAAGTGTCGGGTCTCTTTAATAACAATTAGACTATATAACAAATTAGCACACAAAGCATTGTCTGTCCTGTGCGACCGACTGTTTGAGTCAGACGAGGACATCTTGGCAGCAGATCCCATTTCCTTCCAGCCCTGTTTCTCATGTGGTAAACACAAACACTGGAAAGCACTAACGCTTTAACCAATCACTCACTGACTGCTCAAAACGCATACCAGTGGCTCCTTATTTAGTAAAGTGGGTTAAATGTTAGTCTGGTTTACACAAACATAAAGCAAGGAAAGCAGCAATATCATGCACTCCTTTCGGTTCACCAGTTTAAAATCTCTAAAAGTGAAATACTAGGTAGACAAACTGATGGCAAAAGCGGAAAGCTTTGTCTTTATGCATATTGTTTATTAGTTTAATACTTTATGACATTAAAAGGGAGGTCCCACGTGCATGGCATGCCATGGCATGCCACACTTTCTTAGACGCACGCTGCATGAAGTACTGTGCAAATATGGTTAAATGGATGACTAAGCCTGCTGGTGAGCCTAGTTTCAGACAAAGCTAACAGGCTCCCCACAAAATAGATCTTCCAGGATCTGCTGACAGCTGCGCTATGTGAAGGGGATGCGGTTTCTGAGACAAACAGGCTGTTAGTGTGATTTATTTGAAGAATGAATGGGTTCATCGAGTGCTTTTGCAACAAAACTGTTGTCTTGGACTCGTCAGGGACAGAGGAGGAGAAGAGAAGAAGAAGATTAAGGTGAATATGAGAAGATAGGAATGAGAGGAAGTGAGGAAATAATTTTGGGGCACATACAGGGGTTCTTAGTCTCTTTGTAGAGTCATGCACACAGAAGAGAAAGGAGGTTTAATTTAAGTTGCAAGTGAACTCATCGGACTTCCTGTGACTGTTGCCCCACTGGCCTACTGACAGACTTAGACTGTGCAGACTTTGGTGTGCATTTTCCACTGTTTTGTGTGCCAGTGCACACCAGCTACAATAAAGCAGGATAAAATTAATGTGCAGTATTTTCAGAATACAAATGCTAATTCCAAATATTTCTTTTCACCTGACACTAGAGCTGTCTTACTGAATATTACACCGCTGTCTGATCATTGTTGTGGTATTTCATGCTCAACTGATGGTTCATGCACACAACTTAGCTGTTTTGTGACAACCCTGTGCAAGCCATTTTTGACCACTGCTAACTGACAGATGTTTATCCCGTTATCCAAGAGAAAAGTGCTGTTTTTCCATGACTGGCCTGTACGGGGAGCTCTTAACATACTGTCACATAAAAAACATTAATGGCAGTGAGAAGAAACCAAGGACAAGGGAGGAAAGAAAGAAGGATTTTACATATGTGCAACACTTCCTTAATCTTTGACCTCACTCATCATTCAAAATACATCATCTGATATTGTTAACCACTGCCTCATCTTGGTCACAGCAGCCCATAGAGAGAGTCTCATAGTATCCCTTTTTGTTTCTCGCCTACAATGGCCCAAAGAGTCATGAAAGCTCATCATTGTGCTTTGTGATGGCTGTCAAGAGACGCCACTCCACCATGCACACCACTTAGGCCTTCAGCATAATGCCGTGTCTCATAACCGTCCCACAGTTCATCACACTGACGTAGTCTCGAAAAATTGGAGCAGTCCATGATAGTGATGTAAGGAGCCCAAGTGACAACAATTCCTCAGTAAGTCATGCCTCCGTCTCCCGTGTGACAGCCGGCTCTGGGTGTCCATTATCAGTTGGGGAACCGGCTGACGACAGTGTCTCTCCCTCCTTTCCCTCCCAGAGGGCTAATGACATAATGGGAATCCCCACCATGCCAGGGCAGGATGACCCAAAAGCTGACATCAGAGAGCAGGGAGGGAGCAGAGGAGGACAAGTAGATTTCATCTTAGTTGTGTTGTTGGTGGACAAGTGGGTGCAGAGTGTATTGTGCTGTTTAGAAGACTTTTTCACTGCTTGATCCCATCATGAGGGTTGAAATGTTTGGTAGTTAGATGTTACAGTTCTTCTCTTGTAACTAATGACAGCAGGCAGAATGAGAGGGAGTCAAATGAATGGGAAACTGCCCAGTAAGGCAGCACATTACACTTTTAGAGATCCATTATGGATAAATGATATTTATAGCACCTTTTTTGTAGCAGTGTTGCTTAGTGTTTCCACTGCTCCAACACTGTAGTTGGCGCTGTGGACAAATCTACAGCAAGCCTCTCTATAAATCATCTAAAGCAGGAAAAGCAGCACATGATGTCTCTTTCACAATGCCTCATGTCACCATTGTACACCTAATGTGCCTACTTGCTTCCTCATTCTTCTTGTTTTTTCTTTAAAATAAGGTTGGCTGGTGTTTTTTGAAGGAGACAGAAGAGGAATTGAGCCAATCACCAACAAAGAATTTCAAGAGGCACACGTAAGGTTTACATGGCAGCCACAATTACATAATTGAGGAGATTTTCCAGTGCGCTCACAAGTTTTTGCAAGTCCAGCACAAGAGCCATGCAACAGGCCTTATGCAGGCTATTCCAGAGCTTGGAGGCTCCCAAACTGCAAATGTAACAGTCACATTTTAGCACTCTGGACTAATGTACAAACAGAAACCCGCTAGTCAAAAGTGGCCCAGAAAATCCATTTGTGTATTCCCAAAATAGGCGGTGTTGAAAGCTCTTCTCTGAAGCAGGTCAAGTGGGCTACTGTTGTTTCTAAGTAATTTTGTTCTTTGAAAAAATGGATATGAAGAAGAAAACTCTAGGAGGATTATAAACTATTCTATGATAAAACTAATATGATATGTAACTCTGATTTTAGTACCTTGAAACATTGGGGGCTTAGCCCAGCCCAGAAACCTTAACATTTTCACCTGAAAATTTTGATATTAAACACTTCCTGCATTCTGGTAAAATGTTCTGCACCAATTTATGATGGAAATGTCTTTATTTATGTAAAGAAGCATCAATTTCAAGGCCATAGTCCGGTGTTGTTGTATTGGACTGCACTGTTGAAATGTGTTGATGCAATTTTATCCATATCTTGTATTTTGCAAAATATTTAACAAAAACAGCAAGTGAAAAATGTAGGTTTAGGCAATATGGAAGAATACCACACCACTGGCCACTGACTTCTGCTTCTTGGGACAGAGACTCTTCAAAGTTCATGCTTTGTATTCACAAAGAAAGCACTTTCCCACAAACACACACACATTATATGCCAAAGGGTGAACCACATCTTATTGTGACAGGCATGTAAAAAAACACCCTGGCATGTGAAGTCCATCTGTTTCAGTGCCAACAAATACACCTTCAGGTCCACGAAACATGACACCCCTCCTCCTGCCACACACACACACACACACTGAAGCGGAAGAGAGCAGCAGTGTGAGGAGTGGGTTGCGCTGGCACAGAGAGCAGCAGCTGTGAAAACAGGCAGTAAGTGATGTCAGAGCAGCAAGGGACTCTGGGAAGCAAGGCCACTTTGAAGTGTTTTGGGATTTTATGGCAGCCCAGAGAGAGGGCGGCAGATTTGAAGTTGAACTGTTTTTGTGTCTGTGTGAGTCAGACAATGCCAACATGAGGAGTGAAGTCAGCCTAATCTCTCCAGAGACATATGGAGAAATATGGGAGGTGAAGAAAACTATTTCCAGGTAAATTCTCTGCATTGCGATCGACAGTTTGGCCTCCAGACAGATTCCAAAAACCCACAGGTGCAAACTTACAACCCTCCCTTCTTCCTTTTCCTTTCTCCCTTCCCCATGCCTCTCCTCCTCGTGCAGGGAAAACACAGCGGAGGGCAGCAGTGGCACAGTGCCAGATGTGCCAAGTCATACCAGCAGACAGGCTCGGGATCAAAGAGCATGGGGTACAGGAAGGAGAGCATATGTGTGTGAGTGTGCGCTATGTAACAGCAGGTGGGAGGTTGGAAGAAAGAAATACATGAGCCCAGAGCTCTCATGTTCTCATTCTTACGGCTTTTCTGTAGTTACGCATTTAAAAGGAACCCTTTCAACATTTCCCAAATTGCAATTAAAGGGGCCTACTACAATTTCAAGAATAAACATTGCCACTCTGGCTCACCGCACACTCATCCTATTTTCCATTCCATTAGTTGATGTTAATGAATATCGGATTATTCCACACTGAGGCTTGATCCCAACTGCTGACTGAGCAAAGTTCAGAGACTGGGCATTGCTCTAGTTGGCTGATAAAGCAGTGTGAAATCAGTCTGCGTGCCGGTAATTTCACCCAAGTGGGGTTTTGTAAGGTGCCATGTCTGGCCTCCTCCTCATCACAGTCCTACAAAATAGAAACTGTCTAGGATTGCAAAGGAAGGGCAATAAACTCAAAAGAGAATGATGCTTTAAGACGTTAGTGTGACTTTAGCCATTCTGGATTTAAATACATGAAATAATCTCAGTTAAAGGTGCCATGTGGAGTTTTCTTGTAAACATATAAAGGTTGTGTTCAAATTGTGTGAATACTTGAGGGCTAACAAATGTGTTAGCTAGCTCGGAGCCTTCTTTACTACCTTTGTCAGAGCTTGACTCCTACCTGAAATTGTGCTTGTTGTTGACAAGCGATCCCTCATGTCTGTTCTCCAGTCCCTGATCTCTACTATCAATCGTAGGCTTAGGTCTGAAATCTCACCGAAGTCCTTTTGCTGTGGACTCTCCGTCATCAAAGTGATAAGATACCTGAGGTTTCTGCGTCCAGACTGTAGCACGGCCCTGACAACCATTCATGAGCAGTTGACCTAGCAGCCTTTACTAGAACATGGGCAGACATCTTCTAGCATGTTGACAGAAATACAGGCCTGGAGTCACCTCTTTCCCACGCCTTACGTTCAATAAACGTCTAAACAAATCACCCCCTTTTCTCTCTGCATGACAGTCGAAAAATATGTCCGTGGCTGAATTCTTCAAGTTCTGTCTTTAACGCTTGCAACTTAAGAGCCTGCTGCAACTTGATAAGGACATTAAGTGAGTAAAATGCTCTCTGTGGTATTTGCTTTATTTTCTTGGCTGTATTTATGGCAAACAACGCTGGATCTGCCTAGAGCTACAGATTTTTTAGGTTTTGTTTCACAACGTCGATACATTCACTTATTCACAATACAGCTGACGTGGTGAGACATTTTTTATGGGTTGAGGCACATTAGGTATCAAACCGCTAGACGAGAAACATCACTGAAGAATATGTTGACGTTAATAATGTTTCTGTGCCAATAATCTGACAGGTGATAAGTCAGAGCTAACAAGCCTCTGGTTGCAGTCTTTAAAACCATCTGGGATGTCAGAAAGTAAGTCATTAGTTCCTAATACATTAGTTTTAACCTATAATATAGATATGCAAAAGTAGGTGCATTAAGCTCAAGATACTGATCATATTAAGTAGCTTTGGTTAACAATTTAAAAAAAAACATGCCTTTAAAAACTAAAAGAGATGTGGGAATAAAGTAGAATATTGTGAAAAAAGTTTATTTCAAGAAATGTTTTGATAGTACTTTTATGAGCCTCACATGCTCATATTCGCACAGCATCATTGGTACAAATGATAATACCCTCTAGTAATGCCTCCTTTATGACTGATAGGCTCAAATATTTTAGTAAATGCAATATTTGTGGCAGAAGTGACAGTCCATGCAGTCAGCAGTCAGATCTAAAAAGATACCAGTAAACAGTTTACCATGAATCTCGCTTTAGTTAGTTAGAGTAAGTAAGTAATTTTCAACTGTTAAGCTGGAGGATACAGAAGGTGACAACAAGCGTAAATCCTTGGATCAGAAACGTCAATATATGCAGATCAACAGGATTGAACACAGACTGAAGGAGGCCTGCATTCTTAACATCCTTTACTTTCAAATAGGAGTTGAGGCGACACACCTGATTGAGAACATTCCTTTTCTCTTGCTTTGCTTCCACCTTTTATTTCATCAAAACATGCATCCGTCATTGCTCTGCGCCTCCTCCTTCCCAAAATCCTCTATTCATCTTTCAGGTCTTCATTCCTACACATCCTTTCTCACGACTCCCTTTCATTCTTAACTTGCTGCCACAATTCCCCTTGACCTTTTCATCTCATATTATGCCGCATCTTCTATAAATCTTTCACCACCGCTCGCCTATTTGTGATTCCGGCCCTTAAAAACCCAGTATGACTTTTAGCAGGAGAGTAGTTTATTTTTTTTCCTGATTTGTTAGAGAGTGAGTTTTCTGTTTTTCCACCTGAATGCTAAGAGGCTGTCTGGCATGTCAATCTGTCAGCATACCCACCAAGACCTGACGGGAGTAGATAGAGTCTGGGGGATGGGACTTCACTCAGTGATACTGGATTATCCATTCCTAGCCTCCAACTTTCTGTTAGAGATTTGGTTTTTAGTTTCACACCGTGTGGATGTTTCATGAATTCATAAATCCACTTCTACCCTCAGTCTAGTAGTTTAATATGTACAGCTAAGTGGTGTGACATTAGTTTCCTCTAATACAATACTCAGCTCTGGTTTGTTGGTTTGATGTCATTTGTTTTTTAAAATTACTCCAGAGATGGAGGCGTATAGTAGACTGACTGACTTTATATATGCTAATCTTGTAGCATATATGATAAATAAAATTCTTGAACCTTATAAAAAAGTGAACTTTATATGGTAAGGTTTTAGTTGCTGATGGGCTTGACTGTGGAGCAAGGCTAAACCTCAAAACTGATACAACATAATAAATAATCCAGCTGTCAGTTTGACAGCTGGATTACGGCATTCCTCAAAGTCCCTAATTTGTGTCACACTACTTTTGCACCCACATGTGAGCACTAGAGCCCTAAGAGACTGTGCCTATTAGGCAGATGAAAGATAGAAAAACACAAAGTGTGTCACATGAAGAATGGAAGGAGACAGAAAGAATAGAAGGTGAGTGAATTTGTAGGTAATTCCGGCAGCATCTCCATCTTGGGGACAGACAGATGCAATGGACGCTAACTGTCACTGCTGACAAAGCACGGGTTTGAAGAAACTGCTCTGAACTATAAGGTTGAAGACTCAAACAACAGTAATGTCAATAATTACGGCTTTTACCTGAGTTGGAGGTCACAAGTTGCTTCGCTGATTGTGTCAGAGCAGGGAGAGTCCCTGGTGGTGTGTGCATGTCTCTGCATAATATATACATTAGCGTGTGTGTTTGCAAAAGAGTGGGTGGCTTACCTATTGTTTGTGACTTAATGTCTGGTCTGCTGAGAAACAGGGACTTGTTTCTTTCTGCGGCAGCTGCTCAGACAGTTAGTCAGGAGTTCATCAGGCTAATATGTCAGCCAGTTAATTAGTCAGTGTACTTGGAAAATTTGAACTGTAGTATCAAAGATCTGGCACTATGCCACCAAAAACTGCCCTCTATAGGAATGACAGCTTGTATATTTTGCCACATATAGTTTCTGTAATATGTGTGTGAGAGCATGCGATCTCAACTGCCTGCTCTTTCTTTCTTTCTTTCTCTCACACACTTCCTTCGTCACACTTCTCATGCCATCATTTAACATTGTCTCTTTTTAAGCTATACTGTCTCAGGATCAAATTTTAGTGCCAAGTGGCTCAGAGGGCTGGGGAGACTGGTCTGTGGTTAAAAGACATTATGGTATAGGAAAAAAGGATAAACCCTGCTTTTCCTTTTTATTTCACCATCCTTTTACATATCCATCATTGTTGTCCAGGTGGCTGTTATTACTACAGGTGACAGGCCAGTCATGACCAATCAGCTCCATGCTTCAATCTGTGTTATTGCCCTTCTACTTGCATATGTTCCCCACAGTTGGGGAATACTGCTGCACAAGCAAAAGCTACATCGAAGTGGTTGATGTGGTCAGAAATGTTTCTAGGTATGTTTCTGTGGGGAGACATTCATCAGATGCACACAGGAACCACAATTCGTGCCCTACATCCAGATTTTCTGTTTTGTTTCGGCTTCAGCATGTCAGTTTGCCAAGTGTGAGGGCAAAGTTGGATAGACTCTAAGTGCTGCAGCTGTGACGGACCGAGTGGTAAGGAATGACTTTTTAAACCATTCATGTTCGAGTTTCATATGAACACTCAGGGGACGGAGGAGGAAATTTTACTTATTATCAGAGATTATCGTCTGGACTCGTCTGTGGTTTGATTTCCACGGGCCTCAGTAGTGTTTGCTTGAAATGTTTGTGTATATGGATTGTATGGAGGTGAATATGAAGTACAAAAGCTAAGACGAAGAAGAAATACATAGCAACAACAAATTGTTTCTCCGTCTCTGCAGACCAAAAACAAAACAAAAATTCTAAATACAATATCATAAAGATACGAGAATGTCACAATGTGTAAGATTCAGTTAAGTACATTAATACAAAAAGTATATGTATTGATTATTGAACAACACATTATGATTATATTTAGGATTGTACGTTTGTCATGAATTCTGGTGAGTAGTCTCAAAGCTGAGGAGGCATAATCTATACAGGCAACAACACACTAAGCTACATGAGGACCAGGTGATTCAGATGACACTAAGGAGTACGGACCAAGTAACTCTGCTGAGAAGCGCCACCCCTTCCTGACCCCAGCTGAGATCTAACTGCCTGTTTGTCAGCATACTCACCCACACATCTATGCACAGAAACAAGCATACATATCCATAAATGCACACCACACAGACATTGTCTGACTCCTCACAGGTCAGAGCCGGGCCAAGGCCTGTTTTGATGCAAAGCTTTCTGGGAATTCTGTCTTCCCCTTCTCCCTCCTAATTGCCTTGTTTACTTTTCCAGGTTGACTGCAAGTGGGTTTGTGACTAAAAGCTTTTCCACAATGTTGACTGATGTCTTGGACAGGACATGAGTGGGATTACAAGACACTTTGGCTACCACCGCAAGGATGAATAAATTCCTGTAGGATCTGAAAAAGAGAAAAATATTACTGCCTTCTTAAAAACTTAAAGGACAGACCACTTACCAGAGCTTAGGAGGAAAAGATTAGGGAAGACATTAATCTGAATTCAGAAAAGTATTCCTGATGTTCCAGCATTACTAAATTCAGAAAAGTATTCCTGATGTTCCAACGATACTAAAATAATCCATGTGTTTTCTTGTTACAGTATTGTCAGTAATTGAAATGGATTACATTTCAAGTCTGTGTGTGTATGGAGCCAGGTGGGTAATGACATTTGAGAGACTAATGGGCTGGTATGAAAAAAACAACAACACGCACACCTTTGAGCTGGTTTGTGTCATCAGAAAAAATATGGAAAGTATGCTTAGGGGAAAATATGACCACACTACTGGTGGGTGGTGTTTATGTGTGTATGTGCATGCGTATAAATCTGCATCAAACTCCTTGTGTTTTCTTGCTATTTCTGCCAAAGGGTAAAATATGTCTTTCAAGCCCAAGGTCCAAGTTGTTCTTAAAGAACATGACAACACACATAAATCTAAAGCTAAAGATGATGGTTGTGTGCGTGTGTGTTTTCACCACACTGATATGTCCTCTCTTGACGTTCTCTTCCTTCCCTCTCTGTGGAAAGAGTCGTCACCAGGACACCTACGAGGACACTACGGGTTATTGGTTTTGGAACCATCCCCAGCTCTTCTCAACGGTCATTAATGAGAAACTGTAAAACAAATGGAAAAGAGAAGAGTGGGAATGTTAGTATTTTGCATCGCAGCAAAGGTCCTCACCTCTCTCTGTTTTTGTTATTGTCAGTTATTGCAAGATGAGACAGGGATCTCAGTTTGACTAGTGCTGGCAAGAAAGATGTTTTGTACTGATCCTTTTAAGTTCGGTATGTACTGGTGTGTACTATTTCCAGGAAATAGCAACAAAAAACATGTTTAAAAAAAAAAAAAAAATTCATTAAATTAACTGCCAGCAATTGAAATAAAATCATCACACACTAAGACAGTACAAAGTACAAAGTCAGTTAAGACTACCAACCCATCACCAAATGTTAGAAAAGTTAGTGACTAGCCGGTGAACATTGTGGAGCATTTAGCTGCTAAAAAGCCAGAATTTGAAAACCATATTAGCTACAAAGAGTGAATATTGGACTAACTTGTCATATGTCTGGCCAATTTGTCAAGTGGCCAGACATATGACTCCAAATTGATGCTAGTTAGTGACTACCTACCTAGTTAGCCACTAGCTAAAAGGAGAGTGAAAACTGGACTTTCAG
The DNA here is from genome assembly GCF_014851395.1 of Micropterus salmoides. Lineage (NCBI taxonomy): Eukaryota > Metazoa > Chordata > Actinopteri > Centrarchiformes > Centrarchidae > Micropterus > Micropterus salmoides. Next base: position 13,305,533 of record NW_024040040.1, read on the forward strand.
GTGGACACAAACACAACTCTAAATGAATGCTTATGTTGCTCCATGTCTGCTGAATGTGTACATAGGCAGCTGTTTGCTAATATGTTAACTTTAAAGCTGATAGATATGCCAATGCTGTGTTTACAAGTGCCAAAGTGGACGGAAAAAATAATTTGAATACGTTGATATTTTTCCACTCGATGGCAGCACAACCTGTTACCCAGCCCTGTACTTATGGGGCCTAAAAGATGCCCAAAGGCTTTAGACTAAATAAATGTGAATTGCGTGCAACATGTTTTTCCCAATCTTTAAATAATTTCTTCCATGAAGCACTAGGTGAGTTTGCATGTTTGCGGTTTTAAAACATTGGATAACAATTTGAACTTCAGTAGTGATATGTGTACCGAATCCAGCTGTTTTCTGGTCAGAGTGTTTGCAGTTTGTTCAGATCATCAATCTGTTTGGGTGGAGACGTTTTCAGCAAATGTCTGACAGTCAGTTAGTGGGAATGAGACACAGCACTTGAGTCAGCCACTGTTTTTGATTTATGCTAATAAAATGGGCACATTCTTACATGAAAATCTCAGACACACACAAAAAAGATACAATTCTTGTCTTTCCATGGGGCCCCAAAAAGAGATTCACTAACAAAGACCACGCCTACGAACATAGAAGATTAAAAATGGTTTATTGCTTGTAATGGAGCTGAGATAGATTGTAAGAAAAGAACGGATCAAGTGCCCAGAGGATGGGCTGAGGGATGTAGGGATGGGGGAGAGGGTAGAGGGATGAGGGGTAGGGTTCGAGGTTTGATAGATGAAGGGTTGAGGGGAAGACAGGTGAGGGATGAATGGGAGGAGTTGGATCCGCGCCGATGGATGCGTGAGTGAAGATCAGACCGGTGTCTGCTGGCGAGAAGGTGTGGGAACCGGTGGAGTCGAGGCTCTGGGTGGGGGATCCGTCTCTTAGACCGCGGATGTGCGGAAACCCCCAAAAGAACTCCAGATGGAAAGGTGTGCGCAAGTGTTTCTGATATCGTTTAGGTCATTGCAGATGTAAGTGCGGTATGCTGGTGAGGACCAGCGGCCAAGGATTTGATTACATTGTCTGGGATTCCCTGCCTGGAGATGGTGGAGGCAGCTCTGATGCGGAACGGATGCCCAAAGTAGAGTTCGGGGCATATGCCAGATTTGGATAGAATTTGGCAGAGGAGTTGGTGAAACCAGAAAAGTGTGGCTACTTCCCAGTTTCTGTGATGAACAGAGGATCTTTTCTCGAGTCTATGTAGAGTCATAAAGGTTCGTACGGACTGAGGTAAGAATTGAGTCGGAAGTGGTAGCTGGGTTGCGGTAGACCGGATTGGTTGGTTTCGCTGCGTTTGATGAGTGTGTCTGCGGATTGTATGGAAATGTCGGGGCATGATGGTAGTGGAGGCTGGAGGTTATGAACTCTGAGCAGCCTGTGCCAAAATGCCAGTAGGAACATGGATTCTAGGACTCTGTCCGCGTATGGAGTCAGATTACCCGATCTGAGCGAGAAAGAGTCAGCGACAGTGTTTTCGTGGCCTGGGATATGGGAGGCTGAGATGATGAACTGGTGCTGTGCTGAAAACCAAGGTGAGCCTCTGCATGATCTGCATTATGTCTGGGCAATGGGACCGTTCTCTGTTTTTGTTATTGTCTGTTATTGCAAGATGAGGCAGGGATCTCAGTTTGACTAGTGCTGGCAGGAAAGATGTTTTCTACTGATCCTTTTAAGTTATGTCTACCACTGCACTATGTCTGAGTATATTGTAACGTTTAGACCCCCAAAGAATGGCTGCAATAAGACTGGATACATGTCGTAGATGGTAGGGGAAGGAGGGAGGGCTGAAAATTCAGGTGGCCAGTCCGCTGCGAACCAACTACCGCTGTAGTAGCCGAAGACGACAGAAGGGGCGGCATCTGTGAAGAGCTGGATGACTTCTGGCTTGGTGACGTGGTCGTCATAGAAGAAAGAGATGCCGTTCCAAGATGAAAGGAAATGTAACCATGTTTAAGCTCCTTTTGCATGTGGTGTCTGGTTTGATGAGGTCATGGAGAGATGGGACGGAAGCGGCTATGGAAAGGAGATATGACGGGAAGGACCGACCTTGTGGGATGATCCGGGTGGCGTGGTTAAGTGGCCTAGTAGTGAGAGAAGACAGCGTTTGGTGCGACGGTGGCCAGAAGGAAATTGGAAATTAGCAAGGAAATGCGGTGGATTTTCTCGGTGGCAAGGATGCCTGGAGTGACCCTGAGTTGAGAGTGATGCCCAGGAACTCCAGTGATGTGTTGGGGCCTTCTGTTTGCTCTGGGGAGAGAGGGACTCTGAGTTTGTGGAGTGCGAAAATCAAGATGTTGAGGCCATAAGATGGTGGCATAGAGGGTGGAGGTGAGGAAGTCATCTATGACGTTAATATTTGTTCAATATATATTATGCAATATATATTGATAATTTATTAATTGAATTTAATTCAGTTGTTATGTTTTATTATTTACTTATTTTATTTTATTTTATTTTGGACTGCTCTTACGCCTGAAGGTTAGACAAACTGCGAAGTAGTAGCGCCCTTCCAGAGAACGGCGGAAAAGGTACCAGTTGTCGGGACTAGCAGCCAAAGGTGTGCTGCTGTTAAAATCACACATGTACTCAGCGCATGCTTTATTATACAGTTTATGGTGCAGGCACATGAGGAGAAAAAGTCGTGCTTTTCTTTTTCTTTCAGTGTGTTGCTTGTGTGTTTGGCTGCAGGCAAACCATTCTTATTTATTTATTTTATTTTATTTATTTATTTATTTATTTTTGCAATCTAGTTACGAAAGTAGGCATACGTATCGACTGCAGTGCTGTATTGACTGGAGACGTTTCGATTCTACTCGATGTCAGGCTGTTTCGGTCGATACCGTAAAGGTACAGGGGTTTCCTGGAGCTGCTGGCAGGCGAAGGCCGACAATATTCGAATTGTCGGAGATTGTAGGCTGAGATCGCCGGGGAATATGAGTAGTTGAATGCAGCCGACATTTCAGACGAAGTTGTTCGGGAGAAGGCGAAGACTCCTGTATATCTGACGTTAGGTGCTCGTCGAACATGTCGCTGTCCGAAAGATTCTGAGTCCGTCGTTGGAGGTAAGTGATTTTGTTTGTTTGTCACGCTCATGAGAAAGCTGAGTCAAGGGGAGGTGAACAGAAAAGGTGTGCTTAAGTACTTGGTGTGCGGAAATTGGATGAGTTCGAGGCGTGGCCTTAGTTCCCGAATCTAGTTTATGAAACTTAATTTCTTGTCATCCATTTGGGCTGAAGAATCCAATTCCTTTTCACAATTCTTTACCTGTTCATACTTTAACTTATTTTATTATATCTCCTCACTTATTTTTCCCAGCCTGACTGTAACAGCTAGTGAGTGTAACAAAGATCCAAATATCACAGGCAACCTGTGGATTCCCATAGCCTGACAGCCCCATCGCTCATATGCTACCTGGGGCACCACATAATCACGAAAACACATGTGAGGCAGAGAGCTATAGCAAGAGGCAGTGAGTGTGTGTGTGTGTGTGTGTGTGTGTGTGTGTGTGTGTTTGAGCAAATGAGAAACAGGCTGAAGACACAAACACATTCCACTTAACCCATGTGCTTTAATCCCCAGGTCTGCACTTTGTGGACTTGTTGTGGTGTACATTTAAGCAAATCAATATGCCATGTCAAATATTTGTAATATTTATCTTTCAGCAGACGTACCCTGGCCCTGCTCTGCTGAACCAACACATGTGAGATTTAAGGTAGACAAAGAAAAGGCAGGAATGCCCACACATTATATATATCAGCTGATGAAAAACACGTGCTTTAACTTTGGATGAAGACAGTGCATGATTTATTTTTTAATAATAACTTTTCCATACTGTACGGAAGTGGCTTGATTTGATTAAAATACTGCCACAGCTGAAACATTTTTCAAGCTGGACTTACTTACGCGACCTCATGAAATCTGCGGCTTATGACATATGTCTTTTATGTTACCAGGGTTGTGGTTGAACCTGGTCAGAGTCCTTCGCAGTTTCGAGCTGGGTCTGCTATGAGGATTGTCTGCTCTGATCTCCTGTGCCATCGCATTCCCCAGACTGCAAACACACTGAGGCTGCAGAGTGGGTCAGTAGGACAATGCTGTGTGTGTATGTGTGTTTGTCTGGGTTTCAGTTTTATTTTGATCTATAACCCCACTGGAGATCCGAAGTTTAAATGGATGATTGCACAGTTGGCAATACTTTTAATGGGGATTGTTCATTGGGCTGCATGAAATGATGTAGAAAAAGAAGCTAAACTATTCAACATGCCTCCATAAAAACATTCACATACACATAAACTGACTTTAATCCCTAGACCACTATATATAATATATCATATCCTGCTGCTGTAATCTGCCTTTTATGGCATGTGGTCCAAAGAGTCTCTCGGGTACGTACAAACTCCACATTAAGCCATGTAGTATCACATATATCTTGACATAGAGTAATGCTCACAGACATTTGAAGCTCCAGCAGTGAATCGGCAGGTGAACCAACACTGATGGCAGCCAATCTCGTGCCAATTTAGCAACCGTTCAGTGTATTAATTTACAGCAAAACTTTCTATTAGGTGGAATAAGATGCCATTTGGATACGGCAGGGGCAGTGCAGCAGTGTGGTGGAAGAGGACAATGGATGAACATTTTCCCACATGACATTACATTTTGTAATGTGCCAGCATCACATTCTCACTGTGGTTTGTGCTGGACTGATGGTCCTGTGGTCACTGAGTAAATGTCTGATGAAAATATATGTGGGAGGAAATATGACTGCCCTGAATCATCATCTTCCATAAAGAAATCCCCAACCATGTAATGTCCTCTTACGAAAAGTTTAATTTGTTGAAATATTCTTCTAGTGTTCTTTTATGAAAATCACCTCCTGTCTTTGGAAAGATAATCCCCAGTTTTCAAATGCTTCCATAGCAAGCCAGTCGTACACAGAAACACAGGAAGCTGACACTTGAAAAGACTTATCACTGCAGCTTTGCCAAAAAGTTTAAAACAACACAGCCGAGAGATGCTGACAAAGAGCTTGAAATGTGCCTGGTGGGTATGTACGCCATTTCTGTGTTTATGTATCCACGTGCGTCAGCGCTGACCTCTATTCCCTTTCAACAAATTCAAATTGAATGTCATGTCTTTATCAGTCTGTCCATGAAATGAGCTACTTTTGTTGCTTGTAGTGGTTTCTTTTTATTAAATTTTGCTGTGCCTTAAATCTATAAAAGAGCACTGGATGAAATTCCATATGCAACCATTTTGAGTGTTTATGTGTGAGTGTGGGGGGGGTTCATACATATGATATGTGCATATGTGTTTATTTAAGACTCCTCGTATACAGTTTATCTTTAACATTGTACTGCACATATAATGATCCATGAAGCCACAGGATCGGCTCCAGACTGAAACATAAGGATGTGGTCATGTGAAGGAAACAGTAACATGCAAAACAATGTGAGGCAGATTGTGGGCATTTTGTTGGCAAGAAGAAAGGTGGATTAGTTTAGCTTTTGTTTGGAATATAGCTCTTTGGAAGAGAAATTTCAAAAACATTTATTAACGTTTATTTGGTTTCACTGGTGCAGTTTCTAAACTGGCTACCAACTGCTGTGGCAGCAACAAAAACTTTCAGACTGTCACGCTCACTTAAAGCAAGACTATGTAACTAAAAGAAAGAATGGCACATTCTTCCTCTTACAAAGGAAAAGTTGAATCTGTAAGAGATATAATTCAACATACAACATACATTAGAGTTTTACTGCTACATCTGTACTTGGTCTGGTATGACCATTAGCTCAGGTTACATATGGCTACTGTGAAAACATCTTAGGACCTCACTGTAGCCAGGATATGGATCAAAATAAGCATGCTACCTTGCAGTCTAGTGACAAGGGTAAAAACCTGAGTAACTGAGTGCAGATCAAGCGTCAACCTCCGGCTTTCACAACTGAAGTCAATGCGGAAGTAATTTAACCTGCATTCTATCGAACGCCCAGCAGGGGATGACTTCTCATTAGAAATAATGGTAAAATGAGCCTACTTCTCACCTGATTTATTACCTCAGTAAACACTTTCCTAATGAGTTTATGGTCTCGATCATTAGTTTCAGGTCTTTCTTCAAAATTAGCATCTCGGTTAAAATCACAGTTAACGTGAATTACAGCTGCACTTTGTTAACCAAGCTAGCTAGCGCCACTGTCTCGTCCAAATATTGTCACGTCCTGTGCCTGGTGGCAAAAAAATCAACATGGCGAACTGCCAAACGTGAGGCTTCAAAACGGCAGTACTCAAACAAATGGGTGACATCACGGTGACTACGCCCACTTCTTTATGGTGTAAACCACACGGGGGCTCACTGAAGGTTTATGAAGATGATGTGAATCATATGCTATGACCACCTTGAGGCTATGATCATCTATCATCTATTATCATAGTCACCATGAGATATCTATATTGTCATGAAATGTCCATAGTGATATATTTGAAAATGATTTGTCCATGTTAAATCTGTTATCTGTAAACCAGCTTCAGTGTGTCAACTAAAACACACATGCTCATCAAGACGTACTTTTAAGCAGATTTGCACACACATACATACACTCTGGAACTGAAAGTACATTTAGCAGCATACAACAGCATGTGTTTATCCTGCAGTTAGTAGGCTGTGAAACCTGAATGAAAATCTCGCTGTCTGTTAGAGCAAACAAGGCTTTTCCAGACTATAGTCTCACATGCAAGGCCACACATACAGTATATGGCGAGACAGTACTTCCTATATCCACCCATCCATCCGTGGGGTCAGCAGGCTAAGCAAGGTAGTCTAGATATCCCTCCCCCAAGCAATGTTTTCCAGCTGTCCCATATGGACTCCTGTCCCAAATAAAGGCAGGGTCAATTCAGTGATTTTAGCAAATAAAAGCCCGGGCTATTACAGTTTTACGGTAGTTTAAGTTGGGCACTGAAGTGAAAATTTACTGTCTGCACACCAGAACAGATAAACCAGCCATAGTGGATTACTTTTTAATGAAGAAAGGTCAAAGGTCAAACTCAGTTGCCTTTCTCTAGGTCAGGAAAGTACATTTGAGAAGGTTCCAAAGGCGGCTATTTTGGATTTTGGCTGGATGGTTTTTACCCAAGGTAGAGGTTTGGTAGGGGTGGCAGAGAAAAGGAGCAAATAATGAGCTAAAGATCTTTTTAAGCTCATTATTTGCCTGCCTGCTTTCCTTTTGTGTGTTTTTCTATTTCTCTGCACTCAACCACATCTGTCTCTTCTCTCTAAATCCACAAACAAACAGCCCAGGCTGATCAAAGTGAAATAAACAAATGTGGCTTAAACATATTACTTGTTACCTCAACAGACACTGAGCCAATGACATTCTTTTGCATATGACACAATATAATACATCAACTTGTGCAGTCTTTTCTCAGGCAATGGAAGAATGGCCCGTGCCTCTTTGACACTTTTATATTCAAGACTGATTGACTGAGCCATATAAACATGACCTAATTCAATATCTCACAAATTATCACAAGAGAGGTGTGTGTGTGTGTGTGTGTGTGTGTGTGTGTGTAAAGCCCTCCAGATGTGCTGAACAGAAACGGCTGTTCCTCAAACAAACTTTCCATCACATGCCGTCCACAGGAGTGTGACTTGGCTGCACGGCTGTGGAACGCACTCTCAGCTGTTTGGCACACTCTCCCAGCCTGTTATTTTCTGAATGTGTTGGGTAACTTTAACTGGACACTTCACAACTGATCTCAAGATAAGTTGTTGTTGTCCAGTAGAGATTTTACACATCCCCAGTTGTGCCTTATATTGTTGGCTGTAGTTTTATACTCTTAGTATCATATTCCTGTAAAGGTCGTATTCAGTATATTCTGCTGTCCAAAATTATGATTCTGTATCCAGAAATAAGTAGTATTTCTGTCTGTCTTCTTTCTTTTTTGGTCTTGTAAACTAGTTAAAATCAAACTGAGTTTGTGAAACACACAAGTGGAACATGTTTATACATTTACCGTATAAATGTTGCATATACTATCTCAGTTTTCTATTAATGGCTCGGGCCAATTGGCAGAAAATGGTGTGCTCTTTCTGGCTTTTTAAAAATTCTGTGACCATGATCTTTCCCTAACTTTCAACAAGTGTTGTTGATGCTATATCTCAGTGTGAAATGCATGTGTAATGAGTATGGTGTAATGGATCATTACAATCTTCTTTTTTTGGAAAAGTAAACAGAATTTTCTCAACTGGTATCCAAACACACACCTCCAACCTGTGTTATTTCTTCTTAAGCTAATATGACCCACAAGCTTGGTCAAAATGGTTTTACATTATTGTTTGATTGGATGCATTTATTTATATGATTCTAAAATTGGTGCAGTGCCCCTTTAAACCTTAATAAACACACTGTAGTTGATATGTAGTAATAAATAATTGCAAAAATGTTTTTACTTAAATAATTCTGATAAAATATTATAAAATATGTCAATGGGATTGGGTTATTGGGTTTTACTGGCAGGTAAATAGAAAATATTCAGGGGTCAATGAGAATTCAGTGTCTTAAAGGACACTTTAGCAGGGTGGATTCATGAACCAGCAGCAGCTGGTTCATGATGATGGTCTACATTCTCACCACAATTCCCTACAGCTCCCAGTTTCTCAAACTTGACTTTTTGGATGCTTTTTTTGCAAGACACTTGGCAAAATCCAATCCCCCACCCACTCATCACTCGCTTCCAACCTAGCTGAGCCCCACCCAACCAGGGTAAATGCGGGGCTAGGCCTCCCTGGAACTCCTCACTACCAGCTCTGGTCACCAGCGGGTTAGCCTCACCACCAGACCCAGGTCAAGGGCTTTAGTGGGTCCATCAGAGCCTGGAAAAACAGCCTGAGGGCTAGAGAGAGAGCCTGGGAATCTGGCTTGTACCTGCTGCATGAATGAATAGAGAGACAGATGGAAAAAGAGAGGCACATTGAAACTGACATCTTAACAAGTCACTTAATCTAATATATTCTGTGCAGAACTTTTCATTAAAGCATGTGAAAAATGATAATGGAGTGAGATAACTATGCTTAGTTCCAAAACAAATCTTGTTTCAAGAATTTGTTTCAATGCAGTGTTTTTCTTTATATGATCCACCTAATTGGGTTTTATGGAATTTTGGAATTGATGTTGTTTTCAGTAATTTCATTATTGAAGCAAAAACTCCCATGAAAAGGTATTTGTTTACATGTTTAAAGAGGAATGTGTTAGTAGACTGAAAATAATTACATGTTGGAAATGGAAGTGATGAAAAGAGATGGAAGTTTGGCAACACAGAAATACAGTGAAATGAAACAAATTGCATGTGTGTGCATGAGGTTGGGCATCAGAATGTGTGCAGTCAAACTGGGCTGGGTTGGGCAGGTTTGTGTGATTGCAGTGCTGTGGTCCTGTCGCTGCCGCTCATTGGCCTTGGATGCATTTCACCCTTGCCAGGAATGCAGGGGAAGGTTACATTTACTTTTTCCATCACAATGCAGCTGAGGAGAAGGTCTTCATTTCCCATTTCCCCTCTGCCTCTTAACTCAGACCATCTCTTATTTTGTCCCTTATTTTCTGCTCGTTTTAACAGGGTGCTATATTTCACCTACACAATAGAATTCTTTTGGACCTGAAACTTACCTGAACCCAGCATGCATTTATTTTTAAAAAGAGATCCAATCTTAAAGGGAAAGAAAAGTCAAACATGTTGCAAATACACTGTGGGATTGTTAGATCTGAATACAAAATGCTGTTTTCATGCTCTTTAAAGATCACACTCAAATATAAAACACATTTTTCTCCTGGTACAACAGAACCCTAATTGGACTGAATATAAATTGGACCCAGCCTGACCTGGATCCAATGTTGGGTCTTGGTTACTGAGAACAAAGTCAACCATTTAACACATCTCTCCCAGTATCTTTTAGAATTATGTTCATGTTGGACAGTGATAAATTACAGATAAATTAGTTTGTAAACTTTTGTGGTGAATGCTAAAGAATATCATCGGAACAATCTGGGTTGCACCTCTACTACAGGATTTCTGTAGTATAGGTACCAAGAAAGTACCAGGAAGGTGTTAAGATGCTAACCGGGCTGGGCTCATCATCCCAGCTACAAGATAAGATAAAACCAGACCTGCTATATCCTATTTCATTGAGCACTTCATAACCTTCTTTGGAAAAACACAAAACACATTTTTAACATACACTGTCTCTTTCAGGCAATGCCGTTAACTCGGCCGCTCCTGAATAAGGCTTGAGTTAATCCTAGTAAGTTCACATTTTATCAAAAGTTCAATCTTCAGTTAAAAAGCTTTTTGGCCCTTTGGCAGAAAACATTTTGGCTTCCATATCAGGGCTTTTATCTCAGAGACATGCACTTGGCCAACATTCCTGGTTAATTAAGGGTTAAATGAGGGGGCATGTTAAGAAATGACACTGAGAGGTTTAGGCTCAAAATAGAATATTTCCATAAGAAGTGCTAAAGTGGCGTTAAAGTATTTCTTATCAGGTCTACTTTCCTTCCATGGGCATTTATTTGCATTCAAAGAAACATAATTCACTGTATACACTCCAGAAAAAAGGAAAAAAATGGTATTCCAGTGGGCAGGAATGTCTTACTTGGTTAAAACTGTGAAAAAGCAGCTTTCTGTATCTCTGTTCAGACAGAGCAAAATGTAATTTGGAAAAGCATGTGATAGCTAAAAGATGGTAAGCTTTCACTTAGATTGCCATCATTTATTCACAGAAAACATATAGACTAATGCATGCACACACGCCCATGTACTCGAGGTCATACTTACAAAACACACCCTCAAATTACTGTTTGGCTTAGCAAGCAGGAAGTAGGTAAGCCTACTCAATCTGACCGTCATAGCAACGACCAACGGAAGCGGCGAGGCGGGGGGGGGTTAATGAGGGAGTTAGTAGCCTGTCTGGCCAAGTGGGACTGTCAGTCATTCTCTTGTTGGCGTAAATTCAAAGAATGTGGCTAGAACAGTGATGGACAGTCTGAGACAACTAAATTAAGAAGAGGAAGCATGGAAGGAGGAGAAGAAGAGGAAGTAAAGGAGGAGAGCGAAGGCTGGAAAGCACCTGAAGTGTGAGTCAGGGGAAGAAGAGGAGGAGGAGGAGGGCTGGTCGCAGCTGCAATAACACTGTCTGGTAGTCCGAAGGGGAGCTGCTAGACTTACAGCACACCATGTACACACAAATGCACACATATACACTTGCGTGCTCGTCCATATGCTCTAAAAGCATTTTCTCATCCACCAAGACTTTCTTGTATCATACTGTGCGTGTGCACCTTAAAAAAACCATGTTAATCAGCAGCTGCCTCCTCTCTCTCAGCACAATGCAAGAGACTGTACATATCATTAAAGGTATATACACACACGGGCCCAGGTCAGCTAGTGCAGCCAACCACAGGCATGGCCACAGCCACTGGTCCACACCCCCACATCTGGCTGCCTGGGATCTGGCCTTGGCCTCAGTTCACAGCCTGCGGTGGTCTGCTCTGGGCGCTGGGTTTCCCAAAAGCATCTCGCCTTGCCTTCTCGTCTGGTGAAACATAGCAGGACTCCGTGTTGAGAAGGTCGACAGTCTCACCCAAAGGGGCCGAGGCCCACCGGTCTGCAGCCTGAAACAGAGGACACAGTGTGCTGTTTACTTTGGTTATGGGAGCACTTAAACAAAAAATAAACAAGAGCATGAATCTTGAGTGTTGTTGTAAGTTGAGGTCACAGTGGTAGCAAACACTGAAGAGATGTAGACGCATGAGGATAGAATAGGTCACAGTTTCAGTATGTGGCGGAGAGCAGTTATGCTTGGAGTTAGCAGCTACAGTAATTTTGTCAAGCCTTGGTTTACAGTAAATAGTCACTTTTCTATACATGACATGTTTTCGCTCTGGTGAGGAAATGATCTAACCCACCTCGTGTTACTCTCCTTGTGAGTTCACTCACATTTCACCTCCTTCTGCAGTGGGGCTCAGGCATAGAAAATAATAGATGTCCTATGATGACTGTGTGCGAGTGTTGAAACATTAAGAAATACATATATTTCACAGAAACTAGTACAGCCAGCAATGGTCAGTTAGCCCCATGGTTTCTGTTCTTACTCATGCAGAGACCTCATGATTTAGTAATAGTAGCAACTAATTTTGACCCAAGTTTCATTATTCATCTACACAAAAGTTGTTTCCAGCTGGAAGAAGACACTGACCACAGCAATTTAAATAAGATCTTTTTGGAAGAAGTGTAGCACATTCCAGTTATACAGTATGAAGTGAATACAAAATGCGTAAAAATTACAAATTGAGCTGCTGATTATACACCATAGTCCCTTTGTATATTTGTCCAAGACTTTTGATAAATAAGCTGCTTCCCATGGGTTGGATGCATTTGTTTTTTTGTTTTCTGTTTTTTTATTAGATGACGCAACACGTTAACAGTGTACGTAAGCAATCCCAGTCCCAGCTTTTCTCATCTGTGACACAACGATGGTGGAATGAGCTACCACACGTCATTAGAGCAGGGGCGTCCCTCTCTAACTTCAAGAAGCTCTTAAAAACTCATCTCTTCCGAGAACACTTCCTCTTATAACACCTCTAACTCCTAATCTCTGCACATGCACTTCCTGTGCTCTTCTTCTTCTATCTCCTTACAATTATCTTGTATTGATTGCACTTTTTGGTTAACTCTCACTTCTTTCCCTAGGTATTTACCCCATTGATGCGATATGTGCTATTACTAGTATGTATTGTGTGTCGTAGATCCCGTGCTGTATTTGATGCTTGGTTGATGCTTGTATGTTGTTTCTCATATGAAAGTCACTTTGGATAAAAGTGTCTGCCAAATGAGTAAATGTAATGTAATGTAACAGGTGAAATATATAACAGACATGTGTGAAAATACACAAAAACAGAATGATGTATAGGCAATTTGTGTATGGGTGTGTGTGTGTGTGTGTGTGTGTGTGTGTGTGTGTGTGTGTGTGTGTGTGTGTGTGTTTGTGTGTGTATGTTCAAGAGGTAGAAAAAGGGAGGTGGTGTGGGCAAAACTGAGTTGGGAAGTATAGAGATTAAATGCTTTGAACTTAAGGAAAGAAAAAAAGGGGGGGATCAACTAGAAAAAGAAAAAGAAATAACTAAATGAAGCATAAAAAAATATTAATAATTATTATATTAAAAATAATAATAAAATTGAATTGAATAAAATGTCTTTTTCTGCCTCCTTTATACTCCCTCCTCCGTCCCTTTCTCCTCTGACCCACATCAGTAGCCCCAAGGCCCTAGGTTTGGATCCATTTGTTCATATAGGCAAATACATGTAGCAAATACATTTTGAAGGAAACATAGTGTCAGCCGGATGATGTTTTCTATTAACATAATGAGGAATTGTTTTTAATGATAATGTCTTTCATCACAATTTAACTTGGTTCAAACCACATCTTCATGTTGTTGATGATGAATGTCCACCAATAGCCATGTTTCCATTTAATTGTCATGCGAATTTTAAGCATACTTTTGAAATGTCGCAAAAAAGACAAAAAAAAGACACTGCGAAATATGTGCGTTTCCATCAGCTGGTTTGGTGCGAATAAACCAGGCTAAGGCAAGCGTAGTTATGTCAGTAGTTGACCTTACACATGGCTGTAATAAACAAGATGTATGGGTTCCAAACCAGAAACAAAACCAGTCGCATGAACCTGATGGCCATTTATCTGAGAAAAATGGAGAGATGTCCTCAGAAATGTGTTTCAAGCGGGCAAGTTGCTACCAGCCATGTCTCTGCACGTTATGGAAATATCAAGAGTTATGCCGAGTTTTGCATGCCTGCCGAGAATTGCATGCACCTCCAAATGCCTATAATAGTTTTTGTGGGGTTCATCAATGGTGATAAATGATTCGAAGTATTTATTTTATGAATGTTTAGAATCGTTAATATTTTATTACACTCAGTAGAAGTAGCATTCATTGAGATTCAGCAAAATATGTGGTGATAACCCCGTTTGATCAGTGTGCAGAGCAAAGTATCTGAAAAGGACCTTTAAGAGGTGAATGCATAATTCAGCAGAACAGATGCTGAAGGCTACCTGCCGAGATATTATTTGGAAAAAGTGTTTCCATTTAACGCATTAACTCTTTTTCGACAAAGGCAAAAACCACCTCAAGTGAACTTTTTTGCACAATTAAGGAAGGATTTTCTTTCAGAATTTTGCCGTTTCCATCAACCTTTTCTAATTTGATACTTCAAAATGCACATTTAAAAAACGTTGATGGAAACACAGCTACTGGCTGATAAAGGTGTCCCACAAGAATCCATATTAGGTCCCCACCCATTTACTGTGTATATAAATAATATTTATTTCCAAAGAAGTTTTTTAACCTTCAAAACACTGATATCATGATCTCTATTACTCAGTTTCCCTCTCACAAACAAACGTCTCGGGTTACGTATGTAACCCTTGTTCCCTGAGAAGGGGAACGAGACACTGCGTCGGTGACGACACTATGGGAACGCCTCTGGGCGTGGCAGGGCTGAATTATGAATGAAACTACTCCAATCCTATTGGTGTTGCTAGAACGGTAGAATGTGACGGCGTAACCGGAGGTGTATATAAGCACGCCGGCACACAGGACACGTTAGCCCTTCTCTATGAAGCAAGGCACTCCAGGCGGGGTGAGGTGTGGCGGACCGACACAGTGTCTTGTTCCCCTTCTCGGGGAACAAGGGTTACATGCGTAACCCGAGATGATCCCCTTTGAGAGAACTCGAACTGCGTCGGTGACGACACTATGGGAACGATATACCCACTTAGGCCGCGCCAAAACCCCGCCTGCCCCCAGCGTGCAGAACCTGACGGCACGACTACCAACCTTAGGGACATAGCCTGGACAAGGGTGCAGGATGGCCCTGACCCTCCCCGGGGCAAACTCCAGGCATCAGGGAGAAACTGAAAGTGCCTGGAGATAGCGAGGAGAAAGGCCATCTTAAGGGTCAGGCGCTTGGCCTCAGCCGACTCCAGGGATTCGAAAGGGGCCTCAGCCAGCGCTTCAAGAACCACTGCCAGGTCCCTGGTGGGAACCCTGGAATGAGTCACGGGTCTCATCCTCCGGGCTCCACGGAGGAAGCGCACGACCAGTGGAAGCCTCCCCAAGGGCCCATCTCTCAGAGGGGCATGGAATGCTGCAATGGCAGCCACATATACTTTGAGCGTGGACGGGGAGAGGCGGGGCTGGGGGCGAGAGGAAGAACCACAGGGGACAGTGTGTAGTCTCTCGAGACGCAAACAAGTCCACGTCTATGGGGCCGAACTTTTCGCATATTAACTGCACCACCTCGGGGTGGAGTCTCCATTCCCCGGGCCTCAGCCCCTGTCTCGACAGCAGGTCTGCTCCCTGATTCTGGGTCCCAGGGACATACATCGCTCTGAGGGACAGCAGTCTCTGCTGGGACCACAGGAGGATCTGATGTGCCAGTTTGCATAACGGGCGTGAGCGCAGACCCCCCTGGTGATTCAAATAGGCCACCACTGCCCTATTGTCGGTTCTGACAAGGACGTGGCGACCGCGGAGGGCGGACAGGAAACTCCTCAGAGCTCTGAATACCAGCAACATTTCCAGGCAATTTATGTGCCAGGAGAAATGATGCTCCTGCCAGGAGCCTCTTGCGAAGCGGCCGTCCATGACCGCGCCCCATTCCGTGAGTGAGGCGTCTGTCAAAATAATTGTTCGGCGACAGATCGCTCCCAACACGGGCCCTTGGGACAGGAACCAAGATTTCCTCCATACAGACAGGGAACGAAGGCACCTGCTCGTAACCTGTATCAGACGGAGCGGATTTCCCCTCAGGGAGAATCCCTTGGATTTTAGCCACCACTGCAGGGCTCTCATGTGCAGTAGTCCAGAAGGTATACTACTGGACGCTGCTGCCAGGAGACCCAACACCGTCTGAAAGTTTTTCACAGTGATGGCGCAGCCTAACTGCACTCTGGTCAGCCGCAGCCCAAAACGCTGAAGGTGGGCGAGGACAACATCTCGATGCCGAATTGCTAAGTCCCGAGACTGGGCCAGGATGAGCCAGTCGTCGATATAGTTTAAAATGCGGATGCCCTGGAGCCTCAACGGGGCCATTTGGTGAACGTGCTGGGAGAGAGTGCTAGGCCGAACGGAAGAACCCGATATTGGTACGCCGCGCCCCCGAAGGCGAACCTCAGGAACTTCCTGTGAGAGGGACGAAACCAATCCTCGGATTGGATGTGACTGATGATGGCGGGGATGGTGAGCATCCTGAACCTAAATCTCCTCAGAGATTGGTTCAGGGACCGCAGATCCAAAATCGGACGCAACCCATCCATTCTTCTTGGGAACTATGAAGTAGCTGCAGAACCCGGACTCTCTGACTGGCGGAGAAATAAGCTCTCCAGCCCCGTTTTCCAGCAGAGAACGAACTTCTTGTCCCAACACCTGGCTCTGCCTCGCGTGCACCGCAGTCCAGACCACCCCATTGAACTTCTGCGGGGGGTGGACCCGGAACTGCAGCCTGTAGCCATCCACTACGGTGCGCAGGACCCACGGGGAAATGTTTGCAAGGCTCCGCCATGCTTCTACAAAATCTGCTAAGGAAACCCTCGGGGCGGGTGGCCGGTGTTATGTGTAGGTCCCCGGTGGCACCCTGAAGCGGAGGACCGCCAGGGAAAACTCGGCGGCGACCCACGGTGTGTGAGCCCGATCGTTTTCCAGCTGCAAACCCTCGAGGCGGGCAGACTGGTGAGAGCTCGCTGGCAGCTAGCGTGTCCCGAGCGGCAAGACGGCGGCAAAAAAAACAGAGCCTGTTGCCTGAGCTGCCACGAGGGATGGGGACCTCGGTCAGTCTCTCTCAAGGGGGGTAGTGAGCCCCCCTACTTGATACCTCAGGACCGCTTTCCCCGAGCCCGCCGAGACTGAATGATGTTCCTCAGACCTGTCTTCTCGGGAGGCTGTGGGCGAGAGTGCCGCCTCGCGTCCCAGGTTTGTTGAGGGGGACTATGGGAAGCGACGCTTCGCTTCTGGCTCTGGCGGTAGGAGCTAGACGAGGGCTGAGCTCGTCTCTCTTCAGCTGTCGCCGTCCTGGACCCAGACCGGCGGGGGAGATATTGCTCAAACGCCTCTCCCTGCGTTTTAGCCTGCTGAAACCTGCTGACGACAGCATCCACTGCCTCACCAAACAGGCCAGTAGGAGAGAGGGGCACATCCAGGAGAAAAGCCTTCTCCTTCCCCTGGATGCCCAAGAGGTTGAGCCACAGATGGCACTACGTAGCCACCAATGCTGCCATGGAGCGGCCCATGGAACGGGCCGTCTCCTTGGTAACACGGAGTGTTAAGTCCGTAGCTCTACGGAGCTCAGTCAGGTCCTCCTCAGAGGGACCTCCCCCTAGGTCACAGTCTTTGAGAAGATCGGTCTGGTACGCCTGCAAGATGGCCATAGTGTGCAGGCTTGCACCAGCTCGACCCACTGCCATGTAGGCCTTGCCCACCAAAGCGGATGTCGTCCTACACAGCTTGGTGGGGAGCGCCGGCGTCTGAAGGAATAAAGCGAGGGTTGGAGAAAGATAGCTCGCGAGCGCTTCCTCCACCCGAGGCATCGTTCCAAAGCCGTGCTGCTTAGTTTCTGTCACACTGCTGTAGTCCAGCAGAGGGGACGCAGTCAGCCGTGTAGAGCAGCTTTTTTTTTTTTTTTTTTTCTTGGTCTGTTCCATGATTTACACAACTCATTGTGTAAATCAGGAAAGAATGGCAAGGATCAACGGGGGGGTGGCGCTCAGGCTGCAGAAAAGCTCATTTAGGTTAGTGCCGGCCCGCGGCTCCTGCCCCGCCTCTCATAGCTGGGCGCGGACTGATGATGTCGGCCCGGCTCCCAGAAGTCATCCTCCATGATGCTAAGCACGTCTAGCTCCTCAGAATCAGACTGTGCAAGCCTTTCCAGACTCATACCTCGGGCGGGAGAAGCCAAGAAACGGGCTTACGAATGGGGAAGAGAGGAGGCGGAGTCAGCAGACGAGGACCGGAAAAATGCCTCAGCCGTCCCGACGCGCTGGGAGATATGACGCTGCGATCCCAATGAACCGCGACCACGGAGCCTGAGCCATGGGGAGAGCGCATCCGACCCTCTTCCAAAAAGAGAGCCGCACGAGACCTCTGAGCACCCTCAGGGACCGGGCCTCGCCATGGCCGCAGGCAGCCCCCTCGAGAGCTGCCTCGGCGTGCGACATCCCCAGACAGGAAACACACATCTCTTGAGTCTCCCCAGCCGCAATGTAGCGTGGGCATGGAAAAACACATTGTCGGAACTGATTACCAGACATGGCCTCTACTGCTTCGTCAGGACTTCCAGGTAAGACAACAACTTTCTCGATAGTGGAGCTTCCAAACATTCTCAGAGTGCCTGCTGAATAGAAAGAAGCTAATGTGTCCTGTGTGCCAGTGTGCTTATATACG
Organism: Micropterus salmoides; assembly: GCF_014851395.1. Lineage (NCBI taxonomy): Eukaryota > Metazoa > Chordata > Actinopteri > Centrarchiformes > Centrarchidae > Micropterus > Micropterus salmoides. The sequence goes on from NW_024040040.1 coordinate 13,324,099, forward strand.
CCTCCGGTTACGCCGTCACACGCTACCGTTCTAGCACCACCAATAGGATTGGAGTAGTTTCATTCTTAATTCAGCCCTGCCACCCCCAGAGGCGTTCCCATAGTGTCGTCACCAACGCAGTTCGAGTTCCCTCGAAGGGGATCTATCACCTGAAGGTTGTAATCCTGTTTTTTTTGTTCTGTTTACTTGTCACCCCACAGCTGAGCAGAGGAAGAGAGAAAGAGAGTAAAAAAAGAAAAGAAAGCAGATAAAACAAAGATGAAAGCATTTCCAGGCGCAGTGGGGGAAACACTTTGGGGAGGTATGTGTATGAAAGCAGCTTAAGATCATAATCGTGAAAACACAAGCTCCCAGTATAAGGCCTGAGTCGGCTGAAAGTGCCGTCTCCGGTGCTGCAAGGGGAACAGTTTCCCTGCTGTAACGCTGAACTCTGCTCCTACTGCTGCTAATCTGTGTGCTCAGCAGATGTCTCCCACTGATGACACACACACACAGATCTGAGTACAAGCCTGTTAACTGGCTTCAGATCAGTGTCTGGCTTTGTCGGAGACAGTATAGAAAAACAAGTAGGGGCGTTTGAACACGGTTCATGTGACACTTTAATACTCCACACAACATGTGAGGAGGAGCAGGAAAGAGAAAAGAAAACATTTTTTTCAGTGTGATGATAAGACACTATATCTGTGCCCTACATTTAAACAGCGATCACAACAGGTCAACCCAACCTCTAGCTGGAGAGTTGAACTCGACACTATAGGGTAAATCTGAGACAGTGGCAACAGATCATACTGTAAGTAGAGAACAAACCTGCAACACACTGACCTCACTATGACCAACATCTTTCCCTAGTCCAGTCAATGTTATTTGTAAAGCACAATATCACAAACCATAAATTAGCCTCAGTAGGCTTTATAATCTGTAGAATATATGACACTCTATTTTTGGTCTCTTGATTCAGATAAGGCAAAACCCCCAAAAAAACCTTTGCAAAAAAGGTTTATATTATCATCATAAGGCCATTTATTATCATGTGACCAACGTTTCACACTTAGGTCATGTGATGACTTAGCTGTAGTTAGCTCCATTTGCTGAGTGGAGTCACATATATGAACTGAACTTTTTCACATATATTGTTCCTGAGGTCGAGACTATCAGAGTTATGGTCCATGCTACACTGTGGAACATAACAAGTTCACACGCTACCCGCTTTTATGGTGCTCTTCTTGGTAGCAGGAAACGCATCTGTAGATTAATTGAGGAGTAATTTCTTCCTGGAAGGATTATCAACATCAGCCCCAAGTAAACACTTTTCCACCCATGCTTCATTCTTCGTTTCTTTACTACTTGTTCCTATGCAGGGTTACGGATCCCAGCATGCACTGGGCAAAAGGCAGGGAAACACCCTGGACAGGTTGCAAGTCTATTTGCAGGGCTGAACACTTTGCCAGGATAAAAATACACTCAACCCAACAGACAACAATGCTGTCCATGTTAGCTGGCTAGCTTGTTAATGATGCTGTGGTTTACAACCAGTCTGTTTCTCACTGTGGAAAAGTTTTGCAGCCGCACGGAGGCCAATCTGGACCCTGTAAACAGGCTACTTATTCAGATTACAGGGAGCATTAAATCACAAAAGGGCTCTTCCTGTTTGCAGGATACACACTGTGTGTATAACCACTCTCTGTCTCTCTCTCTCCTACTCTCTGTTTATGTCCCTCTACCTTATTGAGCAGTTTTTTTTGTTCTCTTAAGGGTCTGTTCCCATGAAATGTTCTACAATAATAATGTGGCAACTGGAAATTCAGTTCCTCTCATAAAAGTCTAATTGCTCCTCCTGGTACTTCCGTGCGCCCCCCCCCCTGTCAGACAATCACATACACACACACACACACATATTAAATTGTCACACCACAGGGCCAAATGGAAACACCTTAAAGATAAGTTTGTCATACCTGCTGGCGCGGACACTGGAATCTTTAGATTTTTACACAACACTGTTTTCAATTTTATGCAGCTCATTCACTGGGGTGGGCCACATCCATAAAAGACCCCAAATACCAATAATTAACTTCATAGATGTCAAGGTCCAAAAACCGCACCACACTGACTCTGCTGGAAAATATGCAAAATGACATAACAGCGTGTTTTGGCCATCATGAAGGAAAGTAATTTACTAAAAAAAGACTTTTCAGTTATGCTTGACATGTCACCATGAAAAGTGATATTTATTCCTGATTCCTATGGGGTTAAACATGTCACCACTGCCATAATGCAGTAGCTTAAAAACAGCCCTGTCTTACAGAGCCAACTTTATGCTGCGCCAACACCACTGGAACCCAGCGAAGGACTAGGGGACTTTTGCCACTGCATCATACTTCATACTGAAGGGGAAAAAGCTGCATTGTGTGCAAAGTTGAGTTTTCTAAATTCCATATTACATTAAGAGCTCTTAACTAGAACATAAAAGGTACATACGCCTGATGTCTCTGAGGTGGCCAGATGTGAGAGCTGTAATTCAGTTAAACCTTGTTTCCTGGGCCAAAAATGAAATAAACAGAGACTGACAGTAAACAGGGAGTCACACAACCTCTGCCCTAAATTCAAACAGTCTGCTCATGAAAAAAACAAGACATTTCAAAAGAGACAATCTCACAATGTTTCTTACTAAATCTTAATCCCTCCGTCAGGGAAGGTCATGGTCAAAATAAAATTTAAAGCCATTCATTGTAGAATTCACACACTGTCAAATCGCAGCAAGTGCCTGTTTAAATTTAGAGGATGATGGAAATGAAATGTGGAAAAAAGGAATCTCAAAGTACTTGACAGGCATTAAATCCAACCCGTTTTCACTTAGAAGTCATCACAAATGGACACATGGTCAAGGCCCGTTTGTGGCAGTTTAACGTACTGGGGAGCCCGGTGGACGGTGGGCCAGAAATTAGACTTTGAACCAGGAGACAGGTGTCCGTTTCCACAAAAAAAAAGTCAACATTTAATGTTTAAGTTAAGTAAGTTGTGTAATTAAGTGTAAGTTGTGTAAGTAAAATTTCTTAACTGATGTAAGTGAACTGACATATGTAACGTAGTTATTTTAACCCAAACCATGATCTTTTCCTAAACACAACGAAGTACTTTTTTGCCTAAACCTAACCATATTGCAACATTTCACAACGTTAACAATGTGCCGTTTCAATAAGTACTCTCATTTCAAAATTTGTTGCATATTTATTTTTGCTAACTTCACTGCGGAGCCGTAAACGTCGAAAGACTACACTAAAGGGTTACCCAGGGCGTTAAAAAGCGACGCCAAGGCGTCAAGCATCATTATGTGACGAGTTGGGAGTGAGAGTGTGTTGTTAAATCTCAATATTTTTTCCTAAATGCAAGCGTTAACATGCTAACATGCACATGCTGATGTTTAGCAGGTACTGTTTATGGTAATCATTTAGTACTTAGTAGTAGTATAGCATGCTATGCTAACATTTGGTAATTAGTGCTAAACATAGAGTACAGCGGAGGCTAAAGGGCATGTCATTAGTTTTGTAGGTATTTGGTCATAAACCAAAATATTAGACAGACTAAATTGGTGCTAGAAAAAAATTTGATCTTCAATTGCTTGGCAGTAATTACACTTTAAATGCATTTTCTATGACTTACATAGTGATTTTAGGAATATTGCTCATTAGTGGTAATAACAGTGGCTAAAACTCACTGTTTCATGAAAATCACAGGGAACCTGCTACATTCCTTGAGGAAACATGAGCGTGAAGGGGTTAGAAAAGTTAACAAATAATGCCACAGCCCAGACCTGACAAGAGGAGCTGAAACGACGGACCACACAGTTTGTGCCCCGAAACTGGGCTACAAGATCTATTAACACAACAAACCACTGGGTGTAATTTCCCCACAGATGAGCCAGGTTCTCACTGCCAGGGAATGTCCTGTTGATGTCAGAAATAAACCCCAGAAATGCTCTGAGCCTGTGCTGCAGGTGATGGTTTTCACAGCATCGACTGTAATGGAACAAAGAGAGAAGCTGGGGATGACTGTATGTATGTATTGGTGGGGTTTATTGGATAAAAAAAACAAGTGAGTGAGGACACAGAGGCTGACAGTTTAGCTAAGACTTTCTGAACTGTCCTGAAATCAAGACCTGCATGGAAACAGTTTCTCCTATTTGCTATAATTTTGTTCACCCTCCTACTTCAGCTTTGAAAGATGGATAAAATAATTATTACCAAATTTACCCCAATTATAGATACTAGTGCAGTGCCCTTTCACAGAGGCCAATGTGAATGGGAAGCTGACCCTCTGATTGAATTAATTTATGTTACGCCCAAAACATACCTATTATTAAATAAGAGACAAAATACAACCCATTTGCGCTTTACTTTGCGCTCAGATTATGTACCTGCGCCATGCACTTTAGACCATGCACTATTGATCATTTAAAAAGGGCCCTAAGAGTCTACAACCATGCTGGCAGCTGTATGAAGCTTGGCACTAAATGCTAATGCCAGCATGCTAATATGCTCATAAAGACAATTTAACATGCTGATGTTTAGTAAATATGTTTACTATGTTAACAATATTAGTTCTGAGTGTAGCTAACATTTCCTCCAGATCTCTCCCTCTGTACAGCTAATGTGCAATTCAGAAAGGGTGAACAGCCCATTTTGAGCAAAGAGAGGGTGTGTGCTGGAGGACATGAATGTGCCAATTTAAAATTCCACCATGACTGTTGATTTCGGATTATTTACATTATACAGTTTATTACCAGTAAGACCTACAGGACTGTTTAAGTATTTTGGTGTGAGGAATTGAACAGGCCATATAAAACCATGTTATCTTATTATATATTACTTTTTCAGCGATATGCAGCAAAGATAAATTCTGAAACTTTACAATTGATAGCTAAATGTTCAGCATTCCATACCACATAAACATCAATGGAAGCCCAGTTCTGACAGAAAAAGATAATAATTATTCCATAATTTTGGATTACTATCTTGAAATTGTGCATAACGTATTTCAGATTTTGTGCTTGGCATACCATGATTTACCAGGAGTATTTTTATTTTTATTATTTCAAACTTTTAATTGTTTTTTTCTCTCATCCTGGCAGAAATGGGCTTCCATAACAGTCACTTAAAAGCCCTGCACAATTAATATATATATACAAGTTCATTGGCAAAACTTTCTCATTAGACCATTAGCTTGTTCCTTTAATGTCACCTGAAAGCTTATATAAGCATTTACTGTACCAGTTGACAGTCATTTTTAACTTGACCTGACTTAAAGCAAAGCTATTCAGACAACACTAATAAAGAAAAAGTTTGAGTCCTTGCTTCTAAATGTAGCTAACTTTTGAATTTATCACAACAACCTGGGGTAATCCTGGGTTAAGCTCTTTCTGTTGACATTTTGGTTTTTACCAATTTAATTGGTGTCAGGAAATAAAGTGAAACCTTAAAGGCCCTGACACCTCAGGATTTTCCACATCACCTTGGTATTTCACTGCAGGCTTTGAACTGGGTGTTTCAAAGTCATGCACCAAGAGTGAGATCATCCTGAAGTTACTGCACTTACAGCAGCGGGACAAACTTATTACATATGTGGGCCGCAAGATTAATGCTGCGTCCACAGTGTGTGGGAGTCCCAAGAGATATGCAAAAGCAACGTCGATATTCTTCACCCACTAGTTGTCACATTCACATACAACTCATGCATACCATTCACACATACTGCATAATTATGTTAATATACTGTTAACCAAGAAGGAAGATTATTTATTGTGGAACTGGGTGGGAAAAGTGTGCACACAATGTACATCACATTTTGATGAACTGTCCCTTTGAAGGTGCCACACTGAGGTCTTTATTTATAACAGGTAAAAGCAGACCATGTCCAATCACTCTACCTTGTTCCGATTGGCAACCTGCTGTTAATAGCACCCATGCCTGCCAATAAAACGCCCTGCCGTTTGAAAAGAAACCCACATCACATGACCAGGATGCTGTCCAGCTCCAGCCAAACAGTAAAGATCAAAGGTCAAATGTCAGGGTTAACATCAAGATCAGACACCAAGCAGTTTGAAGGCTGGGGTTAAGTCAACATTTTGTTTGTCTTTAACTGAACTCAACCTAAAAGTGTGTGTTTGTGTGTGTGTGTGTGTGTGTGTGTGTATATAATATGTCCTCCTTTGAAATATAAATATGAAATATGAAAGAGAGAGAAAAGCAATGTACAAGCAACAATTAGTTTCTACCTAGACCTGTTACAGTATAAAAAAGAATATGCGAAATATTTTGCATCTAGGTGCTGAAAAGGCACTTGGAAAGAAAGATCTAGGAATCAGAGAGGAGAGAAAACAATGAACATTTTTTTTTGTATCATTAATTGCTACCTCTGTGCATTCAAAGTCGCTCAGCCATCAGGGTCTAATGGGATAAACATTTCTGTTTTTCAGTTTTACACACCTGCTGGTTTTGGCTTTGTCCTGTGGGAGGCTGCCCATTAGACCAGATTAGATTACAAACACTCATACATACTTGTGCTCACACTTGTCAACTTCAGTCATTAGTCACTGTAGTATCGATTTCAGTTCTCAGAGTGGTTCTGGGGAGCTCCCAGCCCAGTGAGGAGAACTGGAAAATGATTATGGACAAAACAGGAACCCCATTTTTAAATCCCATTTAGAGGAAATGTCAGAGAATAAATCTGAGAAATAGTGAAATTTGCGCAACTATTTAAAGACCGTCCCTTTTGTGTTGCAGGTAAATATCATATGATTCAAAGTTGAGTTGTTCTTTTTCCTTTCCCTAATGTCTGCTGGTAAACCTATATTATGTATTGTTCATAGAAAGTGCATCATGAGGTTAGTAAATGAGTGAGCAGGGATGGATTGGGTTTGCCCGGTGGATGAGCAGGAGGAAGGTGCTCAAACTGATGCATTTCCCTCGTCAAGAGCTTGATAGGCATGAGAACAGAAACCAAAGCTGTGTGTTATTGGTGAAAGAATGACGTGTTAGCATACAGATAAACAATGGAGAGGTGGATCATGCTGCAGGAGGGCTTAAAATTGAATTCCCTTGCAACCGCCATGAATCCAACTGGACCATCAAATAGAAAACTAGCACAATGAGAGTGCATGTGTCTGCCATGGCGAAATAGTCTTCAACCTTTGCTATTATGTTTTTTTCTGCATCATCATCATCATCATCAGAAAATCTAAATCCCAGGAATATTATAGGGATACAAAGTACAAAGATGAATTTCTCAACATTTCATGTCAGAGTCAGGACAGCTGAGGTATGTCCAATTAAATTGGCTGTTGTATGTAAATGTTATAGCGCTGATCACTTTCAGTTGATTTGTGTTCATTTGGCTGCCTAATGCATTTAAAAGTTATAGCAATTATATCAAATACGCCACGCCTAGTAGAATTTGGTCAACAATTTATGTTTTGTGCAAATGTTGGTCAATCTAGTTGTTTGTGAATTGAGTTCATATACAAAAAAGGAAATCTGTCAATGCAGAAATAGCATGTTACTGTGTATGCGTGAGTTGAAAAACCAGGGCTTTATGAATCTCTTAAACCTACAATATAATTAAATTCAATACAGCTTTATTTATCACAAAGTCTTTGCTGAGTTCTAAAAGATTAGACAGAGTCGAATCTAGTCTGAGTTCAACACAAACACCGGAGGCCAAACACAGACATGGGAGGTGTGTCCATTGCTAGCTAGCTTACGGCTAATGTATGTACATGTCGGTACATGGACTGTTTGTGAGAAATAACATGACGAAGAAGTCAAATTCTTGGACATGACATGAATATCTGCATTGCTTTTGGTCTCAAAACACCATTATCTCCAAGCAAACCATTTTCATTTAAGCTTCACAGTTCAGGGGCAAACTTTCCTTTATAAACAGCCAAATCAAACTAGCTAACTTTCGTTAAGTAGGTTTTGACCTATTATGCATGCTAACGAATTGGACAAAAAAGAAGAAATGCAGAAATGCACATGGATGCACAGTTCCAGTATGTACTTGCATTGATTTGAACACAAAACATTCCCATGAGGATGTACAACATACACCTCACACACTAACACCCATTGTGCAAATTGCCTCGTTTTCACCCACCACTTCCTCCAGCGCACTACGACTGCTTCGCTCTCTGTTAATAGGGAACAATCAATCAGGGTCATTTCCTGTGCGGAGTGGACATCCTGTCTCACAGGATGTGGCTTAAGAAGGTATGGGGCACAAGAGACTCAGTGGGCAGAGGCAGCTACTCCCACCCTTACACCCACCCACCCCAAGCCTTCCCTGCATGTCAGGAAATCCCTACATGCCTACTAAATACTGTATATAAATGTGTAATGTATACCCAGGCACCTGAGTGCAATAAGGAAATATCTAGAGATTAGTTCTTGTTAATATAAACACTGTATGTAGTAGCTATAGTGCATGTTTAATGGGACAGTTGAAACTTGGTGCTCATTACCTCAACTTATAACACACTTCTCCTCTCTGTCTTTCTTGCCATAATGTGTAGCGCCTACCTTGCTCGTGTCGAGGTCCTGGTTGCCCTCTAACACACAGTAATACCAGGGTGAGAGAGCGGAGACAGTACAAGGTGTGTGGGTGCCATGTGGCACCTTCAGCATGTGTGTTTGTTAGAAAAGGACAACACAGCAGAAGCTAACTGTCAAATATGGTAGCTTCTGGCTATTTTTTTTTGTCAGTCTGCCACTGACAAGTAGGAGACCTGCTGTAAAGAGGTTGTAAAAATTAGCAGAAAATACTCACCGTACAAGCCAGCACCAAGAGCCAAATTTCAACCCTGGTTAATTGCATCTTCTCATTTGGTGGTCTGTAGCAAATTGTATCCATGTTAACTTTGCTGAAATGGCAATGATTCAAGGATTCTGTCTAGTAAAGAAAGAACTTCTGTTGAGACAACTTTCACACCTCAGGAGGATGTCTGCCTCGGCTACAAGCCAAAGGAGTGAGGCTTTTAAAGTAAAAGTGTCTGTAAAAGCCCACTGAAGACTGACTCCAAATGAACATCAAAGAACTAGGATAACTGTCTCCTCTCACAATATACTTTCATTCATTCATTTTCACTTCTTTCATATATAATTCCAGTTTCACCAAAGGAGGACATCTGCTTAAACAAATGGTTTAGGTCAGGCGGTGGAAACTTATGTAACAATGAGTGAATTTACGCCCTTTCGGAAATATTTCACGACGTTTCAGGGAGGGCAAAGGACGAGTTGGTTCTGGGAGGAAAAAGTGAAAACAGTTAACAGTGGAGCGATTCACATGAAGCCAAATAGGTGGTTTTAAATGTGGAGATTTGTATAGTTTAGAATGGGGTTTGGCGAAGTTTTAAGATGCCATCTGTGTCCCAGGTTAAGTTTATTAATGTCAGTGGAGTTGAAATAGAATTATCCTGATGAACTTCAACCATCTTTTTCCTGCAGATGTATTAAATAAAATCCCCTTTCTAGTATAACTCGCAGAATTGACATTTCAGATATCTATAAAGTTATTTGATATACCTTACTACAGATGTAAATATGTTGTAATCATAAACACTTCTTGGGCTTTAAGAGCAGGACCAGATTAATCTGCTACGTGGTCCCAAATGAACTGTGGGACCCATTGAGGCCCCATTCCTCCCATCATGTAGTGAATATATCCTGTTGCTTGTAAGTATCGTGTACAAGGCAACACATAGCTACTTAATTATGTTGTATGTAATTTGTTTAAATTCAAATGTATTTAGGAAAAAGCACCATGTAAGAATAATACCAACGGAAACATTATGGGCTGGGAATTGTTTTCATTTTAATGCTATACCAGAGATTCTGGGAATATATACCAACACACTGCCTTTTCTATACTTAACTTCAAAAAATATAGACATAGTTTTTTCTCAAAGAACTACAAATTAGAACTGCCATTCCCCCATCTGCTCACCAACTGCCCTCAGTGTGTTTCTGCCCCAGTCACCACCTGATCATCATCTGCCAACACACCAGTCTCTCATCCCCCTAATCAGTCTGCTAGGATATATACCTCCCCACTCACCAGAGCCCTCTGCCAGAGTGTCTCTGTTTCCCTTTATTCAAGCCAATTCTTCCTACCAGTTAATCGCCTGCCTTTTTTCTTGACCTAAGCCTATTTTTCAATGCCAACTTTTGTTGCTTTACATCTTGATATGGACACAAAACAAAAAAGTTTAGAGGTTTGACAGCAAATAATGAAGTTATTAAAACTGAACTTTAAGATAAAGTAAAGTTAGGTATAGATAGGCCCGTATACTAAGAATAATAACATATATATTGGAAGATTCGCCAGCCCATGGTTTACGTACAAAGCCAATATTCAACACCTATGCAGGAAATAGTGTTTTTTTTAACCAATGTTTCTTTGCCATAACCACAATCTTTTCCTAACCATACCAGAGCTGCTGTGTACAGGTATTGTAGAAAGCCAGAATTTAAAAAATGTTGGTGTTGGATGTACCAAAAACTCTTTCTGATAGGTCCAATGAGTCGTTCTTCCCTGGTGATAAGGTTGGTAAAAATGCAGGGCCTGCGTTTAAGTTGTGTATATTCCCAAACAAATCAAATTACAATCACTAAAAGTATTGCTCGCCACACCATAAACTACAGTTCCTCCAATTTTATTAAGATACTTTGTCCCCACTGCACCAACAACAAATGAAGTCAACAGCAATTGCAACTGTACCAACATTATTCTGCCGTGAAACTAGCTATGCACGTACACAACATATTTAAGTTACTTATTCAAACAAATTGATATGCATTTTGCATTTTTTCCCCCCAGTATTGTGGGTGCTGCTAATGAAGACACTGACAGTCAGTCCTACGCAGACGAGTGAGTCAGCCGTGTGCTGATTAAGGGATCCACTAGCAGAGGAGCCATCAATCAAACACAGGATCACTCCTACTCTCATTTCACAGAGCATGGCTGTATGTCTGCTGGCTCGGTGTCTCGGATAGGGACCCCTGCTCCTGTCCTGGCTATCTAACGGAGGTGTACAAAGAAAGAAGGAGACGGCTGGAAATTAAATCCTTGCACTGCTGCAGTGCCAATTTGAGTTCAGTTTATAGTCGTATGTTTAAAAAATTACAGCTAAAAACAATGTCACAACCTTGTCTCCGTTCCAGACATACAAAATAAACAATATGTACATACGGTGTACATAAAATAATAAGTTTTTGAGATGTTTCTATGCACCTCTGACAGTTAGAAAAAAACATACAGTTTAGTGTGCTATGGGAAAGTCGGAAAGAGTAAGGTTAGAATCTCAATTCACCCACATCGATGGGGATTTGCAGCTGAACACCCAGCAGAATAGACATATGGCTTAGTGGTTTGGAGTTGAGATATGTCGAAAGTAATGGAGAATAAAGAGAGAAAAACTATGACAAAAGCAGCAACAGAGATGACAGAAATAGAGAGAAAAATCCAATTTCATTTACTTGGCTTTTATTTGACAAGGTTAGTGCTGCTGAGAAGAAAAAAAACCTTGCTAAATGAGACGTATCCAAGAAAGTATAAAAATTACAGACAAACATGAAGGAGATACTGTACGAGGAGTTGAGGTCAAGTGAGCCAAAGAGCTGGGAGAGACAAGACATTTTCGTTTGCAAGTCCACTGGGAGGCCAGACAGAGTTAAGTAAGTGAGCAGCTGCAGGATATAAAGCCAGCAACTTCCATGGAATCCCCCAAACTCCTTCAGCTAACACAGTTAGCTCTTGGCTCACTCCTGGCTTCCAAGGAGTTCATCACAACAGCCAAGGAACGGTAACTCTGCTGTTACTCAAATCTCACTAACACCAAAAATTTTAATTTTCTCAATTTGCTGTGCACAGAGGAATACCTACACCCACTGGAGCAAACAGGTTGACTCCAAAAGCACCGTCAGCAAGTTCTCAGTTTTAACCTTTGTTGTGTCTTTAGCTCCCCCAACTGTGAAAAGCCATTTCCCTGCAGACAGCAGACAGACTGATGAGAGGTGTTCTCCAATCCCACACCACCCTGAACACACACACAGACAAGAAAGCACACCATTTTATTACGTGAACACACACTTTTCCCAGCCTTTACTGGGAATTCAGCAGTAGTCTGACATCACTCATGTTACACATTGAGACAGACAGCTAGTCCCACAGGATTAGTCTGGTGTTTCCCACACACACACACACACACACACACACACACACACACACACACACACACATCATCTGGTGCCAGTCATGGCCACGGTATAAACTTCATGTCTGTAGATGTGTGCAGTACATTTATGTGCATTTTCATGTTGGTTTTCAGGGAGGCACTTACTGTACATATGGTTGCTGGTTCTGAGAGTCACAGCAATGAGCATGTGAAATACCTGGTTGTGTGTCCAAACTGGCCAAATGGAAAGGTACTGAAAACCAGCAAAGAAATCTTTGTGTATCTGTTTACATCTCTGCTGACTTTTTGTCCTCAGCTCTTCAAAATTCAAAATAATAATTCTTTAAAAAGTGAGACTATATAACTTTAGAAAGGGGCAATAACACATTCTTGCATTCACAAAAGATAAGTTGAATTCAATAAAAAGCACAATTTCTTAAATATATAGTACATCAGCGGTTTTGTCACTACAGCCTTATTTGGTCTGGTATGACAAGTAGCTTATTAGGGCTAATATCAGAAATGTTAGCAAACTATAGCTACATGCTATCTAATTGACATTATGAGTTAAGTTTGCTTATTTTATGGCTCATCTGTGCCTGTACTCCTGTAACACTGTTACAGCATGTCAGAAGTAAACATGACAATGCCTTTTAGCAACAGACTCAAGCTTATTGACATGTAATACCTTTTGTGGCCACTATGGTTGCTGGTCAGCAAGTTACTGCTTCAAGCAGTTGTCTCACCCAAATTACAGAAAAGCAAATGTTTGACCAGCCCCTCTTGCTTCGACTCGTCTTTTCAAAGACGGCCCTCCATTCAAAATGGGGCAAATAAATCTATCTGCATCATCCTTTACCACTGTGGGGGTTTTTTGTAGTTTGGGTATCTGACCCTCTAATGAGAGCCAGAAATGTGGCTAGAAAACAATTTATTGTATTGTATTTTAATATTCTGCTTTGCCACAGAGTAGTTTTGTCAGCAGTTTTTCCCGTACCCCCCTGTCTCAGTAATCAAGCAGTATGATGACACAACCGGTATTTCTTCAGAAATGTAATCACAAGGCTTACACTTCAGTCAGGGGGCTCTATCTCCCTCCAGTCTAACTTTTCCTCTCTCCATCGCTCTCTCTTCCTTTGTTAATAATCAGACATGTCTGGAGAACAGATTAGAGGCAGAGAGTAGAGCCAGTGAAAAGAGGTCACACGTGTGCATATCTTTTTCTTCTCCTTTCTTCCTGTCTTATTACTTTCCCTCTTTTTTCCATCATTCAATGCAAGCATCTAATCTACTCAGTGGTGCAAAGTACTTTTACTCAAGTATAGTTTTGAGATACTTGAGTATTCTCATTTTATGCCACTTTATACTACTCTGCTACTTTTTGGAGGCAAAGATTATACTTTTTACTCCATATGCTCCACAAGCTACTATTAAATACTAGTTTCTTTGCAGATTTAGATTATCAATACAAAATATAAATTGACTAAAAAAACAAATTCTGAAATATTACAGGTTAAGATACCCAGCAGTATATGCAACAATTATAATTAGCCCTACCTTTACCAGCTGCATTAAAGTGCTGTACACATTAATGCATAAAGAAGATACTATATGATTCTGAAATTAGCCATTCTGCATTCTTAGTGCTTTTACTCTTGATACTAATAATAATTTAGCACTTTTACTTTCATAATGCAGGTCCTTTACTTGTAAGTTACTTATAAATACTCTAACTTCTAAGAATATTTTACACTGTTGTCTTGCTATCTGCACTTCTTCCGCCACTGAACCTACCTCATGGTAACTCCTGCTTGGTGGAGATATACAGTGCCTGGCTCCATCCTTTCACACTGTGTGAACTGACCTCACTGACTGTCTGTCTGGCTCAGCACTTTGTTTTGGTCGGAACTGGCCGGATGGATTTGATATGAGCATAGAACCGAGAGACATAGATTGAACATTATCAACAACAGAGATAAAGATTTAGGTCTTTAACTAAGTGCATCAATGTCAATATGACTGCAAGGGATTCAGGTTTGTTCAGGGTTTGCAAAGGAAATAAATCACAGCTGAATGTGTCATAAGCAATATAAACTCAGCCAACCAACATCACTTTAGTGTTTAACTGACATCATTTTAAACAGGATGTAACAATGTTTCCCATTCAATCTGTGGCTTGTTTATTAGGAAAGACCCATTGAATTTCATATTTGAGTTGGATGTACTTCAAGGAATTTCAAGTCTATGTCCGCCCCCAAACTTGTAAGCCTTAATCAAAGGTGCTGACAGAGGAGTTTTTATGTGTGTGTACGAGTCGTAAGTCGTAACAATTAATGGGGCTCTACTGACAGACAGGGAGGAATCTCTGTCAGGGCCATAATGGGGAGGATAGACTAAAAACACCCACACATAGAGTAAATTACAAAAACATGTACGAGATGGACACAGATGGAGACCTATAATAAATACACACATGAAATTTTGAGGAATCTGATCTCAGCCAGTGCTATACTTGGGACAATTCAAAATGTTGGTTTTAATGGCTCATTAAAAAGAAAATGTTTGTGTGTTAGTCAAGTCAGGAAGTTGGTCTTCAAATTCTAATGGTTGTTTTTAGTAAATAAACTGGGTAACAATTTTAATGCTGGCCTCTCTTTTCTTTACAAAATCTGTTAGATCGCCTGACCGCTCATGCTCCTTACCCTGCTGGACCCAAAACTTAGCAATACAGTTTAGTTAGTAAAATGCTATTAGAACCAGCCTTCGACACTAAAATTTCCCAGTTCCCAAATGTATGAAAGTTGATGGGAACTCAGCTGTAGTCATCTGTGTTTCCTTGGATAAATGAAACACAGTGTCCAGTGTAAACACACCTCCACACCTCTTCCAATCTAAACAGTCTTCGGTCTTGTGAAGTATCACCAGTGCCAGCCACAACTAACCTCTCACCCTCAACAATCTGTTAGGACACTCCCTCCTTGATTAGATTTCCCGCTGCACGGGAAAATTGACAGAAATGTGGCGGTGGGAGAACGCAGGTCAAAGGGCTAGAGGTAAGGAGAAAGGTAGAGGGAGAGAGAAAGGGAAGGGAAAGTTGGAGAAGGAGGTTGTAGGAGAGTTTTGAAAAAAAAGAGTGAGAGTGTGCACAATGCAGGGCGTGGGCAAGTGGACCTTACACACGCTTTCTGCTGAAGAATATAGGTCACAAAAACACATTCCAGCCTCTGAACATTTATGCAATGAGAGGGAGTCTAAAGTAAAGTAAAGGCACTTTACTCAAAAAGCAGGAGGGGTGGGGGACAGATAGGTCAGAAGCAGACAAAGATAGAGGGAGAAAAGGCATGAGGCAGGAAATCAATAAAAAGGTCATTTGATTCATTATTTTGAGCAATAGTTGTCACTTTGGCAGTCATTATTTTACCCGACTCCCGTGGAGCGTCAAGATCCTGAGGAAAAGTGTTATGGACACCGGCTTTTTTTCACTCTGGTTCACAGTGTATCACTTAGAGTATCCACAGATGATGGATCTGTTTCCATGACAGATGACAGATTCCATAGCATTTAGCTTTTTCTTTCCTGGCATTTAAATAGTTAAAATTCAACAGCATGGGGTGAATTCTTAGTTTTTCCACGTGTGTGTGTGTGTGTGTGTGTGTGTGTGTGTGTATGTAATGTATGCTTTTATGCTCTCTGACCAAGCATGTTTGAACTTAACTGTCTTAACAGACAAGCCAATGGTGTTTTTTGTACTGAGTTCCCCAAGGTGCAAATATCTCATGTCTCTGTCCTCTTGTATTCAAGGGTAGCATCCTAAAATCTGTAACACTTTATAAAACCATCAGTGTGAATTATGGCCATCTTGTCATCATTATGGGCCATTTTCACAGCTAAATTCAATACATCCACCTTGTCAAAAGTTGCACTTTAAGCTTTTTACTTGTTTTCACAGGCATAATACATAAAGAGTGCTGCAGCAGTCCTTTCCCTCTAACTGGCATCTATTTCCTCAACCTCCTTGCAAAACTTAAATTCTAGGATCAGGCATGATCACTTGCTGCAAATGGCCACCTCTCACAGGAAGACATGGATTGCAAAGGATGAATGCCTGCCTTCGTACTTTTTGACACATTTCTTTAACGTGTTTGCTGATGTAGGATATCTGGGTATCAAAGTTCATTTATCTGATATTAGCTGTAGTACTAGTTTGGCTACCTCGTCAATCATGTGACCCTCACCTTGCAGGTCGTAGTAGTCCGTCAAGAGCCTCTCGTCAACAAATAAACCAGCTGTTCTTTTTTTGTTGCAGTACCATTAATTATTAATATTCATTTTGAACAGAACTCTGGTTACTATATTAATAAAACACACTTTAGAATAAAATCTATCTTCCGCTTTCACCAGTAAACACCAGTAACTGAAATCCTAAGAATTATGACTTTAGTTTAACTTAAATAATTCAGTCAAAGTAGCTGTTGAGCTTTTCATAATTTGCACATTTCAATATAAGCCACATAATTATTTAATCCATTCACATATGTTCAGTAAAGTAATATCAATAAAAGATATTCCCTCTTCCCCTCATTGTTGCAGGATTTTATGACGTTCCCCTTGGCAATAGAGTTGCTGTTCTGCTGCTGAGCAGCAAACTTTACAAGACAGGACTTTGTCATAGCTACATCCACAAATGCATTGTGACATGTTTAAGAGTGTAAGAAACACTCAGCCGATGCAGAAATGCCACGGCATATCAGAGAGCTGATAAAGACATGTGCAGAGTGCACCACATGACCTGCACACAAGCACGGCCAGTAGCGTTGTTGATGTTAAACGTCTTGCCGACATGAGCCATGTTACCTCTCTGATGATTTGTTTGTATGTATTTGAGATAATAAATACATGTCTAGGTCACTGCGCAGGCTTTTGTACTCCTGTATGGCGCAGGAGACAGAGATGTGTGTGTTTACATACCGCTCATGCTCTGTGACACAAAGCAGTGCCGTGCTTTCATTCAAAGAAGTGCTCAGAGATCAGTTACTCAGCACAAAGGATGACACTAAGTAAAGCTGAACGTCATAACAGCTGACACCAGATATTCAATATATTCCCTTTCACTGCTGGTGAGTTTTTGCCTCATGCCATTTTGATTAGAAGTGAAATGCTCCTACAGTTATAGACCTAGAATAATCAGAAGGGACAAACTTGAGCTAATTTCTGAATATGTATTTTCTGATTGGCCGCTTAACCTATCATATGAACATCTTTTAGTGACTGTTTTCAACACTGTTTTGTGGGATTTTCCTTTGAACGCACATCCATGTGTCCAGTTTTATCCAATAATATGCTCTAAAAGTTGTGGTGCTATGTTGGCAGGCTGACCACTGCCCCTGGGCGCTGACCTACTTCTCCAAAAGCTTGCTGTCCTTTTAGGCCACCAACAATGATTTATCAGTGACCAGAGTGTGTGTGGAGCTTGTGGGTTGGTGGGTTGCATGCATGAGTGTGTAAGTCTGTCAGTGTGTCAGTGTGTTAGAGTGCACCAGGCTGTTTGGCGGGGGCGGGTGACACAGTTTGCCATTGGGGACTTCCTGTCATCAGTCTTTGTCAGACGCACACGCATACACACTTAAGGGTGTGTTGAAAGACACAAAGACATCTCCCTGTGTAAACCACAGCTCTCCATATTGTACTGTAATGTACCGCAGCCGGATGGGACACTCACAGGAAGTCGACCTTTGAACCCGAGGTCGTTGACCGTGAGACCCAGACACACAACAACAGGAAGAGCTCTTTTTTTTTCCTGCTAAATCAGGCCAACAGACACTGACCCTGCACGCTCTTCTACACATGCAGCAGAGCATGCAAGTGACCACAGCACGACATCATCCCAGAGACACACAACCTCACCACCAGCAGGCCTCATGAAAAACACAAACAACTTGGTCAGAAGGAAAGAGAGCCCACAATTTCTGTATGTTATTATCAACTTCAGCATTCCCTATGGGATGTTTTTATGTATCAGTATTGTGTTTTTGCCTTTTGCAAAGAATGCTTGAATAAATACAACCAGAACCTCACAGACCTCTGCCACAGCTGACAAACATCTGAAGCCGGGTCGACTTTTGACCTGCCAGTACAATAACATTCTTTCATGTGGCGAAGCCAAGTCCGTAAGACGAATTCCCACTTAGCGCAAGCCAATGGTGTCAGTCAGTCAAGGTTTGACACACTGATAGACAGGCAGCCAGTGCTGATGGGGTGATCCAAGTGAGGGAAAGCACCCAAACATCTCTATCCAAAGATATAGCATTGTGATTTTCTGTTTCCTTTTCCAAAATACATCAGATTTCAAGGCTGAGGCAGTGACCCAAGGGTAAATCTACCATGCTTAATTAAAGAAGAATGTTTAGGCATTATAGTTTGGTGCAGTTTTCCAAGAAGGACTCCAAAAGGGTGTGTTTAACTAATTCTGCCATTCGTCCAGGGGGTATTAGAGGGGTGGGAACATGATCCTGGAAGCTGGGGAGCATCAGAAGCCATTAAAGGGGGGTGAGGAAACACAGAGTGCAGGCTCTGGACAGTATCATAGAGTCCTGGGTGGAGGATGGGATGGGAGGAGGGGATTGAGACATGGGGGTAAAAAATGAAGCATCCTCAGCGATATGCAGCATTGGAGAGGACACATCTGATATTCAAAAGATACATCAGTTAAAACAGAATTATAAGGTATTCAGACCAGAGTGCAGTTTGGCTACTGGTGGAGAAAGAATTCAATAATATTTTGAAGTCAATTTGACATGTGGAGGATTGGAACCACCCACCTGGCAGAAGAAGGCTAACACCGAGTGCTCCAAGTCATTGACACAACTTAAATGACTCAACGCTCTATTAAGAGTATGTCCAAGCCATGCCATGCCAGAGAAACACATGCAAAAGTTGCCCAATAGGAGAATAAAACGGCAACATAACATGAGACAACATTCCAGCAGATCTCTGAGGGCTGCTGAGTGCTAAGCTGCGAGGAGCAAAGTTCATTCTTGAAGTGAGGCGGAACCGGCGCTTGCGTTGAGGTCATAGTTGCTTCCAGGATGAGGACATGCGGACAGCTGCAGCCGCTGACCTCGTCCTCTGGCCCTCGCCACTGCAGCAGTGCTTACACAATCCCCATGTAACGTTGTGAGAACACTGGTTTGGCACCCGCAGCTGACATTGCCACACGCCAATGCAATGAAAAAGGAAAAGAATTCATCTGCGTGTGATTAAGCAAGTGTACTGGCGACTGGAAATTGCACACACATTCACACACCTCAAACAGAGGAGGCTATTATGGGAAACGGCAGCACAAATCACCTTCAGTTGACCACTAACTATCAAAGTCATTTAACCATCTTTCATCGTTCTCTTCAAACGCAACCAAAGTAACCAACCTGAGTCATCGCCGAACTGCTAAAGATGGAAAGCTCTCTCTCTCTGTCGCTCTGTTACCAGCATCCCACTTTTCAACCCTGTTTGCCCCCGCTGAAAACTCCACTGTCAGCATTTTGATAGACACACACAAACACGCAGGGCGCAGATCATCTCCAGATGTCTAATTGGAGGGGGACATAAATAGGGTAACAATGGCGAACGGGAGAGTCACAAAGTCGAGCGGAATCAGATGAGAGGCTCGTGGCAGTCTGTCCGTATGGATTAATGTTCATACAAATGCACAAGCATGCTCACTGTGCACTTTGATTAGCTTGAGTCCTACATTTTTTGTACAATCAGCGGTGTGGGATGTAATCCTGGGTATAGTCCAGTAAAGGATTTGCTTGTTCCACTGCTATTAAATTTTAGGGCCTGTCTCTCGTTTTAAATGTGTAAAATCTTTCTTTGATGGCAGCTAAATGTTGCTAATTTACTGTACACTAGTTGTCATCTTTGTGAGTTGTTCATCTGAAAAGTAAGGCCACCGACCCTGTCACAAATGCATCTAGTCCTTCAAATACTTTTGTAAAGTAAATTTTTTTTTCATAAAATGGAAATGTAAAGTAGGCCGACCACAAAATGCTACCTATGCAGTGTACATTAAAGCCCCTGAAAACTTGGTTTCAGATCTTATGTATTTATCTATAACCTTAAATCTCCATAACTAAATATGCAGCAATTTGTTTATTATTTGTAAAGAGTATAACACTCCAGAACTCAGCTTGTCTGCTTTGTGGGTGTGGCTTTACAAATATGGCTACCAATGATCAAAGAGCCCTGCTAACTGCCATCAGATGCTGATTCAAATGTTTTCCTGACTGGTGCTCAGAGGTAGGCCTACGTGATGTCATCTTTTTCCAACTGACTTGGCTTTTCTGACTGGAAATGTGAGAAGCTCATTGAGAAAAAGGTTTTGTAGGGCATTTAAAAACTGAAAGCACAGCATCTACAATTGTCCGTGATATATTTGCAGAAGTCTTTAAATATTCAAATATGATTGCAATATTGAGCCATTCAATTTCACATTTGGGAATGACAATTACTCTTTCTTATTTAAACCCCCTCTTATATGGAGAACTGATCCTGACAAATTCAGAAATAAATACAGAAATAAATAAATAAGCATCTGATTAAATGCACAAAAAAAGTAAATAAATAAATGTAGGCAGTAATTAAATTATACAAAGAGACTATCTATTTTAATAAGCTTCTTTACTTATTCACCTTTGTAATAATTACCTTATTTATTTATTGTCCATTATAATCTTCAACTTTATTTATTAATTACTACTTTTTTAAATGTATTTATTTATGTGTGTGTTTTAATATTTTTGTCTGTTTTATTCTTCCGTTGCATTTT
Organism: Micropterus salmoides; assembly: GCF_014851395.1. Classification (NCBI taxonomy): domain Eukaryota; kingdom Metazoa; phylum Chordata; class Actinopteri; order Centrarchiformes; family Centrarchidae; genus Micropterus; species Micropterus salmoides. The sequence continues at coordinate 13,345,146 of NW_024040040.1, forward strand.
CTACCCTATTTATTTCCCTAATGGTATTTATTTCTGTCTGTCCTTTTTACATTTCTCTATGCATTTCTGCCTCATTATGCAAATGAGGAGGGGCTGTGTCTCAAGGGGTGAACTTCTCCCCTATTGGTGGACCAGCCAGATGGGAGAGCTCTAGGCCTACTCTACCTGCACACATCAACAAGCTTGCTCCTGACACAGTCAGATGGCTTCCTTCAGTGCGCTGAAGTGTTTAGCAACTCTATTTGAAGACAATACTACCAGCCATGTCTTCCTTCTTTTTCATGTGGACGCTCTGACCTACAGAGTTTTCATTTAGCAACTTATACGGACACAGAACTGCAGGAAAGGTAGCAGTTGTTTCTGAGAGCCACATGGTCAGTTAGCCGCAGCTAAATCTGGAGTATTTACGGTAAATGCTCCCACACGAAGCAGCTCGTTGTTCTGCTGTTTCAACAAAAACGCCATTGAGGATGAAAGTTCAACCGTGGTGTTGTGTCAGGAAATGCGGTGACTTAACCAGTGGTGAGTAAGAAATATTAGTACTATTGAGACTTTATTGCCCTTTTCAGATAAGACTCCCAGACTGCAACATGTGTCTTTGTAAAGAGAGAAACAGACAGAAAAAACTCTAACTCTGCCTGTCAGCTCGCTCTGCTCCGTTAAAACTGAATTTACCATACAGAATTGAATACGAGTGCACTCCAGATTTAGCTGCAGCTAGCTGACCGTGTGCTTCTCCCTATACCGCAGTTCTGTGTCCATGCATGCAGCAAACTGAAAACACTGTCTGTCAGAGCTACCCTTTTCTACATGAAAAGGGAAGGAAGACATGGTTGGTAGTAGGCTGGGGCAACCTGGCTATAATATACCTTGTATAATTTAATTACTGCCTACATTTATTTATTTACTTTATTTTTTTGTGGACTAATAGAGTGAGGTATAATGAGGTTTAATACAGGACAGTAAGGTATAAATAACCCATAACTACTGAGTACGTCACCTAACATTATTGTTTGTTTTATGTTTTGAATATGTGTAAAGACAGGAAGTAAGTTTGCCCTGTCGAAGTTTTACCGCGATGACGCCATGCTGGCGCTACGGATACTAGACGTTCAAAGTTTATGGTGGGAAAGTGTTGCGACGGCTCCTGTACACTGAAGATATTTTAGGTGTTTGTTTGATAAGAGGTTTATAAGCAATATGCACTATGGGAAAACGCAACTTGCCAACTTGAATACTGCCGTCTGTTTCTGTTAAATATATCGTTAAAATATGTAGCATAAGCACTTTCTAGTCAATACATTTCAGGGGACTGTAATTATTACAGAAGTTTATTGTCAATTCTGACATATTAAAGGGGCAGTATAGGCGATGCCCAAGATATTAGACATAGATATAAATAGGAGTGTAAAAGCAGTTACATACTGTGAGAAGAAAAGGTATTTAAATTACTAAAGATGTTTATTGAATGTGAAAGTCAAGGGAAATGTGTTTATCACAGAGACAGTAACTGACCAGAGTGAGAAGATGTTTTATTGAGATGGTGAGAGTGTTGAATATGTGATTAAGCTTGATTGGACCTGGACATTGAACCTGAAATGCTTCAAACAGAAATGTGTTGTGTTAACCCGGTTTTGAGTTGTTTAATAAAACACCCTCAGAAGCAATCTGGAACGAAACGCAGACGCACTGTACCTTCATTGCTCCTGTTTCACCTGCTTTAATACAGGTTACATATCTGCTACTGAGGCACCTATCCCTGGGACCCGTAACACATACAACTATTGTGCATTAACAGACTGTGCCATCCAATTTGACCTCCTGCCAGTGAATCTGTATTAAGTATTTTTGTACTATATATTGTTATGGTTGCTTGTTCCTAATACAGCAATTGGTGCACACATACACACACACACAGATATTCAAACACAGGGGTCAGTGTGAAGGGTCATCTCTGTAGCATCACCGGGAGGTTCTCACAGATCATATCTGGATGGATCTAACAGACACAACAACCGGTCGACTGTGCTGTGAGTCTACCGATGCACAGCTGGGCCTTTTTTAATTGGAAAATTATGGAATTTAAAAGGACTTTAATACCATACTTGGGTATAGATGTTCTAACTAACTTTCCATTGGTTTACGTCACAACTTATTCTAAATAATGGTTTCTCCATTCACCTCTCGCCTAAAGATTTTATCATTTTGTTAATAGACATATTTGTTTTGGTTATGATTGTGTACATTATTATGCCTCTGTCAGTACCTTACCAGAGGGTGTTTTTCTTTTTTTAACCATGCACGTGTTTAGAAAACTGACAACCACATGGAGGTGGGAAGAAATGATGGATAGATGAAATAAAGAAGAGGCATGTGGATAATGAGAGCAAGATGTTTTCTGACAGAATTTGAGGACAGATGAAGACGACCTCTGCTTTTGTGCCTGATGTGGTGAGACAAATAAAAGAGAGAGGGGGAAGAGAGGACAGACAGTCTGCCAGCTGAATGTCATCTGGAAAACGTTTTGTCACACCTAGACAGATGTGGTACAGCGTCTAACTCTGGTTTGTGAAGAGGAGAGTAGATTGAAGCACATGATATGGAAAAAGAAAGATAAGATTAAAGGAGGACAAAAGATGAGAGAACAGACTGCTATCACATTGAGAATGAAAATAATTCCTGGGACCACCATGGCCTCTTAAATGGGAGTAGCTTTGGTGGCATTCCATAGCAGGGACCCCTTGGTAATCCTTCGTTTATTGACAACAGGTGCTGGGGTGGGAGAGGATTATTAGTGGCTTTGTAAATCCTGTTTGAATATGATGATATGATATGATATGTACTGTAAATATGATGATGTTCTTCCTCAGAGTAGAGAATAGCTGAACAGCAACTAGCAATAATTTTAGTCATCCTGAATAATCGATTACCTTTAGCCTCTAAGATATCCAAAGATAATGATCAGGAATTCAAGAGCTCAAGATGATGTTTTCAAATTGCTTGTTGTATCACTGCCAAATGCAGGCTCGAAGGAATAGTAAGAGAAGAAGAGTTAGAGAAGATTGATACCACTTTCATGTCTGTGCATTAAATATAAACCTAGAGCCAGCATCCAGTTAGCTTAGCTTAGCTTAGTGAAAAGATTGGAAACTAGTAAATAACTAGCCTGCATTGTCTGAAGTTAACAAAATCCGACCCCATGTAAGACCACAAATTGTGGTTTTTACGTTTAGTTTTTTGTATGGAACAAATGAGATATAACATGTCCAGGCAGACTTTTTCTTTGGACAGTTTCCCTCTGTTTCCAGTCTTTATACTAAACTAAACTAACCAGCTGCTGGCTGATCTCATCTAACTCTTGGCAAGAAAGCAAATAAGCAAAGCTCCCTAAAATGTTGAATTGTCCACTTAAGGCAATGCGCATTTTAGGAAATATTGACTGTCATCCATTGTTTTCAGTAGCCTGGGCACACTCATCTGATGAAAGATCTGAAGTGTATCAATTCATCAGGGTCGTTTGTCTAAATCAGAGGTATATCAGTCTAATTATGTCTCAAGTTCATCTATTTTCTATTATATATAATTTTTTTGCCCGTAATATACATGAAATCTTTTTCTTCTATTTGACTCTGCGTGTCTCTATATTCTATAATCAGTACAGTATGTTGCAAGCTTGTGAGCACTGAAAACCAGTCCTTTCCACCTTCCACCTGTTGCTAATCACAGTGGTCTCACCTTCTTACATCTCTGCTCCGACAGCCAAACTCTGTGACCAATCAGTTACCATGAAACAGGACCCATGAGTGACATCTCCATGGCCTTCATCATTATCACTGGCATCTATCTGAAAGCAGAGCGCACATTGTTTTGGCATTCAGGACAGTCCAGCAGTCAGGGCTATGCACGGCATATTTTTCAGCGACTTCCCAGAAGACCAAACCAGAACCACATTGCGGGATTTTTCTAAGAAACTACCCCGTGGAAGCACCTACATTGCAAACATGCCAGTAAATGTCATATAGGTGCAATGTAGCAGTTATTGACATAGAATGTAATGTGTGACGCTGTGTGGTTTTAACTGATTGATATTCATTTTAAATGCAATAACGTCCTCAAGTCTCTTGCGTGAGCCGTGCTAATTCATTCAAAAATACTAATGTTGAATGGCATGTTATGCTTACATCCTATAATTAAAAGATAGACTTCCCCAAGTGGTCTTGATTTGCCTGACTTATTCAAGTCAGGATGTGTATTTCTATAAATTTAAAACTTGAAGTCAAGCATAGGAAATTAACTTGGCGGTTTCTGTAGCACTAGAGCTAAGGGAGTTGGTCTTCTTGAGGCGTGACGTCCAGCAGTGTTTCTGCTTACAAACTGAGGGTTTCTTACTCTGAAAGATGGACGACTCCTAGCTTCCATGGCTGTGCTTGTGGACCCAACGCAGATCAAACACAATGTGGGCGTATTGATATTGGCCCGGTGTGTGTGTGAAAGAGGAAGCTGCTCCTGTCACTATGGGAGAAGTGCAATTTGTACAGTGTGTGAGTGACCGCAGAAGGATCTCCCTGGCTGCAGCTAAAAGGATCCTTCTGCAGGGGGACCCTCCCTTCCAAGCTTTCCGCTTTCCTGCCCCACACCCTCCAGACCTCCACCCAGGCCTCACTGGTTCTGTCGCCCAGGGATGGGCAGTTGTTCCAGGGCAGAGCTTGCTGATTGTTCCCCTGTGTTATTCCAACACGGTTCTTCCTCCAAGAGGGCCTGGCCAAGGCAAGCACTGCGTTGGATGTATCGATGGTGTGTGTTTTGAGTCTGTGTGTGAGGGTGTGTTAACTCCCATTAGTGCCAAATGACAGGAAGAGGACAATGAAAGGGCCGCCATCTTCGTCAAAATGTGTGCACATTCATTAACCCTTGGCCCTTCCTATTGTTCAGCTTCACACACTGATCTACAGTGATGTGTTTTCTTTACAGAAATCGGACGTGGTTATGACTTCATAGTGTGTGTGCATGATCGCTGACTCATTCAATACATTTTCAACTTTGAGAGTCTTGCTGTCTTGAGACAAATCTATTTTTTCTTATTTGCACATATTTCCTAGAAACAAAGGCTTAGATTTGCACATTCACTTACTTAATTTCACCATTTTCTTTGAACAAAAATAAAAGCGTCATGCATATCAGTTTGGTTTGAGTGACTGATGCACATCTCAAAGGCGGTTGGAGTTACAGTATAGGTGGCTGCAGACTGATGGATGACTCAAGATACTGTATGTTCAGAGAAACCCAAAGGGGAATACAGGCACATGTGAGACCTCTGCTCCCTCACACCACACGTGCTACCTTAAGGAGATTGTGTGTGCGTGTGCATGTGCATGTGTGTACGTTCATGAGTGTTCCAGGCTGTGAGAAAAATACTGCCTCTCACGCCCATGGAAACCAAGGACAAACATTATTTTCTCTCAGTTTAATGTACACCACACACAGGACACTTACACCCTTTTTTACCCGCATATATGCAGGTTTTTTAAATGCAGGCAAACCTGCTAAAAATAGGCAATTGACTCCTTTCCCATTGACAGTAGACAAGTTTGCCTGTTCACTTTTTTTTCTGATGTGTTATATTCATTGTCACAACCACACCAGAAATAAGGGTTAGTAAACAGCAGAACGGAGCATCCAGGCCGGTGATAATGTTACGGTGGTTGTTGTGCGTAGCCCATAGACTATATAAATTCCTCTTTTAATGTCAATTTGTTGGGCTCCAGCATGTTATTGCAGAAAAGAGTCGAAAAAAGTATTAAGTCATATCCAGAGGCAATTTCTACTATATGTTACACTGTAATCACTCTTTAACCAGTACATTCTATCAATTATTTTTCACGTGAATGTACATCTGTGCTGAATTAAATTAGCAAAACAGGAAGACTCCCTCCCTCCATCCATCTTTCTATCTGCCCTCCAACCCAGCAGTCTGTTGAGTTCTATGCACAAAAACAGACGGGGTCAAGGGTGAAGCGCACACACATCATCACTACACATGCCCTTTCATCCGTAATAACAACACCGAGAAAATCAGGGCAAATCCCCCGCCGACTTTAAACAAAACTTTCCCATTCACCGTCTTGTCTTTTGATAACAAGACTGATGAGTGATCTGTGTGTGTGTGTGTGTGTCTGCGGTGTTTATCAAGGGGGCTGACTGTTCACATGGCTTGTCAGGTGATGTATGTTACTGGCTACCTGCTGCGCTGCTGCCAACTGTTTTTTTTTGAGTGCACGTCTGGCTGCAGAATCTGAGGGTAAAACACACAACACACTCACATTGGGGATTGGGAATAAATAGGAATAACACATAACAAGAAACTAAAATACACACACACTTCAGAGTAATAAATAGAATCTGTTGCCAAAATGCCAAATGATACAAGGTGATTTCCAAGTTACAAGGTATATTTGTCACATTACGACTGGTGAAATTGAAGTGGTTGAACTAGCTGGTGGATCATCTAAGGTCTTAAATCCAAAAACCCTGCTTCCTTTTCCAATGACTGTAATTCGATCATAGATGAAAAACAAAAGTGTAGCGAAGTTTGAAGGAGCTACTGGCTGCTGCATCTACACAGGCCGCCGGCTGCCATGGAGTAGACATACATGGAATTTAACTTAGTTAACTTGCAGTAACACTATAAGACAGTTACATAATACCAACACAGCACAGTAGGTTGTTCTCTGTCAACATAATTTGTTTTCCATACAACAAGCATGATTAAAGGTGATTTTAGAAATCAGAGTCTGTCCACAGGTCTTGTGGAGCACGACTGCATACAGTATATGAGATTCAAGACTGCATTAGCCACTACTAGCATAACAAACCCGAATCTCCAGCCAGTCAGCATTTGAGTTACATTGTAGGTGATTCAGGCACCATGACAAGGAAGAAGAATGCATTGAATAAAGAGATAATAATAAGATTTAATGAGATCATTTAAAAAAAAACAACTGGCAATCATAAGTCTGACAATGTTTTGGAGAGAAACGCTAAATTGGTGGAGTACTCCTTTAAAAGCACTTGGGGTCTTGGTGAAGTGTTTTAGTAGCCTAAATCAAACACCAAGGAGGAAGCAGGTTGCCCAATCATGACCGTCAGTGAAAATGTCACAGTATATTTCCTACAAAACCTATTTGGCAAAGCAAATTAGTAGCATATGAACGCATTTTGAAGGAGACATGGTTGCAAACACACACACACAGCCATACCATTCTCTGTCCCCGAAGTCGTAAAAATAAAACTGTAAAGATTAAAACTGTTTTTTTCTTTTTGCCATTTTATGGCGCCGAAGTTACTGAGTGAGCAAGTTTTGAGTTTTATTTATGATAAACAGAAACAGGATTCTGCTTTACTGTCAATACATCAAGACATTTATCAAAGTATGGTGAAAAGGGTGCGTAAACAAATATTTATGGGTGTGTACGAGCATCGTGCGGGTGAAATAATATCAAGTTGGCCTATCATTGAAGCCAGGGCGGTCTTTAACTCTCTGCTGTTGATGAAATTGGAGAAGTTTGTTGATAGGGCGCTGTGTGGTTCTCCAGCAAACCTCCGTGCTGCTGGAAAAAAGTGAAGAAATCTGAATTCACAACTTAATTTAAAACACTGAGGGTGGCAATTTGGAAAAGAGGATTGAGAGGATGGGAGGGCTGCACACCTGGCAAACAAGACAATAGCACACCTCCACACATGCTGAAAATTGCACCTGAATCATTCACTTGCTGCTGGTGTGACTTCAATCCAAAAGAAGCTGAGCCAACAGCCAAAGAACATAACAGCAGACTGTGTAGAAAGTGCAGTGTGTGAGAGATGGCCTGGTGTGTATGCCTGATTGCAGGAGCATGAATAAGCATTTTGTACATGTGCGTGCCTTAGAATCGGAGATCGCACACACAAGCTGGCGGCGCAGTGTAGTGCAGCAGGTCAGTAGTACGTGTGTGGGCCTCAGCACTGGATGGCTGAATAATAATGTCAATGGGTTGATGTGGTGAGGCCTGTCATGAGAGCGCTGTAGGTTCACACTGTCAGCTGTGCTTCATCAGTGAAACCCTCACCGCCAAACTTCCCTTCTCCCTCCTGGGCTCGCGCTCTCCTCTTCCACCGCTGTGTTTTCCAACTGGCTCTTTTCCCCTGTGATCCTCCATCTGTTTCCCCTCGCCTCCACACTATCACCTTTCTCCTTCTTCCCCCTTTTTATCAGTTCTTTGCTGTCTAGCTGGTCAAATTCCTCACACTCGCTCTGATTTTTTCACTTTTGTCTTTCAACAAATGCTTATTGAAAGTCACAGAACACCAAAAACTGCTACCTCTTACCACAAATCTTTATCCCCTATCCTCTTTCAGTTAACACGTCTTGAATCTCGCTGCATTACTAGTTACTCAAACTTTTTTCACCTTCTAACCTCATTGCTGGTATCCGTGTCAACCTTTGCCAGACACCCCAACAACTTTTGATGCAGTTTTGAGTGTTTTTTGATGCATCCGCCCCACGTAAGTCAGTCAAATACTAATTGGGACCACAGCAGGGGAAGGGAAGGCCCAGTCCTCATTTCCCAAAGGATGTTGGAGGCTGTTTTTCTCACGGTGGTCTGGGCCGAGCCGTAAGCTGGCACAGCATGGCATGGGTTGGTGCAGGAAATGGCTGCCTGAACCCCGCAAGGGATTCCGGCCAGTTCCATTTCCTGTCAAACATCCTCCCAGAGGAAAGGAGAACCAGGACATTAAAGACAAAACCCACAGTGGGAGTAACAGAGAGTACAACTGGACTCACAAGATATTTTCTTTAGCTTCACACTGAACCACATCTGATCTTCTTTTTTGTAGATTACAACCTATGGAGTTGTCAACATGTTCATTTAAAGTCTATGTTCACCCAAATTACAAGAAAATATTATTTTCTCATTTATTTCTTCTTGTATCTAGCCGTGCTAGTGCCATGCAGATACCAGCAACCAGATTTTGGTCTCATTCGCCCTGATCGTTGGAACTTTTTTTTACTGACTCCAATGAAAATTCCCAAAAAGTCGTCCAACCTAAATAACAAAATAAGTCATTTGTCATTGCTTTCCAAAGTTACCTATGTAAGTGGGACTTCACAGGGGCACATGACAAAATTGACATTGATTGATCCCCTCCATCATACAGAAGCTGAAAGTTGAAATTGGCCTAGAGTGTTGTCTGTTCTCGCCGCAAAACTTTATGTGTGTAAAACACAGTCATGTTATGACATCAGACGGAGGATGGGGGGGCACAAACAGACAGCATAGAGAAAGGACAACACCTGCAAGAGAAGGGGGATGGAGGGTGGGGACAACAGGGAATAGCAGAGGGAAACACCAATTGCAGAAAGCAACAAAACCTGCAATGGAACGGGGAGGGGGGCTTGGAGCAGAGAAAAACAAAAACAAACAAACACAAACAAACAGAAAATAATAATAATAATAAAAGACAACCAGCCGAACAGCTGCAATAAACAGCTGACATAGTAAGACAACTAAGAGAAAAATAAAAACAAGAAACAGTTAAACACAAATAAGCAACACAGCACAGCCATGAGAGCTGAAATATAACTAATAATTAATTTAAATAAATAACTGAAAGAAAAGCATCAAGAATAATTCTACCAGGGGCAACCTAAATTTGTTTGTGTCTATGTGAGAGATTGTGTGTATCTGTGTGCGTGTGGGTGAATGTGTACGTCACGACTGTGCCGCACCGACCCCAGCAACAGGCATGCAAGAACCCCAACAGCCAATAGGGGTGGGAGAAAAAGATGCACCGCGACAACCCCGGCCCAACCAACAGACACCCAAAAAAAAAAACGACTGTCCAAATGCTAATTGACAACGTAATGCCAACGGAACGCAAAAGGCGTAACCTGCGGAAGAGCAGCACCCAGACCGACCGCGGCGCGCACACAACATAGACCAGTCCTCCCCTCCCCGACCCAGCACCCCACCGCCGCTGACCGAACAGCCAAAACGCCCAAACACCACGTCATCTACATCAATGCACAAGTAACGAGCCCAACCCCCATACTGCGTGGGCTCGGCGACACCCAATGCCCGGCAGCCCCCCGTGTATCACGCGTGCGAGACCGGGCAAACACGACAGCAAAAGCCAGCGGAGAAAAACACCAGCAGCAAACGTGCCGTGCAGGCCACTGTGCACCCGCCAATAAAAGTCCGCAGTTCCCCCCAACCGCCGGAAAAATGAGGGCCGGCTGCTCCAGCCAACATCCCCCATGCACAATACGTCCCAAGGCCGCCGCACAACGCCAGCCAAACCAGCAACGAGGCAAAATGAACTAGCCCAGATGCACACCACCACCAACCCAGCCACCCGTCAAGGGCCGAGAACTCCAGGCACAGGTCCAGAAAAAACCGGAGCACAGCCCCGCCCCGCACCCACACTGCACATCCCGAAAACTAACTTTATACTTCAGTCTGCAGAGGGGTCTGACAACCGTCCGACAGAGAAATGGGGAAGCATGGATCTAAGGCCAACTAAGCAAACCAGGGACGCAAACTGGTCCCTCCAAACCAACGAGGAAATGCCTCCCCCGAAATAAAAAATAAATAAAATAATCAATGCATCAAGATGCCAGGGGAGCCCCCCCACACACACACACACACACCGCACCGCTCCACTAGTGGCCGCTAAAAACTACATATTGCCCATTTAAGTCATTGATTAAAGACTATTTACAAAAAAAGTCAGAAAGAAAGATGCAATGTAAATAGACAACATTAATGGACAATGTCAAATCAGTTTTTTCTGAAGCAGTATGTTGGAGTTGTTCCCACAGATATATTCATGGTATTGTGTTTTTAAAAGGCTCTTATTCCATTGGGCTAAATTCTTCTCTATCAGATAACATTATATCTTTCTCATTACTGATAACCTGAGACATCTGTGGATCGTTTCTTGGAGGAGGGGGGGGTCTGTGTTTGTTTCTGCCAGGGTTAAGCCACATTTTTGTGGGGCATGCTTCACTATCTCCTACCACTGTCTGGGTCTCTGTCTCCTAAGCTCATGTTTTTTTGGGTGCAGGCCAGGCGAGACCCAGGGCAGAGTTTGCCTCTGTGGTTTTCGGTCATGCATTCTCTTACACGGCATTCCAGACAGATCTCCTTACATCCACACATTTTGTCATTTTTTCCCCCTCTCTCTATCCTTCTTTCTCTTTGTCTCAGAGGGCAGCATACCATAAAATCACTGCCTGCCACAAATAGACAAAGTAACTTGTTTCAGCCACTGCATTAGGAAAATCATGTTTAAAATGTACATATTCTCTACTGTTCATGTTTATGGGCTGACACAAGAAGACAACCATCATTTCAAAGCTGTGAAACCTCCAATTACAACGTGACTGCTGTAATTAGAAGCTTCATTTGGACTAAAACTCTTTGTATATTGGCTGCAGTGCTAACACCACCGAGCACAAGGGAGCCACAGATTCACGAGGAAAGTCGTTTTTGGTTTTATGATGTGCTAATGTCGAGGAATGCTATTCGGTTGGCTATTAAAAGCTTAGATAGGAAAGAGGCCCTTAAGTTCAGGAGGAAAAAAAACAAGATTCTGTAATAGAAAATGTGAGCAGCGGGATGTCAAGCGAGGTCAAGTCTAAACTGACTATGAGCCTACAATATCGCCAGATTACATCAAAATATATTATATATAATAATTATATCAAAATTAAAATAACCTCTTAGGGGGTCAAGTTCATTCTCTTGATGTAATGCTTAATTTTGAGGGCATTCCTTTCAGTAAAGGCAAGCAAAGGCTCTGGAAAAACAAGACGAAGCAGCTGTATACGGACACTTCTCAGCGGTGTTTGATAGATTTATAGACACAGCATCAAATGGAATCCAAAAGACTGTGAACCTTTTGTATGGTCAAGAGCCAATTATATTCTTACTTATTAAACGATATTCCCAAAAGTGCAGTTTCCCTGGCCTAGTCGAGTGTCATCACTTTGGAGAAAAACGCATCAGAGGACAGCGGGTGCCTATTGTGACTGAGGGCCATTCATCACAAGGGAAAGGTAATGAAAAGCCTGGAGGGGACATGAAGGGTGACTGTAAATCTAGCAAAGCCGCAACGAGGTGCAGGCCAGAGCAATAAGTCAGCGCTGATGTGCCTGTCCATCAAAGTGTGTAAAAGAGTGTATGTGTGAGCTAGTGCCTTACTTCTAGAGTCTTATTTGTTTTCTTATAATCATTAATTCTATTTAAGCAATATAAAAAACACATACCTTGATCAGTATTTTATGGTATGTTGTTGGTTGTTTAGTATGATGTTCTCACCACTTTATATCTTTTGAGTTTATAGGAATTGAAAGGTTTATATTTCTTTATAAAATGGCGATCTTGACTGATGCAGATGCTATGCAGAACATCTGGATTATTTTATACCTTGAAGTCAAACTTTTCGGGCTTCATGCGCCACTGAGCAGCTCTCATAAGAATGAATGAAGCCCCACCTCCAACGCTGTATCCACTTCTTTTTATACGTACACGCTATAAAAAAAAAAATTGCTTCTAGTGGTCAAAAATGCCACAGGCTACCTTTAAGGGTCAGTGCGTTGAGCTCTCTTAGCTAGATTAAGGATCTATACTTAACTCTTTCTCCAGCAAGCCTAAATGAGTCATTTTTTCTGTTGTCTTTAGATGTCTTGCACTACAGTAATACTTATATTTTGACTGTATCATGCAGTATTTTCAACATTTTACATGCTTCCTCCATTCTTCTTATCACAACACTGAGTGATTACCCCAAGGTTTTAATTTCTGTGTATTGGTGTATTTGCCCAGGTGTTTCCGTTGTACTCGTAGTATCTGATGATGATGAAGTGTTTTCAGCCTGACTCGTTTTCAATATTGCTTCCTTGGCTTTTCATGAATCACAACTCTGGCTTGGATTAGGGCAACAGGACAGAACCCTCACAGAGGCTTTCATAAATGAGGTCCCAGCAGAGGATAGGTTATAAGCCTAGATTTGGAGCAGAGAAGTGGACCCTCCCTCCAGTCTTCAGAAATGTTTCCTCTGACTGTTTTACTGCTCTGACAAATTATGAATACACTGTGGGTCACAAATCCAATTTTTCTTCGTCTTGACAGAACTTTTGCACTACAAAGTCAGTAAAATATGCAAGGGATTAAAACACACATACATACTTGCCAAAAAAACATAAACACATGCCTCATTTCATGACACCACTACCCACCCATCTTCTCGGCTCCCCTTGCAATCCCCAGATTTTTCCAGAAGAATGTTAAAAGACAGGAGTCAGGCCCTGGTAGCAGGACTGCAGTTGTTGATCACAGGCCTTTTGTTTACTGCTCAGTAATCCAATGTGTCATTACGAGACAAGGCTTGTTGTCAAATTCCTTAGCACCTACTCTATTAAATAAGTGGTTGTTGAAAGGTGGAGGGTGTAATGAAGGATTCTGTGCTTTTGTGTTCTTGGATGAGAGCTTGTAAACTTGTAGACTTCTGAGCCGGTTTACAGGTTTTACAGTTTACAGGAAGCAAAAAATAGACAGTTGATATATATAGTCTATGTTGTTCTCATTGTCCCAGTAACAAATGAATCAAAGTAATACATAGATTTGACAGAGACAATGTTGAAGTTGGCTGGTTGGTTTGATGACACATCTGCTTATTCCTGCAAGCTGCAAGCCATACCGGCTCGGACGTCGCCCGGGTCAACAAGGTCCACGTAAGGTGCTAGGGAACCAGGGCAACCTGATGACAAATGGGCTACTGGAACAAGACATTCATGGACTAGAGCAGAAAATGTGGATCTGATGCAATGCTACTATACAAGCAAAGACGGTGGGATATATGGATGCTTCGAAACCCATCATCACTGGCTATAAGATGAACACCACAATGGATGGAACGCTGATGGATGGGACCCACCCAGAATGGTTAACCCAAGGTCGGACAGTCCTGATCACAAGGATCCCCAGAAGGGAACAATCCCATCCAACTACCGGCCAATAACCTGCCTCTGCACAACATGGAAGCTCCTATCAGGCATCATAGCGGCTAAGATGAGTAGGCACATGGCTCAATACATGGACAGGACCCAGAAGGGAATGGGCAGTAACACCAGGGGAGCCAGGCACCAGCTACTGGTTGATAGAGCAGTCACTCGAGATTGCAAGACCAGGCAGACCAATTTGTGTACCGCCTGGATTGACTACAAGAAAGCCTACAACTCAATGCCACATACATGGATACTGGAATGCTTGGAAATGTGCAATATCAACAGGACACTAATAGCCTTCATCAAGAACTCAATGGGGCTGTGGAAAACAAGTCCGGAAGCCAACTCAAAGCCAATTGCACAAGTCACCATCAAGTGCAGTATATGGCTCTGCATAGGCCTGAACCCCCTCAGCCAGATCATCACAAAGACTGGCTACGGATACCGGTTCTGAAGTGGAATGACCATCAGTCACCTTCTCTACATGGATGAAATCAAGCTGCATGCCAGAAATAAGCAAGACGTCGACTCACTGATCCACACTACCAGGATCTAAAGCAACGACATTGGAATGTCGTTTGGACTGGACAAGTGTATGCATGGTATGGTATCAAAAAGAGGGATTTTTATCATTTTATCAGAACCGAGGGGGTTCACCAGAAGGCCACATTGCAGATGTTCAGGACAGCTACAAATACCTTGGGGTGCCGCAGGCTAACGGAAACCATGAAGAGGCATCAAGGCATGGAGCGATTCACTCCATATCCAGCACCCTGAGAGTTTACACCAAGCGTAGCAATGGAGGCCGAGGGCTAGTGAGTGTCAAGTCCACTGTCCAGGATGAAACGACAAAGATCCAAGAGTACCTCAGGAAGATGGCCCCCAAAAATGAAGGGCTTAGTGAATACCTCAGGCAGCAGAAACCCGAGGGTGAGGACAAGATGATGAAGAACCTTCATGGAGAGACAAGTCAATGCATGGCATGTACCACAGACAAATGGAAGAAGTGACTGATATCAAGAAATCCTACCAGTGGCTGGAAAAGGCTGGCTTAAAGGACAGCACAGAAGCACTAATCATGGTGGCACAAGAACAGACACTCAGTACAAGATCAATAGAGGCTGGGGTCTACCACACCAGGCAGGACCCCAGGTGCAGACTGTGCAGCAATGCCCCTGAGACAGTACAGCACATAACAGCAGGGTGTAAGATGCAGGCAGGAAGTGCATACATGGAACACCATAACCAGGTAGCTGGCATAGTGTACAGGAACATCTGCCATGAGTACGGGCTGGAAGTCCCAAAGTCAAAATAGAAGACACCTCCTAAGGTAGTTGAGAATGACCAAGCTAAGATCCTGTGGGACTTCAATATCCAGTATGACAAACTGGTGATGGCTAACAAACCAGACATCGTGTTGATCGACAAACAGCAGAAGAAGGCTGCAGTGATATATGTGGCAATCCCAAGCGACAGCAACATCAAGAAGAAGGAACATGAGAAGCTTGAGAAATACCAAGAGGAGCTAGAAAAGATATGGAAAGTAAGAGCAACAGTGGTGCCAGTTGTAATTGGAGCACTGGGCGGGGACTCTCCACTCTCCACTCTCTACACTCCACACTCCACTCTCCACTCTCTGGCTACACCAGATTCCAGGTAAAACATCAGAGGTCTCTGTCCAGAAGAGTGCAGTCCTAGGAACAGCTAAGATACTGCGCAGAACCCTCAAACTCCCAGGCCTCGAGCTTGAGGATGAGACATACCATCCCGCAAGGGGTGAGTGGGGGATTTTTTTATATATATATGTATGTATGTATGTATTTATGTGTGTGTATATATATATATATATATATATGTAAATGCTCCGTACTTGTATAGCGCCTTTCTAGTCTTTTCGACCACTCAAAGCGCTTTTACACTACATCTGCATTCACCAGTCATACACATTCATACACTGAGCCTAAGTGCTCAAACGGAAACTAACATTCACACACTGGGGCAAATCGGGGTTCAGTATCTTACCCAAGGACACTTCGACACGCAACCAGGAGAGCCAAGGATTGAACCGTTGACCTTCCGATTAACGGCTAACCCGCTCTACCTCCTGAGCCACAGCCGCCCCTTTTTTATTTATATATATATATACATATATATATATATATATATATATGTGTATATGTATATATGTGTGTGTGTGTGTATAGCTAATGGCA